>NC_053167.1:5577620-6207620 GCF_016835505.1 Polypterus senegalus | reverse complement strand
TAGAATGTATATAACCATGAGGTTATGGACTCAAGACAGAGCATTTTCATTATTGCAGGGAGTCCCTTTTCATTGTACAAACATGAAGCGATTTGGTTGCAAGTCTAGCATTCCCCCTGTTACCTATGTGTTACTATCTTTGTGACTAGTTATCCATTGCAAGGGTGCATTTTTAGTCACCATGGTGAATTTGTGACCTAATAAATAATACATCAGTTGTCCAATTGATCCCAAGGACTTCTGTCTACTCCAGGGGTCCTCATTCACGGTCCTGGAGAGCCGCAGTGGCTGCAGGTTTTTGCTCCAACCCAGTTGCTTAATAAAAAGCACTTATTGCTAAAGTAACACTTCTGCTTCACTTTAGTGATTTTGAGCCCTTATTGCTTAATTTTGTCTTAAACAGCTATTTTAATTGCTCCTTATTATCAATAACATGCAAATGACAAGAGAGAGCAGCATTTCTCCATTTAGCTTATTTACATTTACACCTGTGTGTATTTATCTGCACTATTGGGTTTAATTAAATACTTGGAAGAAAAATGAAGAGAAAAAAGTGAAGGACTGAGAATTACTCGTCCATTTTAGCCTTCAAATCATTTGCATGATAGAAAGGGAAAGAAAATCTAGGATATGAGAATGACCTGACATAGCAGAGTTAATTTAATTTCATAGCTTGTTAGTGCTTTATTGGCAAGAATTGCTTTCTAATTAAGCAACCAGATCAGAACAAAAACCTGCAGCCACTGCGGCTCTCCAGGACTGGAATTGAGGACCCCTGGTCTACTCAGCAGCATATATGTTTTGTCCCAGTTCAACAGTTTCTGACCCAAATACTGTATGTGGAGTTGTCTTTCCCATCAATGATTTCATACTATGATGATATGGAGTTTGTTTTAATTTTTTACAGTGTTTTCATAGACCTCTAAAGACAATGAAAGTATTGTTTGGGGGTTATGAAATATGTCTTCCCACTGTGGCACTTGTTTTTATTAGGGATTATGTCAATTGTTGCTTTATTTGCAGTGGTATAAAGGTTAGTGTCATGCAGTTCCTGATTGTCCAAGTTTGTGGATTTGACAAAAAAATTAAACTTAGGATTTATAAGTGTCCCGTGTTACAGTCTTTGTTTATAAACTGTTTCCTGTTTACTAAGCATTATTAAATCTTTTGATTTAGCCCCATTTCTTGATCTCATTGGTTTTTTTTTAACTCTTTCTATGTTCTCTGATTTAAATATTTGATTTCACATCCTAAATTTGTTCCTTAGATCCAGGTATGCCCCTTGCTTTATTTTGGTTATTAGGACACCTCCCAATTCCGCTCTTTATCCCTGTACCTCCATGTGTGATAATTACAGACAAAACACTTCTCCTAGTCCTGTGTCTGATGCAACATGCTGGAGAATAAAATGAGAAGAAAATTAGACCTAACCAAAACAGGGTCAGTGATTATTATTTTTGTTGTGACAATTTTGATACGTCACAAAATTTATGTTTGTGTGTGGACCAAGAGATGAAGAAAATTCAAAGATCAAAAACAAGCAGGGATCAAAAAAAAAAGGAAGTTAGAAATTAACCGATCATCACAATCCAAAATGAACTGAAGAAAATGTTGTGGGTAGTTTCTGCCTCCCTAGAATGCATTTTATTTGCTAGCTACTGATGAAAGGTTTGATAAAGAATGAAGAAACTTGCAAGTTGATAACACTAGTCATGTGTGGTAAACCAGACGTACTGTAATCACCAGTGTAAACAGTTCACAAATTGTTTGCACCTAACTCCAAATACCTAAAACAAAATGGCATTACAAGAATATGAGGAAAATCACTAAAATAGGCTTTGAATTTTTTAATATAATTTTATTAAAATAACTCAAGTTTTACAAAAAAAAAGGTTTGAAATAAATCAACCCCCACCCCTGAGAAAGAGAGCTAGGCCGGCAGAGTAAAACTTTATGCTAGTAAATATAAGTGAATAGATAAATTAATAAATGAAATAAGATAAATGGAATCAAAGAGGGGAGAGAACCTGCTTCCTCAATTTAAATGCTTATTCTAAAATGTTATTGATTAGATCAATATCTGGGACTGAGGTCACTGAGGTGGTCAAAAAACTCCTTGGTGGCAGAGGCTATCAAGGCTCTGGATATCTCGGGGCAGCCGAGCCGGTGCTAAGATAAAAGCCAAGTAGCTTGCGAGAAAGTGGCACTATAAACCTTCGGTACCTTCTGTGATCCTGGGAAATGTGAACTCACTACCAAATAAGACAGATGAACTGGCTGTGCTGGTGAAAAATGTCAGAACTTACAAAGAATACAGCTTGCTGTGTTTAAGTGAAATGTGGCTTACAACTACCATCCCAGATGCTAATTTGGAGCTACCCGGGTGTAGCACAGTTAGATCGGATAGAGACGCAAATACCTGCAGTAAGAAGAAAGGAGGGGGTGTCGTTCTCTATGTCAATACAAAATGGTGCTTTTTTTTTTTTTTTTGTGAATTTCCCCTTGGGATTAATAAAGTATCTATCTATCTATCTATCTATCTATCTATCTATCTATCTATCTATCTATCTATCTATCTATCTATCTATCTATTGTAGGACTGTCTTGGTTGACACGCCGCTGCAACATCGCATGGAGGTCAAGGACAGTGCCTCTGGATTGGCAGACCTGGGTGGTGGTCCCCCTATTTAAGAAAGGGGACCAGACGGTGTGTTCCAACTACAGAGGGATCACACTCCTCAGCCTCCCTGGAAAAATCTATTCAGGGGTCCTGGAAAGGAGGGTCCGTCAGATAGTCGAACCTCGGAACAGTGTGGTTTTTGTCCTGGTCGCAGAACGGTGGACCAGCTCTACACCCTTGGCAGGGTCCTGGAGGATGCATGGGAGTTTGCCCAACCAGTCTACATGTGTTTTGTGGACTTGGAAAAGGCGTTCGACAGTATCCCTTGGGGAATCCTGTAGGGGGTGCTCCGAGAGTATGGGGTACCGGTCCCCCTGATAAGGGCTGTTCAGTCTCCGTACAACCGGTGTCAGAGCTTGGTCTGCATTGCCGGAAGTAAGTCGAGCCCATTTCCAGTGAGAGTTGGACTCCGCCAGGGCTGCCCTTTGTCATCGATTCTGTTCATAACTTTTATGGACAGAATTTCTAGGCACAGCCAGGGCGTTGAAGGGGTCCAGTTTGGTGGGCTCAGGATTGGGTCACTGCTTTTTGCAGATAATGTTGTCCTGTTTGCTTAATCAGGCTGTGATCTTCAGCACTCTCTGGATTGGTTCGCAGCTGAGTGTGAAGCGTCTGGGATGGGAATCAGCACCTCCAAATCTAAGACCATGGTCCTCAGCCGGAAAAGGGTGGAGTGTCCTCTCAGGGTTGGGAGCGAGATACTGCCCCGAGTGGAAGAGATGAAGTATCTCAGGGTCTTGCCCACGAGTGAGGGAAGAATGGAGTGGGAGATCGATAAGCAGATCGGTGTGGTGTCCACAGTGATGCGGGCTCTGCATCAGTCTGTCATGGTGAAAAAGGAGTTGAGCCATAAGGCAAAGCTCTCAATTTACTGGCCGATCTATGTTCCTATCCTCACCTATGATCATGAGCTATAGGTAGTGACCAAAAGAGTGAGATCGCGAATACAAGCGGCTGAAATGAGTTTCCTCTACAGGGTGTCTGGGCTTTCCCTTAAAGATAGGATGAGAAGCTCAGTCATCCGGGAGGAGCTCCGAGTAGAGCCACTGCTCCTTCGCATTGAGAGGAGTCAGACGAGGTAGCTTAGGCATCTGATCAGGATGCCTCCTGGACGCCTCCCTGGTGAGGTGTTCTGGGCACATCTAACCGGGAGAAGGCCCCAGGGAAGACCCAGGATACGCTGGAGGGACTATACCTCTCGCTGGCCTGGGAACACCTCGGGATTCCCCTGGAAGAGCTAGTAGAAGTCGTCAGGGAGAGGGAAGTCTGGGCATCTCTGCTCAAGCTGCTGCCCATACGACCCAATCTCAGATAAATGGAAGAGGATGGATGGATGATGGATTATTGATTAGATTTTGCCAGGTTTTGAAAACATTTTGTACAGATCCTCTACGTGCAAATTTGACTTTTTCTAGTTTCAAATAGTATATAACATCAGTTACCCACTGACTTAGAAGAGGTGAGTTAGGAATCTTCCAATTGAGCAAGATAGGTCTATATGCCAGTAGTGTATAGGCAATGAAATTTAGCCAATGCAGCAGTTGTCTTTACCACAGTAGTTGGAGCATGTTTTCATGTTGGGTCCATTAGAGGCTGTGCTCTTTCCAATAAATGAAATATGACTGTTAAACTAGAAAATATTATACTTGCCTCTGTTTTGGACAACTGAAGTTTTACCTTAACTTGGACCATCACGTACCATGATACTTAGCTTCTTTTAGCCCCAAATAATAGTTCTTTGGCTTAAAATGAGGTCCAGAATCTAAAGAGTGGCTAAGTGCTCCCTCAGGACATAAGAACAGATAATAATTTTGTCGAAGTATAAGTCACTGTAGGCATTATGAGTAATCTGTCCACCAGACTTTGGAGCAGGTCTAGGGAACCATGTAGTCCAAAGTGCAAGACACAGGGCTGCCAGTTTCCACTGGAGACACTGCACATGGTTTTCCCTTTGCATATTCTTTGTCAAAGGATTTTGCTAGTAACCTATAGTCATATCAAATAGTTGTTAGGAAATGTGCATTGCCAATCTCTCAATAAGACCTCAACCCTGGGCACTAGGTAGGCATCAAACTGAGAAACTTGACTGACTTAGTGATACAAAGCTTGAACATCTTATGTGTCTCCAGTTCCACTTTTGCGTGGCTTCGATATAGTCTCTCAGAAATCATTACCAAGCTATGTAAGATTAAATGAATAAGTCCCAGTTTTGTATCACAGTATCTGATGTCTAGGAGTACTTGCTACATTTGGCATTGTTGAGTTAGAGTAATCTTTCCTCTGAAGCATAGCTCAAGAAACAAGCTATACTAACGCAAACAAGGAGATGTTTGGTTAACACCAGAATAGAAACTGTAGGTATTAGAACAGGAAATGACAGTACAAGTTAGAGCTAGATAAAAGTATGGGTGTTGGTCATGAAAAAACATCTGAAAAATAAGCAACAGAACCAAAACGTGAAACCAAAGATATAGTCAGTATTGAATTGAAACCAAAATTAAAGATTCTGTTCCCTAACAGTAATAAACACAAAAAAAGATGGCACTTGAGTACAAATCTTTGATGCCACGTACTGAACCTTATTATTTTAAATAATTGAATGGCAGTAACATCAGATGCACATTTACATTTACATTTATTTTCTTAGCAAACACATTTATCCAAATCAACCATAAAAGAGGTTAACAATCTTGTTTGGGAATAAGTACAACATGACAAGGTTACAAAATGGATCATCACAAGTGAAGAGGTTAGAAAAAACAAAACACAACTCACACAAGTGAGATAATAAAACCAAACTGGTTATATCAAGTAGACAGAAATCCACCAAACAAGAGAGTCTTTAAATGCTTCTTTAACACATTGAAGGGGGCAGAATTATGAATTTGGTTGGGAAGCTTGTTCCACCAACTAGGGGCTACACATAAAAAGTCTGGTTTGAAATTTGATATCACACAGAGGTGGCATCACCAAATGACTTTCAAAAACAGACCTGAATGATCGAGAAGGAACACAAGACCACACAAGAGTCTCAATATATACAGATGCAGATCCATTGACTACTTTATAGGGAGGCATCAAGGATTTGAACTTAATATGTGCCAGAACCAACATAGTGATCTGAAGAGACAAATGACATGTGTCCACCACGGCAGATTAAACACAGACATGCCATCTGCAGCGGCTTGGTGACAAATACTGTTACTCCCACCAGCAGCATCAACACCCGGTCATGGGATTGGCATGCACATCCTTCTCAGTGAACAACATAAGCACCGGAGATCTGATATTTAATTTCATCCTCCAAGCACAGTCAGATTAAATGTACAGTTCCCCCGAACATGAGCACTCCCACTACCCATAACCTCCCCCAACATACTCATACACAGTGATGAATTAAATGTAACCATAAATACTTTTCAAGATCCTGATTAACATGTTCCAGTCTGGTCATTAATTCCATGGTGTTAACAAGGAATACAATTTCACTTGTATTCAAAACTTTACGTGAAAGCAAAGTAAAAGGCAAATTGAGTTCCTGTATCAGAAATAATTAGTTTTGGAAAGATATGTAACCAGAAAAATTCACAAATAAATACATCAACCTATTTGTTTAGAATTCTGGAGCTTTTTGATAGGAATAAAATGTGTATCTTTAGAAAATCTGTCAACTACCACCAAAATTGCTGTTTAACCAAAATAAAATCTAAAGAAATTTCTGTTCATGGTCTGTTTTGAGAAGGAGTGGTTGTAAAATAGGATATCTTGAATGAGATTTATTTCTATTACAAATTTTATACAACACAATGTACTTTTTATTATCCTTTCTTAATGAGGACTACTAAACATAATGTTAATAGGTAGGTTTGACTGATTTTAATTAAATGTTGAGCAATGATTAAGTCATGTCTCCAGTAAAGGACAGCTTTTTGTAATTCTTATGAAACAAAAAAATTATCACTTCGAGGGTATATAATTAGTCTCTGAAAATTTGATTTGATGAATAGTGCTTAAAGATGATTCTAACTTGGTAAAGACTAAAAATATTTTGCGGGATATCATCTGATTCCAGCAAAAAAGTTTCAACCTCATATTAGTAAGAAAGAGATAATCAGCTTTAAGGTTTTTGTTTCTTGCCTTATACAAAATCTCAAAATTAAGACAACCTAATAATGTCAATTCTACTTCTCTTATGTTTAAACACCTTAGCAGATTTTCAATATTTACACTTGCCTCCCTTCTTCTAAGACCAATTTTATTGGTAATAATACTCATTACCCAGCATCATAATTTTGTTCTATTAATGTGGGTAGTTTAGTAAACAAGATTTCATTGTCAGGGAACTGCTGTGACAGTACTGCTCTAACACAGGCGCTAGTAGTGAGCACTTCTAATTTAAATGTTTTAACACAACCGTCATTGTAAATTCTTGATTTAGTCTTTAAAAGGCTTCTTGTACCTGCTAAGTTTAAATTTGTGTGCTAATTTTTGAATTATTGAACAGAATTCTTTAACAAATCTTTAATAATAATGGGAAAACTTTACACACATTTCTGAACTTGTTTTAAGGAATTTTCCTTGACCTTAGTTTGATCCATGCTGATATTATGCCTTGAGATGTGCTAGCCCAAGATAAAAACTTTTGATTGATGGAAATCAATTTTCTCTAATCTTACAAAGAGGTTGTTAGCATGTACTGTAATCCTAAAAATATTTCTTGCACATATTGGATGTATGAGTCAAATCTCTGGAACAAATCAAGATAAATATTAATTAAATTATTAATTTAAATAAAATATTAATGTCCAAATATAATTTACAAATTATCCAAATTTATCTTGGGTTGTTTCTCCATAGCGATGTAAATACCTAAATTAATTCATAAAACAAAAAATCTCAAAATTGTTTTATTTATAATATTAGTGTACCAAAGTTAACTCAGGAGTAATAAATTTAATAACTTCTCCCAAAAAAAGGACCAACATGAACAGAACTAAATCTCAATTTTTGTTTGAAGAGACTTTTGAGCAATTCATTTTCTGAAGTAGACTTGAACTAATAACATTCTCCTTAGACCCAGACTGAATTAAAACTGAGATATCCTGAATTTTATTTACCTTTACTAGCACCAATAAGGATTTTTAAAATTTTGAAACTACTCCGTCCCACATGTCCCTGTAAGAAACTCAGTATGTTTTTTTCTCTTTCAGTCTTGAACAAATGTTAAAAAAAATGTGATGAATCTCCACAGAAAAGACACAATCCCTTCCTCAAAACTTCCTTTAAAATCAAGAGGTAGTTTCTTTTTTCTTTACAAGTGATTGTACTCTTTCCTTATATATTTGCAAAAAATATTGTGAATGCCTCTCCACCTCCTTTAACAATGAGGCATAAGTTTTTTTTAAATCCTGTCATTCACACCACATTGTATCTGTGTCTCCCATTTTATTAGTCCAAGTTTTTATTATATAATGCAATACAATTTATTTTTGTATAGCCCAAAATCACACAGAGTGCCATAATGGGCTTTAACAGGCCCAGCCTTTTTATAGACCTCAAGCCTTGACTCTGTAAGAAGACAAGGAAAAACTCTCAAAAAAAACCCTTGTAGGGAAAAAATGGAAACAACCTTGGAAAAGGCAGTTCAAAGAGAGACCCCTTTCCAGGTAGGTTGGGAGTGCAGTGGGTGTCAAAAAAGATGGTAAATACAATACAATATATATAAATCACAAGTAATCCTCAATACAGCATAATAGTGTAATAGAAATACTGTATTATAAGTACAGAGCAGAATTCAACAGTAGATATTACATAATTTGGATTTGTTCAGAGTTCAGAGTCAAGCTGCCTCCCCCTATTGGCCATTCCACAGCTGAGTAAGCACTGGATCAGCCAATCCAATGAAAGGACCCCTCTACTTGATGATTCCTGCGATTCTCCATCAAAGATGACTTTACCTTAGGCAGGCAAAACAACTTGACAGGTGGGTAGTGGCACCAAGTGCCACATTTGAGTACTGAGAAGAGAAACAGAATAGGTGAGGGGTAGTAACAAATTATAACTATCATATTACTTATGTTTTAGTGCTAATGACCAACAACAGAGATGCAGTATGCACAGTTAATCAGCAGCTCTAGTCAGGCTATGCTAAACTGAAGTAGTGAGTCTTCGGCCGAGATTTAAAAGCTGAGACAGAAGGGGCATCTCATATAGTAGCAGGCAGAACATTCAACAGTTTAGGGATCCTGTAACTAAAAGCATAATCTCCCACTGTTATTTCATTAGTCATTGGAATCATAAGCAGATCGACATCTTGAGATCTTAATGTACTTTCTGGTTTGTGTCATGATAGGCTCAGATGAGTAAGCCGGTCCTTGGCCATTTAAAGCTTTACATGTTAAAAGGAGTATTTTGAAATCTGTCCTAAACTTAACCGGGAGCCAGTGTAAGATTTAAGTTATATGTTTGTATTTTCTTGTTCTTGTAATAATTCTTGCAGCAGCATTTTGGATCATCCAGTGAACACCGAATTAAAGCAGTCAATCCTACTAGAAATAAATACATGAATTAGTTTGTCAGAATCCCACTTATTTAAAAAACACCTTCATTTCCCAACATTTTTAAGTTGGAAGAAACATGATTTAGACAACTTTGTAATGGGCTCTTTAAATGACATATTAGAGTCAAAGATAACTCCTAGATTGTGGGCTGATTCAGTAAAATTCATGGTGATTCCAAGTGAGTTAAATGATGACAAATGATCAGCGTCATTATACCTAAAGTGTTGTTTGGTTACCACCATAAGAGAGATTTTAGGTATTAGACCAGGAGATCCTTGCACAAGTTAGAGGTTAAACTAAAATGTTTTCAAAATACAGGCTTTGGTCATAACAAATGGTCATAAAAATAAGCAACACAACCAAAACAAGAAACAAAAGACATAGTCACTTAAGACAAAACTAAAACTAAAGTTTCTTTACCCTCACAATAATAAATGCAAGTGTTCACTCAAAATCATTTGTATTTCAGTCCAAAGCTTTAATGATGTATGCTGTGCAATGCCACCTTAAATAGCATGACAATAGTGACATCACACACTCATCAACATCAGACCACTTCACCAGCAATAGTGCTGTGGTCAACAACTACATCGCTTTATTGTAAGATGTATGATAAACAAAAAGGTGCCATAATAACTTCACTAAATAATATGAAAAGTATAAAAATAATTAGTATGAATAATAATAATAAAAACGAAACATACAAAAATATAAAATAATTTACAACAGACAGTCAATCTGCCAGACCCAGGTGTCTTCAGTAAATTAACATTCCGTAGGCATTTTATTAGGCTGTAGCACAACCTAATTAACCAAACACTTCCTTACTTTTCTACTTTAAATTAGAATGACAAGTGGGAACCAAGAATATAATTCCATCCCCTTGTTTTTAACTTGTGCTACATGGTTTTACACCAGTATATCTGAGTCTGCATCTGCTGCACTTTCTCCAGATACTCCCACACCAGAGGACGCAACTGGTCCAAGTTATTGTACCACTGGGTACATCCATTTGGCAATAATGGATACAATGAGGCTATTAGAAATAAACTGGATACATTAGGATTAAAAGTCAAGACGGAGGTAAAAAGCTTAGGGGTAACTGTTGACTGTAATCTAAATTTTAAATCGCATATTCATCAGATCACTAGGACAGCATTTTTTCACTTAAGAAACATAGCTAAAGTTAGACCTCTTATATCGCTGAAAGATGCTGAGAAGTTAGTTCACGCTTTTTTTTTTCAGTCGACTAGATTACTATAATGCACTCCTCTCAGGACTACCCAAAAAAGACATAAATAATTTGCAATGAGTGCAGAATGCAGCTGCTAGAATCCTAACTAGGAAAAGAAAATCCGAGCACATCTCTCCAGTTTTGATGTCACTACACTGGTTACCTGTGTCTTTCAGAATTGACTTTAAAATTCTGCTTATGGTTTATAAAGCCTTAAATAATCTCGTTCCATCGTATATATCGGAATGTCTGACACCTTACATTCCAAATCGTAACCTCAGATCCTCAAATGAGTGTCTCCTTAGAATTCCAAGAACAAAACTTAAAAGAAGTGGTGAGGCGGCCTTCTGCTGCTATGCACCTAAAATCTGGAATAGCCTGCCAATAGGAATTCACCAGCAGGCTGATACAGTAGAGCACTTTAAAACACTGCTGAAAACACATTACTTTAACATGGCCTTTTTATAACTTCACTTTAACTTAATCCTGATACTCTGTACGTTCAATTTCCTCATAATAACTATTCATGGTGGCTCTAAAATCCGTACTGACCCCTACTCTCTCTTCTGTTTCTTTTTCCGGTTTCTTTGTGGTGGCGGCCTGCGCCACCACCACCTACTTAAACCATCATGATGCTCCAACAATGATGGATGGATTAAAAGCCAGAAGTCTACATGACCATCATCATCAAGTCCTTCCGTGAGAACCCTAAATCCAAAGAGGACTGTTTCATTTATGTTAGGTAGAATGCTCAGAGGGGACTGGCCGGTCTCATGGTCTGGAATCCCTACAGATTTTATTTTTTTATCCAGCCGTCTGGAGTTTTTTTTTTGTTTTTTCTGTCCACCCTGGCCATCGGACCTTACTTATTCTATGTTAATTAATGTTGACTTATTTTATTTTTCTTACTGTGTCTTTTATTTTTCTATTCTTTATTATGTAAAGCACTTTGAGCTACTTTTTGTATGAAAATGTGCTATATAAATAAATGTTGTTGTTGTTGTTGTTGTTGGGTATAAAGCTGGTCATGGTTATGTAGCAAAGTTTTAATTTCCAGCAAATAATCGCCTAGAATGGCCTCATATGGTGGACTAGGTTGTACCAATATTGTACAACTGGGTAACGTACAATGCACTAAGACATTGGCATGGGTATCTGTGCCTCCTGATTCTCCTGGACTAAATCTGAGATTCCTCTGAGTTTTCTCCAATATATCAATTAAAAGAAAGGGCAGCCAGTAAATACTTCCAGTACTTGTCAGTCTGCAAACAGCTGAGAGGAACCAGTTGATCTCAGTCCTTCCACGATCACCAAGATATACATACGGCTGTGAGACAAATACTCTAGCAGTCTAACTATATCCTTGGCAAATGTACTTCCTGTGGCTAGAAGAAGGCAGAATGTTCAGAAAAGGACAGTTGATAAAATGGACCACGAGATGACCTGAGGGAGAAAAATCAAATGAATGGCTAAAAAACAAAGCAAAGTTGTTAATAGAACAAAACATCAAAACCAAATTACACAAAAGAGAAGTGGAAAAAACAAGTAAGGTCCAAGCCAGAGTATCACTTTCAAAGTCTGCAAGATAATTTTGAGGTACAGTACTGAGTTTTGTCAATGTCCCAATACAAGGATATTGATTAAACAGCACTGCCAACTGTGCCACGAGGTTAGGAAGTGGCAAAGCAAATGGCAAACCCAAAAAGGTAAAGCAGCATCACCCATAAAATTTCAAAATGGCCTTGGTATAAAACAAAATAAATTAACAAAATTATACAATCTTGTAAGGAAAAAAATATATACAAAAAAAATGAAAAAAATTAACAGAGATCCTATTGACGTGGGGCAGAACTCCAAGAGGCGCTGGTACTTGAGGATCTGATTAAAGTCACACTCTAGACAAAATGTGTAGAACTGACCTCAGCATCTGTCCTAAGCCAGCAAAATTGTAGTCTGATGTGCGCCAGGGCTTTATCTGCCCTTATGTGCTTTCCTATAGTGTGGACATGTGATAAATGGTGAATGAGGTAGAGGATAAGTAGCCATGTGTGCTCTTCATTCTGGTGATTAGGTACCAAATATAATACTTTGTTTTCTAACATGAAATGGAGTCCCTGTGGTATGTCCTCACAGGAAGGATTTCTGTTTACAGAGTCCCTGTTTACAAGGATCATTGCATTTCTGGTATGTTTTAGGGAATCACTGCTCCACTGTTCTCATTTAAAGATCAAGAGCAGTTTCCTAATATGTGAAAGTGTTTTCACACTAACGCCGGGATTCTTTTTCACATTGCTTACCAGTGAGTGCGTCAGCACAGAGGGTTTTGTCACCGCATCTGCTAGTAGCGCAGATAATGCATCCCATAGAGATCTGTATTATGTTGCAATGTCCTTATTATTCTCTTCTTGGTCTAAAATACTATATGCGGAATCCACAGGCCTTTTATCTGTCCCACTACAGCTTCTAAGGCTCAACTCTTTAGCGGCACAAGGCTGGTCATGGCTCTGCAGCACAGTTTTAATTTCCAGCCAATATATAAATTAGAGTGGCCTCAAATGGAGATTTTTTTTGGTTTTGTTTTTTCTGTCCCCCCTGGCCATTGGACCTTACTTATTCTATGTTAATTAATGTTGACTTATTTTGTTTTCTTGTTGTGTCTTTTATTTTTCTATTCTTTATTATGTAAAGCACTTTGAGCTACTGTTTGTATGAAAATGTGCTATATAAATAAATGTTGTTGATATGGTGGACTAAGATGTACCAGTATTGTACAGCTGGGTAACATACTATATAATAAGACATTGGTATGGGCATCTGCCTGTGCCTCCTGATTTTCCTGGATTAAATCTGGGATTCCTCTGGGTGTCCTCCCATATACTAATAAGAAAAGAGAGAGAAGCCCTATTTGCACTAAGATGAATGGCGTTTAACACAAGTCACTAACCAAAAGTGATAATGACCATGACTGGGCTTTGTGTCTCCATAGACTAAGGAAAGCTGTTAAATTACTTTATTAATGATCTTCTGCTTGCAGAGTATAAATGGACTGTGCAGTTTTTTCCACTAACATAAACTCACAATGAGGGTTAGAAATAAACAGACACTGCACACACACAAAGTTGGTTTCCCTTTGCCCAGCCATACTCATAGCCGTATCAAAGTGGGGCAACTGGCAATTATATGGCCACCCCTCACATCAGTAAAATGTAAGTGTGTCTGGGCTGCTCAATGGCTTGTCTTGATGTTTGCACTTTTTTGCCAGGAGATCTTGGATTGAGTCTGGTGGTCTGGCTCTTCTTCTTCTTGGTTACAGGCTTCCCCTCATCCCTCTGTTCAGCCAGCATCTATCTGCATTGATCAAACAGCACTCTTAATATTTCTTTCTACTGTTTTCTGACCTAGAAAGGAAATCTGGAACAACTTCTAACAAATGCATGGCCATTACATCTCTACAGTTTGGTCCCTGGGGTGAAGTCATTTAACGATTCTCCTCACAGATCAAACATCCAGGTCTGATGAGTTTTGTAGGATAATGTTCAATTTCTGACTCTTTCAGCATGTGATACCATTGCTGATATAATGCAGCGACACATCACTTTTTTTCCCTGACAAATCATTTCTCAGGGTCATAATATACCCAAAGTGCCATTGCTGTTAAGGATGTTTTTGGGCATCCTTTTTATGTAATATTATGTTTGTTGGTATTGTTTCTTAACATGGATTCTGTCAGAACTCAGTAAAATACAATTAGAGATATTATATATTTTTTATAATGATAATATGTCTGGGCATTCAACTAAACTCAACTACTTCAGCAGTGTAACATATTGTACTTGTGGTGAAAGATGTTATATGAAATAATAATTGACTTACATCAGTGATCTGGTTCTCACATTGCACCTTGTCCTACTACCAGCTCGCTGAAATCCAAAACTGCATAAAAGGGTTAAAATGAATAGTAATGAGAGCAGTTAGTATATGTGAGTATGATAATAGAGGCAAGAGAAGTAGCTGCACCATATTCTATTGGATTTATTAAAATTAAGTAATTTAAGTACTTGGAATCAACAGTATAGAGTAATGGGGATTGTGGAAGAGAAGTGAAAAAGAGAGTGCAGGCAGGGTGGAATGGGTGGAGAAGAGTGTCAGGAGTAATTTGTGACAGAGGGGTATCAGCAAGAGTGAAAGGGAAGGTCTACAGGATGGTAGTGAGACCAGCTATGTTATATGGGTTGGAGACGGTGGCACTGACCAGAAAGCAGGAGACAGAGCTGGAGGTGGCAGAGTTAAAGATGCTAAGATTTGCACTGGGTGTGACGAGGATGGACAGGATTAAGATTTGAGGACATTAGAGGGTCAGCTCAAGTTGGACGATTGGGAGATAAAGTCAGAGAGGCGAGATTGTGTTGGTTTGGACATGTGCAGAGATGAGATGCTGGGTATATTGGGAGAAGGATGTTAAAGATTGTCCAGGAAAAAGGAAAAGAGGAAATCCTAAGAGGAGGTTTATAGATGTGGTGAGAGAGGACATGCGGATGATGAGTGTAACAGAACAAGATGTGGAGGACAGAAAGATATGGAAGAAGGTGATCTGCTGTGGCAACCACTAATAGGAGCAGCCGAAAGAGGAAGAAGATTCTATTGGATTACAATTTTAAGAATGCCAGTCACTGCATGTTTTCTCATGATGTCTCTAATACTGACCACTTAATTCTTAAAAAATTTCACTTAATCAACATGCATGAATGATTTACATAACTAGGCATTTATGTGTAAAGATTTGAGTTAAAACTGTCTGACGATACAATCAGGATTACATTTTTTGTCTGCTTTAAAGTCACATATGAAATCCTACACTGATGGCACTCTTTGATTACATTTAATGATACCCATCTGTTTACTCTCCCAAAGAACTGATTAAATAAGATGGAAGAATGGATGGGTGTAAACTACTTATCTCTAAACTCTGAAGCCAAATCTTGGTATTAAGAAATCTCCTTTATTAATTAGGATTAAGAATTAGAGTTTACAGTCAAAGCCTCATATAACAGATAGATAGATAGATAGATAGATAGATAGATAGATAGATAGATAGATAGATAGATAGATAGATAGATAGATAGATAGATAGATAGATAGTACTTTGTTTGTCCCGGGAGGGGAATATAAAAGAATTCACACACTCAATAAATAAATATTATAACAAACAACAACCAATGTACTAAAATACACATCAGAATTACTAAAAATAAACGAAAACTAATGATTTAGCTGAAGATAAAAGAGCAGTCACAGTCACAGTGAAGAACTCTAAAAGTGTATTACCGTTGGTATAAAAGATTCCCAATTGTATTTCTTGACATGCTTCTGCTGAATAATGCATCAGCTAAAACTGCTGTAGAAAACACCTTTCTTTAGATCAAGGGCACACTATGCGATTTCTTACATTTTAAGACATCAGGAGTTCAAGTGCGCTCACACTTAATTACTTATTTGTATTTCTAATCAGTCAGAGTACACTGTCCGATTGTGTGATTTTACTAACCTTATGAACACTCTTGTGTGATTTCAGGGCAAGCCATAGGGCCAGACTTTAATGATACCCACACAATTTGACACCAAAGAATGATGTTGTATTTCTCTGTATCTCAACCTTTACTGTAATATAGCTTGGTGTGAATATTTGCTTGATTAATTTGAATCTTATGTTGCTTAGGGTAATCTGTTTAAAGTACACACATGCAATGCTACCATGAATTTATAGTTGCTGGGCAATGTTCTTCAATATGTCTGATTATATTTTTCTCTAAATAAATATCACAGAGTCAATGGTTCTTTTGCCATTTTATTTTAATTTAAACTTAAATGTATTTGTATTATTAAATTGATAATTTATTCATTATTTAATTTGTTTATTTACTGATATACAGTATTTTCTTGTAATAAACAATATATCCATAACTCAGGGGTGCCCACACTTTTTCGGCTTGCGAGCTACTTTTAAAATGACCAGGACGTAACCTTTATGGCACAATAACAATTCAATACATTTATGGTCACTACAGTATTTGGATTTAATAATCGTCATGTGGGAAAAGGCTGACTCGCATAAATAAGTAGACCCAAATAATGCAGTCAATGAGTATTTGAATTCAGCCGAGTGAAAAATGGCGGCTGTCCGATTAACTGCGATTTTAGTTCCCCATCTTTTTTCTTTCTCAGATCGCTTTTTGGAAGAACGTCGGTTTCGTGGTTTTTATGAACAGTTCGAAAATGCCTCTCCACATTTTCCTTCTTTGGAATAGCAATGATAAATTGACAGATCAGACAAACGCACTTCGATTGTGACATTGTAAGAAAAAAATCCTCTTCCAATTTCACATCCAGCCCATACCCCCCAACCAATAAAAAAAACAATTTTTTTTTATTCCCTTCTTTAGCCGATATAAGTTGGGAAGCTAACTAGATCACAGCCGGAGTTTTGCAGTAGCTCGCGCGTTTGATCGTGAGAGCTGGATGACCAGTGTGTTAGAAGAGAAGAGATCGCGGACTGGCCGCCATGTATGTCAATCAAGTGGCAAATGACATAGCGAGGATATATGATAGACTAACGTTTAAAAAATTTCTTTTCGAATGCAACCTGATCTACTTGCACTATACCTTTGCGATCTACGCATCGGGCACCCCTGCCATAACTAATAATAAATTCATTATTTAAATGCCACTGTGTGAGTAAACATGTATATTAAAATAAATTACATATCTCAAAAACTATGAATACAAAAATTTTGCAAATCAGTGGGCCTGGTTGGTCCAGTGACTAAATCGAGCAAACATCAAAAAGTCCAGGTTAAATTAATACAATTTCAATGGGAGTTACAGTTGGACATAGGTCAGACTAGGGTTGCCAGGTTAGAAAATTAGAAATACGGGACACTCTTAAAATCCCTTTCTATATTACTATACAGTATACTGTATATACAAATTTACACATGCCCCCCACACACCCTGACCAATATATTATATAAAAAGTAGAGACAAGTTAAAAACATAAAGTAAGAATTTTAATGGGTTATGAGGAAAACAAAAATAAAATCATTTGAAAATTATTTAATACAAGCTAAACAAAAATCTGTAAAAGTGAAATAATTTGAAAATATTTATTTAATACAGACAACAGAGAAATATTATAATTTAATACAGGCAGTTAGAAAAAAAGTGGGCCGTGGCAGGTAGTACCAACACCCTTTGTTGACAGTCGCTGGATGTTGCAATGCTGATCCAGAACTGCACGGCAGCGCGGCCGGAGAGCAAAACGGTAAGAGTGTCGCCGTCCTCAGCCAACCAGAGCAACTGAACAAGTTACAGACAGGCAGCAAACACTCGTGTCCTCGTTACATTTGGGTTGTTTTCATCAAGAGAATCTGAGAAAAGGAAGTATAATTACTTATAAAGTTACAACTAAGTGCCGTAAGAAGATAGGAAAATATATATTTTTATTACGACATTTGAAAATGAACTAAATACGGGACATTTGGGTGTCCCTTAAACGGTCAGTATGGGACAGTGGACAAAAATATCGAATATGGGACATGTCCCTTATATAAGGGACGTCTGGCAACCCTAGGCCAGACTGTTTTTGAAAGATATGTAGATAAGTACTCGACCAAAAATAATAGTCTGGGACCTTGTAATGCCACAAGCACAATAAATCTTGTTTGCAAAAATAGGTCATTTTTTTACAAGGTAGAATATTGGAAATTCTCTCTAAATGTGTATTTCCTAGAGTGCTGTCCTCCAGGAGCTGTACACAGTGCAAAAAATGCACATTTATTTGGCAGAAATTGTAATTTTAGAGTGTGAAAATCAATTTTCATTTTGCACAGACAGACACACACACACAGACGCACAATCAGAAATCATGGTTAAATCAGATTTTGTTAATGTTCTGAACATTGTAGAATCAAAACTGAACACCAAACTTCCATTTGCATTGCAGTAAGCAAATTAATTAAGAGCAAACATTTAACAGCAAATATTTGATTTTGGGCTGCTTCGACCTCAACTAATATTAAGAACAAGGCGGGCTGCCATTTTTCAGCTCAAAATATATTTCAAACAATATCCTGAGCATGAAAAATACTTATGCCATAAGACAAATGTAACTTATTTTAGAAAAATCAATTTATTTTTTCTTCTGACTTCTTGCAGAAACGATTTGTGGTAGAGAATTTCCATTTTCAAAAATGGATTTAGCACACTTCAATCTATTAAGGTCAATGATTTCTTTGCAAGGGAGGGTGTGGGTGCAGACCAGTGTCAGTTTTAATTTCTTTATCCATTTATTTATTAATACATTTATTGTTAATGCATAAAGCTAATAATTAATCATATATAATAAATGTATTATAAGTTTAAAATTGGATTTTCAGGTCAACTTGAGCTTCCTGTTACTGTGGTGCTGTTGATAAGATCTCCTGGCAGAATGCAGTATGTGGAAAAGCAGCACTGACTGCACGTATAGGGTTTTGTTTTTATTTATTTTTTATTTTTTGGATCAGCATGTCTTTTCTTATAGGAATCTCTCTTTAAAAGTATTTTACAAGCATTGAAAATTATAAGAACGACTAAAACAGAAAAGCCTAGTGCTTGCCCAAAATTCATAAGCTACAAGGAATGAAACACTGATCATCCACAACACCAAGAGAGGTAGAATGATAATTTTGTGCCTTAAATAAACAACTTAAGACTTGACTTAAGAATGAGAAAGAGGGTTGGGACTGGGAGATGAACAAAACTGAGGGCCAGAGGCAAAGTGATAGTCAAAAAGAACTTGCAGAGGTTTGATATAGAAAAAATATAAGATAATGCTACCAAATCCAAAAAGTGCACGATCAAATGTTCTCAGCCAAAGCTGATCAAAACTCTCTAAACCAAAATAAATTTGAGCAAAGATTCATTTAAAATATATCAAAAGTTGGATGAACACAGTACATCTATGAGGCACTAATAAAATCCAACGTACGTGACAAGCAAAAACCATGAAAACTATACACATATGAACATGCCCAGGTCCAGTCTACAGAAAATGATGGGGTTTGCAATAAACAAAATGGTAACATGATAAAATCAAAACTATGATTTAAAACACGTTTTCAACCTCCTGAATGTGATTTGATTTCTGTGTTAGTACAGTTAAGCTCGAGTCAGACTCAAGGTGACGTGTGAGGGTCTGTTCTGCAGTGTTAAGACCAAATAATTCTTGGGACAGTATTCTGCTGACAAAAATATAAAATATCATATATATGATAAAATATCATAGTGCTGAAAAAAGACATGAATATTTCTCTTTTTTCTGCCACTTTGTGATAATTTCATGGTATGTCATCAGTTTTCATGAATGGGTCAGAACCTTCAGCCAAAAGCACAATGGCAAGCAAAAAGACATAAAGTCAACTTTAGAAACTGAACCGTGCTCGACAAAAGCAATAGTGATGGTGATGTGAATTGGTCATCAGACATTGACTTGACACAGATAGTGAAACCAATAAGGCAATGCATGAGCGAACCACCGTGATATGCTTAATGAATTCAGTTGTGTGGCAGTAACTGTGTGGCAAAAAGACACAATGATTGTAATCAAGTGTAAGGACAAGGAAGATGTTAGTCCCCTAAGCACTGTTCACAATGCAGCAATTGTCAATCTTCATGTCAGAGCAAATGTAGATGTCACTAAGCCTAACACTGTAGTTACTGTGGAAGCCTTCAATAACACAATGAGCAAGTCAGTCGCGCTGATCGACTACTGACATTCTACCATCTCATGCGGAAGCAACAGAGAAAAAAATAAGAAAACTGCGCAATAAAAAACACA
Source organism: Polypterus senegalus (assembly GCF_016835505.1). Taxonomy (NCBI): domain Eukaryota; kingdom Metazoa; phylum Chordata; class Cladistia; order Polypteriformes; family Polypteridae; genus Polypterus; species Polypterus senegalus. Next base: position 6,187,272 of record NC_053167.1, on the reverse strand, counting down.
CTTAACGTGTCTCTATTGCAATGTTAGGCTGTACGTTAGTGACTGTTTCAAAACGTATGACACGAAGGACATGTACTAAATCTGCATCAGTACAGCAGTGAACACTAGACATTCCTTCACTCTGTACTTATGTTGAAGTTTTGGTATTTAAAGTTTCTGTTACACGTAATAATATTTTTTCTTGTAAACAATTCTTGATTTTTGGTGAGTAAACAGAACACTAAGATGGCTTTTTTTTGTTTTTTGTTCAGATACCAGTTTTCAAAGTAACGTGAATTCTGAATTAATACAGCAACTGATAGAGCAGAGTTAGGGCTAGTGCTGCTGAAAATTCATATTTAGAGACGCACACAATATGCAAACCTGCCTGCTCCCACATTAATAAAAACCTTTAATATCTTAAGAGGGATAAGGCAAGGATATTTTAAAATAGAGATTAAGAGGTGACTTTCAAGTCATGAAAAATGCAAAGTTCAAAACTATAAATCTTTCTTATATGTCATTGGCACCAAATGACAAAACAAATTCATCATCAAAATACTGTTGCACAAATTATGACAGCAAGAATACCATAATACAAACACTCTCAATGTTTTCAGGTTTCTGTCGAATCTTGGATATTCATGAACTTCATGACGCCAGACCTTTGTACCCTCTAGTCAGTGACATCACAGGTCATGCCCTCTAGTGGTCCTTGGCTAGCAACCAGACACAAGTCCATAATGGAAGCAACAACTCAAGTAAAGTTGGGGAGCATGCACTGGTACCGTGCGTTGCCGAACCCACTATACGACGAAACAGTGCAGAATTCTGGTTGGCAACCCCTCAGGCAGACACACTGTCCAGTCCCACCCTCCAGAAATGACCCTCTATCTGTCGCAGCCAGTTGTTACGTGGGCGACCCCTTGGCCTGGTCCATCCACTCGGGTCCCCAACAATGAGGATCTTACGAGCCAGATCACCGTTGGGGAAACGCATCGGAAATGGAAGCAACTGTGAGACAAATCTTCAAGTATTTTTAACAATTTTAACGATTGCCTTTAGTATAAAGAAAACCCTAAATATAAATTCACCATATAAAGACACAAAGAACTTTAATATAAATGGTAAACAAATTCATAAAATATTAAAGACAAAACAGAATAATAACATTTAATTGATTGAATTACATGGAACATTGACAGTATCTAACATTCACTCTGAAGACATTGTCTTAGTGTGGTCAAATAAGTATTGAATCATAAAAACATATCTGTTCAAATCAGCAGTACTATTTTTAATACAGGAGGTAATTATGGTAGACTTTTGATGGAGTGAAGTTCAGCCTCAATGGAGATAGCAGAAGCATGTGTTAATTATGAGTCCTTCTTGAACTAATACACAGGCCATTGTGGAGCTGCAAGGGTAATATGATCCACTAGATGGAGCTCTGAACTGCTGTCATGGGTCAAAAGATAGACTATCCCCTGGTCATCCTGGTGTGGAAGTATTCTGAGAGGACCAGAGGTGAAACTGGAATTACGTATGTGGTTAGGCTTATATGGACATGTTGACCATGGCAGGGACCACAGAAACTGCTGTTGAAACGAACAAAGGTTTTCTGGTGGAAGGACTGAAGGCCAGAGAGGTTGATTAATAAAGGGTTGAAGCCAGTAATCGAGAAGGTTTGATTTATTTTGGTGGGATAGGTCATAAGGTACTCTGCCAGGTTAGATGGGAGATCTTTGTGGTATGCAGACCTGGGGTGGGCAGCCACTTTTTCATTTTGCCTTTTAATGTGCTACATTACTCTTCCTTATGGTTTTTTTTTTCTTTATCACCATTAGATAAATAAAAACGTCTTATTTCGGAGTACTGTTTGGCATCCTTTGTTTCACTGTGCATTCATGTGTCACTTGTGATTGCCTCAATTGTTTACAAAGACAAGTGAGATGTTTAAATAATGTGTCTTCAAAGTTTCAAAAGGAAAAGCACCACTTATGTATATGAAAAAGAGAAGCAGCCCTAGCCCTAATCCCTGGGAGACACCAGTTTTTAAAATGACCTAGTTTTGAAAAAGTTCCCTTCGCAATAACCCTTTTCTTTCTACGTTTAAGTCAATTTTCTACCCACAATGCCTTGAATTCCCACTTGTTTCAGTTGAATTGCTAACCTTTCATTCAGTAACCTCCCTGAAGAAGGAGCCTCAGTTGCCTCGCAAGCTTACACATTGTAATTGGTTCAGTTAGCCAATAAAAGGTCTCATTTTGCTTGACTTCTCATTGCATCCATAAAGGCTAACACGGCACAACACCCTTGCACTACATTCAGTACTTATCAAAAGTCTCTCCAAAATTCTTTACATATACATTTTCATCTGCAGACTTTAAAGGGGAACCATATATAACTGAAAAACAACGTGAAAAGAAACACTTGTTTTACCAAAGTAAACAAATGAAAATTGTAAACTAATAATGATAATCTATATATATAAAAGCCAAATACCACTGACACACTCATCACAAAATCTCCCGAGCCATGAGGACTAGGGACTTGAAATTTGGAATGTAGGTTACCCTTGGCCCATAGGTGCTCACTAAGAAACGGTTTTAAAAATTTCTTATAGTTTTTTAGACCCATTTGTATGTCTGTCCGCTTTTCACAAGACAACTACTTAATGGATTTAGATCAGGTTTTTTCTATAATTTGCTTGAACATTTGCAAGTTTCCCATCGCGCTAAGTATCATAGTTGGCTTGCGGTACCGATTTATTAGTGCGAATCCGAGAGAGACTCATCGGGCTGTGGGGAGGGGGTGGGGCCCTCCTCACTCATGCATCTGCCTCGGGCCGTAACCTTGACTCCGCTTAGTTAGCGAATGAGAGAACTACTTAACGGATTTAGATGTTTTCTTTTTTATATAATTTGTTTGAACATTCCAGTTGATTCTGCGGCTTCTCTCATTGCGCTAAGAATCATAGTTCGCTTATAGGAGCAATATATTCGCGCTAATCCGAGACAGAGGCTGCCGGCCGAAGGGAGGGGAAGAGTGACGTCAGGAGTAGAGAGCTTAGCGGTAGCCTCCTCACTGTCCTGTTTCACTAATACACGGGTGAAGCCACAGGGGATGGCTAGTAATATATAATCAGATTTCACATTATTACCACTGATGAGCCATTTTAATTCAAAAGAATTCAGTTGCCTTTAAAACAGTGTTTTGCAATGATCATCAACAAAATCCAAGTCACTAGAAAAAGCAAAAACTGATCTACGGCAGGAGTGTTTTAATCTTGAGTAATGATGTATAGCATGTTTAAAATGAAGCAGCTCCTGTAACCTGTGAATGTTATTATTACTTATTATTTGACTAATGCCGTTATTCCAGGTGACTTACAACATTTGTGGCACAATTGGTGACTTTTTTTGTTTTTCCAATTGTAGCACAAGCAGGTTAAGTGATATGGTCATAGTCACACAGTTTCTGTACATCAGGGTTAGAAGTTCCAGGTCCAAATCCTTAGCCACTATGTCAGCCAATAATATTAGCATTTGGTAAAAAAAAATTCAAATATTGTATATAGAAAAGCACTTAGGTTCATAATATACATCTGATAAACATGATTAACCAACAGCCCATTATCTTATGAAATTTCCCAGGCCAACCAGGTAACACAGCTTGTCTAACTATATATATAAAATGCTGAACCTTTAAATGCCGTTAAATGCTTTGAACCTTGATCTTGGTCTTAGTTTTAAAGTTATGCCATGATATGCAAACAACACACCATGAATTGGTCATGTGGGCTATCTTCGCCAAGAAATTGGACATCATTTCCTTTTCATGCCATGGCTGAAAGGAAAATAGCAGTGATGTGGTTATGCGGCATGGCTAACAGGAAAAGAGCCATGGTGGGCTCTGCTAACAGACCAAATGATTGTCCATCCATCCATCCATTATCCAACCCTCTAAATCTTAACTACAGGGTCACGGGGGTCTGCTGGAGCTAATCCCAACCCACCGCAGGGCGCGCGCACCCACACACACCGACAAACCAAGCACACACTACAGACAATTTAAGATCACCAATGCACATAACCTGCATGTCTTTGGACTGTGGGAGTAAACCGGAGCACCCGGTGGAAACCCACGCAGACACGGGGAGAAAATGCAAACTCCACACAGGGAGAACCCGGGAAGTGAACCCAGCTCTCCTTACTGCGAGGCAGCAGCACTACCCACTGCACCACTGCGCCACCATGCCACTCCCCGAACTGATTGTTTTCATCACAAACACTAGTCATATACTTCGTGTGCAACAGAAAGTCACACGTGATCAAAGAATTGGAGGCGCAGGCTTCCTCAACAATGTAGCTACCACGCAGGCATGTGACATGACTGTCAGGAGAAGAGCAACGGTAACATTGAATGGCAGTGAAGCTCGCTTTAGTGACCTGGGCTGCTGTGTTAGATGACAGGTACATGAACCACATTTCTTCAAGTACCAGATGTTCGGGTGCTACTAGTAAGTAAAAACTAACTAAGTCTGATCAGTTGTATGAGGCAGCTTGAAACACCAGAACAAAGGCTGTTTTACAGGAATGCTTAAAAAAATAACAGTAATATTAACTTGACTAGGTCTGTTTAATAATAATAATAATAATAATAATGTAATATGTTGTAATGATGGCTACAATACCCTAGTTCAAAGAAAATTTGGAAAAGGAGAGAGAGGTTGGGACAAAATAAAGCCTCACAAGTTTGTGACATTTGAAATTTGAGTTAATTTCACTTGCCCATTAAATATTACTGTTCCCGTAAGTGTTAACCAGCTAATGTCTCTTCCATACACCGATGCAGTCACACAAAATCAAATAATTAATAGTATTTATATGGTGATTTTCAAAACTATTCTAAACACAAAGCCTGAGAGAGTGATTTTCTGACAAATCTGATTTGAAAAGTTGTACAGTTTAAAAAAAATAGCTTTATGGAGTTTGTGAGAATAACAGCATCCTGGATTGTTTTGGTTTTCACTAATTCAAATGGCAGTGATATAATAATGTTGGAATGTCTTAGTTTTGGTGTTTAGCAACATTTATTTTTCTGTTACTAGATAGAAATGGGGCGGCACAGTGGTGCAGTGCTAGCGCTGCTGCCTCGCAGTTAGGAGACCTGGGTTCGCTTTCCTGGTACTCCCTGCATGGAGTTTGCATGTTCTCCTCGTGTCTGTGTGGGTTTTCTCCGGGTGCTCCGGTTTCCTCCCACAGTTCAAAGACATGCAGGTTAGGTGGATTGGCGATTCTAAATTGGCCCTAGTGTGTGCTTGGTGTGTTTGTGTTTGTCCTGCGGTGGGTTGGCACCCTGCCCAGGATTGGTTCCTGCCCTGTGTTCGGATTCATTGGGTTGGAAAATGGATGGATGGAAGGATAAATAGAAATGTTTCTTTTAGTAAATGCACATGGTATTATTATTATTATTATTAATAATAATGATAATAATTGAGTGATAATAATTGATACCACTTACAAACATGCTGAACAAACAAGGTATTAGATTTGAAGTTGATGATAATAACAAAGTCAGCCACTTATTTTATATGGACAACTTGAAACTGTTTGCGAAGGATGAGACACAGCTTAAACAAGGTCTCACCATAGTTAAAGGTTTCAGTGACAACATCAAAATGGAGTTTGGCCTAGACAAATGTGCCATGGCTATCTTTAAAAGTGGTAAGCTTGTCAAAAGTCAAAATATCCAGATGAATGACCAGACAGTTATTAGAAATATAGACACGGATGAGACGTATAAGTACCTGGGTATAGAAGAAAGTGATGGTACTGATAACACTCAGGTGAAAGAGAAGACCAGGAAAAAACACTTACATTGAATTCATCAGATTCTCAAGACTGAGTTAAGTGCTAAAAGCAAAGTCACAGCTATTAAAACCCTAGATGCTCCAGTCGTATCATATAGTCATCATGTAGTTGACTGGCTAAGAACAGATATTGAGAAGATGGATAAAAAAAACAAGAAAGCTCTTGACTATCAGAGGTATCCATCATCTGAAGGCTTTACATCAAGAGATGAGACAGTGGTAGAGGACTTATTGAACTAAAGTCTGCATATGAATCATGCATCATGCATCAGGCCTAAGTGACTACATTAAGCTAGGTAAAGACAGGTTTAATAGGCTAGTTACAGATCATGATGCTGGCAGAGCTAAATATTCTCTCTAAAAAGAAGCCAAAAAATCAAAGAGAAATACTTTGAGGCAAGAAACCAAAGCTCAGAATATGAAACTTCAGTTAAAAAACAACTTCTGTAAAGATAAAATAGAACTGCTGAAGAGCAAGCCACTACATGGAAAATTCTTTCGAGATTTGGAAAGATCATTTGTCAACAAGCAGGCGTCTATGCAATGGCTTCACAGTTCCGGTCTAAAAGGAGAGATAAAAAGAATAAGCAGCACAGGACCAGGCACTTAACTCCAGGTACCACCAGAAGAACATCTTAAAACAGCCAGTAGATAGTCAATGTAGACTATGCAACAAGGCAGAAGAGCATATTAGTCATATTGTTGCAGGGTGTACAACACTTGCACCTACTGAATATACACAGAGACATAATAAAGCAGCCAGTTATGTACACTGGACTATGTGCAATAATCTAGGGGTACAAGTGCCAGACAAGTATTACGATATCACCATTATGTGGGATGTTCCAATAACAACAGATAGAACAGTCCATCAAATCGTCCTGATGTTGTGCTACATAATAACGAGAGGACCTGCCTGTTGATCGATATGGCCGTCCCTGGTGACTTGAACAACATGTAAAAGAAACTGAGAAGATCAGTAAATACAAGGATTTGGAAATCGAGATTGGAAGGGTGTGGAACTGTAAAAGAACTGTGCCAGTTATAGTTGGAGCATTAGGTACATTAAAGAAAGATCATGATAAAAATTTGAAGATGCTCCCAGGCCATCCATCAGCTAGTGAAGTGCAAAAGATTGCAGATATGGGCACTGCACACATCCTTAAAAAGGTGTTAGGGTAAATCACTTTGGCTTCTTGTTGTAGCCTGGATTTACCAGCTAAAACCGTAAAGACATCATGTGAGAGCAAACAAACTCTGAATAATCTTCTTATATTGTGAGCTGGAGGGCTGATCGCACCCCAAATAGATACAGACGCCCCTGGGAAAACCACAAACCCTGAAACACTGACTACCACCCTCACATTGGAAACACTGACTACCACCCTCACATTGCTCCTTATCCTTGCACTATAAAGCGTAATGCGCATAATACAAGCCTCGCGCGGTACTCCGCCGACTTATAAGCCTTGCGCAGCGCCTGTCAGTTTTGGAATTGATTGTTTGCTTTTATCTCTTTCCGCTCCTAGCGGAACTGTCATCTCTGACTTGTCATGGAGCACGTTTAAGCTCATGTGTTTGCAGTGTTTGAATAAAAATCCTTCTTGTTTCTACGACCTCCTGTGTCTCTGTGCAAATCTGTGTCCCAAGCGTGACAATATAAATCGCTACCGTGGCTGTTCGTTTGTCTGTCCAGGATTTTAAATCACCGGTAGCTGGCAAACTGTTTGACCTATTGACCTGAAATTTGGTACACATATACAACATGACCTCTATTGTCCGCTTTCAGGGTGATGATTGACCTTCAAGGTTATTCCTCTTTTTATTTTTATTTTATTGTAGAACCAACTCTCAGCAGCGGCCAGCAGGACGGCCGTGTGGCACATGCCTATGGGCACCGTTCTTATCCCTACCACCTTTGCCTTCACTTCCCCTACCTCTTCATATCGTAAATCATTCTTGAGGCAGATTGAAGACTTAAGTGCCATCTTAAGTGAAAAATTAAGGAAAACATACTAAGTAATTGCAACACAAACACTGACTTAATCAGTTTTAAAAGAAGAGCTAGGGTGGAGAAAAGAAGAGCTGCTCAGGATGCGGCAAGCGCATCAACTTCTGAGCAAACGAATGCTAAACAGAGACAGAGAAAGAGTAGAAAAACTATGAATGCTTAAGTCAAGTCTATCCACTGCACGTTATAGTGCAGTGCATCATTACTGGTAATAAAAAATACTACATTTTATTTATATAGCACCTTTCTGATTCTGAAGGTGCTTCACAGAGCCTCAGAAAGAACAGCAGGGTGTTTATAACATTGGTTACAAATAATACCTGCAAAGAACACTAAAAACAGATAAATACAGGATATACAAAGCATTATATATATAAAAAAAACAATAAACCAGAGTGAAATACTAAATTCTTTACTTAAAAGAAAAGCCTGAACAAGTAACATAATTTGGGATACAACACACACATCTGGACAGAGAGGTAAACTGAAAGAAGGGTCAGAATGTTAGGTTAAGTTAAACGCCTTCCTGATCAGATGAGTTTAAGATTATGTTTAATGAGAAGTCAAGCAAAATGATGCCTTTTTATTGGCTAACTGAACAGATTACAATTTGCAAGCTTTCAAGGCCGCTAAGGCCCCTTCTTTAGGCAAGACTGAATCAGCTGATCTAATTAATTTCAGGAGGTCATTCCAAAGTCTGGGCGCTATACAGCTGAAGGCCTTGTGTGGGGCACAACAAGATTGTCAGAATCAGAGGACCTTAGTGGGCAAACAGGAGCATAGCAATGGAACTGTTTATAAACCCTTCAGTGAAATCCACCAAAGCCAATAAAGAAATCTCTCCCACACATTAAATTCAAGCTCTGAACTGCAGTTTTTGGAGGAAATTTTAAAAGTATGCAAATAACAGGCTTTATAATTTAAATTTTACATGTTAAAAATACAATAATTAAAAAAACTGTGTGTATACAAGAAAAATTAAAAGGCACATAAATGTGCTAAAATGATCTGTGTAGTAATACCTTGTCACCCCCACATATCAACTCATCCAAAAAAATTCCTGGTAGGGCTGAGATCTAGGGACTGTGCAGGCCACTGAAACAACAAAAACTTATTGTCATGTTTCTGGAACTGCTGTATTTGGAGATGATACCTGCATGCATTATTATGCCATCGCCTGATGACCCTGATTCTATTGATTCAATAACACAATGTCTGACTTATTTCTCAGAATGGATGAACAGTAACGTTCTCAAGTTAAATAAAGAGAAAACTGAAATCTTAGTGATTGGCAATAATGGATACAATGAGGCTATTAGAAATAAACAGGATACATTAGGATTAAAAGTCAAGACGGAGGTAAAAAACTTAGGGGTAATTGTTGACTGTAATCTGAATTTTAAATCACATATTCATCAGATCACTAGGACAGCATTTTTTCACTTAAGAAACATAAGTAAAGTTAGACCTCTTATATCACTGAAAGATGCTGAGAAATTAGTTCACGCATTTGTTTTCAGTCGACTAGATTACTGTAACGCACTCCTCTCAGGACTACCCAAAAAAGACATAAATCACTTGCAATGAGTGCAGAATGCAGCTTCTAGAATCCTAACTAGGAAAAGAAAATCCGAGCACATTTCTCCAGTTTTGATGTCACTACACTGGTTACCTGTGTCATTCAGGATTGACTTTAAAATTCTGCTTATGGTTTATAAAGCCTTAAATAATCTCGCCCCATCGTATATATCGAAATGTCTGACACCTTATATTCCAAATCGTAACCTCAGATCCTCAAATGAGTGTCTCCTTAGAATTCCAAAAGCTAAATTTAAAAGAAGTGGTGAGGCGTCCTTCTGCTGCTATGCACCTAAAATCTGGAATAGCCTGCCAATAGGAATTCGCCAGGCTGATACAGTAGAGCAGTTTAAAACCCTGCTGAAAACACATTACTTTAACATGGCCTTTTTATAACTTCATTTTAATCGTAATTTAACTTAATCCTGATACTCTGTATGTTCAATTCATCATAATAACTATTCATGGTGGCTCTAAAATCCGTACTGACCCCTACTCTCTTTTCTGTTTCTTTTTCCGGTTTCTTTGTGGTGGTGGCCTGCGCCACCTCCACCTACTCAAAGCTTCATGATGCTCCAACAATGATGGACGGATTAAAAGGCAGAAGTCTACGTGACCATCATCATCATCAAGCCCTTCCGTGAGAATCCTAAATCCAAAGAGGACTGTTTCATTTATGTTAGGTAGAATGCCCAGAGGGGACTGGGCGGTCTCGTGGTCTGGAATCCCTACAGATTTTATTTTTTCTCCAGCCGTCTGGAGTTTTTTTGTTTTTTCTGCCCCCCCTGGCCATTGAACCTTACTCTTATTCGATGTTAATTAACGTTGATTTATTTTGTTTTATAATTGTGTCTTTCATTTTTCTATTCTTTAATATGTAAAGCACTTTGAGCTACTGTTTGTATGAAAATGTGCTATAGAAATAAATGTTGTTGTTGTTGTTGAAGGGGCCACACCCTTCTGTACACCAGTGTTGAATTTGGATGTGACGTGCCTGGTTGAGGCCTGTTTGTTAGCTTGCATGATTCTCACCATTCTTGTGTGACCTCTCTGATCCACAAACTGGTTTTGAACACAAGATTGCTTATCACTATAGGTTTCTGAACCTTTAAAATGGCTATGCCTAAAAAGACTATGTCAACAATTGTGTAAGAGACCACCATGCGACAACTATGAAGCCACATTCAGGGTCCACTAGTGACTGCCCATTCCAACACTCCATTGAACAATAAATGATGCTAGAAACACCAGTCTGTCTGATTTATACCACACTCCTGTATCTTGTGACATATTCTGGAATGTAGTGTGAAGATGAGAGGTGTACCTAATAAACTGGTAATTCAGAGACATTTTAAAACCCATCTTCAAAGTATTTTTAGGTTATGATGCCCTGAAGGCCCATTTAGTATTATACAGAGTTAAAAAAAAACCAAACTGCATCACCTGAAGCAAATTACTTCTTTGTGGGAGTTTAGACGGCTAGGAGAATAATATACAGTAAAAGTGTTTTCACTGCATTATTTTGCCAGTTTTACTTACAACATAAGAGTCCGTGAGACATCTTAAATGATGTCTTTATGTATTTAAAAAATAAGTAGCCTGCTCTTGCATTTAATAATGAAGCTAATGGGTACCAGGGTCCCATTGTGAAAAAAAGCTTTAAAACTTACTGAGGGTGCAAACCTTGGTGTAGCAAATGTTTTGATTGAAAGAAACATGTCTTCCACGTTTGAGAGGCCACAGACTAATTGTTGATTTATTTTAATTTATGATGAGTTGCTCTTTCTGATAACAAAAGAACTGAGGACAACATTTCTGAGTGAATAACCTCACTGATACTTGCTGATACCAACCTAGAACCTGGCTCTGTGAGGCAGGAATGACAGCTCTGCACTACCACTATGCCAATGTTAAAACATCTGTACTAAACTCATTAAACTTCAGCCACATTACGTTTAGGTGAATTGATGTTGCTAAAGTAGCCTCTGTGTGTGTGTGTGTGTGTGTGTTCACCCTTCAATGAACTGACATCCCTGTCCAGGGATTGTTTCTGTCTTGCTCTCAATGCTTGCTGGGATAGGCTCCAGCTGCCCCATGACACTGGCCTGAATAAATGGGTTCAGAAGATGGATGGATGAATGTCTAAAAAAGTCTGTTCAGTTCTCCTTACTTTATTGCATACTATGCGCCTGCCTAATATTCCCTTTCAAAGAGTTATGCAGATACAATAACCGTCCAGCAAGAGCAGCAGGCCATTTCTTTGCAAAATAACAAAATAGGTTTTTACATAGTTAAAGAATATAATTGATTGTGTGATTTTTTTAGTTATTATTGTCTAGTTGTCTATAGCAAAGGTTGGGAGCATGCGCTGGTAACGCCTTATCGCATACCATACAATGCACCACCTGGACTGGGACCCAAGTGTAGTGGGTAACACCTCAGCACCACATTGGAATGGTGTACGGTTTTTTATGGTGGCTGGAGTACCAATCCTGCCACCAACTCCCGAGTTTTCCTTGTAAGTTGAAGGACCAGCTTGCAAGGCTGGATGCAGATCAACATCATACCCAGGATGAAGCGATTGCAGGTTATGGGCCTTGTTTGTTTCACTATGCAAGGTTTAGCATGAGTCAACAGTGAAGGTGGCAACCACTGATTTTACAAAAAATTCACCACACTGTGTTTAGCTGTAATAGTTAAGGAAGAAGGCCTTTCAAAAGTACATGTTTAGAAAATGGTAATTGCTTCCTATAACAATCGAAAATTCTTTAACTGGATCAGAAAGAATTGCCTCTGGTGAATTTCTTGACCATAACAGATGTGTTAGCTCTCTGTTCCTGGATCACTCTAGGAGTGGAGTCTTCATATTTTATTTATATCCACATGGGGTTTTCCATAGCCATTCACATTACTGTAGGTTCATTGGCAAGCTCAAATGAGTTTATTTATGTTAATGTGTCCTACGATGGACTGACACCCCATCCAGTGTTAGTTCTTGCCTTGTGCTTGATGCTGTTGGAATAAGCTGCTCTGCCATGTCAAAATAAATGGGATCAGTAGATGAATAGTAATAAAAGGAGATTTCTGTAGTATTCCACCTCCTCAATTCAAGCTCACCATCCCTTCATGCTCTGCTATAGACTACTCAAGTGTTGCCATGTGAACAAATGATTTCTTAAATGTTTCTTTTAATCCGTTCTGTTTGCTTCATTCAGCTGTATCAAAAAATTCCCATGGTATCTCTGTGGTCTCCTGTTTATTTCTCTGAATCATTTTTACTTCTTACATATGTGCCTGAATTATCGAAATTTTAGTATCAAATATTTTGTCTCAAAAATTTGTAGTGTATTTTTAGTTTTGCTGTAGAATAAAAGTTTGAGTGTGAAAAAAGTTTCTTTGGCTTTTTACAGGAATGGGAGGACATTTTTCCATCTTTTAATGTTGTACGTTAAATTGACAGAAGACAATGAGAGCAAGGAATAAAAATTTGAATGAAGAGCAAGTGAATTGAGAGCTATGTTTGACATATGAAACCAGTTATTGATTGTTTTTTTTTTGTCTGTTTTGGTTTCACTGAGTTATTGTTTAAATAAAAAAAAATACATGTCATATATTTCAGTTTTGAAACTGTTATCAGATACATATTAATAAATTCATCTACACTGGCACTTGATTAAGTGGAAGGCACTCTTCTAGTGAGATCTATTTAAGAAGGAAATTCTGGTCCACAAACACAGAGTTAAAAAGAAAGTGCCATCCCATTGAAACCTTGGTGGACACGCTAGAATTTTTTCCCCGGAGACACTGCTACATGTTAAACACCTGTTTGCAGAGCTGGACACACTGGTCTAGTCCTTTTAATTTATTAAATTGAATATTCTTCTCCAAAATCAGAAAGGCACTGACTACAATGAAAACATGCACATTCCACGCAAGGAGGATCCATGATGCAGACCCTGCTCTCCTTATGGTGAGGCAACAATGCTAACACTATGCCACCATGTCACTCTTTCTTGTTATGGTCCTAACTCCAAATCATGACAAATCTTTGTTAATTTTGTTCTTAATTTATTTTATAGTTGTCTGTTTGCCCAAACGTATTTTGATTTAAAGTTTGGGTTTTCCTCCTGGTGCTCTGTCAGACCTGAAGTACAAACCACAAAACAACAAGACCAGGAAGTGAAAGTTATCAAATTCAAGAAGCGTGAATAATCAAAAGTCTGAAATCAATGACTAAATCCCAATTTTCCAAACCTGTCATGACTATACATGTATTTTGGGTTATAATGTTTTTTTTTTTATTGGAAAATCTATTTTAAGGGCTTTTGCACTCTTTCAATTTGATTTTACGAATTTTATTTTTACTTTTGTTATGCATACAGTATATGCAACATGGAAATGACATCACATGACCACAGTAGTATTACCCGTAATGTCAGTGGACATTACTATATAAATATGGTGGTGGTTCCATGTACCAACATTCCTTGATTGGATAAATTAACTAATTTTTTGCGGGTGGTATTCAAAAAGAATAGTTTTAAAATCCTCTTTTTGATCTCAGTTTCAGATTCTCGTGTTGCCCTTTTTACTTTGTTTGCCTGGTTCTTCAGTCCTTCTGGTTATGACCGCTTTCATTCTCACTGTGACTCAGGATCGTATTTCCATCTCTTGGCCATTTTTGCAGTCGGGGTCAGGTGGGATTTTCCATAACTGGTTTGCAGAGAAGTGAGAGAAAGAGTTAGTCTGGCATGGAATTACTCTCTTTCAGGCACTTTAGCTGCCTCCCATGTACACATATGTCCATCCATCCATTTTCTAACCCGCTGAATCCAAATACAGGGTCACGGGGGTCTGCTGGAGCCAATCCCAGCCAACACAGGGCCCAAGGCAGGAACCAATCCTGGGCAGGGTGCCAACCCACCGCAGGACACACACAAATACACACCAAGCACACACTAGGGCCAATTTAGAATCTCCAATCCACCTAACCTGCATGTCTTTGGATTGTGGAGTGCCCGGAGGAAACCCACGCAGACACGGGGAGAACATGCAAACTCCACGCAGGGAGGACCCGGGAAGCGAACCCGGGTCTCCTAACTGCGAGGCAGCAGCACTACCACTGCGCCATCGTGCCGCCACTGTACACATATGTGACACCATGAATTAGATAATAAACTCAAACAAACGCAGTACAAATGTCTGGTTTCTGAACTTCTCTTTTCCCTCTGACTTTGCACTATGATTACTGATTAGACTTTGGTACAGAGGTTTTCGTCTTCTCTGTTTCAGCTTGTTTTTGGTTTTGACTACATTTCATTTTCAGGTCCTCTTCCAGTCTTGGTGCAAAATAAATCAAATGATTCCAAGTTCTAGGGTTCTAATGTTTATTATCTTGTCCAATGGAATAGGCATGGTTGTGAAGAACATTCTTGGATACCTGCAAAAAATTGTTCATGCTTAATGACTTCATTGTCAGTACACTGAAACGCCTGAGAGGGTTATGTCATGAGTTTTAATTATACATTTCTAACTAGAGTTGCCACAGTTTTTAACCACAACTTTTTTGATTAATATTTTGGTTGTATTGCTAGGCACACTCCTGCTTTTTCTTTTCCATTTCTTATCAACTCTGATTTTGTCTTTCACAAAAAATACTCACTCCATCTTACTAAAAAAATCTTAATTAGAGTGTGTATTGTCCAGAATCTAATATCGTCTTAAAAACTATGTAAGACGGTGGACCCATTATACATACTGACGTAGCCAAAGTACCATCTCATCAAGGATGTCCAACTACTGTAGATAAATGTTTAGTCTAGCAGATTAAAGGAACTCTTTACAGAAGATGAAGATGCATCTTTCCTTCTGTTTTTATATTATTTTATGTGAAGATGTGACCACATTTCTTGCTTTGCCAGCACAGCATTATTACATACTCCTCTGATTACCAATAAACCAATTAATTCACTGTCAAAGCTTAAGATTTCATCTACAGTGAGACTGTAAACCTTACATGAATCAAAGCTCAGTTTCTCATTGTACCTGACTTGAAACATGTTACAAAATATTAGCATTTTTTGTGGTCAGAAACCAAATTCAGGTAAAGAATGATCTCTTTCCTTGTTCAGTCAAATCAAGTTTGGTCATGTCAGGTTACTATGTAACTCTTATTTTTTGTCATTGTCCAAGCTAGGCGACGTCAACATGGCACAAAAACAGTGCCACTTGAGTTTAGGTTGGTAACTGACTCAGTAAGATCAACTTAAAAATATTAAAAGAAAAACCATAGCATGATCTTCTAAAATACGTCTATGGGAGAAAGTTTGGATATCCGTCAATCTGAAGCTGGTAAAGTAAAAGATTGCAGAACGGTCCAGATATTCAGATCTGAAAACTTAAGTGCCATACAGCAGTCAGAAGTGTTACTGTGACCTGACACTCTCCTGGTAGTTCCCACAAAACACCCTGAAGGACACAATTCTTGCAGATGATATACTGTACATAATGAAGATGGCCTGATTAACAGCCCTGTTTAATCAATAACATTATAGCAAGCTCCATTATTGATATCCTCCACACTTTGATTGTCTATCTGGGTTTTTGTGTTCATGGCTATAATTCACTCCTGATATCTTTAGACCGGTGATTCCCAACGTGGGGCGTATGCCCCACTGAGCGGCAATTTGATTTTTTAGGGGAGCAATTCGAGAATTTAGGTAAGTTGAACAATTTATAAAATGAAAATACAGAAATTCACTTTTAAAATGATAGAAAAAAATAAACAAATAATTTTTATTTTCTAAAGAGACATTTATATACACTCACCTAAAGGATTATTAGGAACACCTGTTCAATTTCTCATTAATGCAATTATCTAATCAACCAATCACATGGCAGTTGCTTCAATGCATTTAGGGGTGTGGTCCTGGTCAAGACAATCTCCTGAACTCCAAACTGAATGTCAGAATGGGAAAGAAAGGTGATTTAAGCAATTTTGAGCATGGCATGGTTGTTGGTGCCAGACGGGCCGGTCTGAGTATTTCACAATCTGCTCAGTTACTGGGATTTTCACGCACAACCATTTCTAGGGTTTACAAAGAATGGTGTGAAAAGGGAAAAACATCTAGTAAGTGGCAGTTCTGTGGGCGAAAATGCCTTGTTGATGCTAGAGGTCAGAGGAGAATGGTCCGACTGATTCAAGCTGATAGAAGAGCAACTTTGACTGAAATAACCACTCGTTACAACCAAGGTATGCAGCAAAGCATTTGTGAAGCCACAACACGCACAACCTTGAGGCGGATGGGCTACAACAGCAGAAGACCCCACCGGGTACCATTAATCTCCACTACAAATGGGAAAAAAAGGCTACCAAAATTGGACAGTTGAAGACTGGCAAAATGTTGCCTGGTCTGATGAGTCTCTATTTCTGTTGAGACATTCAAATGGTAGAGTCAGAATTTGGCATCAACAGAATGAGAACATGGATCCATCATGCCTTGTTACCACTGTGCAGGCTGGTGGTGGTAGTGTAATGGTGTGGGGGATGTTTTCTTGGCACACTTTAGGCCCCTTAGTGCCAATTGGGCATCGTTTAAATGCCACGGGCTACCTGAGCATTGTTTCTGACCATGTCCATCCCTTCATGACCACCATGTACCCATCCTCTGATGGCTACTTCCAGCAGGATAATGCACCGTGTCACAAAGCTCGAATCATTTCAAATTGGTTTCTTGAACATGACAATGAGTTCACTGTACTAAAATGGCCCCCACAGTCACCAGATCTCAACCCAATAGAGCATCTTTGGGATGTGGTGGAACGGGAGCTTCATGCCCTGAATGTGCATCCCACAAATCTCCATCAACTGCAAGATGCTATCCTATCAATATGGGCCAACATTTCTAAAGAATGCTTTCAGCACCTTGTTGAATCAATGCCACGTAGAATTAAGGCAGTTCTGAAGACGAAAGGGGGTCAAACACCGTATTAGTATGGTGTTCCTAATAATCCTTTAGGTGAGTGTATTTATATAAACATAGAAGGAATGGTGAAGAACCCTTTAATTTATGAGTTTACAACCAGCTTGGGTTTTTCTACTTAGAAATTGTTTTTACCATTAAAATAATATGAATTGCAACAATGATTATAAAATTTTGCAATATAACAAAAATATAAAATTATCAAAATATTACAGAAAAAGCTGTCATTAAAATTATTTTATATTTCTGAATATCAGGTCTCTTATTATATGCTTTCAAAAATGTATTTGCTATATTTTCATATTACTTCATATTATATTATTGTTTTATAATTTCTTAGTGATTTCTTTGTCAGTACTTCAGCTATCCTGTGCCTCTTTTGTTTCCATGTTCTTTGGAAGCTTGTTTAGACCAAATTAATGACATTATGGGCTTCCTCCACGTGAGTAGGAGTTCACTTTTTGAATAGGTAATAATAAGTATAAGGTAAATGTTACAGTGGGGGACATCATGATTCTAGAGAGGCCTAGGTGGGCATGGCCATAAAAAGGTTGGGAACCACTGCTTTAGAGCATCAGAACACAATCAAAGACAAATGTGGTGCCTCACCATCTTGGTGATTGGCTTCCTGTCCCAGCCTGGACATGGTCTGTGTGGAGTTTGAATGCTCTTCTCAGATTTGCATGGAAGTTTCTATGGGCACTCTGGTTTGCTTATGCCAAATTGATGTGTGTATCAAGACCCTGCTGCACTGTCAGACATTTTTCCAGCAATTTATAGCCTTTATTTACATAATATTAGTGAGTCAAGGACAATCGCAGTGTGTGTCTGTAACTACCAGTTGTGTAGTATAACATCCCAAGCAACTCGCTCATGGTGGGCTGCAAATAGCCACAACAAACTTGAACGGGTTTGGTTTTGTCCTAAATCATAACGGTAGGGTCCTTAGAGAATTGACAACCAGAGTGTGCTGAGTCAGAAGAACAATGCATACAGCCACAATTAAAGAAGGAAAGCAGGTGTTTTGGACCAATAAAAAAGATACTTATCTATTCTTTCTAGCTTATTTTTTGTACCTGGACAGAATGGGAAAAGACAAAGACTGCGATTGAACTCACAATACCTGTAAAATGTTTATACAGTCACTCTCAGGCAGCATGTCAATGTTCTGTCTCAGAATGAGACAATATCTCTTATAAATTAGTAAGATCTGGAAATGAACGTAGTCAGGAAGTCAAGCCAGGATCAAAACCAAAAAATCAAAGACCTTTAGCCAACAAAGAAGATCATTAGCCAAAAGGAGTTGTAAGAATGCTAGGGGTCACTGTGGCCCCTTTCAACCCAACAGACAGACGCCCAGGTCACAGGGTAAAAGCAATGAGAAGTATTTTAATGTTTTCCTTCTCCTTAATAGTGCCCAAAGAACCACAGCAACAATAGATAGGCAATTCAACAATAATAATAATAATAATAATAATAATAATAATAATAATAATAATAATAATAATACACAACACAAACCCCTACAATTCTCTCCTCCACACCCCCCAGGAATCCCTGTTCTACTCCTCCTGACTCTGGCTCGCTTGCTGGGTCTCCAACAGTCCTTTAAATAGTCCTTGACCCGAAAGTGCCTTCGGGTCAGATGGAGAACTTGTATTTTCTTAAGCCTGGAAGCACTTTGGGCCTCTCATTCTCGTGAATTGGGAGTACTTCTGGGCTCTCACAGCTCCTCCTGGCAGCCCCCATGGTACCCAACTGGGCTGAGAAACTGCACTCCAAGTCCTAAGATGCCCTGCGGGAATCCGGGGCACCGTTACATTCCTGGGTAGCTGCTATCTAACGTTTGTGGGAAAGGCAGTGTCCTGGAAAAGCTGGCTTCCCACATCCTTCCATCTCAGGGGTGTCCCAGACCGGGATGAGCTGCCGGCCGTCCACCACAGAGTTTAAATCACAAAAATGACACCACCAAATTATGAGACTTCAGACATTATAAAGGTTTGGGGCAGCCACCTGTATATTATATCCTGGCTGCAAAAAGATTGCAAAAGTTTGAACAAATTCACACGACTGAGTCCAAAATAGAACTGATGAGGTGGAAGTAAGATGACGGCTTTAAAGGCCCAGAGAGGAAGTGACGTCACCAGAAGGGCCGTGGCATCATCAAAAGGCCTGGAGCCGAAAGTGATGTCATCAATGGCACCGGAACCTGGTGGCATTTCCTGGGAACGGTCTGCAAGGAACTGAGAAAGACAGTCAGCACACTCTGCCTCCCCCTGGTCTGATATGGTATTACCAATACTTAAACCCTTTTGCTGTCTCCTGCTCAAATGTGTGTGAGAACCGTCACACTGATTAGGCCACGTGTCACACAATCCTGGGTAGTTCTGGCATCTTTTACTGTAGCAACAGGTGATGCAGCCATGACAAAATGGCACCATCTGAAAACAAACAAAATGGCATTGCAAGAAGAAGCAAAGACTTTGCAACTTTTTGAGAACAACTGGTAATGAAGAATAAATGTAAAATTGGTTCCATGTGTCACAAATGTCAAAATAGATTAGTAAAATCTACACAGGACTTCATCCAAAAAATGAATGAAAGACACCAATGAAAACAGTCAATTCACTGTCAAAGTTTGAAAATTTGAAACTGTGCCAATAAGTGTTCGGATAGTCAGGTCATCCCCTGTAATTGCTCGTCATGTCATTGTACATCCTCAAGGTGATGAGATCCAGTAAATTCAGCTATTAAGTCTGACATGTTCTCCGAGTGTGCTACCAACTGGAGACTCCAAATTGACCTGACATCGATGAGTGTGAGTTGTGCATAATTGTGCCCCGTAAAGGATGTGTGCCATGTTCAAGGGTTAATTCACGCCTTGCATCAAATGTTGCTGGGATAGGCTCCAGTTCCAGCGACACTCAAGTGAATTAAGTACGTTTGAGAATAGCTGGGTAAATGGAGCAATATCGTATCAGCCAAGATTTCCATAGGTGACGTGCTTCCCTTCTAGTTGAGCTATACTGGTGCAAAAGCCCTGGTTCTGTTGCACAATGTCACTACCCTAGATTTTAAAATACATTTTGAAGATCATGGTTGTGCAAGGTAGATGTCTGTTTTGCCTTATTTGATCATCCTTTTTGTGTCACCTCGCTATCTCTCATACTGTATGCAGTCAGCCTGCTTTATATGGCCTGCCTGTATGAGATCTAATTGGCAGCTATGCAACCCAGCACAGGCCGCGCCACACACTTCCTCACTGCAGCACTTACCCCCCACTTCTGGCCTCCTGCCCAGACTGTCTCATCTCAGAGGCCTGCAGGATGCGCCTGACAGCCTCTCTGCTGTATGGCTTGCCTTCCTCTGAATTTGGTGGCTGGTCTTCCTCTTTCCTGTGCCTACAGTCTGAAATTAAGAAACATTTGAGTTTCATTTTAATTCAAAGACTTGCTTAACAGTATCATAATAGTGTTAATAAATAATAATGTTTCTCCCGTCAAATCCGGCACTCATGAAGAACAGATACTGCCATATGGATTGTTGGCACTGTATCAGATCAGGAGTGTGCCAGTGCAGTCTGTTCAGGTGGCAGTCAGGCATGGTGTTCCTCTCTAGTTTTCTCTGTGGAAAACTGGCTCTTGTATTTAATATGCAGAAAATGTTTGTAGTTACTGCAAGAGAAATCCTTAAAGGCAAAACAGTGGTGCCGGAGTTAATCTGTGTGGATAACACGGAGACATTTTCTTAGGGAACAAGCAAGCTTTTAAGGCTTCTGCTGGGAACTGAAGACTTCATCTGCACTGATGTCGTTTCTAAAGTCACTGGTGTAGGAAGTTAATAGGAATCCTCTTTCCCCCATTTATTGTAGGAAAAAAGTACTTGTCAGATGGAAAACTACTGCAGTTGGTATTTGTTTAAAAATAAATGTAAATGTGCAGCTTTACATGAATTCAGAATAATGGGGACTTCATATTTGTTTTTAAAAAGCGCCTTTTTGTTTCTGTTTGATATGAGACTCCTGACTGTAGCCCGTTTTTGGATGTATGGGATATCATGTTGGACATGATGTCAGGGGTTTCGCTTGTAATAAGATCATTGCTGCTGCATGCATCTGTATGATATAATTAAAGATCAAAAAAAACTCTGGTTTCAAATGTTGGCAACTAAATATCGTAATGTATCACCATATCAGTTCTGCGTAATTAATAATAGCTTTGTTAAGTTTTTGTAACCAAGAGTTTTTCACTTGTGAGGATCAGTTTTGTAACCTTGTCCTGTAATATTTGTTCCCAATCAGCCCCCCGGCAACATTGATGTTTACTCGTTTATGTTGACCTCTCTTATAAGTCAGTTTGAATTAAAGCATCCGATGAGCCAATAAACGTAAATGTAAAGAGTGGAATACCAAATATCTGACTTGTAGGAAATAAAGTGGTGTAGCTAATTATATTATTTTAAGCAGAAAGCCTAATGTTGTTATGTCAGACCACTAAAAATGGGCAGCGATGAAAGTGGAAGAACAGAGGAACTGCACCAAAATTGAAAATATAACTTAAAATAAAACCATACAAATTGAAAACCCCCCAAACCAAGTGTTAGATCTCTGAAACTGGTCCAGAGAAGAAACAAAAACTAAGAATAGAAAGTAAATCATAACAAATGGCTTATTCCTTCCTAAAACTTGCCTTAAAGATACCAACACCATTCTCTTAACTAAAAAGAGAAAAATTATAAAATGGAAGGAGGATGGCTTTACCAAAACAATTATTGATGGCGAATCGATTATTCATAAAGCTTGAATTGGTGATCTGTTTTTCTGTGTTAACCTCATATTTTTTCATACTTCTTCTCAAACTAAGGTGGTGCGAGGGTAAAATGAATCGGGATGCGCTGATCAATGTAATCGGTGTACCAGGAAATCATGCATTGACAAAAGCTCCCTTTGCTTGTAATGCAAAGTGTGATTAAATGCATTATTTTTTAACGCGTTATGGAGCACATGCATCGAAGATTCTCAGCTGT
This sequence comes from Polypterus senegalus, assembly GCF_016835505.1. NCBI lineage: Eukaryota > Metazoa > Chordata > Cladistia > Polypteriformes > Polypteridae > Polypterus > Polypterus senegalus. The sequence continues at coordinate 6,164,822 of NC_053167.1, read as the reverse complement.
GCTTGTGCTAAGAAAAGGAAAGATTTTAAAAATAACGTAACATGATTGTCAATGTGACCTTTTGTAAGTAGTGCCTGGAGGATTCAGTGTGTAGAAACTCTAGAGACAGCGTGTGTATTAACTTGTGGATTTTTCTATGAGTATTTGGTGGCAGTCTGACGAAGTTGCTTCGGAAGACAGCGTTAGCCGCGGAGCTCAGCTCAGAGCAAAATGAGGTGGGAGGGGAGATGATGACGTGACTCCCCCACCCGCCTTAACTGTCAATCCCCCACAAACACAGTCTCGGAATTTGCATAAGCACACCCTTCACCTACACTTTTAACTTAGTTACAAAGTGATCAAAACTCTCGTTTATATCCTGCGTCCTCTCATTAAACTTTTATCCCGCATTACCTGTGGGCATGTGAAACGCCAGCGGTAGCCTGTCTATGAACTTAATTTAAAGTTTAGGTTTACACCTTGCTTTCTTTCCGAGCTGGCAACACTCATGAATATGGTAGTATATGTCACTCGCTCACTTCTTATTGTTTCGCTGCCTTCTCAATTATAAAATGCATGTTTTCTTAAGCACTTTTTGGAGGTCTTCCTGGTTTTCTACGCACTGCGTTGACAGTCAGTTCACGTGATTACGTGGGAGGCGTGATCATGTCACACGAAACTCCGCCCCCCCACGTCATTCCAGCTCAACTCCATTACAGTTAATGGAGAAAAATACCTTCCAGTTATGACCATTAGGCGTAGAATTTTGAAATGAAACCTGCCCAACTTTTGTAAGTAAGCTGTAAGGAATGAGCCTGCCAAATTTCAGCCTTCTACCTACACGGGAAGTTGGAGAATTAGTGAGTGAGTGAGTGAGTGAGTGAGTGAGTGAGTGAGGGCTTTGCCTTTTATTAGTATAGATCTATATAGTTTTGGGTTATAGAACATGCCGCAATTACAAAAGAACTCATTCCAACAAGGGAGCTAGCACCCCCTGCTGGATGCAACAGTCAAAGGGGAAAGTTAAAGAATTCAAAATGAAGCACACAAAAAGGTCTTTGTTCTTATACTTCATCACGGATAATAAACAACCCGTTATGCCAGCATTTAAGGGATCAGGTTGTTGATGTCACATTCTGTGACGTTCTAAACCATACTCCCTGACAACCAAGAAATGTCATTCTCATGATGGGACTGTTATGTTAGTGCTGTCACACACGATCGAGTAGGGAGCAGCTAAAAAACCCTAAGGGCAGCGCGAAACCACAAGGCAGGGGGTGACAACGGTGTACTAACCGATCTCTCTTTTATTTTAACAGGAAAGACGAGAAAACGCCACCATAATTTGAAGTCCCTGCCGCTTCCGGGTTCCCTTATTTTCTCCAGTCCTCCTTGATGACGTCAAGTATCCCAAGATCCCCAGTGCCCCCTTTCCCAGCTATCCCATTTTCATTCCCACCTCATAAAAGCTCTTCGTTGTCTCTCATTCAATGTCTGTGTTGCACCGTTTGTGAACTGACCGTTATAAACTTTATTCATCTACAGTATACGGGGACGGAGTCCCCAACCCTTAATCTTGTATTCTTGTGCTTCTTTTACAGTGCAAACTAGCAAAGGAAATATTGAAAAGAACCACAAGGTAAGATGTAGTCAATAGGCAGAAAAGGAGTTCAAAACTGAGAAGTCAAGAATCAAGCATGAAAACCAAAGCAGTCAAAAGTCAGTGTCAAAAATAACAAAGCAAGGGGTCAACACTGAAAAGACTTTAAAGAGAGAATAATTTGAGAATTAATAAATAATTAATATTTAAACATAAACAGAATGAATATGTTTGACAATAAAAGGATTTGTATCCACAAACTCATGATGAGGAAGTGCACAGAAGGGCAACATTTGAAATGGTTGCATTGATACCACAAAGTCATGACCTCAGAGGACACAGCCCCAGTACCGTGAAAGAAACCCCGCAAGAGAAATTAATGTGAGAGCAGGAAGATGTCCTGGCAGACAGTGAGAATGTGATGAGAACACTAGATACGTTAAAGGGAAAAGCTAGAGAATTGAAGGGAGAAGTGGAAAGGAGAAGAACAGTTAGAAATGCATATGAAAATCAAAGAGGTGATGTGGAATATTTGGATGAATAAGAGAAAAGTACATGTTAAGAGCCAGACATAACATTGAGATCCAGAAAAGGACTGAAAGGACCAGAAAGATTTGTTTCAGGGATTCCAAGTTTGGTAAAAGGCCCCCAAGAGCATTATGTGCCCTGAGCCTATCAGGATATACAAGGACTAGTAACTAGGCTTCCCAACATCCATGAGAAAACTGGAAAATGGATAAAAGCATTTGAAGAAGAAACAACAGAAAAATTACTGGCTGTGGGGGACCTGAAGGCTCTGTTGGCAAAGGTGCTGGGGACGTCTGAAATGGAGGATGTGCTGAACCACAGTGAACTGTCAAAGGCAGTGAACAGCCCACTGGGAGATGGCATGAGCTTTGATATGTTCCATCACAGAATGTGACAAAGACTGAGAAATGACTATCCAACTAAGACTGTCCCCAAATCATTGAAAGCAGAATTATTGGGAGACACATATTATCACAGGCAGCGGAAATGCGGGAAACTGGAAACAGAGGGGGACCTATTGATGACAACTGTGTTTAAAAACTCTATAATAGAGGCCATGTCACACCAACTAAAGAGCAGACAGGAGGAGGTGGTGGGGCTGTCATCCAAGTCTCACAAAGAATTCCATCACCATGTAGTCCACGCAGTGGAAAAGCACTACAAAGATGAATACCATGGCCTTTTTATAACTTCATTTTAATCTTAATTTAACTTAATCTCTTTTCTGTTTCTTTTTCCGGTTTCTTTGTGGTGGTGGCCTGCGCCACCTCCACCTACTCAAAGCTTCATGATGCTCCAACAACGATGGATGGATTTAAAGGCAGAAGTCTACGTGACCATCATCATCATCAAGCTCTTCCGTGAGAACCCTAAATCCAAAGAGGACTGTTTCATTTATGTTAGGTAGAATGCCCAGAGGGGACTGGGCGGTCTCGTGGTCTGGAATCCCTACAGATTTTATTTTTTCTCCAGCCGCCTGGAGTTTTTGTTTTTCTGCCCCCTGGCCATTGAACCTTACTCTTATTCGATGTTAATTAACGTTGATTTATTTTGTTTTATAATTGTGTCTTTCATTTTTCTATTCTTTAATATGTAAAGCACTTTGAGCTACTGTTTGTATGAAAATGTGCTATAGAAATAAATGTTGTTGTTGTTGTTGTTGTTGTACAAACTAAAAGAACGAGAGAAGGAAATCCAAAGAAAAGTGACACAACTGCAGCTGGGTCGCTCACAAACAAAAAACAAGAAAAAGACACAAGGTTTGGGTAAAGATGAAGAGCCTGAAACTAAAATAGTTGCTGAGGTCACCTCTAGAGGACTCGCCCCCTCCCCAATGCCAGTGACTCAGAGCCAACAATACCAATAATTCACGTGTATGTCCACCTCTTATCACGGAGAGATAAGAAACAGGGCCCACCTCAAAATAATCAGAGAAGAAGTTCCAGGCATCAACAAGGACCTTTTGGGGTTTGTTGGAGTTATCAACAATCGGGGTATAATAGGTGTGATTGTCCCATAAATCCTTGGCAGCAAGAGCAGGCTAATCAGGCCTTTGGAAATTGGCAGTCAGGGTCAAATGCAGGGACCTGTAAACCCTTGGGGTGGTCCCAAGCAGATTTACTAGGGATGCCAAGAGAATCCTACAGGGGAGGGTCACCTACCAGTATTGACCACAGGAGAGGATTAAGAAGCAATGCAGCAGGTTCAAGTAGAAAATAAGGAATCCTTTATGATAATGAACACTGGAGCCACTTACACTTATGTAAAGACAAATTATACAACTCACTGCCCCCCGTCTGGCAAACATTCAAAGACAGTAGGATTCATGAAGCAGGTGCAGGTAATTCCAGTGCCAGCTCCAGTACAATTGCCCATAAAAGATAATTCTGTATCACAGCCAACATTAGTATCTGAGCTGACACCAGCTAACCTGCTAGGAAGGGATGCATTGTGTAAAATGGAAATACAGATTTGGTGCTCCCCACAAAGGTTGTATGTAGACAAAACCATGTCTAAATATGCAAGTGGTTGTGGCAGGACAATGTGCTAATGTTTATTGGTTAGGCAAACTAGGAAAACTCAATGAAGAATGGGAAAAATTCATCAGGGCTCAGATACCAGAAGGTTAGACACCGAAACATGGATACCACTGCGCACTGCAATTTGACCCTGATTGTGCTCCAGAATTGGAATAGCAGGGGCAAACTCAGACTAAAGGTGTTGTAGTTAATATGAGGCCACAAAACATCATTACAGGGAGACAGGGAGCTGCCATGCAGTCGGATTTCATTCAGAAGTGGCACAAGGATTTAAGAATAGCTCACCATGTGACGTTGTTAGTAAATCAAGGTTACTGAGGCTAAGGATTTAGGATACATAATGAAAAAGGCAGAAGCATGCAAATGGGACAGCACTGAGAATCCTCTGATTTTTCATTCAAAAGACAAATCATTTCATAAGATATTATGTGCAACAGTAATGACAGGCACTCCAGAGGAAGGGAACATACCGATAGACCAGTAAATACAAATAGGTGTGCAATCACTGAGTGAAAATGCACTCGAACAAGGATGATGAATTTGTGGTCAAAACATGTCACTTATGTCAGCTTGGGGCAATCTACAAGCCCTGTGGTAACTGGCATTAAGAAACAAACTAAAGTGCCTTGGATGTCACAATCACCCTTGAAAATGGAAGCAGGCGAAAGTATAAGCGATACTATAAAGGGACTGCTTAATTAAAGCGGGGGTCCTAGCTGAGACCAAAAGCTACTGCAACACTCCTCTGTTGCCGGTGCTTAAAGCAGATCAACAGAAATGGAGACTGGCGCGGCGTGATTTGAAAGAAATAAATGAGGTAGTGCAAGACTGGCCAGCAGAGGTCCCCAATCCACACACATTGCTGACAAATGTTCCTCCAGATGGCGTTTTGCTCTCATTGATTTATGCTCAGCATTGTTAGTGTGCCATTGCCAGTGGAAGGCAGCTATTTCTTTGCATTTGCTTACAGTGGACAGCAGCACACTTACACCTGTATGCCCCAAGGTTTCACGCATTCACCTCATGTGTTCAATTGTGCTCTAAAGTCAGATTTGGATTTAAGACTGGACAGCACTCTGATCTGGTATGTTGATGATTTGTTGCTATGCTCATCCACATACGAACAATGTCATGAGGATTCTATTAAGGTCCTTAGGAAACTGGAGGAAGGAGGCCTTAGGGTGTCAAGAACAAAGCTGCAATTTTGACACAGCATAACACCCAAATACTATAGCCAGGCTCAGGCAGAATATTTGGGAGAATAATAGTGTAAGGAACAAAGCAATTGCACTTATTTAGCTGTAAGGTATTAGTAATGCACCTTTGTCACGGGCAATCATTTTTTGGGAATGATAGAATTTAGCTCAGACTGGATAGAGGACTATGCTTTCATGACAGCTCCTTTGAGGACATTGGTAAAAGTGGCAGGGCAGCAGTTGTTAATGGCACTTATAGAATGGATAGGTACTGTTGTTCATTAGCAGCATTTGAGACACTAAAGCTGACAATGCCAAGAGCACCTGCCCTAGCGAAATCAGACCATTTTTGCAGGATGTGTCTCACAGATGCGATGGCTATACTACAACTGTATTAATGCCTGAGACGTGTAGTGGCAGACGGAAACAGCCCATCGCATACTATAGCACCAAACTGGACAATGTAAGACAAGGGAATCCTCCCTACTATCAGGGCTTAGCATCCCTACTATAACCATGGGATTCCCAATAGCCAACTATACATATCCCAAAATTATGCAATTGATTGAACAAGGCAAACCCATGTTAACCCAGGCTAAGATTCTCGCTTTCATGTCATTGCTTACAGATCCAGATTTCACTCTAAAACAATGTAACACGATGTCCCTACATTAATGGATTGAAGGCCAGAAGTCCACGTGACCGTCATCATCAAGTCCTTCCATGAGAACCCTAAATACAATGAGGACTGATCATTTATGTTAGGTAGAATGCCTAGAGGGGGCTGGGTGGTCTCATGGCCTGGAACCCCTGCAGATCTTATTTTTTCTTCAGCCGTCTGGAGTTTTTTTTGTTTTTTCTGTCCTCCCTGGCCATTGGACCTTACTTTTATTCTATGTTAATTAGTGTTCTCTGATTTTAATTACTTACTTTGTCCTTTTCTCCTTCTTCTGTAAAGCTACATTATTTGTATGTACTGTGCTACAGTTAGGTCCATAAATATTTGGACAGAGACAACTTTTTTCTCATTTTGGTTCTGTACATTACCACAATGAATTTTAAATCAAGCAACTCAGATGCAGTTGAAGTGCAGACTTTCAGCTTTAATTCAGTGGGTTGAACAAAAAAATTGCATAAAAATGTGAGACAACTAAAGCATTTTTTGAACACAATCCCTTCATTTCAGGGGCTCAAAAGTAATTGGACAATTGACTCAAAGGCTATTTCATATGCAGGTGTGTTCAAGTCCGTCATTACGTAATTATCAATTAAGCAGTTAAAAGGCCTGCAATTTATTTGAGGTGTGGTGCTTGCATGTGGAAGATTTTGCTGTGAACAGACAACATGCGGTCAAAGGAGTTCTCCATGCAGATGAAACTGCATCTGAGTTGTTTCATTTCAAATTCATTGTGGTAATGTACAGAACCAAAACTAGAAAAAAGTTGTCTTTGTCCAAATATTTATGGACCTAACTGTATATAAATAAATGTTGTTGTTGTAACATAGTAAATTCAGCAAAAATGGTGCTGTTAGGATATGAAGGGCACCCACATGACTGTGTAGTTGACTCATTACCATTTACCAGTCTGTGGCCTGACTTGGAATCCACACCAATAGTCGATGCAGAACTGTCTTATTTTGTAGAAGGATCTTGTTACAAGAATTGCAAAGGAAATCATGCAGGTTTTGTAGTAGTTGAACAAAGAGTTGAGTACTTTATTGAAATAATCTCCAAATACTATCCACAACCATGCTCAGCCCAGCTGGCAGAACTTAAGACCTTGACAGGTGCCCGTGGGCTGTGAAAGGGTAGGAAAGGGAACTTTTATACATATTCTGCATATGCACATGAGGATGTCATTTGTTTGATGCAGTTTAGAAGTGGAGATGATTCAAAAAGAGCAATGGCTCGCCTATACAACATCGATTACTTCCATGATGTATATGTTATGGCCAAAACCTGAAATCAGCCAAAGCAGGAAGTGTCCGGCCAAATTGGGAAATGGCCAATGTCCAATCTTTTCCTTGATTTTGGGATTTGGAAAGCCAGTTTGCGAAATAGTATGGGCCGATCGGCCAAAGTTGGAAAACAAAAGGCATGAGCAGCGATTTGTTGCACACTTAGTAGTTCATTTGCATAGAGCATAGCCTTGGCGGCTCTTGTTCAGAAAGCAGGTACCACTTGGTTGTTTCACACGGATGCCACTTGGTCATTTCTCAGTAATTAAGATTAGGTATATAAGTAGGTTTCACATTTCTGTTATCGTTTTAGCCCTAAAATAGTGACTTAACATCAGGGACCTACCGTATTTACTCCTATACCACGCACACATTTTTTCCCGAAAATGAACATTAGAAAATCAGGTGCGCGTCATACACGAGGAAATGGTGCGAGTCATACACGAGGAATACGGTAGTTTGGTGTTGTCATTCAGCATGGATAGCAGCAAGCGTTTACGCTCCTTCGCGGCGGGAGAGATTTTGGAAGCAGAGAAGATAGGAAATCGGGCAGCAGGTCGCATGTACGATGTTTCAGAGTCATGTGTTCGAGATTGGCGACAGAAGAAAGAAAAACTTTCGTCTTGCAACATAAACAGACGGGCATTTCGCGGAAAACGTGCCCAGTTCCCACAAGTTGAAGTTGCACTCACTGATTACATTCAAGACAGGCGTTAGCTTGGATATGCACTGTCCACGGAAATGATTCAGGTGAAAGCTCGTGATATAGCGAAAGAACATGGAATACCAATCACTCAGTTCAAAGCAAGCCGCGGATGGGTAACGCTCTTCGTGAGAAGGAATAGCTTATCAATAAGACGCCGCACGAGCATTTCGCAGCGTCTACCAGATGCATATGAAGAAAAGCTACTAGATTTCCAAAAGAACATTATTCAGTTGAGGCAGCAGAAAATGTATTTAATGGGGCAAATCAGTAATGCTGATCAAACGCCAGTTTATTTTGAGAACCCCTCAAACACTACTGTTAATGTAGTCGGAGACAAGAGTGTCCCGGTATGCATGGGAGGCAGAGAGAAGCAGCGGTGTACCGTGATGTTGACAATTCTTGCAGATGGAAAGAAACTACCACCATACGTAATATTTAAAAGGAAGACCTTGCCGAAAAATGAGAAGTTTCCTCCTGGGATCATTGTCAGAGCTGAACAAAAGGGTTGGGTTGTTAGTCATGGACAGTTTTCGTGGCCATTTAACTAAAGGTGTTAAAGAAAAACTGAAAAATGGGAAAGCAGATCAAGTGGTAATTCCTAGAGGCATGGCTTTGCTCCTCCAACCTCTAGATGTCCGCATTAATCGACCGTTTAAGGCTCATGTATCTAGAAGGTACACCGATTGGGCTGCAACAGCGGTACACAAAACAACGCCAACTGGCAAAATGAAAGCCCCAACATTGGCGCAGATGTGTGGCTGGATCATTGCTGCTTGGAAGCTTATTCCAGAGGATTTGATTGTGAAAAGCTTCAAAAAGTGCAGCATATCCAACAGCATCGATGGAAGTGAAGAAGACACCTTATGGGTAAGTGAAGATGACACCGTATGGGACTTCAGTAGCGGTGGCGAATCCAGCAGCGAATCGGAAGATGATGCTTAAACTGGAATATTCTGGTGAGCAAAATAATTTTCCCCTTGCCGTTACAGTCCTTTACCGATTGTCTCTACAGTAATCCCTCGCTATATCGCGCTTTGACTTTCACGGTTTCGCTCTATCGCGGATTTTATATGAAAGCATAACTAAATATATAACGCGGATTTTTCGCTGCTTCGCGGGTTCTGCGGACAATGTGTCTTTTTACTTCCTGTACATGCTTCCTCAGTTGGTTTGCCCAGTTGATTTCATACAAGGGATGCTATTGGTGGATGACTGAGAAGCTAACCAATCAGAGCACGCAGTTAAGTTCTCCTGACTGAGAAGCTAACCAATCAGAGCATGCAGTTAAGTTCTCCTGACTGAGAAGCTAACCAATCAGAGCACGCAGTTAAGTTCCTACGTGCTGAATGCAGTGTTAACCAGGAAGTCTCGTCTCGCTCATTCAGCATCAACGTGTTTCGCTGTGTAAAGAGTTGTGCTCTTTTGTGTTTATCTTTGTGCATAGTCAAGCCCTTCATTATGGCTCCAAAACGATCTGCTACTGCTTCAGGGGCCGTGCCCAAGTGCAAATGGAAGATGTTAACGATTGCCGAAAAGGTAAACGTTTTGGATTTGTTGAAGGCTATGATTCTTTTTATTTAAAAAGTAGGAAAGGAATATAAGATCTACGGCCGCAGTGTCCTTTTAACCAGGGTGCAAAACGAGTTGTAAGTGGATGTAATAAGGCAGTAGTCTGGATGGAATCTGCTTTAGGGATTTGGATTGAAGACTGCCAGAAGAAGAACAACGGCAGTGCTACACAGTCACCTGAAGTGGCTCCTTTAGAAGAGCTGTAACGCTCTCCTTTGTTGTGCAGTAAAATAAAACTCATTGTTATCGGACAAGTCATCGTGTCATTGTTGGTGAGTAACCATAATTAATTTTCTACTTACAGTACTTAGTACATGTACGTACGTTTAGTGTCACTGTACACACACATTTACTGTATACTATTTTTGTTGCATTGTACATATTTATTGCTGGTGGCATGTCTATCGTAATGGTTGTAACATGTGATATCGGAGACACTCAATATCTTTAAAATAATATTTAGGTTTTACTGTATATAAACAGTGTGTTTATATACATAATTTCAATGAATCTTACCTAATATCTAAGAGAATACAATGGGATTATGCGGTATAACTGCAGGGAATATTTATACACAGTGTGGGAGAGTTTGTTAGGGCTTAAAATATATAAAAATAACCATAGAAACATATGGTTTCTACTTCGCGGATTTTCACCTATCGCGGGGGGGTCTGGAACGCAACCCCCATGATCGAGGAGGGATTACTGTATACGGTTCTTTCTTTTCTCATTTCACAGGGCTATTTGTGATTCCCACCTGTCGCAGCATGGTGTGACAAACACTGAATGTTCTGCAGTAGGGGTACTGCTTACAGTTAGTACAATATACTGTATCATGTGCAGAAAGAATTAAACAAGACATAATTATTCTCCATTACAGTTATTTACGTCTGTGTCTTACCTCAACCTCACTCGCTTCTTATACAATCACAATGCGTGTCTCGTACACGGGGCAAAAGATTTTTTCCCGATTTTCTTTGTAAAAATTAGCGTGCGTGTCTTACACGAGGGTGCGTGGTACAGGAGTAAATATGGTATTTTATTGATCTTAAGGTTAGTGTTTGGGCGAGGGCAAGGCCATCTCAAGTGGCGTCCACTTTCTGAACAAGACTCACCTTGAACAGTTTCTTGTGCAGAATGGAAAATTCACTTCTGAATCTGCATCTGAAATTTTTAAGCATGTTTGCACCTTGAGCGGACAGTCTTACATCAGCACATTGAATTTTGGCCAGGGAGTTCTCGCCACTTCTGAAATGGCTGGCCAAAATAGCATATACGCTGGCCATTTCTAGTAATTTGGACTTTGGCCACACCTCTCGTCCAAAATGCAAAATGGCGGCCAATTCGAGAACAGGCTGAACTTTGGGTTTTGGCCGTAACATATACAACACAATTAGCCATAATCAAGTGCCAGAAGCATAAGAAAGGTAACGCATTGATCATTAGAGGTAATAATGCGGTGGACGAATCATCCAAATAGGCCTCTAAGTGCTTCATCCCAGTATTTGTGGCTATGTTCATGAAAGAGCCATCACCCAGGTCAGAAGATATAATATGAATGCAAGAATAAGCAGGCACATATGAACAATCCATGTGGCACCAGAGAGGTGCCTCTAAAGACTTTATGGAGATCACATGACATGTCCATTGTGGCTCCTAATAGACTTTTGCACTTGATAATAATGGATGTGCATGGTTTTGACCATTGTGCAAGGAGGGAGTTATTAGAAATATTAAAAAGCAGGGGTGTTGGTCATTTTTTTAGACTATGGTGGATAATGTATTGGTAAAATGTGAAGTATGTGTGCAAAACAATGGGCATAAGGGAATTGCGACCCCAATAGTATACATTTCAGTAGCAGTAGGACCTTGTAGACACTTGGTGATAGACTATGTGGATTAAATTGATTAAAAAGGTAAATAGCAGAAGTTACATGTTGGTGGTGATAGATTGATTCTGTAGATAGGTTGTAGCGGATGCCACATGTGCTATTATTCTGTGGGCGGTTGCTGCCTCTTTGGGTGCATTACAGGGAAAAAGGATGCTGTAAATACACCTTTAAGGGGGAGGTCATAACTCGGACAGGGCGGTTGGTGTTGAAAACTTAAAAGCCGGAAAAGAAGGGGGAAAAGAGAGACATCTTGTGGCGGAGCAAAGAGAAAGACAAGGTAGCGCCAAGAAATGGATCTGCTGGAACAAGTTCTTTTTCTTTTTGGGAGACTCAGCGACACAAGGGAGACGCGTCTCTGAAGACGGACTCTTTTTTTCTTTGATTTCGCTGACGAATATCTTGGACCGGTAGGACTAAACTTTATGGTTATCGGCTCAACAGCCGGCGTATTCCGTTAGGGTTTCTCTTTGCCCTGAACAATAAGGACAGTAAACCCATTTGGACAGTCTGGGTTTTCTTATTTACGAACATCACGTGTTTAAACCAGAGAGTAGGGTTTTGATTGTTAGGTATTTATTTGTTTGTTTGTTTCTCTTTATATATGTAAAATAATATATTTGTTCTTTAGCTTCTTTATTTGGTGTCATGGCTTGTGGTTAATGCTAGCCTGGGACAGGTGGTGGGGGTCAATAAAAGGACGAGCGTTGGTCACGTTGCCCGATAGATATTGAACTGCTTTACACTAGCAGTTTTCTAATCGTGCCTTAACTCGGGGTTTAGTTGTTTGCCCCGGGGATAGCGGTACAAGGTGAAGGCTGCACCATCAGCAGATCAAGGTGTAGGAACTGTAAGTCATACCCAGGTTTGGTATACCAACAGAACTAAACTCTGACAATGGGCCAGCATTCATTCAAAAGTTGGTAAAACAGCTGTTACAACAGTTGAGAGTAAAGCAGAGGCTGGAGTGTGTGTATCATCCACAGTCACAGGGAATGGCGGAGAGAATAAATGGAACACTTTAAACGAAGCTGAATACAATTTGTGCAAGTGCTAAACTGAATTGGGTAAAAGCTTTGCCACTTGCCTTAATAAGTTATCACACTCAAGTCTAACAGAAATACAATTTAACAACGCATGAAATGCTTACGGGTCCAACCATACCAGTGCCTGCGTGGCGAGGGCTACAGAAAGGACCCCCGCCGAGTCATCTTCAGATGGAATAAAAAGCTTATATGAGACAACTTACTGCTATACATAAATCTATCTGTTTATTAGAAAATAATCGAGAATCAGAATTCCAAATCCCATAGTGCCGAGGACCAAGTGTACATCTGAGCATTTCAAAGAAGGTGGAATGAGCCTAGGAGAGAAGGTCCTTACATGGTGGCTTGAGCTACACCCACTGCTGTAAAGGGAGAAGGAGGCACCACATGGTACCATCTCAATCGTTGCATTTAGGTTCCAGGGAGACTGAGTAATGAGGCCAGGAGGCAACAAAGTGGGACCTCTGAAAGCACAAACGGGTCCCAGTTAGAGATGGAGGCAGATTCTGAGCAAAATATAGTGCCAGGGACCAGTCAAAGTCTGCCCTCTCATCTGCAGAAGGTTAAACAATCAGAAGCACGGGACAGAGATGAAGCTTCTGATGGACAGCCTGCCAGTGCACTTGCACCTAGCCTTGCCTATGAGTTGGGTGGAGAGGAAGATAGAAGGGGAGATTTCCTCATGATCATCTTCTCAGCCCTGTAATGATCCCCAATTGTAGTGGTCCTCTCAGTGATAGCCCTTTGTTCAGCAGGAGCAGCAGCTCTCATTTAACCTGGGTTACAAGCTATGACAAATCCATAAAAGGTCCATAGCAGAATGAGGGGATGCTACAAATAGTAAGTTAGTGCATTGATCCCTAAAGCACTGCCTCGGAAAGTAGGAGTCTTATTGAGTAAAATAGATAAGGGATAAATGGGACCGATAGACTGAGATGTGATAGGGCAGGTTATTAGTGCTGTGCAACTGTGATCTATGTGTTGGTTGTTTCAGGATATGGCTGGCGAACAGTTGCAGGAGAAGGATGAGGTGAATGGCCTATGGGAAGAGCTTCATCATCCAGCACCTGACTGGTTGTCCCAAGAACCCATCAAAGGACAGGAGTCTGACTATCCACAAAGGCCATGATTGGAATCCGGCAATCTATGAAGACAGCAGAGGCATACATACTCTACCTATGCCCACAGCTATAACTTGTGTTCCTCCATGGTTTGGGCTTGCTAATATGCTGCCTTGTATCGTACTTTGGAGGACACAGTCTGAGGGTTAGTGACATGGGTCAAAAGATCTGGCCATCACCCACAAGACATCCACCAGCAAACTCACTGTTTCTTGCCTTCTGAGACACTGTCAATTTGGCCTGCAGTTTAAGACATTATATTTGCTCTCAGGCCACTTTGTCAAAATATCCGTAAAACGTCCGTAATGATTGCGTATCACCTGTATGTTCAATGCTGAGCACCTTTATGGCAAGAGTAAGCAGGCTTCAAGAGGCAGGGAGTATGGCTACAGCACACTGAGCTAACTTAAATAATGTGCAGGTGTTGGCTTTGATAAGTGGTGCTCAGAGACACAAGCACAGAATTCAATGATATTCTTCTCAGAAGGGTTTCTTCATCAATTTTCACCAAATATGCCAACCCCTAGTTCCTGTCCTTCCCTGTTCTTTCTTCCCACTTTTCTCCATCTCCATCTGCAACACAGAAGGTAAAGCTAGTTGCAAACTTACAACACTGACTCTGAAAAACGTGTAAAGAACATTAGAAAAATTATCAACCTATCCATGTTTACTTATTAATATTGTGGTCGATGGAAGGATTACAGATCCACAAGTTGAAATGCTGTGGCGCCAACCCGATTGTCCCTGTTTAATCAAATAAAACTTGTAAACAAAGTATCTGCTTGATGGTGCCAAAACGAACGAAGGAAGGGTTCGCTTCATTTAAAGAATTTCTCTTAGCTTTAGTCACTGTGTGACGGCGCTCCGTCCTGCAGTGTGCTGTTGTATCGAGTGACACCTCCTTCTGGGAAACTCAGGGTATGTAGCTGGGCATCCAGAAAGGGTGGTGTCTTCTCAGCACTGTGGAGGGAACAGAAGAGGGTAAGGTTAGCACCAGTATCCCCTCTCGACCTGGCATGGTAGTCCACACCTCAGAAGAGCCTGGAGAGTGATCCATACGCGACAACATTAAATTACGTAAGTGCCCTTCATGAATCTATATCATATAGTCCTAGCATTCTATCAGAAAATTATTATTTTGGATCTTGAAATTGTATTTGGGGTTTAGAGGCCAATATTAGCTTGTATCTAGTGTTACTTATTTCATCATTTTCTATGCTTTAATTCTTCTTGCAAGCTTTTGAATATTTGAGAAGGGTGTTGCACATGGGAAAGGTACTAAATAAATTATTATTCCTTGTGATTAGTCTTATCAAGGTAAAGACTGCAGTTTCAATCACTTAAGATTTAATATAGAATAATTAGAGGCATGCTGCATCACAAAGGTGCTTTTCAGAGCATCGAAAATACAATACAGAAAATAAAAATATACAAACTGATTAGGATTGAGGTTCTCAACAGCATCGTAAGGCTAAGAAAAACTATAAGATCAATTATTAATTTACAAGCATTTTCCCAAAATCCATTGTAGCTTGTTATCCATTTTCTAACTGCTTAGGATCTCTTGAACTGTCTAACTCTTGCTCCAGCCTTACTGGCAGACAATGGTTGCCAAACAGAGCACGATAAATTCAGATCATGGAAAGGTACTGTCGTTTCTTATTCTTGTCACTTTTTGTTTGCAGTCTGCATTAGTGTCCGCTAGAGGGAGACAGTGCTCATTTCTGCTTAGCATTGAAATCTACAAATGTTAAGACTTCCCAACAAACAAGCACACAGTGGCCCCCTGTGGGCAGACCATGGGCAGTGTGGGTTTGGGAAAACCCAATCGAATACTGCACTGATCCAATGTTTGGGCGGCTACAAGGGACCACAGCAAACATGCACACAATGAATGCCCCCCCGCCATGGGCAGACCATGGAAAAAATGTGAGCTTGGAAAAATCCAATCAAATATTGTGCTGACCCAGTGAGTGGGCTGCTACAAAGGGCATCTGAGCAAAGTTCCCCAAGTGTCCCAAAATCACCCCAGCAAAAAAAAAAACTGACATTGAGTCAATGCAGGCAAACATAACGGCAGCCAACAATGGTCCATTTAAGATTTGCACATGGGGCAATTTTGGTCTATAACACGGGCAAACAGATGGTAACATGACTGTTATAATTTGTTACTAACCCTCACCTATTCTGTTTCTGTTCTCGGTACTCAAATGTGGCAACTGGTGCCACGGCCCACCTGCCAAGTTGTTTGCCTGCCTATGGTAAAGTCATCCCTGATGGAGGATCACAGGAATCATGGGAAAGAGGGGTCCATTAATCGGATTGGCTGGCCGAGCAACGTTTCAGCCGTGGCATGGCCAAATGGGGAGGCAGCTTGATGGATGAGGTCTCCAGGACTCTAAAAATATCCAAATCTTATTATGTGAAATCATCTACTGTTAAATTCTGCTCCGTGCTTCTACATTTTTTATTATTATGCTGTATTAAGGATTTGTTCTGTTCTGTGTATTGTATTGTATTGAGCCCCTTCTTTTGACTGCACTGCACGCCCAACCTACCTGGAAAGGGGTCTCTCTTTGAACTGCCTTTCCTGAGGTTTCTTCCATTTTTCCTTACAAGGTTTTTTTTTGGGAGTTTTTCCTTGTCTTCTCAGAGAGTCAAGGCTGGGGGGCTGTCAAGAGGCAGGGCCTGTTAAAGACTATTGCGGCACTTCCTGTGTGATTTTGGGCTATACAAAAATAAACTGTATTGTATGGAGGGCCCAAACCTGGTCATAAACCTGAAAGATGTCCATACCTTAATAGTCCATCCATCCATTATTTATGCCCTTTTATCCAAAGTAAGGTAGGGCACTTGGAGCACATCACAGCAAGCAAGGGACACAGACAGGAGCAGCCCCTGAACAGGACACAAGCCTATCCATCACAAGGGGAACAAACACTCACACTCACACACGCACAGCATAAGGACAATTTAGCATCACCAGGCCACAATAACCTGTGGGACGGAACCAGAGGAGACCAACATGGACACGGGGAAAACATGCAGACTCCACACAGGGAAGACCCAACATGTGAAACTGGTCTCCTTCCTGCAAGGTGGGCGGTGCCACTACTGCACCACCCTTTACTGTTCTAATTCTTAAAACTTTATTTTAGTGTTTTTTAGGTTTTTTTTTTTTAATTGCAATTAAATTATGTGTAATTAATAAAATGTATTAATAAGAAAATGTGGCTCTAAACTATTTATTCTTACAAAACACAAAATGCCTCTGCGTTTATTTTTACTAGTCCAGTTTCTTTTTTTGCAGTGTTCTAGCAATGAACACATAAACATTACCAATAATATACAAAACAAATCATGCCATTTTAGCCAATAAGAAAAGGATACTTTTTGAAGTTGTTCAAATTATTGTTTATATTTCTGCATTCAAAATCTAAAATTATCCAAAAGTTCACCGTGTTACTTACTCTGTGACAACATGAAAAGGTGAGAGACGACGGGGCATTGACAACTCTGGCCAGCGTTACCAAACCATCACTGGGCCAATGAGGGACGTACAGAAGTTGTACTGCCAGCGATGAACTCATTTTGGGCTAATAGGCGAACTTTTCTAAAGGGCCCCATGTAGCAGCCCCCACACTGGACAAGTGTGGTATTTAATTGGGTTTTCACAAGCCCACATTGCTAATGGTCTGCCCACAGGGGGGCACATTTTGTACAAATTCAGTACGCCCCTCATTGGCCCAGTGATAGTTTGGTAACGCTGGCCAATGTCATCACTGCCCCATAGTCTCTCATTTTTTAAGGTTGTCACAGTGTGACATTATGAATTGGGTTTTAGATTTTGATTGTAAAAGTATAAATAACAATTTGATGATGTCGAGTATTATTTTTTATAATGGCTAAAATTGAACAATTCTGTTTATATACAGTATTATTAATAATGTTTTTTTATGTTCAGGGTTGTTAAACTGCAAAAAAAATAAATAAATAAAAGCTGGACTACCTATAAATGCTGAGGTATGCTGTGTTTTGCAAGAATAAATAGTTTAAAGCCAACGTGTATTGTGTTTTTTTATTATTGCTTTTCCTTTTAAATTAATAAATTGTAAATATGCATAATTACACAGGATAAGAAACAGTTAAACACCAAAAAAAAGAAAGTTTCAATGAAAGGACCAGTAAGGGGTGGCGCAGTGGTAGCGCTCCTGCCTCACAGCATCCCGCCGTCAGAAAATCTTCAGCCCCTGACAATTATGGTTGAGCCCCTGGGTCCCCTGGCTCCATACTACAATAATTTTGCTTCCCCAAGCTGATCGAGTGACGTGCCTATGCTACACTCAAGCTTAACGTCGATCACATTGAAATTTCACTCTATTGTAATTAAATTTAAATAATATGTGGAAAAATACAAAACAGCTTGATCAATTTGGTGTGCGTGACAAGAGCCATGCAGACCCTGCTTGCCCATGGTGTACGTGACAAGGGTCATGAAGACCCTGCATGCCCAAAGTATGCGTGCTAAGTGCTACTTCTTGTTTTAAGGTTACTACACAAAAAACCACAAGTGTGGACTCATCCAGCCCCAAACTAAGGAAACTAACAGATGTATTCCACCTGTAGATTTCTGTCAGTGCTGATTCAGGCTAATATTTTGAAATACTTGTGTAACTAAAGTCATAAGACAAAAACCCTATAAAAATTTGGGACACCAACCCCTCGGAGCAGACGAAGGGCAGGTATCCTAGGACTGTGCTTTCTCTGTCATTTTACCTTTGCCTGGTGTGTATCAATTAAAGATTTTTACTAACTTTAATTATATCTCTCTGTCTTCAGCCACAATAAACGACACCATAGAAAAAGTGTCCACAAATATCGTATCCCATGTCGTGTCTCATGATGCGTGGAGGGTCTAATAGCTCTGAATTAAAATTACTAACAGAGTCAGCGTAGCTTTTTGCAACATCTCAGTATGTGAATCTCATGATATGAATTCAACGATCATGGTGCCTTAAAATTTGAGTCATACACGTTCTTCACGTGAATCACCTCATCTCATGCGACAGATCCTTTGAATATTTTGCATCTAAATTTGTACAAGAGGCTGAGATTTCCTCCTTGCTCATGCTCCTAAAGTTTAAAATTGGACAAAAAAGGCGACATATGTTGTTTATGCTTTCAAAAATGCCCGGACAATTCTGAAATTCAGGAATCCATCAAAATGTGAAACGTGCCTCTTCTGAATTTTACTTCTAGATTTTGGGATTTCTGATCATCTGCTTCTGTGTCAAATCTGTCCGACTCAATAAAACATCTTGGTCTTTTGCGACACCTACCTGATTTGAGCACTGCAGGGATTTCATTTTTATTTGCCGCAGTTTTAGCCTCGCGTACATTCGAATTAATGACTGTGCTTTATTGAGTAGAGGCACAGATGTGGCATGTTAAACATAAATTCAACTCTCCTGCAAGGATCCTGGAAATCCATCATTACCTTTTCTTGAAATAGATGGAATTTAACTGTGCACCACTTGGCCTTGCTAAACTGATCGACGTGGGTCATTTAAAACTTAGCTCTGCTCATGCCTGATGTGACATGATAGTCCTGCTGACCTTCAGCTCCAGTGTCCTTGGATTTAATCATGGCCAGGCTCTGGTCTGTGTGGATTTTGAATGTTCGTTCCATGTCTGCTTGGATTTTCCATCCACATAGAGCAATTAGTGACTTTAAACTGAGTGAGTAAACTTAGTGAAGAACTGGCACACTATCTGGGTTTGCCCCCAGCCTTATGCTGTCATGACAGACTCAGACCCACTTGTGAGCCTGACCTCGATTAAGCAAATATGAAAACGGATGGACAGATGTTCTGAAAGCACTTGTCTTCTCCTGATCACGTCTAGCTATATTTACTATTAAATCCTTTAATTAATAAGGCATCACTTGTTTGTCCAAGAATAGCTTGTTTATCTCCATTTCTTTATCTTGCCTGAAGAAGGGGCCTGAGTTGCCTCGAAAGCTTGCATATTGTAATCTTTTTAGTTAGCCAATAAAAGGTGTAATTTTGCTTGGCTTTTCTCTACATTCATAATGGCTAACACGGTATAACAACCTAGTACTACAGCTATAAGCAACAGAAATACATCACAGCCTATCCAGTTTTTAGTCTTGGTGAACATAACACCCTGAGGAAAAAAAAGTATTACTGTCAGGTTCTGAAGGAGCAGCAGAGGGCAGAGCTTACTTACAAATTCTCAAAGGCCCCTGCTTGTTCTTGGCAATGGACTCTTTTGTGGAAAGATTCCTAAGAAGAGACACAGATGATTTCAAGGGCACCCCCATAACAAAATAGCATGTTAAAAGAGAGCATAAAATACCAATGACATAAAAAAAACACTCATGCAGAAAAAAAAGATGTAGTATCATTAAAATTAAAATCAAGGTACATCTCAAACACCCATAATGCACAGCTAGTGAAGAAGGATGAACGTTACATCTTGCACACTTTCATACGTCCTCTTTGTTAGCCTTCATAGAATGCTTTCCCTGTATGCCTTTGCAGCATTTAATCTTTCCTCAAACCTTCATTGCCCGACTTCCTTAGTTCATTGAACACCTTCATTGCATGTCTTCATGTCTTCCTACCTTCACAGCAATGACCAGGGGCCTCATGCATAGATAGATAGATACTTTATTAATCTCAAGGGGAAATTCATAATGCTGTGCGTAAAATTCACACTAAAACATGGCGTACGGACAAAAGCAGAAATGTGTATACACACAAAAAAATCCAGATGCATAAATCTGTGCCAACTTCCACGTTTTTCTGCTCCATAAATCCCTGTCAGCATGAAAAGTAACGCACGTGCGCACACCTGTCGCCCACCCAGAATCCTCACAGAATCATGCCTATTTGAATATGCAAATCAGTATAAATAGCCCCTTATGTTTTGCATTCTATGAAAAGGCAATGGCAAAAACACGGGGAAAAAGAAGAATTTCAGCGAATACGAAGTAGAGGCAAAGAAAAAACATACGATTTGTTGGTTTAAGCGGTGATATAAACAACAAAAGGAAGTTGATCGAGTAACAGAGTGGCAGAGAAACTCGAAAGTCCAAGTTTAGAAAGTCACAAAGTGCCCAAAATAAATAAGAAGTGGTCAAATATCAAAGTCAAGTTGTAGCCCACCATCTGAGTGTTATTTGGAAGCGTATTAAAAACAAAATAGGGACACAGTTGAAAAAAAGGTCCAAATGTCAATTTTAACCTCAAAATTTCCACTTTAATCACATAGTTTTTTGTCATTAAAGTAGAACGTCATGAACTTCATCTTAAAATCATTTAATTTACTAGTTTCTCAGATCCCATCGTAACTAAAGCAGCACATTAAATGCTTTGTATTGTATTTGTTCTTCTATGTGCTTTATGTGTGTGAATCACTACTTGCTTCTTAAACGGGCTTCCTCTTACACCGACAGGACACAAAATACATTACATTCATGATATTACAGCTCTCTGAACAATTTAAATATTAAGATGTGTACTTGATATCATTTTCATGATGATAGGAATTAAATCAAGTTATTAAACATGGGGACACGGCGGTGCAGTATTAGCGATGAGCTGGCGCCCTGTCCAGAGATTGTTTCTGCCTCCTGCAAGATGCTTGCTGCGCTGTGCGCAACCGTTGATGAAATAATTTATTGCAGAAGTACTGTCTCTCTCAAATATACTAACCTCCAATTCCTGTCCTTCCTTTTCTTTCTCCAAGTAACTAATCGCCACACAATTGGCTCTGTAATAGATGTCAAGCCATCTGTAAGCTTCAAAACTTTTGTGGACCATTGAAATATTTTTATAGTACATGTTTAATTATTCCATCCATCTATCCTTCCAGTGTCGCGCCAGTCCCAGCAAGCATACAGCGTGAGGCAGGAACAATCTCTGAATGGGCGCCAGCTCGTCACTAGCACTGAGACACTGTGTCCTCACATGTTTAATTATTAACAATATACATTATTGTAATGAAATTTAAATGTATCTGTATAATGTAACAAACATACTTTACTGCTATTCATCTTAAAAATGATATCAAGAGCTCCAAGCAGATAGCACTTGGACATCTAAATCGACACAGAAGCCAGTCATCATCATCTGTAAATATGCGGTTTATAAAGTGGCTCAGGTTGTGTAATATTATAACTACAGTGCAAGTTTACAGTGAGGTGATTGTACTTATAAGTATAAACAGTTCTACCAGGAACGATAGATGGACTGATTGAGCGAGTTTAGAGCTCTTGGGATGAAACTGTTTCTGAACCAGGAGGTCCCTTCAGGAAAGGATCTGAAGCATTTGGCGTAATGTATGGAAGAATTTCAAACAGACTGTGTGCATGGCCGAGGCAGTGTGTGCTTGATGCTGTATCCCAGTAATCCAATCAGCTGCTGTAGAGCTGTGATTCCATGCTCAGATACAATGGGTTAAATACTCAGTGGTGCACTGGAAATAACAACACTAAAGCAGTGATGGTATTTGGAATAGTTTGGCCAAAATATGGTTATGGGTTGATTACAATCAGATGCCTTAAACTAATAAACAATATGCGGCTAATTTCAGTGCATTTGATAAAGACGCGTCAGGGATGTGAATCTAAAAAATAAAAGGAAACCACACAGGAACAGTAGCACTGCTTTGACACTGGGTGTCGCCAATTTGTAAAACCGAGCCTAAAACCTGCGTAAGCAAAGGATTGAGCTGGCATGAAAATGTGTGTGGCTTTACGGCATGTTTAGTTTTTATACATTGTGACGTGAGCGTGGAAACGGGCGTATGCACCATTTATTCATGAGGCCCCAGATGTTTACAATGCACATCAATATTGGCCTAAATTAGAACATTAGAAAGATTTAGATGAGAACAAGCCTTTCAGCCCAATAAACCTCACAAGTCCTATTCACTTAATTCTTCCAAAATAACCTCAAAGTCCTCCTGTCACATTACTTGTCAACTTATGTCATGTGTCTCTGGGTTTCTGTTTGAATGAAACTTCCTAATGTTTGTGCGAAATTTACCTTTAGCAAGTTTCCAACTGTGCCCCCGGGTTCTTGATGAACTCAATTTAAAATAACAGTCGCAATCCACTCTGCAAATTCCCTTACACTTCAATCATGTCTCCTCTTAATCTTCTTTTGCTTAAAATGAAAAGGCTCAGCTCTTTTAATCTTTGCTTGTAATTCATCCCCTGTAGTTCTGGAATCAGTCTATTCACACTTCTCTGCACCTTTTCTAGTGCTACTATGTCCTTTTTGTAGCCCGGAGACCAAAACTGCTCACAGTACTTCAGATGGTGCCTCACCAGTGTGTTATAAAGCTTGAGCAGAACCTCCTTGGACTTGTACTTCACACATCAGGGCGCTATATAACCTGACATTCTGTTAGCCTACTTAATGGCTTCTGAGCACTATCTGGAAGTTGATAGCATGATAGAGTCCACTACGACACCTAAATCCTTCTCACAAGCTGTACTTTCACTTTTCAGACCACCCATTGTGTATTCAAACCTAACATTTTTACTTCCTATGTGTAATTCTTTACATTTATTGACATTAAATTTCATCTGCCACAAATCTGTCCAAGTCCCAGATTCCAAATTACCTGCCAGTCAAGCTAGCTTGGTATCATCTGCAAACTTAACCAGTTTGTTACTTATATTCCTATCTAAATCATTTATATATATTACAAATAACACTGCCCCCTGCTGATCACCACTCTTAACATCGGCCAGTTCTGATGAGGTTCCTCACACCAAAACCCTCTGCTTCCTGTGTCTGAGCCAATTCAGCACCCATCTACAAACATCACCCTGAACTCCGACTTCCTTTAGCTTGATGCCCAACCTCTCATGTGGCACCTTTTTGAATCCCCCACTGCACTAATTTCTGCACATTTTGTTTCGTCTTCTCTCTACACTGCAAAAATGAAATCTAAGCAAGTGAAAAGTATTTATATCATGACATTACATCTAATTTTCTTTATTGTAACAAATTTTGACTCATCAAAAAATGTATATTTACGATTATTTAGCTCACTTTTAAATAAACCTTGTCAAGTAAATTTTGCTTACCTCATTGGCAGATTTTTTTTTTGCTAAATAAAAGAAAAACACCTCCCATTTTAACTGAAAGATGTTATATTTTATATATATTTCTGTTACACCTGTCTCACTGTCCTGTGTTAGAACCCCAGCAGGGTTGCTGTGCCTGATACACTCATGACACACTTAGTCAGCCTTTAAATTACTCACATACCAAGCAAAATTTTGCTATAAGGTTGTGAGACATGGATGCCATCTAGTGACCTGAGACAAAGACTGGACTCCTTTGGTACTTCTTCTGGTCTTTTCGATGAATCATTTAGTGCCGCTGGCTTGACTTTGTGTTGCTCATGGAGTCCCGAATGAGGCACATTACTGCCATTGTGAGGGAGTGTCAGTTATGGTACTACGGTCACTTGGCACGATTCCCTGAGGGTGATCCGGCTTGCAGGATACTCGTTATTGAGGACCCGAGTGGCTGGACCAGGCCAAGGGGATGCCCATGTAACAGCTGGTTTCGGCAGATAAAGGGACATTTCCAGAGGGTGGGACTGGACCAAGTGTCTGCTTAATGAGATGCCTACTGGTATCCTGAGCTGTTTTGTCGTGTTGTGGGTGCGGCAATGTGTTGTACCAGTGCATGTTCCCTAACCTGACCTGACCTGACAAGCAGCATCAGTCAGAATCATCAGCACATATGATGAGCAGTTTGATAGGAAAGGCCAAGTGAAATGGCCAATTATTTGGTACCTCTTCCCTTAACTGATTTTCTTTTGGCATCATCCATTTTTATATTTTCTCCTTTATACTGCAAACGGTGCAATAATGGACTGTAAAGGTGCATTTCACCAAGAGACTGACTTTGACATTGTGCCCACCATACAGTTGTGCTTGAAAGTTTATGAACCCTTTAGAATTTTCTATATTTCTGCATAAATATGACCTAAAGCATATTGAGGAAAATAATCGAATATTGCATATTTGTATGTGGCAAAAGTATGTGAACCTCTAGGATCAGCAGTTAGTTTGAAGGTGAAATTCGAGTCCGGTGTTTTCAATCAATGGGATGACAATCAGGTGTGAGTGGGCACCCTGTCTTATTTAAAGAACAGGATCTATCAAAGTCTGCTCTTCACAACACATGTTTGTGGAAGTGTATCATGGCACGAACAACGGAGATTTCTGAGGACCTCACAAAAAGAGTTGTTGATGCTCATCAGGCTGGAAAAGGTTACAAAACCATCTCTAAAGAGTATGGACTCTACCAATCCACAGTCAGACAGATTGTGTAGAAATGGAGGAAATTCAAGACCATTGTTACCCTCCCGAGGAGTGGTCGGCCAACAGAGATCACTTCAAGAGCAAGGCGTGTAATAGTCGGCGAGGTCACAAAGGACATTGGCTAATGTTCATGTTCATGAGTCCACCATCAGGAGAACACTGAACAACAATGGTGTGCATGGCAGGGTTGCAAGGAGAAAGCTACTGCTCTCCAAAAAAAACATTGCTGCTTGTCTGCAGTTTGCTAAAGATCACGTGGACAAACCAGAAGGCTATTGGAAGAATGTTTTGTGGACGGATGAGACCAAAATAGAACTTTTTGGTTTAAATGAAAAGCGTTATGTTTGGAGAAAAGAAAACACTGCATTCCAGCATAAGAACTGTATCCCATGGTGGTGGTAGTATCATAGTTTGGGCCTGTTTTGCTGCATCTGGGCCAGGATGGCTTGCCTTCATTGATGGAAAAATGAATTCTGAATTATATCACAGAATTCTAAAGGAAAATGTCAGGACATCTGTCCATGAACTGAATCTCAAGAGAAGGTGGGTCATGCAGCAAGACAACGACCCTAAACACACAAGTCGTTCTACCAAAGAATGGTTAAAGAATAAAGTTAATGTTTTGGAATGGCCAAGTCAAAGTCCTGACCTTAATCCAATCGAAATGTTGTGGAAGGACCTGAAGCAAGCAGTTAATGTGAGGAAACCCACCAACATCCCAGAGTTGAAGCTGTCCTGTACGGAGGAATGGGCTAAAATTCCTCCAAGCCGGTGTGCAGGAATGATCAAAAGTTACAGGAAACGTTTAGTTGCAGTTATTGGGGGGTCACAGCAGATACTGAAAGCAAAGGTTCACATACTTTTAGCACTCACAAATATGTAATATTCAATCATTTTCCTTAATAAATAAATGACCAAGTATAATATTTTGTCTCATTTGTTTAACTGGTTTCTCTTTATCTACTTTTAGGAAAATCTGATGATGTTTTAGGTCATATTTATGCAGAAATATAGAAAATTGTAAAGGGTTCACAAACTTTCAAGCACAACTGTATAAGGCTCTTTAATAAATAACAAAGAATTTATTAATAGGGACAAACTGTTATCACCACTTTAGCCTCTCAATATCTCAGACAATGAAGAGAGAGGCACACATTCAGGAGTTCTCCTTCTCTCTCTATTATTTTTCATCAAAACAATTGCACGACTCTTAATTCTGTGCATTTCAGGGAGGTCCGTCTGTAATTTATTTGGGATGATTGCACAGTCCTTTTCTATTTCATGCTCAGCCATTGTGTTTGGGTTTTTGTTCTGAATAATGTGCTCTTGACTGAGTCATACAAGCTGGTGGCAATTTTGTGCAGCTTGGCACAGTACCACCAATGATGTGCACTCAGGGGTGTATGCCTACTTGTGATTTGTTCTGCCATCTGGAGACGCTGACTTCAGACAGTCAAATTACAAAGGGAGTGCATGGAAATTCCAGCTCTGCTGCTAGTGTCTCCCATTGGCAGATAGATATACAGCGGATTTAGAAAATATTCCCACCCCTTCACTTATTCACAGTTTGCTAGTAATTTAAGTAAACGGGATGCACTTGAGCCAAATTTCAAGTGTCAAAGCAAAGGGTCTGATTACTCGTGCCAATGTGACATTTCATTTTTTTTAATTTTTAGTAGAAAGGGGCATGGATAAGTTCTGAATCTATGGTACCCAAGCACAGTGGCATAGAACAAAGCAAATACTTGCACTATGGTAATTAAATGAATCATTGATGCCTTCTTTTTCTGAATCCACTTATTTCAGCATGATCATGGAGTAAAAGAGCTTGTCCTGGCAGTGTCCATCTCTGGATGGGATGCCTGTTCAATGCAGGGTGCCCTCTTATCTTGATTATTTTAGATCGACCATTTAGCCCTTTTCACTCTATCATACTTTTTCTTCTGGAGTCGCAAAACAAGAGCTGCTGCAGTGTCTATCTTTGTTGAGTTTTCATAGCTTTCTGATGCATTGAAATGGACCAAAGCCATCAAAAGACACAGAGGACCAGATTAGGTTTTACACTGCGACACAATGTATGTATTTTTAAAAAAGGACACAAACAACAATAAAGAGTTGGACGCCCATCTGGGTGACCTAGTATTATTGAAAGGCTAAAATCAAAAGAAAAGTACGCAACAACTGTGGAAAGTTCATAACAGCACTAACTCAAGATGGTTGATTTTTGGGGTATGAGACCACAAGTCAGGAAAGCAGACAGACACGGAAGTGACATCAGAGATGGAGTGGCTGTCAATCTACCATTCTGTAGATTCTGTTTGTTTCCTATATTGCAGTATACTAATATCTGTTGAAACAGAGTGACCTAATGTTAAATATAAAAAAATAGGTGAGCTAAACCCGTCACCACACTAGCATAGAAAATAACAAATTTATGTTGGTAATTATAAAAGAATACTCCCATGAATAATGTACAGCCTTTATCCACTTGTGATTCCTTTGTCATGTAATGCCTTTCAACAATCCTTATTTCATTCCAAAAACTCATACTTGGAAGTGAAATGAGAGAGGTGAGATAAATGCGATCCATTGCTGGCTAATGAACGGGAAGCAGGTTAACTCATCAACGTGTTACTTCCAAATATTGTGAAAGGGCTGACCCTTAAGCTTGTAGATAGATAGATAGATAGATAGATAGATAGATAGATAGATAGATAGATAGATAGATAGATAGATAGATAGATAGATAGATAGATAGATAGATAGATAGATAGATGCTTTATTAATCCCAAGGGGCAATTCACATACTCCAGCAGCAGCATACTAATAAAAAACAATTTTAAATTAAAGAGTGATGAAAATGCAGGTATAACAGACAGTAACTTTGTATAATGTTAATGTTTACTCCCCCAGGTGGAACTGAAGAGTCACATAGTGTGGTGGATGAACAATCTCCTCAGTCTGTCAGTGGAGCAGGATGGTGACAGCAGTCTGTTGCTGAAGTTGCTCCTCTGTCTGGAGATGATCCTGTTCAGTGGATGCAGTGGATTCTCCATGATTGACAGGAGTCTGCTCAGTGCCCGTCGCTCTGCCATGGATGTCAAACTGTCCAGCTCCATGCCTACAATAGAGCCTGCCTTCCTCACCAGTTTATCCAGGCGTGAGGCGTCCTTCTTCTTTATACTGCCTACCCAGCACATCACCGCGTAGAAGAGGCCACTCGCCACAACCGTCTGAAAGAACATTTGCAGCATCTTATTGTAGATTTTGAAGGACGCCAGCCTTCTAAGGAAGTATAGTCGGCTCTGTCCTTTCTTATACAGAGCATCAGTATTGGCAGTCCAGTCCAATTTATCATCCATATTCATTTTGGAGTACTTTTGCTTTTTGTTACACTGGTAGTTTTTACTCTTTATTTATGGTGCCTTTCAAAATGATCACAGTTATTTAAAATTACTAGGGGGCTTTGCCCCATGCTCGCTTCGCTTGCCAACCCCCCAGCCTGCATTACATGCCAGCCACTTCATGTCTCTGCTGCTCGCATATGTGGAGTTTACTTTCACTAAACAACAAATCTTTTAATTCTCACGGATACGCCTCTTCATTGGGAAGAAACACTACTTTTCCCTGATGGCAATACAAATTAGACGATCTACAAGTCTCCAACTTAAAATTTTATTCCGAAAAATATATTCCGTTTGTTTGCACTAATATGATCTTTACTATCATTTTTTGGAGACTTTCGAATTTTCGTACTTCCATTACCTCTTACCTTACCTTACCTACCTCATGTGTACCGCGCCAACATTTTTGAATTCTTTACAATGTTCTACTTTGTCATCTACTCTTTGTTTTTTATTTCCAGTCCCGGGCCTGGTTAAATCTCTTGGCATAAAGTCTTGACTTACGGGACATGAAATTATCTCCCTGTAAAAGTCACGTCTCGTCCCCAGCTAAAAAGTCTCATATCTTCCCAGGTTTTTTTTAATATAATAGAGAGACATAAAGTGATCAAGAATTAAGTTGAAACCAAAATGATTTAGTTAAACTCATAAGCACACAGCCAAATAGTAAGAAAGGCACAGTGTCATAGACGGCCAGGGTCCTTGTCTGGCCAGGAAGCCTCTTCATGGATAGGACTGGGTGAGCAAGCACAGGCAGAACAGTACCTCCCCCGGGACGTTGGATGGCAGCCCCCATGGGTTGCAGTAGTACCTCGGATTTCTGCAGGGCTTCATGGGAGTTGGAGTTATCTACAGCCCTGTTGGCCAGGGGGTGCTGCAACAACTTCTGAGCCCTCTTGGGCGTTTTTTCTGCCATACCCAGATGTGCTGCTAGAAGTAGGTCAACGAGCACCTGGAGCACTTCTGGGGGTGTTATAAAAGGAGCCAGCAGCCACTACTCGGTGAGCCAGAGTCGGGAAGAGGACCACAAAGTTTAAAGAGAAGAAGAGTTTTGTGTGTTGTCATTGTGCTAGTGCTTATTGGGACTGTGTTGTGCCTGTGGCAAACGGGGAAGGCATTGCCCGCTGGGGAAGAAAATAAAATAAAACTTTTGTGTTTTATTAATGTGCCTCCTGTGTCTGTCTTTGTCAGGTTAAGCGCTGGTATAGCGCCATCAACTGTCACAACAGATATGAAGTTACCCCTACACAGGCACAGTGTGGCCCTTTCCCAGATACATTGAAGGCTCGATTACGCTCAAGATCTGAGCAGATTTTTCTCACACAGTGTGATAAAATCAAAGAACATTTTCATTAGTAATTTCACTTAAACTTGTGTTTTGCTTGAAACAGATTTTTCTACAGTTTGCATCTGTTCTACAAATTGTAACTTTACGTTGACAGTTTTTTTGGTGCCAGCCCTTTATTGTCATATTTTTCTTGATAAATATATGCATCATAACCATGCTGTTTCCTTTTATTTGGCCAATTTTCAGCTTTTGTATCTGTTGCCATTTTTTCTTATCCAAGGATAAATCAAAAAGGTAAGGCAATTTGAAAATGATGTGATAAACGCGACAGATATAGAAGCTGACACAATACAACAATTGCAATGGCTTATGGGTAGTTTGAACACACACAGTGCTGCCGTCTGCTGTTAGTCCAGTTGAGGCCAAGGTCTAATGAACATGGACATTATGCCATTGCTGAACAATGTGCTGCAGTGAGATTTCTTTGAACAAGGGGATTGAGACCTGCTGAAATTCACCGAGGGAAGTGAAAACTTGATTCACTCTTAAGCTGAAGGAATGGTGCTGGGTCTACTTTATCAATGCCTTTAAGGATTTGGAATACCTGAATTAGGTCCTCACTCAGCGTCCTCTGCTCGACACTAAACAAGTTTGTAACAATTCGTCCTGCGCGCTGACACGAGACCATTGCTACCGGTAATCTGTCCTAGGTGATGGCAGATGATAAAAGGATAGGCCAATATCACACCCCAATACATTTTTCATATACCCTTTATTCTACACGGTTCAGTCCCTTAATGGCAATACATTTATAGCCCACAAAAAACTAATAGTCAATAACTATCATCACATAACGAATATATTACATAAAATGAAAAAAAAATACAATCCCTTACACATGCACCCCCCTCCACCCTAAATAACCCTTATATTGTAGCTCCACAAATATATACATATAAATACACAATAACAATATTCCTTCCCCCAGTTCCCCTTCCAGAGATGGTAAATAAATTCACAGTTGTCCACAATTCTGCCCCACTGATGCCGGCAGGCAAAACGAGGAGTTCTGACAATTGTGGACTCCTAACTGTAATCATGTCTTCATCATAAAAGACATACAATCAGTCTTGCGCCATGATACAATACAATAAGTCCTTTGACATAGCTCACCTGAGTCCGTAGGAATTAGCGGGACCTTCAATTCCCCAATCAAAAGAATCACTTCCACCTTCTGACAAGACTGTAGGAGCTCCTGGACTTCTCACTTGGCCCATGCAGTAACTGATCTGTTTTTTATTCTCCGATTCTCTTTTTTTTCTTCCCCCTCCTCTTCTTCTTTCTCTCTTTAAAATGGCGCACACTTTATGCAAATCACTTCCCGAAAGAAAAGAGTAAAACTGGAAGTTCCACCTCTGGGGCACCGGTGTCAATCTCTGGATATAAGAAGGATACCCACAATACCCGATCGACAGCAGAAAACATATTATATACTCAGCAAAAAAAAGAAACGTCCCTTTTTCAGGACTGTGTATTTCAACAATAATGTTTTAAAAATCCAAATAACTTTACAGATCTTCATTGTAAAGGGTTTAAACAATGTTTTCCATGCATGTTCAATTAACCATAATCAATTAATTAACATGCACTTGTGGAATGGTCGTTAAGACCTTAACAGCTTACAGAAAGTAGGCATTTAAGGTCACAGTTCTAAAAACGCAGGACACTAAAGAGACTTGTCTACCGACTGTGAAAAACACCCAAAAGAAAGATGCCCAGGGTCCCTGCTCATCTGCGTGAACGTGCATTAGGCATGCTGCAGGGAGGCATGAGGACTGCTGATGTGGCTAGGGCAATAAATTGCCATGTCCGCACTGTGAGACGCCTAAGACAGCGCTACAGGGAGACAGGAAGGACAGCTGATCATCCTTGCAGTGGAAGACCACGTGTAACAACATCTGCACAGGATTAGTACATCCGAATATCACACCTGCGTGACAGGTACAGGATGGCCACAACAACTGCCCGAGTCACACCAGGAACACACAATCCCTCCATCAGTGCTCAGACTGTCCGCAATAGGCTGAGAGAGGCTGGACTGAGGGCTAGTAGGCCTGTTGTAAGGCAGGTCCTTACCAGACATCACCAGCAACAACGCCTATGGGCACAAACCCACCTTCGCTGGACCAGACAGGAGTGGCAAAAAGTGCTCTTCACTGATGAGTCACGGTTTTGTCTCACCAGGGGTGATGGACGGATTCATGTTTATCATCGAAGGAATTGAGCACGTCTGGGACCTGTTGGATCGCAGGGTGAGGGATAGGGCCATTCCCCCCAGAAATGTCCAGGAACTTGCAGGTGCCTTGGTGGAAGAGTGGGGTAACATCTCACAGCAAGAACTGACAAATCTGGTCCAGTCCATGAGGAGGAGATGCACTGCAGTACTTCAAGCAGCTGGTGGCCACACCAGATACATACTGACTGGTACTTTTGATTTTGAGCCTCCCTTCATTCAGGGACACATTGTGAAACATTTTTAGTTTATGTCTTATGGTGTTGACTCTTTTAGTGTTCATAGAAATATTTACACATTAAGTTTACTGAAAGTAAAAACAGTTGAAAGTCAGAGGACGTTTCTATTTTTGCGGAGTATATTTATGTGGCAGCGCTACAAGTTTCATTCTCTGAGTCTGTCACACTACAAAGTGTCCTTAAGTCCTGGGATGCACTTGGTTGTTCCCCTCTGCCCAGCTTCATGCATTGCTATGTATTTCTTGTAACGTGGTGACCAGAACTACACACAATTCTCCAGATGCATTCCTACTAGTGCGTTATAAAGTTTGTACATGACATACATTGATTTAAATTCAACAGTTTTTATGATATAACCTAACGTTTTATTGCTTTTTTAAACCCTTCTATTCATTACTTAATCAAAGAAAATGTCGCATCAATATAAACTCCTAAATCCTTTACAGAGCTCTCTTTCTCTGAGACAGTGTCTCCCATCTTGAATTTATAATTGATGTTTCTTTGGCCCACATGCACATTAAACTGCATTTTCCAATTTTTGTATTCTTTTTGCTGTCTCTTCAGTGTCTGCAATCCCTCCATTTTTGGTGTCACCTGCATATTTTACAAGTTTACTATCTAAACCAGAATCAATGTTATTAATATAAATCAGGGGAAGTAACGGTCCAAGGATGACCTCACTCCACGTGAAGCAATCTCCTCTTATCTGTACTCTTTGTCTCCTGCCAACCTACTAGAGATCCATTTTTGTAGGTTACCTCTGATGCCAACAGCCTCTAGTTTGGGAATTAAGCTTTGGTGTGGGACAGCAACAAAGGCTTTTTAAAAG
Source organism: Polypterus senegalus (assembly GCF_016835505.1). Taxonomy (NCBI): domain Eukaryota; kingdom Metazoa; phylum Chordata; class Cladistia; order Polypteriformes; family Polypteridae; genus Polypterus; species Polypterus senegalus. The sequence continues at coordinate 6,131,760 of NC_053167.1, read as the reverse complement.
TCTAAGAAAGTATGCCATGCACTTTGTTTTTGTCAACTATGCTTGGAGAAGCTAAAAAACTGAAACCCACAGCAGAAGAAGGGGAACGCTGTCAAAAACAGTCTTGCTGCTTCATGGCGGCTCGCATCCCCATTAAACAGCTGCAGTTTGAACATCTTCAACACCCCCCTTACAGCTCTGATCTAGCACCGTGCGGCTATCACATCTTCAGGCCATTTCAGGAGATTCTATGGGGTTACAGGTTCACGTCTCATGGTGAGGTTAAGGCAGTTTTGCAGTCTTGGATTCAGGAGAGGCCAAAAGGCTTTTCCTCATAAGGAATGAAGAAGTTGGAATAATATAAGAAGTGCAACGGCATGCAGAGAGACTATGTGGAGAATGTGGTGCAACTGTTTTGTTCATCTGTGTATTAAAATCTACGTTGCCTTTATGTTTTGATTTTCAGATTTACAGTTGTGGGGAATGACCCACGTTCTTACCTGGCTTGGATGCCCGTGAGGTGGAAGGACAGGGGGAAACAGCTTGCACAGGTCTTTGTCTCCCCCAGGATGGTAGATGATGTGCACATGGGTGCCCACAAGGCATGCTCAGTATTGCAGTCAGAGGAAAAAGCCTTGTTGGGTCCTGTGGGGTCTCCAACATCACCCAGAAGTTCTTTGGAGCTGCAGTGACATACAGCATCACTGGAATCACTCCCGGGGATTATATTAAAGAAGCTGGCTGCCTCATATCAATGAGCCAGAGTCGGGACGAAGGTAAACAACACTTGCAAGGAGGATTGAAGGAGGCAGTGACTAGTGATAGAGAATGAAAGAAAAGAATTGTGCTACACAGTGTGTTATTGTACTTGTGGCAAACGCTTGTGAGAAGAGTTTTTCCACAATAAAAGACTTTTTGCCTTTTAAACTTGTGTCTGAGCCTGCTTGTGTTGGGTGTTTGGGGAGATGGAGCGGACAGCAAAGGGTCTGAATACTTACAGAAATGAGAGATTTCAGTGTTTGATTTTTAACTGATAACGGCTAAGAAGAAGGCTAGTTGGAGCAATGTTGGGGGGCTGACTTATTCAGACCATTGCTATCCATCAATAATCACAATAAATGAAGTCTGAACGGGTGTGCAGGAGGTTGATGTCATCTCACCCTGGTCAGATCAAACACCTGTCAACAACAATGACAAAGAGATGGACCTTGTCCTTGTTGCAGGTACAGCAGAGGTGGATACGCAGTGTGTGCTGTCTTTTATTTCTGTTCTGTTTGAAGTTAGTCCTCAGCCCCATCCCATGTAAACCGGAGTTCTTTAACTGAAAAACACACAAGGAACTGCACACTAATTGATGTCACTGCTTTTCTTCTCAGTACTGCTGCACTCAGTTGTCTTGTTAGGCTGCCAAGTAATTATTGTGCCATGCTGCTTGTCCTTAATAAATGCTCCAGGGTCAAGCTTCGAAGTCCAACAGTTCTTAAATTCCAAAATTGCTTGATGTTTCTCTTTCAAGCTTTGTTTAGACGTTCCCACTGTTCCCACTTCAGTCTGTGGCCTATGGCCACTCAACAGTGGGATAGCTGATGCATCTGAATCAACAATGACTGTGCAGTTTCCCCATGGCATTTCATCTCTGAACATAATGAATTAAAAATAGCATTGCAGCCTAAAGTAAAATATGAATTCATCCATCCATCCATTTTCCAACCCGCTGAATCCGAACACAGGGTCACGGGGGGTCTGCTGCAGCCAATCCCAGTCAACACAGGGCACAAGGCAGGAACCAATCCTGGGCAGGGTGCCAACCCACCGCAGGGCACACACAAACACACCCACACACCAAGCACATACCAGGGCCAATTTAGAATCGCCAATCCACCTAACTGGCATGTCTTTGGACTGTGGGAGGAAACCGGAGCGCCCGGAGGAAACCCACGCAGACACGGAGAGAACATGCAAACTCCACGCAGGGAGGACCCAGGAAGAGAATCAGGGTCTCCTAACTGAAAGACAGCAGCGCTACCCACTGTGCCACTGTGCCGCCAAAATATGAATTCAGTAACCAGTAATAATAAAGAATCCTGTACAATTAGTTTAGCTGAGCTTCAGTATAAGAGTGTGTTCAGATCCTGTTCTTGAGTACTGCATCTCATTCCTGTTTCTTGAAGCCTGCTGTGTCTGATGGCGTTCATTGCAGATACCAAACCGTGCGGCAGATTTGGGCTGTAAGTACTGTGAGAGAATAATGTCCTAATACAGCTATTGTGCATGAAGCACATTGATATGCTTTCCATATTAAATAGCATTTATCTTAAACCTAGCATAAAGGGTTAAGCAAACTTATTAGGAAGTGAAATGAAGGACGTGTGAGCAACAAGTAGATAAAATGCCCAAGGTGGTTCAAGAAATTGTCTGATGTCATGTTCTTTCATGTACCCAGCAAGTCTTAACAGTTGTCACGCACATCGTTTCTATAAAAGGACTAGCAAAATACCCGTGCTTTGCAGCGGAGAAGAAGTGTGTTAAAAAAGTTATGAAAAAGAAAAGGAAACATTTTAAAAATAATGTAACATGATTGTCAATGTACAGTGGGATGCAAAAGTTTGGGCAACCTTGTTAATAGTCATTATTTTCCTCTATAAACCGTTGGTTGTTACGATAAAAAATGTCAGTTAAATATATCATATAGGAGACACACACAGTGATATTTGAGAAGGGAAATGAAGTTTATTGGATTTACAGAAAGTGTGCAATAATTGTTCAAATAAAATCAGGCAGGTGCATACATTTGGGCACCACAAAAAATAAATGAAATCAATATTTAGTAGATCCGCCTTTTGCAGAAATTACAGCCTCTAAACGCTTCCTGTAGGTTCCAATGAGAGTCTGGATTGTGGTTGAAGGTATTCTGGACCATTCCTCTTTACAAAACATCTCTAGTTCATTCAGGTTTGATGGCTTCCGAGCATGGACAGCTCTCTTTAACTCACACCACAGATTTTCAATTATATTCAGGTCTGGGGACTGAGATGGCCATTCCAGAACGTTGTACTTGTTCCTCTGCATGAATGCCTTAGTGGATTTTGAGCAGTGTTTCGGGCTGTTGTCTTGTTGAAAGATCCAGCCCCGGCGCAGCTTCAGCTTTGTCACTGATTCCTGGACATTGGTCTCCAGAATCTGCTGATACTGAGTGGAATCCATGCGTCCCTCAACTTTGACAAGATTCCCAGTCCCTGCACTGGCCACACAGCCCCACAGCATGATGGAACCACCACCATATTTTACTGTAGGTAGCAGGTGTTTTTCTTGGAATGCTGTGTTCTTTTTCCTCCATGCATAACGCCCCTTGTTATGCCCAAATAACTCAATTTTAGTTTCATCAGTCCACAGCACCTTATTCCAAAATGAAGCTGGCTTGTCCAAATGTGCTTGAGCAGACCTCAAGCGGCTCTGTTTGTGCTGTGGGCGGAGAAAAGGCTTCCTCTGCATCACTCTCGCATACAGCATCTCCTTGTGTAAAGTGCACCGAATGGTTGAACGATGCACAGTGACTCCATCTGCTGCAAGATGATGTTGTAGGTCTTTGGTGCTGGTCTGTGGGTTGACTCTGACTGTTCTCACCATTCGTCGCTTCTGTCGATCCGAAATCTTTCTTGGTCTGCCACTTCGAGCCTTAACTTGAACTGAGCCTGTGGTCTTCCATTTCCTCAATATGTTCCTAACTGTGGAAACGGACAGCTTAAATCTCTGGGACAGCTTTCTGTATCCTTCCCCTAAACCATGATGGTGAACAATCTTTGTCTTCAGGTCATTTGAGAGTTGTTTTGTGACCCCCATGTTGCTACTCTTCAGAGAACATTAAAGGAGGAGGGAAACGTACAATTGACCCCCTTAAATACTCTTTCTCATTATAGGATTCACCTGTGTATGTAGGTCAGGGGTCACTGAGCTTACCAAGCCAATTTAAGTTCCAATAATTAGTTCTAAAAGTTTTGGAATCAATAAAATGACAACGGTGCCCAAATTTATGCACCTGCCTGATTTTGTTTGAACAATCAGGCATGATGAACAGCTGAGGAAAGTAAGGGAGCGAGTGAGGAGGCACATGAGCGCGGGATGGCGTTAATGTACAGTATTTAGGCAGGGAGCCAACCACGTGATAGGTGCATGGACAGCGGCCGTGCGGATAAAGGAAGGGGGACCGGGGACAGCCCTTGTGCATCTCTGCCATGAACTAAATCGTCTGTTAACAGATATAAGGAATTAAACCCCCAAAAGGAGACGTCAGTTCCGAAAGTTCCTTATGGCATAGTGGTGAGAACTGCCAAAAAGATGTTATTTTCGAAAGTTTGTTACGGTATGTTATGGTTTTCAACCATATTAAAAAAGAGTAAAACATAATCTTTTAAAAGTAATTTTCATGTTGCAGAGATTGTGACAGATAGAGGGCGCTATCGTCCTCTTGAACCCTCAAAAAGTACATCAGACACCAAGGTAAAAGTCCAATAGTTGACTTTATTAATAATTAACAGAGCACAAATCACCCTCTTCTCCACAATACTCATATAAATAAACAATTCTCCAATACAATAAACCAAGCCACCACTCCCAGACACTTTGCCACCCTTCCAGCCAGCTCAGCACCATATTCTAGTGTTTCTCAGAGTCCTTTATAGTGCTTGAAGTGTTTTGAACCTTTAGTCCACGTGACCTCATATCACTTTCGGGTCAGATAAAAGATCTTGTTCATCCCGGAAGTACATCACTTCCGCTGTCGTTTTGCCTATGACGTACTTCCGGGTTATAGGGCACATATGACTCTCTGGGCCTCCCTCCAGCATCCTCTGTCGGCCCCAGTGGTATCCAGCAGGGCTGTAGAGGAAAACACCATTGTCCATGATTACCTGCTGCTATCCGGGGCACCTCCATGCTGCAGAGAGAGCTCCATCTGGCGGCCTGGGGGTATTGGCCGGGATGACAAGCCGGCCATCGACCACAAGATATTCATTGATAATATGATTTCGTTCTGTTTGGCTTTGAAATTAACATGCAAATACATTTTAAACTTACACTTTTACTGTAAAACAATTTTTTGAATTAAATGTATACTATATTCTTGTCTAGTTGTTGCTTATAAATAATTATATGTGAAAAATTATTGCTGTTTCTGTATATATCAATAAATCTATGCAAATTTTATCTTAATTTTTCTCTATATGTCATTCTAATTTTCTATTTAAATAGGTTAACATATTCAGATATGTTGAGGGCGGCAAATTGAAGCAGCACCCTGCCCCGCCCCGAGTGGCACGAACTCGAGCTATGCCACTGAGCACTCGTGCCACACAATGGGTATACACTTGTTACGTGTTTTAGCTTGACATCATTTAAACACCGGCTGCAGCAATCTTCATCCTCACTTACGTTGCACTGTCTTGCTTTTACAACTCTGATAAAGTTTGGCTGATTTGAAATGACGGCATTCCTAAGACGCTGATTCAGCTTGACCTTACTCATGGAAATTAGCGTGCTCGTTTTAATGACATTCATATGACAGAACCTTGACTCACAGGTTTAAGTGGATCCACACATTGTCAAAGCTAGCAAGGCCAGTTCTCCCACAGCCATAGCTGGGCAGTGATGTTGATAAAATTGAATAATCCAAAGGTCCACTGCACCTTCAGACCACAAAGACTGCTTTAATAGAACAAACTACTGCACATCAACTGCAGTATTTCCATTGTAGTGAGCTTTTGTCAATACACTGCAGTACTTCCTTAGCTTTGGTGGGGAATTTTGACTCAGGATTGAGGGGAAAAAGATCAATCAAAGATCTCAATAGGAATATGGAAACCTTGAAATGTCTCTGCAATGTTCTCTTTCACTTTTTGGAGAAAGTCTATCATGACAGGTGCTATGTGTGCTCTTGATGATGTGCTCAAGAATACTCAAAGCCGTAAGAAGTGCTGAAACTTTCATTGTCATTAGGTCAGATGTGAAATTCTCTAGCCTTGTCTTTAATATGGCCCACCAAGTTGCCAACAGACTTCTCCTGCCCCTTGTAATTGTAGATTCAATGAATTCAAATGTTGCAGGTTGGATAATGGATGGATGGATGAAGTGTTTGAAAATGTCACACAGAAAGCAAACAACTGCCATAAATTGGTTGTCCAGCTTGTGCTACAAGAAATGCGGTATCCCTTCATTTTTATACTTGTGCAGGAAAGACAATTTCCCCACAGAGTTCACAGAAATAATTTACGATCTTTCCTTTGACCATTGGAATGTTCCACTGACATGTCAGTCAGCAGCTGGTGAAAGAAGCAAAACTGCAGGCTGGAGGTTGAGCAATGAGTCACTTATGATGACCTCTTGCCTGTAACTCTCTCTCTCTCTTTACTGCCATCATTCATGTTGAGTATGGAAGTGTAGTGAGGGGCAGCAGTGCTGAAGAGACAGCAAAGGAGACAGTCTACCACACAGTGGTATATAGAAGTCAGACATTCGCTTGGTCACCAAGGTAAGAGGAGTTCCCTTCAGCTCAACTAGATAAACTAGAGCTTTATGAGTCTGGACCCCAAATCCACAACCAGCAACGGGGCAGCACACTGAAAGATTCTAACTGGTGACATTAGTAGGTTTAACTGGAGTTGTAAATGGTGACATTTATAGGACTATCTGGAATTCTAATGGTTGGCTGACATCATAGATTAGTCTGGTATTCTAACTGGTGACACCTGTAAGTTTATCTTGGGTTCTATCTAACCAGTGACATTTATAGGTTTGTCTGGTATTCTAACTGGTGGCATTTGTAGGTGCGTCTGGAATTCTAAATGGTGACATTAATAGGTTTATCTGGGATTCTATTAGGTGACATTTTTTGGTACACTATTAATCCATGAGGAGAAATTGTCTGTTCACATGACCTCTGGGGTTCAGAGTGCAGGTTGAGCCATTGTATAGCACCCCTGGTTAAGGGCCTTGCTCAAGGACTCAACTGGTGGTGGCATTTGTCAGTTTTTCTGGCATTCTAACCAATGATATCTGTAGGTTGATCTGGTATTCTAACCTGCGACATTTGTAAGTTTGTCTGGTATTGTATCCATTGCAGGTTTTTGTAGGATTCTTTTAACCAATGACATTAGTATTTTGTCTAGGATTCTAACCGTTGATATTTATAGGTTTGTCTAGTATTCTAACTGGTGATGTTTGTAGGATTGTCTGGAATTGCTTGCTTGCTTACTTGGGGAAAGTGTATACTCAAAGACCCCACATTCACGGCAGGCTTGTTTGTGAGCGAACGTGAAATGGGCATGAGTGGGAATCTGTGTATTTTCCCATGGTAAGTCAGTTTGATAGCTATGTACTGTCAAAGCTTTGCACATGAATAAGTCTCAGCACTTACTTTTCTATTTTAACTTACTTTGCTTGCCCACCCCCGGGTTTGGTTAACCGGATATACAATTTAAAGAGATTGTTATTTTCATGGGAATTGTTACATACTCTTTCGATTCTATGTTGCATCACTTCTTCGTGATCATAAATATACACCTGACGGAATTGTGGTTTGCTCAAAATTAAACTTGTTGTTGCTTTAATTGTTGCGGGAACACAGATTCTCATAGCGTATGATCCATTATTGTGTACATCTACATTTTCAGCTTTGAATGATGCGATCGCGAAAAGTTTATTATAGACTCGGATATTTTGCCTGTATTGTTTGTGGATTTCACTTTCACCAAATAACATATCTTTTAATTCTCGCGGTTACGCCTCTTCATTGGGAGGCAACACTACTTTTCCCTAATGGCAACATGAATTAGATGATCTACAAGTCTCCGACTTAAACTTTAAAGCCTTACAATATCTACATACTTCTGACATATCACCTATTTCCATATATTCAATCTCTTTTTGCTGTTCTGTTATTTCACAGAGTAATATTTCTGTTTGTTTGTACTCATTTGATCTTTACTTTCTTTTTTTTGATACTTTACTAGAATTTTTTCTACTTTCAAATTCTTTAACTTGCTCTGCATGTGTATCACGTCAATGTTTTTTTGAACCTTTCGAATTCCACTACTTTCATAATCTCTAAACTGCTCTGCATGTGTATCATGCCAACGAATTTGAACGTCTTTATGAAGTCTTGGAACATATAAAATTTTCAAGAACTGGGAGCACCTGAAGTGTGTCTGACAAAAGCATTCCAACAACTGAGAGGTTAGACATCCGTGATCTTGTTATAAATTGTTTGTAAGTAGGGCATGACATGCAAAAGTCACCGTCTCACTGGTGTGGCTTCCAAAGGTTTTAAGGTCTAGTCTTGCGGGACGTCAAAGTGTCTTTCTGAGAAGATCACATCTCAACCCAAGATTTTTTTATTATAATAGAGAGATATTATTTTTTTTTACTGCAAATGCAGCCATCCACCCATTTTCAAACTTTTTTAAACCAATTTCTGGACACAGAATCGAGTGCCTAATAAGAGAAAATCAGGCACAAGGCAGAATCAACCCAAAACAGGGCACTCCCTCTCCCACATGCAGCCGATACAAAGTCAATGGTTAAGACGTGGGAGGAAAACTGTAGTCCTCAGAGAAAAGCTCATTCAGACATGAAAGAACCTACAATCTTCATACAGATAGTGACCTTACAAGCATCAGAAGTCAGGATATTGGATCAGTAAGGGTAATCTAAATTCCTCTCACATGCCAAAAATGTGTGTTAGGACAATCAATGATTCTAAACTGGCCTTTGGTCCTGATCAGAAGACTGCACTAGGCAGCGTCAAACCATCTGTCAATGAGCTGAAGCTCATATGTTTTTGAGTTAAACTGCAAGACAATGACGAGAAACAAACAGGCAAATCCAATAATGACCAAACAAAGACATTTAAAGCACATGAGAAGTCCATCCTAATGTTACTGAACTGAAGCGGTGGGCCAAAATGTGCCCATGGCAATGTAGCATACGTGTTGGGAATTACAGTAAGCTAAAGGTGATGTCACCAGCTCTTCTTCTTTCAGCAGCTCCCATTTAGGGTTCGTCACAGCAGATCATTCATCTCTGTTTATCCCTGCCTTTGACATCATTTTCTGCCATGCAGATTGCCTTCATGTTCTCCCTCACTACATCCATAAACCTCCTCTTTGGCCTTCCCTCTTTTCCTCTTGCCTGGTGGTTCCATCCTCAGCATTCTTTTCCTGATGTACCCCTGTTTTGTCTTGGTATACATACATATTTTATAAGAGTAATATATTACTCTACTTTCCCTTTTTGTATTATTAATATGTAGCCTTTGTCATTTACATTTTACATTTATAACCTCAGGCAATTAGGTATAGTAAAAGACAAGCAGGAGTTAAGTTACAACTTAAATGATGTATTTTTGATAATATTAATAAAAAATAACAATATGCAAAGTACATTTGAATATTGGCAACCATACAACCTGATAAATGGTGATATGTAGTTTCAGGCAACACACACACTTGTTAGTTACTTAAAATGTCTCTAGTTAAAGCATCATTTTGTGGTCAGCTTTCTTCAGAACAGGCCGCACGCCTGTGTCAATATGGCTGTCGAGCTGTGGTCTTCATTGTGTTGTCCTTTTCAGTGTGGTATGTGAGATGGTCTTTCATCAGTTTGGTAAGAGAGAGAGTGAGGTTAAGCAGGCAAATTTATAGATTTTCTGTCCAACCCCTACAGCCAATATTTATCAACTTGCATGCAAAATTTCACATCACAACACCCCATATCCTCTGCAAGTGCCCAGACCATCTCAATCTAGCATCTCTCTCTTGGTCACCATACTGTGGTACCTGTGTTGTCCCTCTAATATACTCAATCTTAATCCTGTCTACCTTTTGTTAATCTGATCTAAAATCTTAGCATCTTCATCTCTGCCATTTCCAGCTCTGCCTCGTGTCTCTTCGTCAATGCCACCATCTCTAAACCATTCCACATAGCTGGTCTCACTACCATTTTATAGACCTCTCTTTCACTCTTGAAGGTACTCCTCTATCACAAATCACTCCTGTTGCTCTTCTCTACCCAATACTCTTCTTCACCCCCATTCCGTACTCCCCGTTGCTTTGGACTGTTGAACCCAAGTATTTAAATTTGTCTGCCTTCACCACTTCTGCTCCATGCAGTCACACCCTTCCACCACCTTCCCTCTCATTCACACACATGTAATCTTGTCTTACTCCTGCTCATTCTTATTCCCCTTCTATTCAGTACGTACCTCCAGGTTCATCCCAACCTGCATTTTACTCTCACTACAGATCACAATGTCATCTGCAAATATCACAGTCCACGGAGACTCCTGTCTGACCCATCTGTCAACCTGTCCATCACCATTGCAAACAGGAAAGGGCTCAGAGACGATCCTTGAACTTGGCTGTCATTCCTACCGCACACATCAGTGCAGTCACACTGTCCTCATATATATCTTGTACCACTTTCACATATTTTTCTGTTACTCCCAACTTCTACATACAGTACCACAACTCCTCTCTTGGCACCCTTTCATATGCTTTTGTATATGCATTACTCTATATTGCATCTGTAATATTCTTTCATGGCATGAAACCATATTGCTGCTTACAGATTGCTATCTCTTCTCTCAGCTAGCATCCATCACTCTTTCCCATCATATCTTCATGGAGTGGCTCAGCTCTACACATCTCCATTATTCTTGAAAATTGGAACGGATATACTTCTTTACCATGCCTCAGCCATCTTCTCTCTTTTCAAGATTTTGTTAAACAATCTAGTTGGAAACATCTCACCTAAACATCCCCATGCTTTCACTGAAATATTTCCCAGGCCAACTGATTTTCCACTTTTCATCCTCTTCATAGCTTCCCTCACCTCAGCCTTGCTAATCACTGTTACTCTGTGATTTACTATCTTCACCTTATCTAACCTACACTCTCTTCCCATTTTCTGTATTCTTAAGTTCTTCAAAGTACTCTTTCCACCTTTTCAACATAATCTCCCTGCTTTTTAACAAATTTCCATCTGAATCCTTCATCACCCTGACCTGCAGCACATACTTCCGTGCTTGGTCCCTCTGTCTGGCCAATCAGTACAATTGCTTTTTTCCTTCTTTTGTGTCCAGCTTCTCATATAGCTTGACATACACCTTTTTAGCCTTTGCCATATCTCTCTTCACCTTGCATCACATCTCTTTGTACCTTTCTTCTTTTGTCAACTCTCTGGTTATCTCAATTCTTTTCATCTTACTTCTTCCTCTTCATGCTTTCCTGTACTTCCTCATTCTATACCCAAGTCTCTTTGTCACCAAGTACCTTCCTACTCTCTCCCTTACCACTTCAGCTATGGTGTTTCAGCCATCTATTATGTCATCACCACAACTCAGAACCAGTCTCACTTCCTCTCCGAATTTCACACAATAGTCTAAATCTTTCAGCTTCCACCACCTGATCCTTGATTTCATTCCTACTCTCTTCCTTTTTTCCACCTGGAAATTCAACCTGCATACCACCAATCAGTGCTGTTTAGCTTCACTATCCCCTGCCACCACCTTACAGTCAGTAATCTCTTACACATTGCTTCTCCTACATAGGACGTAGCCCACCTGTGTGCACTTTCCTTCACTCTTATATGCCACCCTGTGTTCCTCCTTCTTCTTAAAATATATATTAAAAAAAAGGTCGATGGCACCGATTACAGATTCTAAAGGTCAACTAGTTTTTTCTACAGCAATATTAGATTTTGGATGACTTCACTTTTGGAATGAATGAATTGACCGGAACAGTGAATAATGATTGACCCTGCTGCTTCACCATTTAGGTATGTGGGTTCAACATCCAACACTTGTTGTACGAAGTTTAATCTAAATTTGGTTGCATGTGTGTGATTGGACCCACTGGTAAAGTGATGTCCGGTCCAGGGTTGTTTCAAGCTTAGCACTTATTACTGCTGGGTCTGATCAGCAAAATAACAGCCTAAAAAAATTAAGGATAAATTCACTAAAAAGTGAACAAAAACAAAACTTAATGTTATTTGTTCATTCAGGTCTATCCCATTTGCCTGTCATTAGGATTTGGATGGACATCTGAAAAATGTTACAATATGCAAACATTCAGAAAATCCAAAACCGACAAAATACTTTATCACGGAATCATCTATTAAAGCAATGCTTGGAGCTGCTTCCAAGAAGTGATCTCATTAAGTAGTGGTTCATCCAGGGACAGACTGACTCAAAGCTAACTGTTCGGACTTCTACTTCCCCACTGGCTTGGAAGGACGCAGGGTTAGGGGTTAGTCAGACAGGACCACACATCATTAGATTGCTGTGTTAATGGCTCTTCAAATTGTAGGGCACTGACACTTTGTTCTTTTCAGCTGATTGACAAGATGACTGTATTTGTGTCCTTTGTCATCCATCAACTAATGCAGAGACACCTCATGGACCAATCCCTATGAAAAAATAATTTGACTCTCATCTGACCTAACACTGGTCATTTGTTTGTTTTCTTTGTGTTTTCTTTTCCCCTGCAGTGAATTCTTTTTCCTCATAATTGCTGTGATTATCTTCTTCTTCTTCTTCTTTCAGCTGCTCCCGTTAGGGGTCACCACAGCGGATCATCTTCTTGCATATCTTTCTGTCCTCTGCATCTTGCTCTGTTACACCCATCACCTGCATGTCCTCTCTCACCACATCCATAAACCTTCGCTTAGGCCTTCCTCTTTTCCTCTTCCCTGTCAGCTCTATCCTTAGCATCCTTTTCCCAATATACCAAACATCTCTCCTCAGCACATGTCCAAACCAACGCAATCTCGCCTCTCCGACTTTGTATCCCAACTATCCAACTTGAGCTGACCCTCTAATGTCCTCATTTCTAATCCTATCCATCCTTGTCACACCCAGTGCAAATCTTAGCATCTTTAACTCTGCCACCTCCAGCTCTGTCTCCTGCTTTCTGGTCAGTGCCACCGTCTCCAACCCATATAACATAGATGGTCTCACTACCGTCCTGTAGACCTTCCCTTTCACTCTTGCTGATACCCATCTGTCACAAATTACTCCTGACACTCTTCTCCACCCATTCCACCCTGTCTGCACTCTGTTTTTCACCACTCTTCCACAGTCCCCATTACTCTGTACTGTTGATCCCAAGTATTTAAACTCATCCACCTTCGCCAACTCTACTCCCTGCATCCTCACCATTCCACTGACCTCCCTCTCATTTACACACATGTATTCTGTCTTGTTCCTACTGACCTTCATTCCTCTCCTCTCTAGATTATATCTCCACCTCTCCAGGGTCTTCTCAACCTGCTCCCTACTATCACTACAGATCACAATGTCGTCAGCAAACATCATAGTCCACGGGGACTCCTGTCTAATCTCGTCTGTCAACCTGTCCATCACCATTGCAAATAAGAAAGGGCTCAGAGCCAATCCCTGATATAATCCCACTTCCAACTTGAATTCATCCGTCACTCCTACTGCAGACCTCACCACTGTCACACTTCCCTCGTACATATCCTGTACAACTCTTACGTACTTCTCTCCAACTCCTGACTTCCTCATACAATACCACAGCTCCTCTCGAGGCACACTGTCAAATGCTTTCTCCAGGTCCACAAAGACGCAATGCAACTCCTTCTGGCCTTCTCTAAACTTCTCCATCAACATCCTTAGACCAAACATTGCATCTGTGGCGCTCTTTCTTGGCATGAAACCCTACTGCAGCTCACTAATCATCACCTCACTCCTTAACCTGGCTTCCACTACTCTTTCCCGTAACTTCATGCTGTGGCTCATCAATTTTATTCCCCTGTAGTTACTGCAGTCCTGCACATTCCCCTTATTCTTAAATATCGGCACCAGTACACTTCTTCTCCACTCCTCAGGCATCCTCTCACTTTCCAAGATTCCATTAAACAATCTGGTTAAAAACTCAACTGCCATCTCTCCTCAACACCTCCATGTTTCCATAGTTATTGCTGTGATTATAAGTTATTTTATAAATTGTTTTATGGTTACCCTTGATCTATTTAAATTAGGTATACATCTTATTGTTATTTGTTTGAGATATAAAATCCAAATATTTAATCAGTTTTCCATTTAAGCACAATATCAAAAGCTTAGAACTATTATCATTTCATTGCAACGCCATCTATAACTTGCTATGGGTACCACTATTTCAGAAGCTATGCATCAGGCATTTCATTTGCAATCTTTCCCAAAATTCCCTGGGAAGAATGATTTGCATGACGCCTTCGATGCAACCATATTTAGGTTGGCATGGAGATTGATTCCGTATCCAACTTCTCATTGCATGCTTTGAATTCTTCGTGCCTGGTATTTCAAATTTAGTTTCTTTCATTTGGTTTATGAATCTGGTTAGCAGTTCCATTTTTGATGACCTGATCAGTTTCTTTTCTGGCTTTGACCTTGGTTTGCTTTGATTATGTCTTTCTCCTGGTTCTAACATCACTGCCTCTTACAAAGTCAGTATAGGAATCACTGCCTAAGACCTTGATGAGGCAATGAAATATGAAATGAAAATTGATTTCTAGAAAAGAAAATTCAGACCTGCTACTTGCAAAGGTGAGTTACCATCTTAGAAACAAATATTTGTCAAAGGTGCAGGGAGCAGCAAATCATAAGAATATGTTTATTTCAGGAACAACTAGAGTAGACAATCATCTTTATTGTGTCGAGGAGATACAAGGGTAGGGAAACAAAATCAGAAGAACAAAATTGGAGTGAAATGTACTGTAGCCTAATGTTGTTACTGAGAAGCTTAAACACAATCAGCAAAAACAAATTTGGAACCAAAGAACGTAGAGTAGTTTCTAAATTTGGAACCAAAATATTGAGGTTTGGTTAGGTTTTACAAGTAATTATTTGTGATGCCATGTGGCATGCAGCCCTGGACTTTACTACATAGCAACCTTAAAGCAACCTAGATGCTAGCCTTGCGGGGCCAGAAGAGAATTTCAAATGAGAATAAATGACTGGGGGAACTCGTTAAAAAGTGTGTAGAGAATAGCGGAAAAATCCTGCGCTGCATAGGCCACACCCACAGGGCTTCTCCCTAAAACACTCGCCCTCAATTCCTCCAGTCTGTGCATTTTAAACCACAGCCAAAAGAAGTGGAACAAAAGAATTTGACACTGAGAGAAAATTAAAAGCTAAAATTGCTGTTATCCATTTATGAGCTCAGTGCGTCACTATATGACATAAGAACGGTAAAGAGTTTAGATTAAGCATTGTGGACTATAGATGTGCAACTTGTTAAAACGATGCGGCTATTTTGTCATGGCATGTTTACATTTTCAATTAGACATGAATATTAAATTTTGTCATTTAGGCGTGCAGTCAGAAGGTGGATGTTGCACAACCTCATCTGTGCATCCACTGGTGTCTTTAGGCAGATTTGTTGATTTGGGTGTTTTGAGCACTGAAATCTGCATCTCCTGTGGCTCCTCATTATCAGCTCTCTTAACTGCAGTCCTTTTGATGGGGTGTGACGCATCAAATGCAAATCCGTGCAGTTCATTTTTTCACAAGCATAGCTGTCATTTCTTTCAAACTCACATCAAATCCTACACTGTCGTCGTACAACAGAGAGCACAATTGGCACCTGCGACAATGTATCATTCATGTCAACCATTTATTGATGCAGTCGAATGCCAATGTATACTCTGATGTTGAAAAGCTTTTCCCTTGCATCCAGTTATGTTTATTTTTAAAACATGCAATGTGCTAGGGTTAGACTAATAGGATGTCTTTTCGACTATGGACAGTTCATCGTAAACAGAAGCTTGTTTTCAGTTGGACCAGGTTAATGAGAGCACCTCTCTCAAATCCCTGCACCTACATTGAGCGTCGCCTTCTTGAGGTGTTAGATTGATTTAGAAATGTGACCCTCAGTGAGCTGTCTAATTGTTCCCACCCAGTTTTAAGAAAATTTCATTCATGGTTATCTCCAGGTGTATATATTATTTGTCTGGTTTCTGCCAGACTACCTAGATTCAAACTCATAGAAAATCATAACAAGAGCAAAATACAACACAATTAAAATGGCTAAATGAATAAAAATAAATCATAAAAATTGATTGAAAATGATAGTGAAGACCAAAGGAGTGCATTAACAAGTGCAAATCATGTTAATCTTCCCCACAGAGATCCTTCCCAAGCTTACCTTGGGCTATGTGTCGACTCGCGCAGGTATCTGAGGACAGAATGGCACTACTCTTTCTGCTCTCATTGACAATGTTTATCGTCATGAAGTTTCCAGCTTCTACTCTAATTGTGGTTTCTTTCTGAATATCTCCAGATGAGAGGTAGTTTCACTACCATGCCTGTATCTCACTGTCACTTTTTTCTGCATGCATTTATCTCATATAGTGTAAAACACCACAAAGTAACGCGGTTATGATGGATGGATGGATGGATGGATGGATGGATGGATGGAGGATGGATGGATACTTACTTTATTAATCCTAAGGGGAAATTTTGTATAAGAAGTTAAGAAGGTTTTATGTACATCTACATCAATGTACGTATACAGTCAATCTATGGATGTAAATTTTGTGGAAATTCCTTGTTAAAAAGGCAAGGATTTGAATTCCAAGAAAATTATTCCAAAATTTCTTAAGGGAAAAGTTATACTCCATTACTTTTAACAATTCATTTATTTTATGCACTTTTTGGATGTGTTAGTATTGTTATCCTGTAGCAGTGTTACCATAGAGAGTGATGGTGCGAGGAGCCTCATCAGAACTGGCTGATGTTAAGAGTGGTGTTCCACAGGGGTCAGTGTTAGGGCCGCTGCTATTTTTAATATATATAAATGATTTAGATAGGAATATAAATAACAAGCTGGTTAAGTTTGCAGATGATACCAAGATAGGTGGATTAGCAGATAATTTGGAATCCGTTATATCATTACATGACTTGGATAGCATACAGGCTTGGGCAGATTTGTGGCAGATGAAATTTAATGTCAGTAAATGTAAAGTATTACACATAGGAAGTAAAAATGTGAGGCTTGAATACACAATGGGCGGTCGTAAAATCGAGAGTACACTTTATGAGAAGGATTTAGGCATCATAATGGACTCTAAGCTACGACTTCCCGACAGTGTTCAGAAGCCATTAAGAAGGCAAACAGAATGTCAGGTTATATAGCACGATGTTCAAGGAGGTTATACTCATCTTGAGTTCTGTGTGCAGTTTTGGTCTCCAGGCTACAAAAAGGACATAGCAGCACAAGAGAAGGTCCAGAGAAGAGCGACTAGGCTGATTCCAGGTCTACAGGGGTTGAATTATGAGGAAAGATTAAAAGAACTGAGCCTTTACAGTTTAAGATAAAGAAGATTAAGAGGTGACATGATTGAAGAGTTTATAATTATGAAGGGAATTAGTCCAGTGGATCGAGACTTGTATTTTAAAATGAGCTCATCAAGAACACAGGGACACAGTTGGAAACTTGTTAAGGGTAAATTTCACACAGACATTAGGAAGTTTTTCTTTACACAAAGAACGATAGACACTTGGAATGAGAGACCAAGTAGTGTGGTAAACAGTTAGACATTAGGGACTCTTAAAAGTCGACTTGATGTGTTTTTGGAAGAAAAAAGTTATATACGACTGGCAAGCTTTGTTGGGCTGAATGGCTTGTTCTTGTCTAGATTGTTCTAATGTTTGTTCTAATGTTCTACCTGACAGGAACTTCAGTTCCCAGCAGGCTCCAGGGTCACTGTGTCCCCTTACATCTTTTGCCTTCTGTGATGTGCCTACAAAGGTGCAAAATTTAAAATAAAGTTGAGATTTGGAGTCATGAACATGTCAAAAAGGAGTTGAGGCCTACAAAAAGTGCCACAAAAAGTGAGGTTTACAAGTGCTGATACAGGGTCATCAATGAACTTAAAATGGCAAAACTGGGTCATGGGAAAAGGTTGAGAAATACAAGTATAAGGAAAAGTGGTGCCAGAGCTATGTGGAGCAGCACTGATCAAAACAAACGTTAAGAGTCCTCCAAGAGTCAGAAAACATATCAGACCCTATGTAAAATAATTATAATAACAGAATATTACTGTGGTTGGTTTTGGCAATTTCTAGAACATTATTAACCTTTTATTTTCCTATGGTCCTTGGCCATAAGTACAAATCACCTTAAGTTGGTTGGCCGTAAATCGGCTGATGACTGTGCTTAGACCCTTCACTGACAAATGACTATATTCTTGATTTCTCTTTCTGAAAACCTGTCACTTCCTGGCAATTTATAACAACTTTAAAAGATACATTGGACTCACTGGGAACAAACGTCATGACAGTTCCAAACCAAACTCAAACTCACTCATAAATTACCCTAAATTAGAAGTACACTAGAACCAAGAAACAATCATCATCCATTGAGCCAACTGTTAATGTAAAATAATGATGGAAAATGTAAGTTAGGACTTGTTTCATAAACTAACAGTTACACATAGGTGATACACTCAAATACTGCATATGGCAATCGTTTTGACATTTCCGAAAAGTCTTATGAGCAAAGTTAAAAGAACACGAGCGAGCCTGAAGTTCTTAAGGGAAAACATGGGAAGAATAGTCTGGACAGAGCTGAAGTCAAAACACAGAGAACTTTGATTTTCTGGAAAAAAGGTCTTCCCTTCATTGAAAGTGGAAACTATCAGGAACACATTAGAAATCTGTATTCTTTATTTTGGAATGTTATTCTTTTTTATCCTACTCCCATGTTTTTCATTTAATGGCCATGAACACATTGCAATGCCAGGTAATGTGGCACACATTTGTGCAGCAGTTTACATATCAAAAGAAGACGGAGAGAAAAAAACATTTGAACATTAAAGCCAAACCATTCCTGCAGCTCGTGATTAGTGATGAACGAACCGTGCGGAATTGACTTTGCTGCAAGTTGGTGAAATCACAGAAATTAGAACTTTGTAGAACTCTTAACGAAATGCAGTGAAGTCAATGGGGAAGGAGGAGCAGAACTGATTTAATTGGATTATAATGGTGCAATGGTCTTAAGCATCCCTGACGGCTAGGGAAGTGTCTGCCAACTATGCTGGACTGGTTTTTGTGGCCAAACATGTGATCTGTCCTGTGAGCAAGCACCACTAATCACTGAGCCTCAAACAACAAAAAATGCAGGTGGAAGAAATACCACAAGCAAAATGAAACAAATAGCCACAAACTAGCAAGAAGTAAATAAATTAAACAGAAGATCATTGCACTCACAGTATGCCAATCTTGGGGCACACATTGCAGTGCTACAAAGTCGCAGCTCCAGATGCACCTGGAACGTCTTGTTAGCTTCCAATATCTATGTGCAGATGCTTTGTACTTTTTTCTTCCATCAAGAAGGAAGGAACACCTTGTAAATAGTATTTCTTCCGCTAATATTATTATTATTATTATTTCACAAGGTCTTCTATGCTTTTTACACATGGTTTGGGCTTTAGGGTTTGGGTTTGTGGCATTATGCATGTATAATTAGCCATGTGACGTTCCTGCTGTGAGGGCACAGGGATCAGTGTTATGTATCCAGTGGCAGTACTCATAATATTCTTTCTCATTATGCACAGATCATCTACTCATCTACGGAAGCCGAGAGAGGACATGCATTATCGTTATTTTTTTTTATTGTCTCTTCGAGATAACAGACTAATTTTATCAAGATGTCAAGAAAACGAAAATCTGTCTTCTTGAGATAACGGAATAATTTTATCATGATCTCGAGAAAACAAAACTTAATCTTCACTTGTGGCATCCGACTTGCTTAGACTGTGACATCTATACAGCTGAAGCCTTGCTAACCGCCTTCTTAAATGACGGACACTAACGTTATTGTTTTCTAAACATATTTCAGCCTGCGTCAGCCCTTGATTGAACAAAAATGTGATGTGCTGATCAATACAATTCTGCTCTTCTGCCATTTCAAACAGGACGTGGCTTCAATAAGCAAAACATTAAACGTTAAATACAATTATTTCATAATTTTGGGAAAACAAGATCTTTTGTTTTATAGAGATCTCAATAAAATTATCCTGTTATCTTGAGAAAACAAAGTTCGTTTTCTCAAACCTTCACTCTTGGTATCCGGCTTGCTTAGACTGTGACATCTATACAGCTGAAGCCTTGCTAACCGTCTTCTTAAATGACGGACACTAACGTTATTGTTTTCTAAACATATTTCAGCCTGCGTCAGCCCTTGATTGAACAAAAATGTGATGTGCTGATCAATACAATTCTGCTCTTCTGCCATTTCAAACAGGACGTGGCTTCAATAAGCAAAACATTAAACGTTAAATACAATTATTTCATAATTTTGAGAAAACAAGATGTTTTGTTTTATAGAGATCTAAATAAAATTATTCCGTTATCTTGAGAAAACAAAGTTTGTTTTCTCAAGTTCTCAATAAAATTAGTCTGTTTTCTCGAGGAAACAATTTAAAAAAATAACGATATTGCACGTCCTCTCTCGGCTTCCGTTCTCCTCATATGAAAATACTGTTAAGGTTTTTCTTTTTTTTAAACACATGCAAGGCAGAAATCCTTTGGAGTACTAATCGGGTCGGAACATCTCATATGTATGAAGCAGACCAGCAATGATCTCATAGTATGTATGTGTGAAAGTTCTGCACAGGATTGCCACAGTATGGTAATTCATATTGACCTCACAAAGCATTATGGGGAACTGGGAAGCAAATGTTCACCTAGGCCATCTGCACTGCTAATTTCTAGGAAAATATTCCTTAATACAGAGTGTATTCTAATTGTATTTATAGACAGTAGATTACTCTTTACTCAAAGAACACTATCCTAAGGCAAGCTACAGTACAAAGTGTCCGTGTGGAGTTCAGGATATTCTACTTTTCCTCGCACATCCCAACAATAACTGGAGGCTCAAAGATGACCCCCATATGAGTGTGTAAAGTGCGTAATTAAGATATGAGTGTGCCACACAATAGACTGGTTCCTTCCTAGCACCCAACGTTACCAGTCCAGCCTACATTAAGTGGGTTTGAAAATGGAAGAACAAACTGGTTTGACAGCATCAAGATACCAAAGTGCGATCATTCAAATCCGTAGACTGTTCTGCTTTTGTAATTACATTGTTGTGATGATCCTTGAGGGGACATTAGCTCAGCAGCTTGAACTCTAAATGACTCCAGTGAGTTAATGTGTCCTGCTGCCCTGTCCACTCTTGGTTAATGGCTTGCACCTAATGCTGCACGGTTAGCTTCAGATCCCTTCTGCCCCAGATGCAGGTCCATTTTGGCTTCTCCTGGATATGAAAGAACATTGGGGTACACCACCAAGGGGGTGCCCTCTCCATATTGATAGCGGCCTCTTTGATGTCACTGATTCGTGAAGGTCAGGGCTCTGCAGGCTTACCCGATACCCTCAGTAGAGTGCAACACTTTTCAGGACACTCAAGCCGGCCCACCACCCTTCCCCCCCACCTTCCCCCTACCATGCTTCAGAGAGGCTCATTCACAGGGCTCACAGATGTTCAGATGGGACAGCCGAGGCGCGAATATCTGAAGCCTTGAGCTGCGTCAGGGTCCCGTCTATTCTGGGCTGTAAACTAATAGTGGAGTCAGGCACAAGGCTCACGACAGATCCACTCTCACACGTCGCAGGGATTCACAGCCCCTCTGTTGTTGAGCGGAGGGGATATTTAAAAAAAAAAGAAAAAAATCTGTTTATGATTACACAGAAGGAATTTTTTTTTCTTCTCTTGTTTCAGCAAGGCCACAAGTAAACATTTTAGCAAGACAAACTGCGTTGCGGAGCGCGTAGTTCAGGGCCGCCCTTCAGACCCTGTGTGGAGTCCTAATTAAAGAGCTGAACTTTCCCAGTATTGGAGCCAGGAAGAGGGGTGGCTTTGTGCAGAAAGGCAGGCTTGGACCGGCGCTACAGGAACGCAGCGAGCCTCCACAGCCTCCTCAGCCAGCCAGCTGTCGTGCCCTGCTTCTTCTGCCTTTTCTTGGAACTGTCCATCCTTTTTTTTTTGTTTTTGCTATTTTTTTTTTTTTGTTTTCATCACAGAACTGCAGCGGTGAGATATGTGCCTATCAGCAGGGTGCACATTGCTGTCCTGTGTGGCTGTCACACGCTTGGATCGACGAGGGGTGTGGAGTGACTGAGGCACCACCACAGTAGAGCGCAGAGGAAGACAGCACAGCAAACAGGGTGGCAGGACACCTCAGACACAGGTGAGTACGCCGACCTGCATGCTCATTGGGGTTAATGGATCATCTCTGTTACTGTGCTGGAGGACATGGGGGACCGAATTTGTTCATTAAGAAGGACGCACGTTCACTTAATCAGACCTTGCTTGAGGTCAAAGAAAATGACATGTCTGATTGTGAATCATGAAGTGAAATACACAGACAGGTAGGCAAGTGGGTCAGTGAGAAATTGTTCATTGTGGCAAAGCCGAAAGTGGGTGGGCAGGCTTCTTTGTAGGCAGTGGATGGGTAGCTGAGCTAGTAGGTGCCTGGATATTTCTAGTCATGGCCGTTGAAAATTGGCAATTAGATACACCGGCGAATGGACATTTAGGTTTGGTGGGTGGACATTATCGTTTCAAGCTGGAGGCTAGAGAGTTGCACAGACTGACTTAAAGGTAGGCATCGGATGGATGGAAATGAGGGCTGACTGGAAGAGGGTTCTGTTCTGGAAGTTTGGTGTTTGAAAAATTGGACAGTTAAACACATGGAAGGATGGACATTTGAGCTGAAGGGTAGATGGGAGTCTTTTCAGGCAGGATGAGTAGATGCAGACAGTCTTTTCAAGGCTGGCAGAAAGTGGTTGGAATTTAAATGACTGGGCAAGTGGGCCGACTGTGCACTGGGTATTTGCTCAGACAGGTGGCTGGAGACGTGGATGGATGAATGGATGGATGGCCATTTGAGCTGATGGGCAGGTAGATAATCTAACGCTTTGGCTGGAAAGTTAGGAATTGGGTATTTGGATGGATGGATGGACATTTTGACTGGGTGAATGTTTATCGTTTAGGAAGGGAATGCAATTGTATGGAAAACAAATACAGTAGCTGTCAGTCCTCATGAGAGAATAATTCTGTCATAAGAAGTTGTTTTGCAGACGCACATAAATCAGAGGCAGACACTCCAAAAGTAATACATTAATATATCGCTTGAGATTGTCAACATATGGATTTAATTGCTTATTACTTAAGGAAGTGCATTTTTTTTCGCTGCTTTGGTATTTAAGATTTTAATTAGTAGGTAATAGTTTTATCTCATTTCCTTGTTTAATATGTCACCATTTTGTACAGTTTATGTAATTTATATTCACCTTCATGTATACAGTAAATTCATTGTAACTCTGCGGTGCATGGTGGCACATTGGTTAGTGATGAGGTCTTAGGTAAGATGCAAATACCATTTTACAAATTATTAATGCCATTCTTAGTCAGTTCTCTGTCTGTATGGGATCTCCACGTCATTTGTATGTCTAAGTCCTCCAGCGTCTTCCCATGTGTCACCGGCGTGCGACTTGGGTGCGTTAGTGAGTGTAAACTGGCCCCGTGCGAATGAGTGCGGCCAGTGATAGGCTTGTGTCATATTCAGCCAGCTGCTGCTATAGGAGGTGCTCCAGATCCCCTGCAATGGGAAATTAGACTTGAAAAATGAATACATTGATGCCACAAATGTCAGACTAAACAGGCAGACTGGCAGCAGCAGTTTGTGAGCACCCTTTTGACACTTTCCAGCTCTAATCACTTTGCACATTGCTATCTTTACCATGGAATCTTCCATGAATTCTGGTCCCTATATTATTTATTTATTTATTTACAATGACTCAAGACTCTTGAAAATCTGACCCTCTTAATTCTTAAAGAATATTTTAAGCAAACTGTGTTTTATTTTTTTTTTTTTTGCTGATTACTTATTTCCATTCATTTCCTAACCCACATACCTAATGATGAATCATCCAACCCTGGAATGGTGCTGACATCAACCAAAGGAGCTTGGGAAGGAACAGTTGGTACATTTACAGTACATGCGCTTTAATAACCCGATTTTTCATAGAAACCAAAACTGTCCTGTACTTTATACACTTACTTCAGTTACAGAAACCAGAGATTGTTGGTCTCTGAGAAACCAATTTAAGACACGACGATTTCTCCACGCGCAACTCGGTCATGTAAACCCTTAACTGGATTGCGGTTGTGGCTGTAGTAGTGTGCACATGTCCAGTGTGCTTAGTTAGACTGCGCAAGTCTGTTGCACTGTGTCAGCTTAACCATGCTGGCGGCCACTTATGTCATTATAAACATTTGAACATTGCGAGTGGCAGCAATGAGAAAAGAATGGGTAACAGTAAATCCATGTAATTTTGGAGTGATATCAAAACCACTGCAATGCTAAACCTCATGAAGGGATTTCATATTTTGACCTGTGTTGGCTGAGATTGGCTCCAGCAGACCCTCGTGACCCTGTAGTTAGGATATAGCGGATTGGATAATGGACTTATTAGATGAAAGCAACGTAGCTGTACAAAGATACATTACCAGCGACAAGTGCCCAGTCGATCATAGTATTCCTTTTCCTAACAGAAATAATCTATTTTGATATTTAGATTAGATTAAATTGTCTCCAAAAGGGAAATTCAAATTTTACAGAAGCTCTAATATATATAATACAGAGTGACACAGAAAAACGGGAACTTTAGAAAAACCCAATAAAAACAGAAGAAATCCAACAAAAAAAATTTATTGACAGCAATCAAACCACTACAACTTGCCTTTTAAGAGACAGCAATCCGAATTATCAATGTCTGAACATTACGTCCTGTAGATGGCGTCCTCCTGTACGTATGCATTCTTCCAATCAGCTGTTGAGGTTCCCCATTGATCGCTGCAACATCTCAGCTGGGATACCACGAATTTCGTCTTGAATTCTTTGTTTAAGTTCATTCAGTGTCCTTGGCCGAGTCGTGTAGACCCAACTCCTAAGGTAGCCCCACAAGAAAAAATCACAAACGGACAAATCCGGTGATCTTCAGGGCCAGGGAATGTCACCGAATCTTGAGATGACACGGTTACCGAACAATTCTCGCACAGCTGCCATTGATTGCCTTGCAATTGATTACTAAACTACTAAATGGTGAGATTGTTTAGAGCTCAAGGTCCGTGTTCCGCAGTGCTGCCACCTGTACATGGCTGCCACTACGCTTTTCGAAAGTTCCTGTTTATCTGTTTCACCCTGTATTATATATATTATATATATAGACTAGCTGTGTAAGCCCATGCTGTAATAAACCTGGGCTCCTAGAAACGATTGACATTGTCAAAAAAAAAATTGAAATGCAGAGTTGGAGGTTTCATTTTGCTGATGTGCTCACCCCTTTTGTCTACCAGCAGCTAAGCGAGTTTCTGTCTTGTTTGTCTATTCTTGGCGGTCTCACTTTCTTTCAGCTTCATGCTGTAGCCACGTACTTTGTTCTTCTTCCGACTCGTTAACTTAGGGCCACCTTGCCGGCCCTTTGAGCTTCATGCTAGATCATGCTCATGATAGACAGACACACACATTTCCACACATAAACATTTATATATAAGACTAGCTGTGAAAGTCTGTGCTGTGAAAAGCCCGGGGTCCTGGAAACTATTGAAATTGTCAGAAAAAAAAAACATATAGAGATGTCACATAATTGAAAGGAACTACTCTGGGCATCTCTCTCCTAGCAGGATTCATTTTGCTGACATGCTCTCCATACTTGTGTTATTAGTGACTAAGCAAGTTTTCTGTTTCCTCGGAGGTGGAGTCCTTCTCCTGAGTGTATATATATAGCTATACTAATAAAAGGCAAAGCCCTCACTGACTCACTGACTCACTCACTCATTCACTCACTCACTCACTCACTCACTCACTCACTCACTCATCACTAATTCTCCAACTTCCCATGTAGGTAGAAGGCTGAAATTTGGCAGGCTCATTCCTTACGGCTTACTTACAAAAGTTGGGCAGGTTTCATTTCGAAATTCTATGCGTAATGGTCATAACTGGAAGGTATTTTTTCGTCCATATACTATAATAGACTTCTGCTCGATGCCCGTGGGAGGCGGAGTTACGCCTCCCACATAATTTAGTGCCTGCCCATATAAGGCCGTCCGTCAGCGGCAATCCAATAGAAACACTCCCGCTAAATATTCACGGGTGAAGGACTGTGCTTATGCAGAGGAAGATGAGATGGTCAGGGTGGTGTTTGGCACAAACTCAGCGAAACTGCGAGAGAAACTTTTAAGTGCCGGGTCTTAGCTAACATTAAATACAGCCGTGGACATCGCACGAGATGGCACCAGCACAGCTGGGAACCTTTGATGCATGTACACCGAGTGGCTCACGTGAAATGACGCAGTGCACAGATAAAAGGCAACAGTTCCAAAGAGTGCTGAACAAAAACCGAATTACACAATTGAGAAGGCAGCAAAAAAATAAGAAGCGTGTCACACATACAAGCATATTCATAAGTGCAGCTACTGCGGAAACAAAGCACATGGTGGAAAAAGTCAATGTCCTGCTAAACGAAGACAGTGTGAAAAAAAACCTGTGCATGGAGTGTGTCACATCTCAGATAAAGAGGAAGACAAGCTGTTTATTGATGCAGTAAGAAACGAATCGATGAATGAAACCTGTTATCTTTACAACGATTGACAAACACGGAATGTAACTTGAACACAACACATCGTACAAATACGAACCTGATTGAAAGAAATAATGATAATCAAATCCTTGATGACAGCAACACTCATAACACTCACAAAACAATTACTGTATATTGACAATCATGTTACGTTATTTTTAAAATGTTCCCTTTTTCATAACTTCTTTAACACACTACTTCTCTGCTGCAAATGTATATATATATATATATACCCAGATCTACATATTCTCAAATAGACAAACCTTCGCCTCTAGCACCGATGTTCGAGGTTCGATTCCCGAGAGGGGGTGCACTGTATGCAGTATGTACCCCTGATGACCCCAAAATTAGGGTGAAACACGTGTCACGTACTCTTTGCATTATTTCACAGTAAAACTATTTCAATATATATATATACACACACATACATATACTGTATATCAGCGCTTCCCAATTCATTTTACCCTCGCATCCCCTTGGTTTGAGACGTATGAAAAAATATGTGGTTAACGCAGAAAGACAGATCACCAATTGAAGCTTTATGAATAATGGATACTTTATTCGCCATCAATGATTGTTTTGGTAAAGCCATACTCAGTGTATTCATTAGATGAACGGTAAAAAAGTAAGAGCGAGGGGAGGGTGACTTATTGAGGCACGCAGGCAAAACCACAATAGCACGCGAGCTCGATGTAGTGCGCGTCAACTCGATCTGAATTGCGTGATCACATTCGAAAAAATATATCTTTTCAAGTTCTATTTAGTCGACACAAATATCTTTGGTTGGAATGTAAGGCGAATTTACTCTTTACATTTCTATGGTGAAGAAAAATGTATGCAATGATGCCTACATTTAACTCACATTCCTACTAAAGATATTTCTGTCGACTAAATAAAAATTCCTTCTATTTAAAATTTAAATAGAACTTGAACAGATACGATAGTTCATAATATCCACGCAGACTTGCACGTAAGAGCGGGAGTCATCCGTTTTAACAAGCAGCGTATTGCACTGATACGAAATAGCCTGCCCATTTAATTATTTATAAATGGATAAATAAATTAAGATTTTGTACAAATAATATTTTTCTTCCTTGATGGATTCTGGCACCCCCAGCAATAGTTGCTCGCACCCCAAAGAGTGTATGTGTGTGTGTATGTGTGTGTATATATATATATATATATATATATGTGTGTGTGTATGTAGATATGTACAGTATATATATATGTATATATGTATATATATGTGGATGTATGTGTATTTATGTATATATATATATGTATATATGTTTGCGTGTATATATATATATATATGTTGTGAACCCGGCCCGGACACAGACAGGCGGACATGTTGTTAAAACACCATCACACGTTTATTTACACAATATTACAATTACTGGTCACAAAGACCCCCAGTTCAAAGGTCACTCAGACCTAGTCACGTGCACAAACACCCCAAACACAGTCCTGGCCTCACAATGCCTTGTCTTCGGGCCGCCTCCACAGCTCCTCTGTGCTTCGTCCTTCCACCTCCCAACTCCAGCCTCGAATGAATGGAGACGGCCCCTTTTATATGGTTCCCGGATGAGCACCAGGTGTTCCCGGCATTCTTCCTCTAGCCACGCCCCAGCGTGGCGGAAGTGCCGGCTGTCCTCCCGGCTGCTCTCGGGGCGCCGTCATAAATCTTCCTTGGGCATTGGGGCACTTCCTGGCGGTGACCACGGGCCCCTGCAGGGTGGAGCTTCCATGCCCTGTACCCGTGGCCCCCAATGCAACCCGGAAGGCAACCCCCACGTGATCCAGGGTGGGTGGAGATCCACATCCGGTCCTTCATGTCGTCCCGGCCGGGTCATGGCCCCTGGCATCCATGACAATGTGTATATGTGTATATGTATATATGTATGGATATGTATATATATATGTTTATATGTGTGTGTATGTATATATATATGTATTTGTGTGTATATATCTGTGTGTATGTATGTATGTGTGCATGTATATGTATGTGTGTATATGTAGATATGTATATATATGTATGTATGTGTGTGTATATATATATATATATATATATATGACAACAACACTCATATCAATGACAAAACAATTACATTGACAATCATGTTACGTTATTTTCAAAATGTTTCCTTTTCTTTTTCATTACTCCTTTAACACACTACTTCTCTGCTGCGAAGCGCGGGTATTTTGCTAGTATATATATATATTTAAAAAATCAAGCAACACCCCCCCAAACACACATAAGAACTTGTCCCTTGGAAAATAGAGAGCTGCTATTGTCAATATGGGGGTTGTAGGTGGCAGTAAAACAAGGTCAGGTTTACATTAAAAGGCATTAACATTTGAATTCTGTAGAACAGGTCCAGCTGGTAGTGTCCACAAATGTAGCATACTGATTAAAAACTGATTCCTTGTCTGAATGTGCGTGTACCAGTGCTTGCTTCCCAATCTGACCTGACCTTGTCAACAGCATTCAGAATAATTCATCATTAAGATGTTAGTACAGAGTGAATCATTTCTGTTACTGAGTAAGCCAGGATGATGTAAGTTATTTTCTTGGGCAGTAAGCATTTCAATGTCGGAATCACATTTTTTGTTTTAATTGTACTGAGCTCCCTTTTCCACTACTGCGCATTTGCAGAAATCTCCAGTCCCCCTCCTGCTTTTTCCACTCAGTTTGATGAAACTCATCCAGCATTAAAATAATGTCTGAAATAAGAGGTTTAAGGCAGTTCTGTGCAGTACCCAAATGTCATAGTACCTGAACTCACCATAACTTACTATGAGATACAACAGACAGTACCACTTGTATACATGAAATTGAACATTTCTCATTATATGGAGTCAGGCCAGGTCTGAATCCCTTCCACAATACCTATATCCTTGTTCTGGATCTTTGCCTCATCTATCCCCAGATGAGCTTATAACTTTTATTATTGCTTCAGATCTTTATCTCTTCCTTCCTCAGACGACCTTGAAACTTTCTTTCTTGCTCTGGATATTCACCATTTATATCTTTGAATGGGCAGCTCCTCTGATAGGCGCCGAAGATTGCAGTGCTTCCAGCTGAGTGCAGTAATACGTCACATATCCCACTTCCTCTTAGTCTCTCATATTCTCAGTATTTTGTAAGAGTACAGATGCAAAGGCAAAAATTGTTAAGTTGAACTTTGGTAGGGCTAATTTTGAGCAGATGCGACAAAGTCTAAGTAGAATAGACTGGGATAAGCTTTTAAATGTGGAGACAGTCGAGGAGCAGTGGAACAGGTTTAAAAATGTTTTATATGCAATTCAGGGCAGATAAATACATAAATTTGGAATTAATAGGAAACTACAAAAAAAACTCCACGGTGGATTAATAAAGATTTAAAAAAGAAGTTGCAAAGGAAAAAACTGCTTTATAAGGCATATAAGTAAGACTAATGACTGTAAAGTAAATTGTAGAGTGTATGAGAACATGAGGGCAACCATTAAGAAGGATATCAGAGAGGCTAAAAGACAGTTGGAGAGGAATATAGCCGATAAGGCGAAAGAAGACCCTAAGAGATTCTTTCAGTATTTTAGTAGTAAAAGAACAGTCAAGGAGGAGGTCAAGTTCATCAGGAATAGTAAAGGGGAATTAAAAGATACAGACAGTGAAATAGAGGATGCCCTAAACTTACATTTTTCTGAGGTGTTTACAAGTGAGCAAGTGGATAACCTGACAGAGGTAAATGCAACTACTAAGGAGGTACTGAGGGATTTGGAAATTGTAGAGGGAGAAGTGCTGCTCAGATTAAATAAGATGAAATCAAACAAATCACCAGGACCAGATATTATTTATCCTTGTGTTCTTAAGGAGGCTAGTGAGTACAGATATAAACCCTTGACACATATTTTTAGGAAGTCACTGCGCACTGGAGAGATTCTGAAGGACTGGAAAATGGCAAATATCTTCCCATTATATAAAAAGGGTGACAGGGCAGATCCAAGCAACTATAGGCCAGTAAGCTTAACATGCATCACAGGAAAATTAATGGAAGGAATTATTAAGGATAAGATTGAGCAACACCTAGCAAGGACAGGAGTTATTCTGAACAGTCAGCATGGGGTCAGAAGAGGGAGGTCGTGTTTTACTAACATGTTGGAATTCTATGAGGTTGCAATAAAAGCATACAATCAAAGTGGAGCTTATGATATTATTTATCTGGATTTTCAGAGAGCATTTGATAAAGTGCCACATGAAAGGTTGGGCATCAAATTAAAAGAAGTGGAAGTTCAGGGTGATGTTTTTAGATTGGTGCAGAATTGGCTCAGACACAGGAAACAGAGGGTGATGGTGCGAGGAGCCTCATCAGAACTGGCCGATGTTATGAGTGGTGACCAGAAGGGGTCAGTGTTGGGGCTCTGCTATTGTTAATATATATAAATGATTTAGATAGGATTATAAGTAACAAG
Source organism: Polypterus senegalus (assembly GCF_016835505.1). NCBI lineage: Eukaryota > Metazoa > Chordata > Cladistia > Polypteriformes > Polypteridae > Polypterus > Polypterus senegalus. Next base: position 6,100,628 of record NC_053167.1, on the reverse strand, counting down.
CTGGTTAAGTTTGCAGATGATACCAAGATAGGTGGATTAGCAGATAATTTGGAATCTGTTATATCATTACAGAAGGACTTGGATAGCAAACAGGCTTGGGCAGATTTGTGGCAGATGAAATTTAATGTCAGTAAATGTAAAGTATTACACATCCATCCATCCTCTTCCGCTTATCCGAGGTCGGGTCGCGGGGGCAGCAGCTTAAGCAGAGAGGCCCAGACTTCCTTCTCCCCAGCCACTTCTTCCAGCTCTTCCGGAGAATCCCAATGTTCCCAGGCCAGCCGGGAGACATAGTCCCTCCAGCGTGTCCTGGGTCTTCCCCGGGCCTCCTCCGGTTGGGCGTGCCGAACACCTCACCAGGGAGGCGTCCAGGAGGCATCCTGATCAGATGCCGAGCCACCTCATCTGACTCCTCTCGATACGGAGGAGCATCGGCTCTACTCTGAGTCCCTCCCGGATGACTGAGCTTCTCACCCTATCTTTAAGGGAAAGCCCAGACACCCTGCGGAGGAAACTCATTTCAGCCGCTTGTATTCGCGATCTCGTTCTTTCGGTCACTACCCATAGCTCATGACCATAGGTGAGGGTAGGACGTAGATCGACTGGTAAATTGAGAGCTTTGCCTTACGGCTCAGCTCCTTTTCACCACGACAGACCGATGCAGAGCCTGCATCACTGCGGACGCCGCACTGATCCGCCTGTCGATCTCACGATCCATTCTTCCCTCACTCGTGAACAAGACCCGAGATACTTGAACTCCTCCACTTGGGGCAGGATCTCTCCCCAACCCTGAGAGGGCACTCCACCCTTTTCCGCTGAGGACCATGTCTCGGATTTGGAGGTGCTGATTCTCATCCCAGCCGCTTCACACTCAGCTGCGAACCGATCCAGAGAGCTGAAGATCACGGCCTGATGAAGCAAACAGGACAACATCATCTGCAAAAGCAGTGACCCAATCCTGAGTCCACCAAACCGGACCCCTTCAACACCCTGGCTGCGCCTAGAAATTCTGTCCATAAAAGTTATGAACAGAATGGTGACAAAGGGCAGCCCTGGCGGAGTCCAACTCTCACTGGAAGCGGGCTCGACTTACTGCGGCAATGCGGACCAAGCTCTGACACGGTTGTACAGAGACCGAACAGCTCTTATCAGGGGTCCGGTACCCCATACTCCCGGAGCACCCCCACAGGATTCCCGAGGGACACGGTCGAATGCCTTTTCCAAGTCCACAAAACACATGTAGACTGGTTGGGCAAACTCCCATGCACCCTCAGGACTCTGCTAAGGGTGAAGAGCTGGTCCACTGTTCACACCAGGGAAAACCACACTGTTCCTCCTGAATCCGAGGTTCACTATCCACGGACCCTCCTCTCCAGAACCCCGAATAGACTTTTCCAGGGAGGCTGAGGAGTGTGATCCCTCTATAGTTGGAACACACCCTCCGGTCCCCTTTTAAAGAGGGGACCACCACCCCGGTCTGCCAATCCAGAGGCACTGTCCCGATGTCCATGCGATGTTGCAGAGGCGTGTCAACCAAAACAGGCCTACAACATCCAGAGCCTTAAGGAACTCACGGCGTATCTCATCCACCCCGGGCCCTGCCACCAAGGAGTTTTTGACCACCTCGGTGACTTCAGTCCCAGAGATGGGAGAGCCCACCTCAGAGTCCCCAGGCTCTGCTTCCTCATTGGAAGGCATGTTAGTGGGATTGAGGAGGTCTTGAAGTACTCCCCCACCGACCCAACGCCCCGAAGTCGAGGTCAGCAGCGCACCATCCCCACCATATACGGTGTTGACACTGCACTGCTTCCCCTCCTGAGACGCCGGACGGTGGACCAGAATCTCCTCGAAGCCGTCCAAAAGTCGTTCTCCATGGCCTCTCCAAACTCCTCCCATGCCCGAGTTTTGCCTCAGCAACAACGAAGCCGTTCGCTTGGCCTGCGGTACCTATCAGCTGCCTCCAGAGACCCACAGGACAAAAAGTCCTATAGGACTCCTTCTTCAGCTTGACGGCATCCCTCACGCGGTGTCCACCAACGGGTTGGGGATTGCCGCCGACAGGCACCGACCACCTTGGCCACAGCTCCGGTCAGCCCCTCAACAATAGAGGCACGGAACATGGCCCATTGGACTCAATGTCCCCACCTCTCTCGGGACGTGGTCGAAGTTCTGCCGAAGGTGGGAGTTAAAGCTACTGTTCCCAGCAGACCCTCACAACACGTTTGGGCCTACCAGGTCTGACCGGCATCTTCCCCCACCATCGAAGCCAACTCACCACCAGGTGGTGATCAGTTGACAGCTCCGCCCCTCTCTTCACCCGAAGTGTCCAAGACATATGGCCGCAAGTCCGACGACACACCACAAAGTCGATCATCGACCTGAGGCCTAGGGTGTCCTGGTGCCAAGTGCACATATGAACACCCCTATGCTTGAACATGGTGTTCGTTATGGACAATCCGTGTCGAGCACAGAAGTCCAATAACAAAACACCGCTCGGGTTCAGATCGGGGGGGCCATTCCTCCCAATCACGCCCTTCCAGGTCTCACTGTCATTGCCCACGTGAGCATTGAAGTCTCCCAGCAAAACGAGGGAATCCCCAGAAGGTATGCCCTCTAGCAACCCCTCCAGAGACTCCAAATAGGGTGGATACTCCAAACTGCTGTTCGGCGCATATGCACAAACAACAGTCAGGACCCTTCCCCCCACCCGAAGGCAGAGGGAGGCCACCCTCTCGTCCACCGGGGTAAACCCCAATGCACAGGCTCCAAAGTTGGGGGGCAATAAGTATGCCCACACCTGCTCGGCACCTCTCACAAGGGGCAACTCCAAAGTGGTAGAGAGTCCAGCCCCTCTCAAGGAGATTGGTTCCAGAGTCCAAGCTATGCGTCGAGGTGAGTCCGACTATATCTAGCCGGAACCTCTCGACCTCGCACTAGCTCAGGCTCCTTCCCCTTCAGAGAGGTGACATTCCACATCCCAAGAGCCAGTTTCTGTAGCCGAGGATCAGACCGCCAAGGTCCCCGCTTCGGCCACCACCCAACTCACACTGCACCCAACCTCCTTGGCCCCTCCTACAGGTGGTGAGCCCATGGGAAGAAGTATTACACATAGGAAGTAAAAATATTAGGTTTGAATACAAAATGGGCGGTCGGAAAATCAAGAGTACACCTTATGAGAAGGATTTATGAGTCATAGTGGACTCTAAGCTATCGACTTCCCGACAGTGTTCAGAAGCCTTTAAGAAGGCTAACAGAATATTAGATTATATAGCACGTTGTGCGGAGTACAAGTTACAAGAGGTTCTGCTTAACCTTTATAATGTACTGGTGAGGCCTCATCTTGAGTACTGTGTGCAGTTTTGGTCTCCAGGATACAAAAAGGACATAGCAGCACTAGAAAAGGTCCAGAGAAGAGCGACTAGGCTGATTCCAGGACTACAGGGGTTGAATTATGAGGAAAGATTAAAAGAGCTGAGCCGATACGGTATAAACAAAAGAAGATTAAGAGGTGACATGATTGGTGTTTAAAATTATGAAGGGAATTAGTCCAGTGGATCGAGACTGTTATTTTAAAATGAGTTCATCAAGAACACGGGGTCACAGTTGGAAACTTGTTAAGGGTAAATTTCACACAAACATTAGGAAGTTTTTCTTTACACAAAGAACGATAGACACTTGGAATAAGATACCAAGTAGTGTGGTAAACAGTAAGACGTTAGGGACTTTCAAAACTCAACTTGATGTTTTCTTGGAGGAAACAAATGGATAGGACTGGCGAGCTTTGTTGGGCTGAATGGCCTGTTCTCATCTAGAGTGTTCTAATGTTCTAATCAACCAGTAAGATTCTAATGTTCTAATGTTCTCAGATTTTACAGATGTAGGCAACAATTAGATCTTTTATGCTAACCGTGTAACATTTCTCAAGTATGAAGCTTGTCTGAGTGCATGGGACTGTGTGGACAGCAGCATCTCTTCAATTTACTTTAAAAATTCATTCAAAAATGTATAGTAACCAGCCAGAGGGCAAATCTTAACATTAATAACTTTAAAATCATTAATAATTGTACAAAACAAATTGAAAAAAGAGAGAGGCCACAGCATAGTGTGATGCCTAGAAATATAGAATAAAATATTTCAGAAATCTCCACATTTAGGCTGATTAGCAGAATGTACATTGCTAAGCTCAGTAGTACAATCTTAGGAGGCACGGAATCCATGCTTGTTTTCGGATTCACAGTGGCCAGTGATGACATTTAATTCATATAGGCACAGTTTAATGGCTTTTTAAGATTTTGTCAAGAGAGAAGTCTATAGGTGGTCTTATTCATGTATACAGGCTCATTCCTTAGCCATGTTACTCGCCGTATCCTGGTTTTGTGTATGTTTGTAAATGCACTCATTGATCAGGTTCCATCAGTATGTGTCACATTCCATTCATGGACCTGCTTAATTTAAATGTCAAAGATTCCTTTAAAGGTAAACCCTGTGGTACAACTGGCCAGATCTGACCACAACTTGATCCACTGTACTCCCACCACAAGCCTTTTATTAGATGGCAACCACTGTCTTATCATTGGCCAAGCCAAAAGGTCTTGTGTGTGTTTGGGTAATAATATTTATATATTTTTCTTGAGTTTTTTGTTTAAAGTATTATCTATATCTAGTTCAGGGTCATGGTCAAAGGGGGAGAATATGACAATATTTTACAAATAAAGCAGAATTTGAAACTTTGATTATCATGATGTTCTCAAAGCAGATATGCTAATGGAGTTAATTTTATAAATCTGTTACTTTAGAAGAGCCAGTAGCATTTGAAGTTTATGCTTCCACGTGTCCACTATCTGAGACTATTTCGCTTGAGCTGAGTAGCAAACATTTGCAGCAACATCCACTTCTTCAGTAGAGATAAAGACAAATATTAACAAACTACAACACTGGCCTTGTTTTCAGAACAACTTATACATCTTCTTGTCCTTCAAAATAATCCCCCTATTTGAAGCAGAACCACAAATTATTGGGCAGTTCTCATTTTTAGTAACAATCTGACTAACGTGTACCTGATTTTCCAGTTACTTTAAATTTACGTTCTTTTCCACCTTAAACAGAAAGCCAGTTATTTACAGTATTTCTTGTTTCTACTTTTAGGTAAGCTGGAAGTATTTTTTGAAATATATGATTCATGTGACATAAAGGTATTTTAATGCTGCAGCTTTTCTCCCCCTTTGCAGAGTAAAAGTCTGTTTGCGGTCCCATAAATTGTAAAACACGCACACACACACACACTCCGTTCCGCTTGGTTACCTCCTTACCGATTCGACCTTTTAATTCATTTTACAATCCATACGACGGCCCTTCAAATACTGTCGGTCCACATGTTCCCCAGGTGAACTGCTAGAGCTCCCGCTGTGCAGCACTCATAGCCGGTGAACCAAGTCTGGCATACGACAGACTAAAGGCACATAACTCATGCTTTCGAGAAGAATGCGATCCAACAGGATGCTTAATGGTCCTGAAAAGATCCACGGCTGCACTTGCAGTCCGCTTTAGCCACAAATAATTAGCACCAGTTAGCTTGATAAATCATTTCTTTAGCTTGTTTCATTAGTCTGCGTCTTGCTTTACAGCTCCCAAGGTTTCAGTGCTTTGGGTTTGAAAAACTGCAAAAACAAAGATCAGCGGCAAAAAAAAAAGCCAGGCAGGGTCCAGAAGTGGTGCCCCTTGGGTTCACACTGGGGTTACGGCTTATCCACATCTATATTTCTTGTTCTTAAGTGTATAAACAGACTCATTTTTCCATCCAAACCACTGGTGCAGATGAACAAATGGGATCATCAACACCTATAATTATGGAATCCTAAGCAAAAGTGTATTTCCTTAACTGAACCTAACAGATGACCCCATCTAGATAGCTGGAACTGGTCACTCAACAGCTGTCTTCAGTCCTAAACAATTGTCAGCTGCCCTCATTGTCTGAGAAGTTCCTAAGCAATCACGTCCAGTCAGTCCTTTGTCTGTTATCTAACTGGTTTCTGACTTCTGTACAGTGGCATCATTAGAAATTGATGGTCTATAATGCAGAAAAATGAATTAGATCCCCCATGGGAAAATTAAATTAAATCCAATTAATAAAAAGACCAAAAACATTGAGATATGTCAAGCACACGAACTACATAATAGTCCTAATTAAGTTATATTGAGTTGTCAGAATGATAACATCGTCAACCTTCTTATTCCAAGTTCATTTTTTGCGAGGAAACAACCCTGCAGTCATCATGAGCCCTTCAGCCCCATGGGCCCTAGTGCAACCAACCCAGCTCCACTGCCTATAGCTACCCCACAAGTTCTTCTGAATCTAAACCAGCAGCATTTGTCTATTTGCTGGCTTTGTTTTTATCCACTCTTTTCTAACACCATCACACCTTGCCTTCTCTTCAGCTTTACACAACTTGCCTCTCTGCTTTTTGTGGATCACATATCACTGCACCTCCAGGACTTTGTCTAGCTGTTTTCTTTGGTTCAGGAAAAATCTGCACCAGCAGCATTCGTCTAACAACTTCTTTTGATTTCCAAACATCTTGCATCTATGAAGGTTGTTTAAGTATGGTAAATAAAAAGCAAGTTAAACACTGTTTTTTTTGAAAAAAAAAAATTGCTTCAAACATCTATAGAACAAAAACAATGTGTCTCTTCTGGCTGAAATTTGGCCTGACCTAGTTTGAAGAGTGACACTTGCTAGCTGTGACATCACCAAATGACCTGTGGCGCCATCTCATAGAAATTTAACAAACTTATCAAACAACCTCCGTAATAAGGATTGTGTAGCTGCTCTGTCATTTCGACACAACGCTTGTCTCATTAGTACTTACACAACTGCCATCTGTGGCTACTACACAATATGTCCCAGCGACACTTTTCTTACTCTGGTTCTAAGCAATCTGTATCAGCTTGTCAGACGCCTCCACGTGTCTTTTGCACAGTTTGCACCAGCAATCCTTGTTTAATGTCACTCTTCAGTTCTATGGAATTGAAAGCAGCATATTTGTCGTAAGTGTTCTCTTCTTCTCTTCAACACACTAGGAAGGTCTGCAGGATTGACAGTCTTAGTTGATCATCAAATTTGCTTCTATTTCTTTCCGTAATTTGCACCACCAATGCTACTCTCTTCTGTTTTACACAGTTAGCAGCAGCAATGCTTGTCTGGTTGCACTTTTAACTTTGTGTTCAGATGGTACCATGAAAACTGGCTGACCTGTTCTCCTTTGTCCCTGTAGTCGTTACCCATACTGCTTGGGCAAGTGTTCCTAATGGTGCCACCTACACAGAGCTCAGCTTTTCCTCTGATCTCACAGTGGATAAACATGGATTTGGCAATTAAATGGCATACAAAAATTTGACAGGGATAATCAACTAAGACTGTCAGTCCTGCAGGTCTTCCTGGTGTGTTTATTCAGGTATTGGCCATCCAAGCAGGACCACACTAGCAGAACATCACACACATTTAAGCAACATATGGTAGATTCAACCTTGCATTGCCTATTTCCTCACCTGTCTGCATAGACAACTTCACTCCCTACTCCTCTTCTGATGTCTTATCAGATCAGTTGGGAAGAGAGCAGGAAAAGGCCTAAATTGGCAAGGTAGTAAGACCTGAAGGCTCTTTGAGGCCTGTCAACACTTCTACAGCAATTCTTTGAATTTACGGAGAGTACCATAACTGTGAAAGACATCCTACTTTGCCCCAGTGCCTAAATGTGTGCCCCCCACAACCTCTCACATCACATATCATATAGAGATTGGTCTTGAAAAATTAGGGACCTGTGGTCAAAGACCACCTCCATCCCTCATTGCTCTAATACTATTCACATATAGGGATAGATGATGCTCTAGTTTACATGCTCCACAGAATCTGTTTCCACCTAGACAAAGCTGGCAGTATGGTCAGTAACACTTCACTTAGAGGATGCGTTCAAGGCGGTTCAGGTAGATGCTTACTCACATACAGTAGTGCCTTGGATTATGGACCATTTTACTTACAGGTGATTTGTTTGTTGGAGATGTCCATCAGCAATACTGACATGTCTCCTTCTGCTCATCCTGCACGCAACTGATTTTAAACACAACTCCAATTCCTATTTCCTCAGATGACTCCTCTCTTATAGTCTGTATCAGCAATGGAGATGAGGAGGCATATAGAACACTGGCAAGTGTCTTGGCCTTGCAATGTAGGGAAAGTCACCTCCAATTGAACATGACTAAGACAAAGGAGTTGGTGGTGGGCTTTTGGTGTGCCAGGGAGCCTAATACGCAGGAGGTGGAGGTGGTGCAAGCTTATAAACACCTAGGGGTCCATCTGAGCAGCGGACTGGATTGGGCGAACTTCCTGTACGTATAAAATGGCCAGAGCAGGATGTGCATTTAATGTGTGTGACAAGCTGTTGGGAATGATCTACAAGGCCAAAGTGGCCAGTGTATTGTTCTACAGTACGGGCAATAACAGCAGCTCAGGAGGATGCCAGATGTCTGAATATTCTGATCAGCAAGACTGGCAAGATCTTGTCTTGTCTTGAGGTGAGTAGTTCCCATGCACACTGATTCCTGCCAAGCACCGCTCTGACCGGGTCTTGGTATACGCCAGGCCTTGTACATGCTTGAGGGGAGCCTGACGGCAGCTGGCTGTTTGCTTTGGGAGGCAAATCAGTGCACAAGCCAGAATCCACATTTTTAAAGCCTCACTAATGAAGTTGTTGCACATTACAAACCCTTTTTATGAGTCCTCCAGGTGCAGGAGGCTCCTGCTGTTGGTACTTTGATATTAATATGCACACAAAGAGCACATTCTTTACACAAGTGTTGCTACAAAAGTTAGTGCTTCCCCAGATGACAAGCTGCCGCCCCACCTGCAGAAATCTGTAATGTGTCTGCATGAAGGTCATAATACAGGCAGGCAGTATGATGTAGCTGCTGAGGTCCTGGACTTTAAACCACAAAGCTGCCAGATTAGGTCCATCTGAGCTTTGCTTGAGTTAGTTGACTTAGCCAGCCATTCCAATTGTTAAAAAAATGGGAAAATACTGTACTTTTAATGTCTTCCAGTCTCATCAATCATCTGGGATAAACAAGCCAAAAATGATGTTCACAATGGTTGTCTCCCGGCTCCCGAGCCCTGCGTTTGAGCCTCGCTTCTTCTGCTGTCTGTATGCGGCCGTACTTTACTTGTTAGCTCCAAACACTGGCATGCTTTTGTGGCGTGAGTAAATGTGGGTGTGTGCATAAGCATCATCTGTTGCGGATTGGCGCTCTGTCCAGGGTTGGATGTTGCCCGAGGCCACCAGGAGACATGAACCCTATCTCTAATGCTTAGCCCCTGGATCAAATAACAACAAAGGAAATGTCATGTCGAAGCTATCCCAAAAAAATCAACCATAAAGTTACACATCCAAGCATCAGGGAAGTAAACCTTGAGAGGAAGCCAGTCTCACGCTGGGTCAGTTATCATCACCCCTTAGCTGAGCAGACACACTTTTTGGATGTGGGAGAAAATTTGCAGTTTACTACTATTATTATTATTATTATTTTGGTAACACTTTAGATTAGGTACTCCAAAAATGTATCACTTACTAATTTACTCTTACGTACAGTAACATGACTTTAACAAAGGCTTCTTTTGGTCCTCAAAACACTTACAGAGCATCAGTAAAGTGTTTATTCACATCTGCAATGTGACTCCCTGTTTAAACTTTGGAGTGGTGGTCTGAGGTGGCTTAACTGAGACACGTTTCTCTTGATATTCCATATTCAGTATTTGTAATGGTGATGGACAGGTTGACAGATGAGATTAGACAGGAGTCCCCGTGGACTGTGATGTTTGCTGATGACACTGTGATCTGTAGCGATAGTAGGGAGCAGGTTGAGGAGACCCTGGAGAGGTGGAGATATGATCTAGAGAGGAGAGGAATGTAGGTCAGTAGGAACAAGACAGAATATATTTGTTTAAATGAGAGGGAGGTCAGTGGAATGGTGAGGATGCAGGGAGTAGAGTTGGTGAAGGTGGATGAGTTTAAATACTTGGGATCAACAGTACAGAGTAATGGGGATTATAGAAGAGAAGTGAAGAAGAGAGTGCAGGCAGGGTGGAATGGGTGGAGAAGAATGTCAGGAGTATCAGACGGGTATCAGCAAGAGTGAAAGGGAAGGTCTACAGGACGGTAGTGAGAACAGCTATGTTATATGGTTTGGAGACGGTGGCACTGACCACAAAGCAGGAGACAGAGCTGGAGGTGGCAGAGTTAAAGTTGTTAAGATTTGCATTGGGCGTGACGAGGATGAACAAGATAAGAAATGAGGACATTAGAGGGTCAGCTCAAGTTTAACGGTTGGAAGACAAAGTCAGAGAGGCGAGATTGCGTTGGTTTGGACATGCGCAGAGGAGAGATGCTGGGTATATTGGGAGAGGGATGTTAAGGATAGAGCTGCTAGAATAGAGGAAGGCCTAAGAGATGGTTTATGGATGTGGTGAGAGAGGACATGCAGGTGATGGGTGTGACAGAACAAGATGCAGAGGACAGAAAGATATGGAAGAAGATGATCTGCTGTGGTGACCCCTAACGGGAGCAGACAAAAGAAGAAGTGTAAGGCCTGTGAATCCTTCATATGAACAACTCATTTGACTATCACGTCAATGTACCATACTGCACAGAGATGAATAATCAATCTACAGATGTTTTTTAAGAGTTATGAAGACCACAAGAAGCCTTTGTTAAGATCCTGTTACATAAAAGTAAATGCAAAACCTAAACTAAAGGGTTACCGTTATTCTTTATCCAAGGCAGCTCACAACATGTGAAACTGAACTGGTTCATGTCTGTTGTTATTTCAATTGGAGGTGAAGTGACTTGCTTGTGGTCACACAGTGTCACACAGTAGCAGCATTTGAACCCATATCCTCAAGGTTTGAAGCCCAGAGCCTTAACCACCATGCATGATCACACAGAAGCTTATTTATGCATTTAGCCCTTTGACAGATTACTAGAGGGACCCTCACTCACACTTGACGTTCACCTCTGAGACAATCCTGGAGAAGCTTAGGCTGTGTACTAAAACCACAAAACACTTGAATCTCTGTTTTTGTCTGACGCTCACCAAAACTCATTTGGCTCTTCCATTATTCCTATTCCTATCACTTTAATGTTTTTTTTTCTGGGCTGAGTTACCAGGATGAAGATGTCCAGCCTCTTGTCACTTTAGTCTGCATGGTGGAGTAAACTTGTGTAGTAATACAGCGACAAACTGCCACCAAATTCAGTTATAATAAGCTGGAGAAAGCTGCCTTGTTAGACTGGTCACTTTTGAGTGCTTATTTAAAGAGTTGTTGCTTTTTTTACTTTTTTAGGTTTATTTTCAGCTCTTTAATTGAAGTCAGTGATTTATATATTTAAATTTTACCTTGGCTGCTAAACCTCCCATTTCACTCGACACATCCTGCTCTTGGACACCAAGAATAAAGTGCTGCTGCTTGCTTTGGCTTTATTCTCATGCAGATCTGCCACCTACATAAAGCCACAGTCCCTTCTCAGTGGTGTCATCCATTGCACTACCAGCCTAGCAGCTAAAGTTTTGGACTGGAAAACACAAGGCTGTCAGTTCAGTTCACTTGTTAAAAGTATTGACACAGCTCTGAGCTCTGAAACTGCTCCAAAATCACTAATGTCTTCAAATCTTGGCGTGAAATAGCAACTCGACAAGAACACATTACAATTCCTTCACACACTAATGAATAAAATGAACGGGAGAAAATGATGATTAAGAGCGGCCAAAACAAACCATATTATAAAATGAAGAGAACCGTGGGCCAACCTGCAGCTCTGCTCCATTTTCTTACCTGCCTATCCAGTTCTGGATCATGAGAACACTGGAGTTAAACTGGATGGGGTGCCAGTCCATCACATTCTGAAGGCTTATAAACCTCCCAGGCCTGACGTGACTGTAGTAGTGGCACAGAGAGAAACAAGACATTATGTCTAAACCTTTATTAAGCATATTTCAACTGTAAGATGGGAGAAATTCATGATGACTGAAACAATGCAAATGTGACTCCAGTTTAAAAGAAGGAAATCAAAACGGATCCTGGAAAAAAAAGCATTAGTTCTGTACCATGCAAAATTATGAAAACCATCGTATAAAAAAAAAACTGAAAAATTCCTGTATGATAGCAGCACAGTAAATAACAGCAGGAATGGATGTATGAGAGGAAGGTCCTGCCAAACTATTGTGTTGAGTAGAAACTTCTTCTTCCTCCTCTTCATCTTTTCCCACTTCTATGTGCTTGATCAGCCTTCTCCAAACAGCTCGGGCCTGTTTCTCTTCACCAGTTAAGTCCTTTTCCTTCAGATCCTCTTTTACTTTATCCACCCACCTCCAGTTTGGCTTTCTCTACTTTCTCTTCCCCTGGACTTCCATTCCCATCACTCTTTTGTTTCTCCTCATTACATTTCCATTCCACTTCAACCTACTTTCATGTACTTAGATATTTCTCCCACTTTTCTTGTCTCATTTCTTATTCTGTCCCTTTTTGTATCTCCGCACATCCATCTCAGCCTTCTCATTTCTGCCACATCTAACTTCTTCTCCTGTGCGCCCTTTACTGTCCATGTCTCGGCTCCAGACCTCATTGCTAGTCTTACCACTGTCTTTAAAACCTTACCTTTAACCTTCTCCTTAAGTCGTCAATCACACAGTACTTCTGATACCTTCTTCTAATTGTTCCACAGTTCACAGTCTAGTTGTGGAGATGTCCATTTCAGCTAGGTGACTCGGTAGATAACTCCAGATTCCCATGGTTCTTTTTGTGAAGGCTTCATTTTTAAATCCACTTCCCTTTAATTTCCTCTGCTGTCCTTGAGTATGTTTACATTTAGTTTAAATAATTGTGCTCAATCTGACATAACAATGCCGTTGAGGATTTTGAAGATGAGAATTAGGTCTTCATGGCCTCCTCTGCTTGAGACTAAGCAGGTTTAGTCCTCTGAGTCTGTCAGAGTACCACATGTCCCCTCTGCACAGCTTCAAGTGCTGCTTTGTCTTCCTTGTTGTGCGTGACCAGAGCTATGCAGGATACTCACTTGGGAATTATTTAGTTTGACCATTACGCCCCTTGATTCGGAGTCAAGTTTTTATAATATAACCAAATATTTTATTTGCCTTTGAAATGCTGCTGTGCATTGTGCGGATGACGAGAATGTTGCGTCAACATAAACCACAAATCCTTGTCAGAAGTCGCTTTCTGTAACTTGGTGTCTCCCATATTAGACTTATAATTTGGGCTTCTTTTTCGTACAAGTAGTACATCAAACATTTCTACATTAAAAGGCATTTTTCAAAGTTTTCACGCAGTTTTGAAAACTAGAAATGTTTTGCTGTACCCTCAGGTTTTTAATATTCCTCCAGTTTTAGCGTAGCGTGTAAGCTTACCAGACTTACTAAATAATGTCATTAATATAAATTGCAAAAAGTAGCAGTTCAGGGAAAGACCCCCCAAGAGACTCCACAGGGCACTAAATGCAGCATTCCCGTCTTGTCTGTCCCACCAATCAACCAACTTAAAATCCATCTTTTTATGTTCTTACTGATGCCAACCTTCAGTGATCAAATACTTTTGGAGACCCTTAAGTCAATTCTGCCGTAAGCTTTCTTCTTGTCTACTTCTGGTTTTCTGCCAAAGGAGATGAACACCTGATGCAGTCTTTGTATTGAGAGAGCTCATAGAGAAGCATCGAGCAAAACAGAAAGGTTTGCATATGGAATTTACTGATTTGGAGAAGGTTTATGATGGATATGTATGACGGAGTGAGGACTCGGTTTAAAGGCAGTGCTTGGGGAAGAGATGTGATAGATGGTGGCCAGCACCATTACCCAGCTTGGATGCCTCCGAGATGGAAGGACAGTTGGAAAGGACTTCCGGGGGATGCTTTCTATTCCCCAAACTGTTACATGATAGCCCCCTTGGGTTGCGGCGCCATCTCAGATTCCTGCAGGGCTGTGTGGGAATTACTGTTTGCCAGCACAGCCCTGTTGGGATCCATGGATGCCACAAGGGTGAGCTGTGGGACCTGCAGGAGCTGTTGAGCCCTAGTTTGTGCCTCAGCTGCACCTGGGAGCAATTCCAGATCTCCTTAAGGAACCACTTGGAGTTTCTCCAAGGTATGGCTTAAAAAGGAGCCGGCCGCCTCCCAAGAGGAGTCGGAGTGGGAAGATAACGCTAATGAGACTTGCCTGTGAAGGAGAGAAGGCTCGGGAGGAAAAGGAAGGAGTTTCACTGTACTTGTGACTTGTTGGTACCATTCCTTTGAGACTGCTTTGGGTGTCTGGCTGCCTTTCTATAAATACTGAGCTGGTGTAGTTGCCTATTTGTGTCGGATTGGAGCGGCAGGTGCACCCCTGGGTCTTCACAGAGACAAGATCCCAGTTAGAGGAGGTCTGCATCAGGGATCTTCTTTAAGTTCTTAACTCTTTGATCTAGTTATGATTGTGTTGAGTCATGGGATACAAGACAAAACCCCATGGTGCAGAGTTGTGAAACACCAGAAAACATACAGTGGAGATGAAGTTGGAAGAATGGAGAAGGCCTTTGGAAGATAAAGTATTAAAGTTAAATAGGAAGTAGACAGAATATATGAGGTTTAATGATAATCACGTTTCAGAAGTTGGCCTGCAAGGAGAGCCACTGAAAAGAGTGGAGACATTTAAATATCTAGGATCAGTGGTAGCCCAAGATGAAAAAATCAGATGCCGCAATAACCCATAGAGTGTAGTGTGGATGGAAAGAAAAACACAAATATCCTGTAAAAAGTGCACCCATCCCATTGTTCCCCTCAGGGTCCTTCTCTCAAATACAGATTCATATTATTAACCGACACCTGTTCTCAAGCTACACCGTACGTCCTCCTGCTCACCCAGCTTATTCTCCCTTTCCACTTCCCCGATTGGCTTTTATAAGTTCTCCCAGCAATCAGCTGACAAAGGACCTGGACACTCATCCCCTGTCGCGCGTCTCGTGCACCTTTACACCTGGGAGCTATCCACACGCGTGCGCTCACCTAATCACCAGATGGCGCTAGCTCTCACCCACGCACACCTCCCGACACCCGCACTGGTCCTCCTCAACCATGCCTCCTCAGCGAACAACAAAAGTAACAAAACAAAAACCATCCCAAAAACAAACACAGCCCTCAAAGACCCATCGCCGGGTCCCATCCTGCTGCCTCGAAGACCCCGAGGACACAGACAAGCGGCCGCCGATTCAACACCATCCAAAATCCCTCCAAGACCACCACCCAGCGACCGCCAACACCGCCCCACACCCCCTCACGAGCACTGGAAAGGACGCAGGTATGTGCCATTTCTCAAAGTTTAATTATAATACCAAGGATGGACAAGGCACAGTTAATTATATTCATTAGGACATTTCTGGGAGGAACCAGAAACTGTCCCGCCTGAAGCTGAGAAGGCCTTATAAATACCTACATTGTGTTGAAGGGAGTTGCATCTTCACATGCTCCTGTACCTGTTCACTCAGGCAAGTGTTGCTCTGGGTATAAAATTAAACAGCAAGCAAGGTTTGTGCTGGTGCCACATCTAGGGTTCCCAAAGGCCCTGAAATATATAAGCAGGATAGAAATGTCAGGATGGATAATTATTTGTGTAGTTTGTGACTTGTTTATGCACTACAAAACTTCTTAAACATGCCAATATAGTGAGAAGTCAAGCAAAATGACACCTTTTATCGGCTAACTAAAAAGATTACTACAATATGCAAGCTTTCGAGGAGGCATCTCAGGCCTCTTCTTCTGGCAAGATGTAATACAGAACCTGGAGTTCCCTGTGTTTATATGGACACTAGGACATATACAACATTGGAAAGCCTTTAAGTGAGACCTCTTAAATGTAAAAAATTAATAGACCTCTTCAGGCTAAGATTCATTAAGCAAGAGAGGAGAACAATGTATAGGCAAGATCTTTCAATGAGATAACAGTCCTACAAAGTCTTGAAGTTTTTGATGAGTTTTTCAACACAATGTGGATCTGTAGTCAGCCTGAGAGATGCAAACAGTCCTCATAACTGGCCATAAAACTCTTGTCTCTATTCAAACCATCATGTTGTAACATAAAGGTGTCATTTGGCCTGACTTCTCACTACATTCATAATGGCTAACACGGTACAACACCCTAATACTACTTAAACATGTAAAAATAGGCCAAGTCATCTCTGGAAATTCATTGTTCAGCAATCAAAGCTGAATTGAAATTCTTTAATAAAACTCTGTGCTCCTCTATCCATCCATCCATCCATCCATCCATCCATCCTTTTCCGCTTACCCAAGATTGGGTTGCGGGGGGAACAGCTTGAGCAGAGATGCCCAGACTTCCCTCTCCCTGGCTGAGTTCTGAGGCATTCCCAGGCCAGCCGAGAAATATAGTCCCTCCATCGTGTCCTGGGACTTCCCCGGGGGGCCTCCTCCAGGTTGGATGTGCCTGGAACACCTCGCCAGGGAGGCTTCCAGGAGGCATCCTGATCAGATGCCCGAGCCACCTCATCTGACTCCTCTTGAATGACTGAGCTTCTCATCCTGTCTTTAAGGGAAAGCCCAGACACCCTGCGGAGGAAACTCATTTCAGCTGCTTGTATTCACAATCTCGTTCTTTCGGTCACTACCCATAGCTCATGACCATTGGTGAGGGTAGAAACATTGCTTGACTGGTTAATTGAGAGCTTTTCCTTCATCTCCTTTTTCACGACGACAGACCGATGCAGAGCCAGCATCATTGCAGATGCTGCACCAATCCGCCTGTCGATCTCACGTTCCATTCTTCCCTCACTCGTGAACAAGACCCCGAGATACTTGAACTCCTCCACTTGGGGCAGGATCTTGCGCCCAACCCTGAGAGGGCACTCCACCCTTTTCCGGCTAAGGACCATGGTCTCGGATTTGGAGGTGCTGATTCCCATCCCAGCCACTTCACACTCAGCTACAAACAAATTCAGAGAGAGACAAACATCATGGCCTGATAAAGCAAACAGGACAACATCATCTGCAAAAAGCAGTGACCCAATCCTGAGTCCACCAAACTGGACCCCCTCAATGCCCTTGCTGCACCTAGAAATTCTGTCCATAAAAGTTATGAACAGAATCAGTGACAAAGGGCAGCCCTGGTGGAGTCCAACTCTCACTGGAAACGGGCTCGACTTACTGCCGGCAATGTGGACCAAGCTGTGACACCAGTTGTACAGGGACCAAACAGCCCATATCAGGGATCTCTCAGCTGTAAGTATTCGAAATAAAGACTGGAAATCAAATCATTGTGAAAACCCCTCGTTGAACGAAACTACAGACCTACAGGCCCAGACTACATGAAGGAGCACCAAACATCAGAGAGAATAAAAATCAAAGCCACTGACAGCTTGATGTCTGACAGATTTATCGTCTCGCAACCTGAAACAGGGAAAGCATCAGAGTTCTTCTATCACACGTGGAGTCCATGTCTGATCAAACTGGAAAAAGAAAAAAAAGACGGCTATATGTCATCAAAATAATGGTAGACCCCAATGACACCCCCCACCCAGGCTGCTACTCTGGGTTTCAGGAAGATTACACAAAACATCTGTGATTTAAATATCCTCCCCGGTGGCGCACAGGTAGTGCTGCTGCTTTGCAGTAAGGAGATTGTGGGTTTGCTTCCTGGGTCCTCCCTGTGTGGAGAGCGCTTTGAGTGGTGAGAAACGAGCTATATAAATGTAAAGAATTATTAAATAATTAATTAGGAAAATAGGGCTGCACATTGTGAAAAACGGTCATTCTAATCAGGACGTGGGATGAAATAACCTACACTGACAATGGGAGAACATGTAAACTCTACAAAGGCAGTGATCGGGCTGACTGGAGCTATTTATGTAGCAGGACTAACCACCGTGCCACTCCACAGATGCCTGTTATGCCACCACAACAGTCTCAATATAATCATTCATCCATTTTACAAACCTGCTTAACCTGAGTAACGTCACAGGGGAACTGGAGCCAGTTCTAGCAAACATCGGGTATAAGACAAGAACAATCTGTGGACCGGACGACACCCGCACATTAACAGACACATCAGGGGCCAATTTATCCAACTAACCTGCATGTTTATGAACTCAGGGAGGAAACATGCAGATGGCACAAAGAGGGGACCCCAAACTGTGCCACCACGCTACCCTCAATATAATTCACGAGGGAGAGAACTTCATGGCAGTTCTACCATATTGCTAAACTCAAAGTTGAACCTTCATGCTCCAAAGAAGAAAGAAGGGGATACGAGTGAAGTATGCCTACCCATCCATTTTCACAATCTGCTTTTTCCAGAATGGCAAGACTATTCACATCCACTTTCTAAGCTGCTCATGCGGTTCAGAGTTGTGGGTAGTGTGGGCCTCTCTTGTCAGTAATGGGTACCAACCCTGACGTGACAATCGCCAGGCTGGAATTTGTATGCAGAATCCTGGAGCTGCACCACAAGCACGCCTTAAACATGCCAATGAGTTTGAATGCTGTGCCCAGCCATTGCATGCACAGTGTCTGAATGTTCTCCACAAGCTTGTGTGGCTCCTATTCTTTTCCTGCCACATTCACACTTGGGTATCATTGCTATTACTTGGCTGATGCCATTATCCAAGGCAAGGTGTAATGTTTGAGACACAATCAGTTCTATTTCTTCTTTTGTTGTTCACAATTGGAGCACAGGCAGGTGAAATGACTTGCTCGTGGTCACACAGTGTCAGCAGCAGGATTGGAATCCATAGCCTCAGGGTTTAAAGTCCACTCACTATGTGACACACTCTGTTAGAGTTGGCACTTGTAAACTGGCCCAAATCAAGTGACTGTGTGCAGATGGGACCTCTGGGGTTGTACGGCAGCAGCACTACCCAGTGTGCCACAAAATCATCAGACAGTTATGTTGCACCACCTTACCAGTTTTATTGTCCCAATTATCAATCATTCAGATAAAAGCATGACATTCATTCCTCATTCACTGCTTTGAAGATCCTCATGAGCGGCCAATAATGTTCATTCATTTATGGCAGGAGATGGAAGGTACTCGAGGAACTGAACAGACAGTGAGTTCGCCTTTAGATACCTTTATGAAAGGATTAAAGAGAGCAAGCAAGCGAGTGAAGGAACAAGCGTGAGGGGGCGGAGAAAGTGCCCAGACGAGCAGGCCCAGCTGCGATTACCCCCAAACGTGCACCCCCACCAACATCTGGTAATCCTTTCCAACACTTAGACGAGTCAGGCAGAGGTGTCGTGTTGCCTGGAGTTGTGTTTCAGACAAAGCTACAAAAAAAAAAAACAAAGGATGACTTAAGTTTCATTTTTCTTCATGCTTAATTCCAACAATTATAAAAAACAAAAACAAAAGGCAAACAATAAACAGACAGAAAACAAAAAAAAAAAATCAAAGCCCAAATGTCAAGTGTTAACCAATTTGTGATCTCCCAGACGACTCGTCATTTTCCAAAAGTAGCCGACGTCTCATGGTCCTTATAAAAGGTCCAGCAGCCAGACTAGCCCTCTCTGAAGTAGATCATCACCAGACATTTCAGATAGAAGTAGACAGCCAGGAGGATGGCCATTCCACTGCTCAGTCCCTGAGGTGGCCTCTTAGCAGGGGGGCTCCTAGGCTGTAAAGGAGGACCTATGTAAACGTGTCAGGAATTGAACGTGACCTGTAGCCTGGCTGGTGGCCATCAAGGTAGTCAAAAGGAGAAAAACTGCTGGCTCGCTAGGCTCCAAGAAAACGCAGAATTAATTTGGAATGAGACGGGATTGCGGATTTACGAGAGCCAACTGAACTCCCAGCACACCCAACTAAATCTGAAGAAACCAGTGAATCATTCAGCACATTGTCTAGTGTGTCGATTCCAGACTTGAAAAACGGTGGCCTAAAACTCATTACTTTTAAAAATTTTACATTCAAAGTAACTTACAAATAAATAAACATTTTTCAGATGATCATTCCATACACAATGGTTGCTTGCTTAGATAACAGAATGATTCTTCCAAAAATCTCATGTAGACCTTGTCTAAAACACATCAACTACATACCTGCCAAATCGGCCCCTAATTCTTGTGCAGATATGCAGTTCCTGTTAAATTCCACTAGGTATCCTCAAGTTCTCTAAATGGAGTAATTTCACTGGATCAGCTTAATCATTATGGAAACATAACATTCCACATTCTTCAGATCTGCTTCCCCAGTTCAGTGTGGCAGGGTTGGCCCAGTGCCTATTGCCTACGGGCACACTTGAGTATAAGGCATGAGCCTACCATGGACATTGGTCACTCAAGCACATACCCACACTCACACTGCACCGGCATTAGTGATAACAGTTAGGTGGACTTGTGTGTCTTTGAGCTGTGAAAGGAAAACTGAAGTGCCAGGAGACACGAACGCCGACTTCAGGAGAATATACACATTTAACCAGGTGAAATAAATTAGGTCTGACAAAACCCTAAACCTAACCCTAACTTCTTTGTTCACTAAATTCCTTCAACAAGTCAGCCTTAGATAGGCCTTTTTCACCTAAGGATGATCTTGCTTGCTCTTCTTTATTTGGCTGCTATTGCTGTTCTGTCTTTTTGAACAAATTGTACAGATCTGCTCCAGCAGTGGTGTAACTAGAGGAGTGGTTTCCAACCCCAGGACTGAGGATTCCTATGGCTGCCAGGTTTTGTTCCAACAAGTTTCACAATTACTGACTCATTTTCCCTCTAATTGACCCCATTGTTTAATTTAGAAATATTCATGTTTTTGCCATAGTTTCTTAACTCTCTTTTGTCATTTTTTTTCTACTAATTCACCCTTTTCTGTGAAGTTTGCTTCCTTAATTGTATCCTAACAATGACAAAATAACAAATGGCATAGACAGGTAACACAGGTGTCCTATATGAAGTTGAGAAATTTGACACATGAGAGGAGATCATTCAGGCCATCAGGCTCATTTGTTTAGCTAAGAGCTAAGCTGTCCTAATATCTCATCCAGACACTTTCTGCTTCAACTGCATGTCTCAGTAATTTGTTTCAGATTCCAACAACTCTTTGCGTAAAAAAGTGCTGTCTGGCTTCAGTCCTAAAGGCAACTCTCCTTAAATTTCACCAAATGCTAAAATGCTGCAGTTAGCACAGGGTTAGACCTGTTAGGGTGGTCACTACTAAAAAACAGAATTCCTGGAAGAGCAGAATGAAGACCATAATATTGATGATGATGACAAAAAGCTTAGAAACCATAATATGAATCACTTACTTATACGCAAACCTTTTTAATGATTTAGTTTTGAATATTTTGTTAAAATATGAAATGCTATGGGTTTTCCCATCGTGACTGGAACTTCGATCTTGGTCTTAATCAACAGCTTATGAAGTGACACGTGTAACACAACCAAAGAATCATAGGAACGGGCTACCTCACTCATGCGTGCAATTGGGCTTCTGATCCTTCTCATGCCAAACGGCGACGCAGCCATGTGCAGTGACCTATGCTCACAGGGAAACACATTGCACAGGCCGACTAACCATTTTAAGCGTAAACTCGAAGTGCAGCAGAAAGTCATAACACAACCAAAGAACTGGAGGTGTGGGCTTCCTCTGTCACATTATTGGGCTTCAGGTCATGCAAGAGCCGGCGTGGACATGAGACACGGTTACCAAGAAAAAAACAAGCGTGCAGCCACACAAGCATGTCTGTCAGGAGCAGCACCGTGGTGACACTGGCTGGCAGTCGAGAACATTGTAGCAGCCTTAGTAGAGTGATCCAGGGTACTATGCTTCCTAAGAGAACTGAAGGTCCGAGTGTTACAAGTTTAATTATATAAGGAACCATGCTTTTGTCATACGTGCCAAGGGTTTTAATGGCTCCTCTATTCCTTTAGTACATAAAACTTAGTTTTGGCAAATTCAGTCAGTGAAGACTTCAAATTCAAAGCCTTGGAGCCAGGCTGACTTTGTGCTTAAGGTTCACTAAAGCCCTGAGACCTAGTTTTTGAATAAAAAGCAGTTTTAAACATTTTCTAAATAAAAAACTAGGGGGCTCTGCCCCCTACTCACTTTGCTCACCAACCCCTGGGCGGGCGCTATGCACTAGCTACTTCACGGCTCTGCCGCTCGCGGATGGGGAAGCGGATGTACAATTTAAACAGATTGTCATTTTCTTGGGAATTATTACATATGCATAATGGAATTAAATATTTTACATTACAGTGAGTAATTAACCATAGTAAAAAATAGTAAAATGTAATAAATTGAAAGAAAATTATGTTTCATGTTGCATTAGAGGTATTTGTTGCGTTATACAAACTTTTTGTCAATATTGCATTGAATTTTGATTCCGTGTTTGGACTTACATCGTGACAATGCAATGTATAACTGCCCGTGAGTGAATATCGTTTCTTTCTCTCTAATACATAAACTGACTTTTTCGAATGTTTGTCCCTGTGATTTATTAATTTTTATAGCAAAAGTTATTCTAACGGGAAACTGTAAACATTATAATGTGAATGGCATATCAAGATGTCCTTTGGTGTCAAATGTTATCCACAAAAGATGTACTACATTACCTTTCTTGTCGCCAGTTACATGTTAGAATTGTTCATCCAGATTCTAATACAACTAATCTTGTCCTATCGCATAGTCCATCACTCATACATAAATTACACAATAACATTACGATACATCTTTCTTTCAACAGTAATTCGGCTGGTGGAAGACTAAATGGTGTTAATGGTTGTAGATATTTTACGGGATATTGTAAGTTGATGTTTTCATCTTATGCGCCATCACCACCAACTCTTTCAGCATAGACTATTGATACGCATTTAACCAATTTAAATTGGTTGAAGGTCAACCGGTCAACAATTTTCACGTTAATTTGTTTGGCCTCATCGTTTCTCAGTGCTAGGATTTCCTGTGTACTCATTTCTTCTGTTGATAACCCTTCAGGATGAAATTCTTTAATAAGATTTTGACATAATACGTCATCTTTTATTGGGAACTTAAAGTGAGGAAAACGTAAAAATTTATAAGAGCTGAGAGAGCAGGAACTGTGTCTGATAAAATCATTCACCCAAATGAGAGTTGAGAAGACCGTGGGTGTGGGCCCTTAACCTGGAAATGGTTGAGAGGAGGGTGGGAAAAAAATCTCTTGGCAATAGTCTTTTAAAAAAAAAAGCTTGTTTTAAATATTTTGCTAATAAAATATTAGATTTTAAAGGAACCACATTTTTGTTATTTTCTTCAGGGGTTTTAAAAGTTTCCCCCTCCTTTTAGTGCATAAAATTCAGATTTGGCATCGTCAGTCGGTGAGCCTGCTTCTCAAGTTTGGGGCTAGGCTCATTTTGTGTCTAGGCCTCAGGTGAACTTTGGTGCCTAAGTTTTGAATAATGGCTTGATTTTTGAGTTTTGTGAACCAGCAAATCCTAACAAAAGGAAAAGACTATTAAGAACCAAATATTTCTACATTTCTTGTGCGTGTAAATCTCACACTAGAGAAAACGACCAGCTAATCAAACGATGAGATCAATTAGAAGGAAAATGACTCACTTGGTTGTGAAACTGGCTGGAACAAAAGGCTCCAGACACAGGGATCCCACAGGACTGAACTTGGAAACCACTAGAGTGTTATTATTATAGTAACATATTTGCATCTTTCTATATGATATAGATTTTGTTTCTAAGAATAAGACTCTTTTTAAAAATCTCTGCAGTTCAGTGTTGGCCTTATAACTAGCATTTCTCTAAACAGTACTTGGCACATGAGAGTCACATAAGTTAAAAATGTTACATTCCAATGACTCACGGCAAATGTTTTAAATATATACGTAGTATGCAAAAAACAACACTAGAACAGTAAGGTCAAAAGGTGTCAACAACAGAGTTCTAAAACTGAATATAGAAAAAACACACAGTTCACCTGCTACTCACAGTTGCTATTAACACACTTAGTCTAAAGTGTCTAATCGTCACACACCTCCCTGTCAGCAGTAATATGTCCACAGCAATGGATATGATTGTTGGTCATCTCTGACACTTCTTTGGTGCATACAGGTAAGAGAGCAGCCATTTTAACATTGCTATAAAATGTCCATAATTAACCAGGTCAGTTCAACTTAACTCCATGTCATATTAGATGACTTTCAATCATAGCCTTAATTTATGTAATCTTAGCGAGCTGGAGACAGTTGAATGTGAGCTCCTGTGAAACCGGTCACCTAATGTGACATACAGTCCAAATAGTCTGCAACTTGCTTCGATAAAATTGAACAGGTTTCATTTGGCCTTTTGTGGTAGAGATAGACTCTGGGTATATGAGAGCTGACAGCTAATGAATGATCTTCTGGAAATGCAATTTGTATAATTCTGTACTCTGCCGGTACAATTCCTCCTCTCACAGTGAACACGATGAACAACGGGAGAGGCTCACACTGATGACGTAACATAACACAAGACAAAGAAAGGATTTGTGAAGCTGTTAAATGTTTGGCACCCAAGCAAGCAACAGTAATAATGGAACAAAATTATAAAAAAACTAGGCTGACCCGCCTTTTAAGGTGACCAACTTTTAAGTTGACCACTTCTTAAGGCAATTCAATATGTAGATCAATTTGATATTTTATACAAACTCATTAATTTGGTTATATTGCATTTAAGCGGTATTACTTTAATACTCGTAGTTTCTGTTATTTTTGTGATGAAATTTAAACTTTTTTTCTATATTGAGGTCGCCCTTTTGAACCCCCCTGATATTTACTACGCGGTGAGGCATTTGTACTCCATCAACATTAATTATTTCCAGAGACATCATTTTGTCTATTTTTCCAGCGCATCGCGCACAAAAGCAAGGGAATGATGGGAGCACCAGAACTCTGCTCACATCATGTCGCTTCGTACCGCAAGCTGCAAGTAGTAAGTCTGTGATAAGCGGAATACCGCTACGCTTTGCACTCACGGGACGGAAGGACAATCCCGACCGCTTTTATATAGTAAGAAAGAAGAAGAAGATATCGCATAGTCTGGAGTAGAAAATCATCGTTTACCTGGAAAAAGCGAAACTACAAATCCCATTGTGCATTGCAAAATGGACGGGGCGTGTGTGAAACTCACGTGACAGAAGGACAATCCCAACCGCTTTTATATAGAAGGATAATTTACAAAAAAAATGGAAATCTACACAATATGCTGAGAATGGTGGTAAAAAAGGATCTAAAGCAAACAATATGACTTAAGGGATTTATTATACAGTACTATACATACAGTTCATCTTACATCCAGATTGACTTATGACTGGTCTGTCAGAACTAAACATGGTTGTAAGATGAAGACTAAATGTACTTAGAAAAAGTGGTATTTCAGAAGCCAATTGTTATACCTACTGTAGGGTAAAACTAGTATAGATAAAATCTGGCCAGCTGACCTGAGAGAATAGAGGAGGCTGTGATGAGAGGCTAGTCTTGCTGGGGATGGAATGGGGCCGATTTATACCTAAACACTGGAATGATGCAGGAAGTTGTCCTATCCTATTGTTCCTGGAGGCACAGCAAGGAAGCCAGATGAACATAAAAACAGGGCAAACGAGAAAATGGTCATGCTCTCTGTTTACGCCACTCCATCCAAGGGCCATGCCAAATCATGTTGGACGAGAGACGAATCAATATTTCCAAGACAGAAATCCACCTAGTAGCTTAAGCAAGATGAACTCATAATTGCCCATATTTTTATTATTTTTCCAGCACTTACATTTCTGCTTTGCTTAGATATGAGCGTATCTGTCTACTACACAATAACATGCTAAGGTCTGTGTGTGTGTTGCGCCCTGCAGAGCAATTGAATTAGTAAATTTGGCTTTGGTGTAATTGGTCAGCTTGGGTTTGGTGACGTGATCAAAAGAGCAAGTGCAAGTTTGAAACACATGAGGAAGAGAAAAGGCTTAGAAGGTATGCTGAGAGCCGCCTTCAAAGATGAAAAGTATAAAACCAGAAAGAAGACGAGAAAGACGCCTCAAAAAAAATTACAATGTGAAAAACAGACTTTAAGGGAAAGTGTTTAAGACAAGAAGAGCCGATCAAGAGAGGTACCGAGGAAAGGTGCTAAAGGTATATGAAGGGCAAGAGATGTACGATTTTTAAAAAGTTGCTCTATAAAATGGCTAGTTATCTACAGTATATGACTAAATACCTGTTCTGGTGCTCTGTCTAACTGCCTGAGATTACAGAAGGGAGAAGTGATAATAAACTACAGTACCTGAGCGCGTGGTGAGAGTTGGGATTTGGAGTATTCTGATAAAGTCTACAAAATAAAGAGTATAAAGGGGAGAATAGGATCACCTAGGACATTACCACAACAAAGCAAATACAGTTAGGTCCATAAATATTTGGACAGAGACGACTTTTTTCTAATTTTGGTTCTGTACATTGCCATAACCAATTTTAAATGAAACAAGTCAGATGCAGTTGAAGTGCAGACTTTCAGCTTTAATTCAGTGGGTTGAACAAAACGATTACATAAAAATGTGAGGCAACTAAAGTATTTTTTAACACAATCCCTTTATTTCAGGGGCTCAAAAGTAATTGGACAAATTAAATAACTGGAAATAAAATGTTCATTTCTAATACTTGGTTGAAAACCCTTTGCTGGCAATGCCAGCCTGAAGTCTTGAACTCCTGGACATCACCAGATGCTGGGTTTCCTCCTTTTTAATGCTCTGCCAGGCCTTTACTGCAGCGGCTTTCAGTTGCTGTTTGTTTGTGGGCCTTTCTGTCGAAGTTTAGTCTTCAACAAGTGAAATGCACGCTCAGTTGGGTTAAGATCAGGCGACTGACTTGGCCATTCAAGAATTTTCCACTTCATTGCTTTAATAAACTCCTGGGTTGCTTTGGCTGTATGTTTTGGGTCATTGTCCATCTGTATCATGAAACGCCCGCCGCCCAATCAATTTGACTACGTTTAGCTGGATTTGAGCAGACAGTATGTCTCTGAACACCTCAGAATTAATTTGGCTGCTTCTGTCCTGTGTCACATCATCAATAAACACTAGTGTCCCAGTGCCACTGGCAGCCATGCACACCCAAGCCATCACACTGCCTCCACCGTGTTTTGCAGATGATGTGGTGTGCTTTGGATAATGAGCTGTTCCACGCCTTCTCCATACTTTTTTCTTGCCATCATTCTGGTTGAGGTTGATCTTGGTTTCATCTGTCCAAAGAATGTTTTTCCAGAACTGTGTTGGCTTTTTTAGATGTTCTTTAGCAAAGTCCAATCTAGCCTTTCTATTCTTGAGGCTTATGAGTGGCTTGCACCTTGCAGTGCACCCTCTGTATTTACTTTCATGCAGTCTTCTCTTTATGGTAGACTTGGATATCGATACGCTGACCCCCTGGAGAGTGTTGGTCACTTGGTGGGCTGTTGTGAAGGGGTTTCTCTTCACCATGGAAATGATTCTGCGATCATCCACCACTGTTGTCTCCATGGACGTCCAGGTCTTTTTGCGTTGCTGAGCTCACCAGTGCTTGCTTTCTTTCTCAGGATGCACCAAACTGTAGATTTTGCCACTCGTAATATTGTAGCAATTTCTCGGATGGGTCTTTTCTGTTTTCGCAGCTTAAGGACGGCTTCTTTCACCTGCATGGAGAGCTCCTTTGACTGCATGTTGTCTGTTCAAAGCAAAATCTTCCACATGCAAGCACCACACCTCAAATCAACTCCAGGCCTTTTATCTCCTTAATTGATAATGACATACTTTTAGGAATAGATTCATTGACATTCTACGCAGATCATAAGTCAATAAAAATAATTTCACATTTTCCACTACATTTGCTAGTTGGTCCATTTGTCAAGATTTTGTGATAAAAAGGGGTATGGTGGGTAGTGAACACCTAGCAGGATCCTTTTAAGATAACACATTTCAAAGTCGGAAATACAGATTGGTGTTGATTGAAAGAAGAATGCATTTATGAAGAAGCAATGTGCAGGTAGTGTTTGATTAGGGGGGTATGGTGGGCAACTAGTCTTCTATAATTTAATATTCCCAAAGCTTCTTTAGTGTTTGACGTGAAAGCACAGCTCACTAACTAGGAACAGGGTCGGCTCTACCATAGAGATGAACTAGGCAGTTGTCTGTTAAAGTTTTCTGGGGGTGGCATTTTGTCAACCATTACTGAATTAGCATATACAAGCAAGTCAATGTGGGCCAACCCTGTCCTCTTCATTGTAATATCTGTGATACATTGAACAGGGACCTTACAGCAATTACCTTCAAGACTCCATAGTTTGGATGCAACAATTTCAATTTGACCAAAGACAACCAGGACACTGGAGCCAGCACTGATATCGAAAACCCATGCCAGGTCTTTTTTAGCCTGTGGCTCTACAAGTTAAAAGCTCTATTCACATTTTGTTAACATCAGACAACAAAAGAAGAGTTGCTGACCACTTTGCTCCTCTACCTACCTGAAAGTAACCCATTTTACATAGAATGGAAGAAGATCCATCCATTATCCAACCCTCTATATCCTAATTACAGGGTCACGGGGTCTGCTGGAGCCAATCCCAGCTAACACATGGCACCAGCCCAACGTAGGGCATGCACACACACACTCACCACATGCACCTAACCTGCATGTCTTTGGATTGTGGGAGGAAACCAGAGCACACCCACGCAGACAACATGCAAACTCCACACAGGGAGGACCCGGGAAGCGAACTCTGGTCTCCTAACTACAAGGCTGTAGCGCTACCCGAAGAAATGTAAGGGCAAAGATAGCAAAGCCAAATGAAATGACGTTGAAGACCAGGTAGCCCCATTTAATGCTCCACCATTCATTAACTGAAATTTAAATCCATCGGGGTGTTATCTTCAACATAAATAATAGCAACACCTAGAGGCTTTATTTTTACATTTTGCTCTAGAAGTCTGCAGTCTTACATCATGTCAGGCAGGAATGACTCCAACTGTTGCCTTAAATGTCCCATAAAACCCCCCTCCCAGGGCATTGCTCGCTGAATTACTAAGATGAGAATTCGGAGGCCAACCCCAAAGGTCAGTAAATCTTGAAAGGCTGCAGGATCTAGCAAAATGATGTTTTTTTTCTGCTAATTATTTTAAAAGATGTGAGGAAAGCAAGTCTGAAACACTGGCAAGTGGGCACCGTGAACGCAAATAGGCTCAGCTGGTGGAAGTTGGCGGGAGCTGCAGGACTCCTCTTCTGTACAACTTTGCTCCATTGCTCCACACAGCTTATCAAGCAGCCCAGCTGCAAAGGCTTGCCTGACAGCACGTGCAATGAACCCGAATCCTGCTGTTTTGTTATTCTTAGACAAACTCAACCCCGGCCTATCTGAGCCTCACATACACCCGCCTCAGCTCTGCCTTCATGAGATAACGTCAGGGAGCCACTGTCTGGAGATACCAGAAAGCAAGGGGACAAGACTCAAAAACTTGTCAGACCTCATGTTTAGGGAGATGTATAAAGTGTGCAGCAAAGAAAATAAACGAATAAATAAAAGCTGGAGTGGCGCAGTGGGAGCGCTGCTGTCTCGCAGTAAGGAGACCTGAGTTCGCTTCCCAGGTCCTGCCTGCGTGGAGTTTGCATGTTCTCCCCATATCTGCGTGGGTTTCCTCCCACAGTCCAA
Organism: Polypterus senegalus; assembly: GCF_016835505.1. Classification (NCBI taxonomy): domain Eukaryota; kingdom Metazoa; phylum Chordata; class Cladistia; order Polypteriformes; family Polypteridae; genus Polypterus; species Polypterus senegalus. The sequence continues at coordinate 6,070,922 of NC_053167.1, read as the reverse complement.
AGACATGCAGGTTAGGTGGATTGGTGATCCGTGTGTGTGCCCTGTGGTAGGCTGGCGCCCTGCCCCATGATTTGTTCCTGTGTTGGCTGGGATTGGCTCCAGCAGACCCCCATGACCCTGTGTTAGGATATAGCAATTTGGGTAATGAATGACTGACTTAATACATTTACAGGTTTAAAACTGTTGGCTGTGCAATAAAATAAATAATGTAGGGACAAAGGAACCGTAAAAGATGAGGCTGCACACTGCTAAACAACGAGAAAGAAATCATTCTAAGCTGGCACATAACACGGGCAGGATGGGTTCTCAACCGGCCTGTCATTATAAAGGAAGTGGTCACTTATTAGCTGAGATGAACCGCCATTTGCCCCCCAGAACAGCCAAACTTTTTCTGATTCATGGACGTGGAGGCAGAGCACAGGAATACAGGCCTCTTCCAGCTTTGCATTATTCCAGAGGTGTCATAAACAAACTGGTGATGCATGTCAACTGTAAATGAAGATCCGATGACTGAGGAGACCTTCATTCAAATGATCCCATGTTCATGACTGGAGTCTTATCCTAGTGAAAACGTCTATGCCTCTTTGTAGTGATTCTTTTCACATCACTACACTGGTGTCCATGTTAAGTTCAGCCCCTTGATGCTTGTAGTCAATGGCTCAGCACCCACAGCATAAATAAGGAGACACTTGTGAGGTCCTGTGCTCCTTCTCAACAACTCAGGCCTGCTCGTGAATGGCTGGTGATGCCACCTCTATGTGATATCAGATCCCAATCCAGACTCTTTGTGTGTGTATCTCCTAGCTGGTGCAACAAGCTTCCCACCTCCATTTGAAATTATGACTCCATCAATGTGTATAAGAAGACTCTCTTGTTTGGTGAATTTCTGTCTAGTGATCAGTTAGGTTCAGTAAACTAGGATTTGTAGTTTGCTTATGTTTTTTCACTTGTGGTGATTCATTTTGTACCCTTGTCCTGTAACACTGGCCCCCAAACAGACTGATGTTACATGATTACGTTGACCTCTTTTGCAAGTCACTTTGGATAAAAGTGTGTGCTGACCAGATAATTGTAAATATATTTCCAAACTAAGTTTAAGTATCCTGTGGCATTCACACAGTGCTCAGCTTGCATCAAGTCGCCCATTATGAACCATGTAACCCCACACCATCACCACCACCGCCCAGCAGTGCTGACACACTGAGTTTTGGACACAGTCTCCTCCATTCATCAGTGTCCATCAGCAGGAATTGAGACTCGCCAATCCAGCAGTAATCGTCCAAATCCAATGATGTCGAGTGTCTGTGATCTTCAGTGTGTTGGGTCTTGTTGCTTACTATCAGGTCTTTGGCTGCCATAATCCCCTGGAGACAAAGCACAATGAGCTGTACATTCTCAGAGGCCTCATTTGGCACTACTGTTACTTGAAAGCTTAGCACAGGTCATGTCAACCTTTGTTGTCCGCTTTCTGACTGCTGGACTGCCAATGACTTGACGTGTCAGGATGTGTAAGTCTTTCAAACCATTTCGGCACGTTTTCAAAGATTTTATTTTTCCGTCTTTGGATTCCTTGTAATTCATTTTGTTTATATGTATATGATCTAATAACATCTCACTAGTTTCCAGAGTTTTTTTTCTGCTGTGCATATTCCAGTTAGTGCTGTGGCAGTGGACGTGGAGTTGTAGGTGCACCCTGACTGAACTTGAAAATGAAAAAGAAAAAGTTAATCTGGCAAAACAATGAAAGTATTCATTTTAAGTATTTCAGGTTAGCGACTGAAAAATCTCAAAATTTTTGGTTTACTTCTTGTGATGGACGGCTGGCAACTCAACCCGGCCGGGACGTCCCGAGAATGAAAGGATGGGGGAAGGCAGTTACTTTTGGACACTGCCTCCCCCAAGATGCTAGATGGCAGCTAACCTGGAGTATAGCAGTGCCCCGGATTCCCACAGGGCAACCTGGGACTTGGAGTTCACTGTCTCAGCCCTGTTGGGTGCTGTGGGTGTTGCCAGGGGGTGCTATGGAAGGACCAGGGGAGTTGTGCTTCCCTTATAGCCCGGTCAAGTCATAAGGACGGAAATACAGAAGTACTTCTGGGCTGATGAAAAATTTGAACTCTCCATCTGACCTGGAAGTGCTAGCAAATTACGTTGGAGGAAGAACAGAAGCACTTCCAGGTCAAGAACCATATAAAGGACTGCTGAAGACCCAGCAAGCGGGCCAGAGTCAGGAAGAGGTGGACAATGCTTGCTGGGAGCTGTGGAGGAGAAATAGAAAAGTGTTGTGCTTGTTATTTACCTGTTAATTTGTGGCTGTGGTGCTTAGGGAACTGTTTTCAAGAAAATACTTGTTGGTGCTTTTAACTTGTGTCCTGAGTGTCTTGTCTGTTGGGTTTAAAGGGGCAACAGTGACCTCTAGTGCCCACACTCTTAAAGGAATACTCTGGCCAAAAAAATGATGTTTTTATATGTTATTTTACCCCATGCAGTTTGTACTGATGGCCAAAAAAAAATGCATGTCATGTTGTCAAGCAGAATGGCGATAACGAAATTTCAGCTACAATAGGATTCTATGGTGAACAGAGCAGGACAACAACAGCAAACGATATCAAAAATATCCATCAAAAAATCTCACATAATCCACATCAATCAATCAATCAATCAATCAACATTTATTTATATAGCACATATTCATACAAAAAAATGTAGCTCAAAGTGCTTTACAAAATGAATAGAAAAATAGAAGACACAATAAAAAATAAACATAAGTCAACATTAATTAACATAGAATAAGTAAGGTCCGATGGCCAGGGTGGACAGAAAAACAAAAAACTCCAAAAGCTGGAGAAAAAAAATAAAATCTGTAGGGGTTCCAGACCACGAGACCGCCCAGTCCCCTCTGGGCAATCTACCTAACATAAATCAAACAGTCCTCTTTGTATTTAGGGTTTTCATGGAAGGACCTGATGATGATGGTCACGTAGACTTCTGGCTTCTGTCAAGTCATCCAGGTTTATGCTCACAATGCCCCAAACACACGTATTATTACTTAAATGTTGTTAAATAAAATTCATTCTTGTGAACAAAAATGGAATGTGCCCAGATGTGAAAGAACATGAACTGAAGGCCCACCTCCCCTCCTCATTCATTGGTCAGGAGCCCAGCTTAGCAGAAGCTTTTTCATTGGCTAACATTGTTCTCCGTGTAATATCAAGAAAAAGTGTGCAGTGAGAAGCGTGTAAAACTAAAGATTAAAAGTTAAACAAAAGGGAGTGAAGATATTATCAGGAGTAGAACGTGCCTCATATTTGTGCATATCTGAGATGATTTAACCAGCAGAAGGTCAATCCACACGTGTAGTTTTGCTGACTGCCATCAAATGATTCCAAGGTACTCCAGCTTAGAATCTTATATATAAACGTCTACACGTGGAAGTGTGTGTGTCCGTCCAGCCTGGAAGTGAGAAGTGGAGTCGGGGTAAGGACTTCGCCTCCGAGGAAACATAAAACTCGCTTAGCCGCTAATAACACAAGCGAGGCGAGCACATCGGCAAAACGAAACCTACGAAGAAAGACAAAATCACTTAGCCACTAACATCGGCAAAACACTTTCCCTTTTACTTTTCCTCCCGCTGCTAATACGCAAGCAATGCAAGCACGTCGGCAAAACGAAACCTTTGAAGAAACACAAAGTCGCTTAGCTGCTAATATCGGCAAAACGGTATCCTTTTCATTTTTCCTTTGCTGATGCACAAGAGATGCAAGCACGTCGGCAAAATGAATCCTCCTAGGAGAGAGACGCCCAGAGTAGTTCCTTTCAATTACCTGACATCTCTACATTTCAATTTTTGTTCTGACAATTTAAATAGTTTCTAGGACTCCAGGCTTTTTATAGCACGGGCTTACACAGTTAGTATAACATAAAGGTAAAGATGGGAGGCAATTCATACAATGTGTTTGAGAGTTGGGGCAGCTCTGCTGTGAAACTTTCACATTAAGAAAAAGGCAAACAAAAAGACGAGAACAAAGCTCAAAGGTTTGAATGGCCTAAGCTGGATGGCACAAGGTATCATATCAGACTTGTGTAGAACGCAAGGTAGGAAGGAGCTCCATCTCCTGTCTTCTCTGATTCTTTAATAAATTACCTGTTCTGCTGGTTTGTGAGCTTTTTATATTGTATGTTCTGGAAGAGATGGAACTTATGGAGAATTGAAGGAAATGACCTCAGTCGGCTTCTGAGTGTTCTCCAGGACTGCAGAGGAACTGGGAGAAGGCATTAGCAACGGTGCCCCGGTTGGTGTGGAGTGGCACTGCTTACCTTATTAGGGATGTGAAGGTGACCCCTAAACACTGGTGTCTGACAAAATGTTTTATATTGTTTGTTTCATCCAACATTAGTCACCATTGTCCCTGTTTATAATCTCTGTTCTACATGAAAGCAGGAGATCAAGAATATGGGATAAGTAACATAAAAAGATGTCATGTTTGGGTGGAGTATTACATTAATGAAAGTTTGTTTCATTGATCAACACACACTTGCCTTTTGCTTTCAGTTTTTGGTCTACCACTTGAAAAAACAAAACTAGGTATGTGTATTTTTCCAAAAAGACGTGCCTGTCAGTTATACAGGTTTAAGTATAAAACCTTGGTAAGCTCGCTACCCCATTGGCACATCATGCTATGTTCAAAGCCACTATCATCTTGCCCTTTATCCCTCACACATATAACATCTGTTGTTCTTGGCCTACTTACCTCAGACAGCACATAAGATCGTGTGGTCATTGACATAGGACCCCATTAAGCCCGCTCAGTTCATTCACAGTGACGCCCCTGCCAAAACTCTTCAGCACTCTGAGGTTTAATAGAATTTGCCACGCATATCTGAGCGGGTGGCACAGACTGAGACAGTGATTCTCCCTAACGGAATCTATGCTTCAGCGTACCGCTCATCAGAAATGCGTCTAAATCATCGAGCCTGGCTACACAGCACCCCTAATTCACTCCATGCATGTCTAGTCTTTGGAGAGCCTCGACGCCTTCCTGTCGGCTCTGCCGTGCTGCTCAAAGTGACCAGAAACACGCACAAGACATCTGAACACAATTTCAGTAAGGATGACAACAAAAACAAAGCCTACAATGGTAGCAGAGGCAATGAACGCTTTCTCTTTTCATGTTTAATCTTATTACAAAAAAAGATTTGCCAGCCCATGGAAAGCCCCAGTGTTCTTAAAAAAAAATAAATAAAAACGGCTGAAGTTCTTATGCTTTCCAATTAATTCTGGTGATGGCTTAAAGGCTCGATTCATTTTGCTGTCAGCGGAACAGAAGGGAATGCAATAGTTGTTCTGCAGCATCATTGATGGCACTTTGCCAGGCACTTTAAGGCCTCCTGTGGGAGCGCTGCAGTTGGTGTTAAAGTTCATTCCAGCCGGAATCTTCTCCTGGGATCAATGATTTCACTGCAGAGATAGAGAGCGTCAAACAAAGAGCGAGAAGGCCAAACTGCTCCAATGCTACCTCAGTTCCCCAGATGTGGCTTTGGCATGTGCACATTTACAGCTAGGCTGCCCATTCCCCCATCCTTTGGGCACATTCCTATGCCAGGGACACCCCAGTGGCCACCATGCATCTTATTAAGCAGCTAGTGTGTCTTATAAACTGCTATGTAAGCCTTGAAACTAAATTTAAAATCCATGTTTAAACAGAATCTGCCCAGAACATCGTGGTATTCAAGTTCATAGAATGGGGTGAAGATCAGAAGTTCTGTGTAAGAGGATCCTCAAAATGCAGGGCCCAGCCTGATTCTGCCATAGTCCATATCTTGTCCATCATACAGGCCTGTTTAAAGTCTCCTTTTCCCTTTAGTATGAGCCTCTGGGCCAATGATGTGGATTCCATGCTTGTGCCCATCTGTCAGCTCCAAAAGACTCTCATAAGAACAGACAAGTTCTGTGAAAGAGACGCTAGTTCTCAGAGATTCAGGCCACTTCTCTCTTGTCCGTGTTGAGCCCAGGACCTTGTATACCTGTCAGCCAGCCTCTTCAAAGTTAAGTGACTACCTTTTGGAAATACACCACCTTAGAATAACTGTAAAGTAGATCAAGTATGGGCCCCATGTTGGGGAGTTCTGTGGACAACGTATCTCCCTCCAAGGGCAACCATTTGAATGAGATACGTACATTGGGACACGTGAGTCCGTGTCATGCACCCCAAAACACGAGGCTGACTCTCAGTACTTGAGCAAAACCAGCTTTATTCAGCTTGAAACAGGAACAGCACGGTTATTATTGTAGTGGGATCTGCCACTCTTCCTATACACAGACACAACAATCAGGAAGGGTCGTGGCCAGGTTAGAGGCCAAGTAATCCTGTTTCCTGTATTTATAATGTTCCTTGAATCACACATCAATGGCAGGTGCTTATAGCGCAACCGCCATCGGCTCGGTTTTGCTTTTAAGATGACCCGCTGCAGTGCTGGGAGCCTGCAGTTGCCCCGGCAATGGATAAGCTGTCTTCCACAGACGCGGCGATTGCGCTTCGGGACACACTTCTGTATGTCATCCCGTTGGGGGGAGTCCCGAAAGAGCTTAGAAACCTTACAACATAATGATCTTTCATTCCTACAGTATATGAAACCCACTTATTCCAGCACATGTTCTGGGCCAATGATGTGGATTCCATGATTGTGCCCATCTGTCAGCTCCAAATGACCCTCACAAGAACAGACAAGTTCTGTGAGTAAGTGAATAGTTCTCAGAGTTTCACTTCTCTCTTGTCCGTGTTGAGCCCAGCACCTTGTATACCTGTCAGCCAGCCTCTTCAAAGCTAAGTGACTACCTTTTGGAAATACACCACCTTAGAATAACTGTAAAGTAGATCAAGTATGGGCCCCATGTTGGGGAGTTCTGTGGACAACATATCTCCCTCCAAGGGCGACCATTTGAATGAGATACGTACATTGTGACATGTGAGTCCCTGTCTTGCACCCCAAAACATGAGGCTGAGTCTCAGTACTTTAGCAAAACCAGCTTTATTCAGCTTGAAGCAGGAACAGCATGGTTATTTATTGTAGCATGATCTCCTATGCACAGACACAACAATCAGGAAGGGTTGTGGCTAGGTTAGTGGCCAAGTAATCCTGTACCCTACATTTATAAGGTTCCTTGCATCACCCATTGATGGCAGGTGCTTATAGCTTATAGTAACTCGGATTTGCTTTTAAGACGAGCTACTGCAGCTGGGAGCCTGCGGTTACCCCGGCAATAGATAAGCTGTCTTCCACAGATGCGGCAATCGCGTTTCAGGACACTCTTCTGTATGTCGTCCCGTTGGGGGGAGTCCCAAAAGAGCTTAGAAACCTTACAACATGTGCTTCGGGACACACTTCTGTATGTCGTCCCGTTGAGGGAAGTCCCAAAAGAGTTTAGAAACCTTACAACATAATGATCATTCATTCCTATATGAAGGCCACTTATTCCAGCACATATTCATCTGACTTGCTCTGGGAACCTCATGTGCAAGGCAGGAGCAAATGCTGAACAGGCCTCATATACACACTTGTGCACACAGGGCTAGTTTGAAGTCACCTGTCTTTAGAATGTGGGAGGAAAACTGTGAAGTGCTTGAAGAAAAACCCTAGACAGACATGGGGAAAACCTGAAAAGTTCACAACCGCTCTAACTGCTACACCACTCCAGGAGATGCTGCTGTGAGCCTCTGCAGACGTGCTAGTAAGTTCTGGAAGGTTCTGGAGTTTTGTAAGCAATTTAAACAAGTAACAATGGGTACATGCATTAACATCAGTACTGAAATACTGAAGTACTGTATGAAAATGTGTGAAGTGGGCAGCACATGGCACAACGTTAAATGGTCCAGGAACCTCGGTTCAGACCTGGACAATCCACATGGATGTTCTCCCTGTGTCCTTGTGAGCTGTCTGAAGGTGTTCCCCAAAGACCTGGATACACCTGTCCTCTATAAAACGCACTTAACTCACGTCAGGGTCTTAGGGGCCAAATCACTGTGTGCAACATAGGAACCAACCCTGGACATGGGAACCATAGCATTACAGGCCCAAAGACCTGAATGTGAGGCTTATTGCCAGTCTGAACTTACTTGCTGTGCGTGTTTGGGTCTTTGTCTTGAGCCTGATGCTCCTGGGATACATGTGTAATGGAATAAGTGAGTTCTTAGAAAAAGGGAATGTGGTAACTCTTAAGAAAAGGTGCTTTAAAACTACGGGCTTGTTATTGGGTCTCTACTGGTCACATATATACGGTACATGTAACATCAAACAAGGCCTTTGTGAATGTCTTGTGATTGATGTTGTGTTCACACCCTGCAAAGTCAGAGGTCCGAATCAGACAATTCGCACGACACAAAGCTACCTGAAGCTGAGCTGTATAAATTACAACCAGCAAGAAATACCATTTTTGTGGTCGAATTGCATTTACATAAAAAAATAAGAAATTTGTCGAATGAGAGTAGACCATTAAGCCCATCGAGTGCTTTTGTTTGGCTAACAGCTAAGCCATCCTAATCTCTCCTCCAGATTCTTCTTAAAGGTGGTCAAGATTTCTGCTTCAACTCCGTGTCTCGTTAGTTTGTTCCAGAGTCCCATGACTCTTTGCGTAAAGAAGAGGTTCCTGGCTTCAGTTTTAAATGCACTTCCCCTTGAAGACACATTTAATACCGTTAGTTTGCTCTTTATTTTCACAAAAAATATAACATTTTTTTGCTTTTTTTGCAAACCAAATAACAAGTTACTCCTCCATTTCCAACAGGAAATTCTTATGAATGCACTGAGATGGAAAGGTGAAACATTAGAAGTTGCAGCTCCAGACGCTCTAATAGAACGTGAATGCAGCCATAAGCCTTCTGCAGGTAGCTCCTGTTTTAGATAGATAGATAGATAGATAGATAGATAGATAGATAGATAGATAGATAGATAGATAGATAGATAGATAGATAGATAGATAGATAGATAGATAGATAGATAGATAGATAGATAGATAGATAGATAGATAGATAGATAGATAGATAGATACTTTATTAATCCCAAGGGGAAATTCACATAATCCAGCAGCAGTATACTGATACAAAGAAACAATATTAAATTAAATAGTAATAAAAATGAAAAGAATTAAAAGTGCTGTCACTGGCGCGCTGAAAGTCCTATTAAGGCAAAACAATACCTTTGATATGCCTCACAGTTAGGAGACCTGGGTTCGCTTCCTCATGTTTAGGGAGATGTATAAAGTGGACAGGAAAGAAAATAAACGAATAAATAAATTAAAGCTGGGGTGGTGCAGTGGTAGTGCTGCTGCCTGGCAGTAAGGAGACCTGGGTTCGCTTCCCGGGTCCTCTCTGTGTGGAGTTTGCATGTTCTCCCCGTGTCCACGTGAGTTTCCTCCCACAGTCCAAAGACATGCAGCTTAGGGGCATTGGCGATCCTAAATTGTCCCTAGTGTGTGCTGGGTGTGTGCCCTGAGGTGGGCTGGTGCCCTGCCCAGGGTTTGTTTCCTGCCTTGCACCCTGTGATTGCTGGGATTGGCTCCAGCAGACCCTGTAGTTAGGATATAGTGGGTTTAATAATGGCTGGATGAATACCTTTGATAAGGTCTCCTCATAAAGTAGCCATAATTGAAAAGTGTTCCCAGAAACATTCTTAACTCTTCCTAACTATGATGACTTTTTAAAAGTGGTAGGTAGATGTTGCACATGCTCTTCTGGTTTGGTTGGATTTTCCTCCTGGTGCTCCATTTTTCCCTCCCATATCCATTTCAGAACATCAGAACATTAGAACATTCAGCTCAACAAAGTTCATCATTCCTAGCCACTTATTTCTTCCAAAAAACATCAAGTTGAGTTTTGAAAGTCCTTAAAGTCTTACTGTCTAACACACTACTTGGTCACTTATTCCAAGTATCTATCGTTCTTTGTGTAAGGAAAAACGTCCTTATGTTTGTACAAAATTTACCCTTAACAAGCTTCAGATTGTGTCCCTGTGTTCTTGATAAGCTCATTTTAAAATAACAGTGTCCACCCACTGAACTAATTCCCTTCATAATTTAAACACTTCAGTCAGGTCAGCTTTTAATATTCCTTTGTTTAAACTGTAAAGGCTCAGCTCTTATAATCTTTCCTCATAACTCATCCCCTGTAGTCCTTTATTCAGCCTAGTCGCTCTTCTTTGGTCTTTTTCTAGTGCTGCTATGTCCTTTTTGCAGCCTGGAGACCAAAACTGCACACAGAACTCCAGTGATAGCTCTAAACAGGTCTCATGTTAAATGCGTGCTGGTGGGAGTGCGCCCAGCTTGATGAATATATGGATGGATTCATGGGTGGTTAAAGATGAGATCAGTTCAAAAAATAATTACACTTTATTATGTGTTACACTCATAAACTACGCTCAGTGTGGAAGTGCTATATGTACTGACACATCAAGTCATTGGCAGTCCAGCGATCAGAAAGGTTGACAGGACCTATGCCTATCTGCATCCGTCAAAGCAGAGACAAATGAGGCCTGTCAGAATGTAGAGCTCATTGTACTTTGTCTCCAATGCAGTATGGAAGTCCAACCAGGTTCCAGATCTGACAGCAAGCAACAAGAACTAACAGAGTAAAGATCACAGGCACTGGTGAGTCTTCTGTACCACCATACGTGCTTACTAGGCTCCTGATATGCAAGTGTGCCAGCTGAAGATGGACCTCTCAAGCCTATCAGAAGACCCACTGGATCTGATGAAATCTGATGTCACATATTTTATCAAATCAGCATGAAGGGTGCATCACGTCCCTAAAATGAGTGGAGTTGTGCCCGTGCCACAGTCGTCATGCTTCCATAGTTAGCTATTCCTCATCAAAATCTCAAGGCTCATTCCTTCAATTTGCTGATGGAAGTCTTGATAGGACTTGAGCACCTTTGGGACAGAGAGTCCCAGAACCTCACCCACTCCCTATCCAAGACAACAACGGCCCTTCAGCATGTCAGACTGGTCCCAGTTTCTTTAAAAAAGGCTCTCAATAATTTGATTCTCACATCATGTGGAAGCACTGAAGCTCCTCAAATTGTACCCTTGTGTTGAAACAGTTTGGCCTCTAAATTGCAGCCTAGATTTTGGCAGAGATGTTTGCTTCTCATATCCTGGGTCCAGCCCACCATCATAAAATGCCGACCACTCTTTTCATGCCACATTCTATGCAGCTTTACAGCACCCACAAATGTTCACAACAGTTGGCAAGGGTGGCATTGCAATTTAAAAAGGCCCTGTAATGAAACCCTTGTTTTGCGTCCCCCCTCCGCCCAGCTCGACGCCTCCACTGAGCCGTGTTGCTAGCATCTTCCATAAATTCAGCATGGAAGGATGAATTTGAAATACAGACGAGCTTCATTAAAGCCAGGCTGAGTTGCCACAGAAAGGCCCAGAATCAGCCCCCAAATCCCCCAGTGCCCATATTTCCAGAACATACATAAACCCCCCTTGGCTTCTTTCTGGTTTACCTCACTGAGGGCCACTAAAGACAGAAAGCCTGCTCTGTTTAACCTTGCCTCAGCTCCATAATTAAAACCATTGTGTCTGTTTCCTCTTGGGCACTGTACCTCTTAAACAAAAAATACAGAATTCTCATTTTTCTATTAAAAAGGGACCCCTGCCAAACATTTTTGTAAAGAATCAGGCTGGCTTTGGAGCACTTGGGTCAATACCGGGCACTTTTGCTGTACTTTTTCTGTACCGGCTAGTTAGTAAAGTGTGTGATGGGAATCATCATATTTGTGACACAGGCCAGCCTTCTGTGTGTGGTGTGGCTTGAGCACCATAAGGTGGGCTTCTCCAACTCTTTCTGGTGTAAATCTTTACAAAAATGGAGAATATGTGGAAAAATTCACTCCTTTTGCGAATGACTCTCTCCTATTTATACATTTTGCATGTTTCAAAATTGTCAATAACAAGCAATCAGATCCTGGACTGATGCACTCGGAGGGAGGGAATTGCTTAAACATGCAGTTCAGGCTCTTTAAGAAATATTGAACAAGGGATCGAAAAAAATGGATGGATGGCTGATGTTCTCTGCTCTTGTCATACCACCGTTAACTCATTCAGGGCAGACGTCGACTCTTGTTGAAATTCAGTGCTGGAGGACGGTAAACTGTCAGCTGTAAACTGTGATAAAAACTCGCCTTTACATTTTAGTTCATCTCTCTGTGCTAGAAAGAAAGTGGATTTGACCCCGACTCCCTCCATGTTCATAAGCGGCTCAACTGTGGAGGTTGTCAATAGCACCAAATTCACCTGGCAGAGAACCTCACCTGGTCCCACAACACCAGCTCTTTAGCCAAGAAAGCCCAGCAGCGGCTCTACTTCCTGCGTAGGCTGAGGAAAGCCCATCTTCCACCTGCTACTCTAACATCATTCTACAGAGGAACCATAGAGAGCATCCTGAGCAACTGCATCCCTGCCTGGTTTGGAAATTGCACGGTCAGGGATTGCAAAGCCCTACAACAGATAGTGAAGACAGCTGAGAAGATCATCAGTGTCTCTCTCCCCTCCATCATGAACATTTACACCACACGCTGCACCCGCAAAGCCACCAGCATTGTGAATAATCCAACACACCCTTCACATTCACTGTTTACACTCCTGCCATTGGGAAAAAGGTACTGAAGCATTCGAGCCCTCACCACCAGATTGTGTAACAGTTTCTTCACCCAAAAAGTCAGACTCCTGAACACTCATGGACCGGTCTGATATCTGATATATGTGTTCTGTTCTGCAGTGTTGCACATGTTTGCACAGTTGCACCTTGTTATACACTGCCTGGCCAAAAAAAAAAGTCACCACCTGGATTTAACTAAGCAAATAGGTACGAGCCTCCTATTGGATAAATACTGCATGGGCGATTATCGTTCAGCTGGCAGCATGTTATTTAACCCCAACTGGTCAATTAGTTGCTTCTCATTTCTTAAACAACCATGTTGAAAGACACATCTTATGGTCGTGGTAAAGATGCTAGTCTGTTTGAGAAGGGTAAAATCATTGGCATGCATCAAGCAGAGAAAACATTTAAGGAGATTGCAGAAACTACTAAAATTGGGTTAAGAACTGTCCAACGCATTATTTAAAACTGGAAGGATAGTGGGGACCCATCGTCTTCAAGTATGAAATGCGGCCGGAAAAAAATCCTGAATGATCGTGATTGGCGATCACTTAAATGTTTGGTGAAATCAAATTGAAGAAAAACAACAGTGGAACTCAGGTCTATGTTTAATCGTGAAAGTAAGAGCACTTCCACACTCACAATGCGAAGGGAACTCAAGGGATTAGGACTGAATAGCTGTGTAGCCGTAAGAAAACCACTAATCAGTGAGGCAAGCTGGAAAAAAAAGGCTTAAATTTGCTAGGGAGCATAAAGATTGGACTCTGGAGCAATGCAAGAAGGTCATGTGGTCTGATGAGTCCAGATTTACCCTGTTCCAGAGTGATGGGCGCATCAGGGTAAGAAGAGAGGCAGATGAAGTGATGCACCCATCATGCCTAGTGCCTACTGTACAAGCCTGTGGGGGCAGTGCTATGATCTGGGGTTGCTGCAGTTGGTCAGGTCTAGAGGTTCAGCAACAGTATGTGCTCCAAGAATAAGGTCAGCTGACTACCTGAATATACTGAATGACCAGGTTATTCCAAGATGACAATGCCAGGATTCATCGGGCTCAAATTGTGAAAGAGTGGCTCAGGGAGCATGAGACATCATTTTCACACATGGATTGGCCACCACAGAGTCCAGACCTTAACCCCATTGAGAATCTTTGGGATGTGCTGGAGAAGGCTTTGCACAGCGGTCAGACTCTACCATCATCAATGCAAGATCTTGGTGAAAAATTAATGCAACAATGGATGGAACTAATTCTTGTGACATTGCAGAAGCTTATCGAAACAGCGCCACAGCGAATGTGTGCCGTAAACAAAGCTAAAGGCGGTCCAACGAAATATTAGAGTGTGTGATCTTTTTTTTTGGTGCCGACTTTTTTTTGGCCAGGCAGTGTATATTATATGTCTTTAATGTTATGTGTCGTGGATTCTTCATTGTCATGTGTTCTTATGTAGCACCATGGTCCTGGAGGAACGTTGTTTCGTTTCACTGTATGCTGTAATACTGTATATGGATGAAATGACAATAAATACTCTTGAAGTCTTGAAATAGCGAAGAGCAAACAACCTATATGACATCGACATCCACCGAGAGATCGAAGTGAAAGAGCAAAGCAAAATATTCCATGGACGAAGTATCATTGATGAATCGGACTCTGATTTTGATGCAAGTGATCTGGAGATGGTGATTGAAAACACAAGCGAGGCGAGCACGTTGGCAAAACGAAACCTCAGAAGAAAGAGAAAGTCACTTGGCCGCTAACATCGGCAAAACGATATCCCATTTACGTTTTCTCCCGCCGCTAGCGCACAAGCAAAGCAAGCAGATCGGCAAAATGAATCCTCCTAGGAGAGAGATGCCCAGAGTAGTTCCTTTCAATTACCTGACATCTCTACATTTCAGTTTTTTTTCTGGCTTTTTCAGTAGTTTCTAGGACCCCGGGCTTTTTACAGCACAGGCTTACACAGCTTGTATGTATATCTATTTTATTAATATATCTTAATAATATTGATTATTATTGTTGACAATAAATACCCTAATTGTTAATGCACAGAACCATAAGGGTTAACATACATCCTGTTGCACACAGTGAATGATCAGACTGAGCTGGACATTATGAGGTGACATCTGGTGTTGAATCTGAATTACAGAAAAATACTTGGCACTTTAAACTTTGTTCAAAATAAAAATCAAAAGTTTCTCAGACCTAACACGAATAAACACATCATACATCGTGAAGCAGGGGTCACCAACTCCGGTCCTGGAGGACCACCGTGGCTGCAGGTTTTCATTCTCAGCCTTTTCTTAATTAGTGAGTGCCCTGTGTTTGCTGCTAATTAACTGCTTTTGAATTCATTTTAGTTGAACATTTTAAAGATTTGTTCCCCTGAATTTCTTCATCATTCCTCTGAATTGCTTCATTTCTTTCATTAAGTAACACCCAAACAGAAATGAAATGTGAAGTGTGTGAGCCGACAGAAGACCAACTAAGTCAGGGCCTCAAACTCCAACCAGCTGCTTAATTAGGCGCTGATTCTCGTTAATTAAACCCGTTCTTTAATTCAATGGCTTGTTGCCGTTCTCGTGGTGCATTAGCAGACATTTGTGAAATTTTTGAATTTCTCTTTTCTAAGACCGCTGTTCAAATGTTTTGTGGACCTGAGCAGATCAGCATTCCTGAGACCTTCATCTTTTCTTATTCTCAGATATTGTATTCACTCCCGCACCCAAAACATTTCATTTCGTTAGAAGTGACGAAAATCACGTAATCGAAACCGTCCACTCTAAACTTCATTGCCACATTTAATTCGTCATGCATTCTATTTAAAACCATAAAAACTTGTCGTCTAAATGACAAGACATGTTTTAAATCAGGCGATTTACAACCTAAAGGAATGTACCGAATGTTCGATACCAGATGCCCATGCCGCTCCAACTCCTTTGCTATAGTTTCATTTTTGAGAAGGGGCGGCGCATTCGAAATTGTTACTCTACGGGACGGGCTGGCTAAAGGGGAAACCTGTACAAAGGAGCCATTAATAACCACCCCCTTCTCAACTACTGTGGGAACTAAATCCACAGAGCTCAAAAAAACCACGATATTCCCGCTCATTCGTGAAGCTGACTTAATATTTTCACATCCGACCACTTCACCTACCGCCAAAGCCCCCACCTCTAAAGGGACAAACTCCTCTGAAATAAGTTTAATCCCATGGCGGCGGCTCAGACGCTCAAGATTAGCAGCCATTGCGGCTGCCGTGGCCTAAGCCACTCAGTACAAAAACAAGTGTAGCTGTTTACACCAAAGAAAAGATAGAAATAAGAAACTAGAAAATTAGAAGAAAAAAGAAATCACCACACTCACCTCACAGCGTCCACCACCTGAGCAGATCAGCATTCCTGAGACCTTCATCTTTTCTTATTCTCAGATATTGTATGATGGACACCAGTTGTTTTGGTTCATTTTGTATCTCATTGTTTGGCAGCTAATTAAGTAAAAAGAAACAATTAAACAGGTCCAAATCTTGAAGAGCAAGTCAATTCAAATGAATTCAATGAAGTTAATTATAGCAGCAAAATCAGGTCACTCATTAAGAAAAGGGTTAGAATGAAAACCTGCAGCCAGGACCGGAGTTGGTGACCCCTGTCGTGCAGGACAGGTGGATCGACTATGTGTTTCAGTATGTTATACCAGTACACTTGCGGTGCAATTATATCCTTGGCTAGATGGGAATCAATTTTAGCATCCATTATTCCAAGTGATGAATGAGTTAGCGCTGCATTACTTTGTTCGTTTTTAGATAACCAATTAGAAATGTTTTACCAGTTACCGTATTCTGAACTGAATGTAGTGCCTTTTTAAGAGGTACCAGCATCAGCTGATCGGTGCCCAGCTGATCGTGGTGCTGAACATGGTCATGTAGCTGATACACCTACAGCAACGTTCCCCTGGGAGGACCATCACTTATGATGGATGATAAGAGGTACAAACCAGATTGCGACTGCCACCGCTGCCCACCTGCGGCACGAAGATAGCCAGGCAGCCGGCCCACCGCACATTCCTGCTGGCCTTTGAGTTGCCCTCATACAGCCACTGCTGCCAGAGACACCAAATGGGCACCGACACGTGCCTCAGCATGCAGCAACAGACGTTTTATGTTGATTTATATATGAAACCATTGTCTTGTGTTGTTTTCAGAAAACTGAATTTTTTGGAAAAAAATATTCAGCCCTCAAATAGTTAATGAACAGCTGTACTGTAGGAGCTCTCGTAAGACATGTTGAGATTCCAATTCCAGTGAGATATATGTGATCAGGTGAAATGGCATGTGTGTTTAAGCAGTACTCTGATCATCAGCCTTTGCTCATCCGTTTTCCTCTTCCTGTGTTCATTTCGAGACACAGACTTGAACAGACAGCTAGGAATTTTACAAGAGGAGACTTCAACAGAAGGCGTGCCAAGTTCACCTACCAGTAGTCAAGCCTATCATTCACTAACGCAAAGTACTTATCAAAAATCAAAGTCAAAAAACCTTGATGGAGTCAGCAGTTTGAATATTGTCGTTATTACTTGGTTGACGCCTTTATCCACATTTGAGCTACTACTGGTTACTTCTCAGAAGATGAAGTCTGTAAAACAAAAACATAGCAAAGGAACAATTTAATAATACAGTACCTTATCTGCTGGATTGAGGCGCCCAACTCCAATCAGGCAGCCAGTCTGGTGTAATGGTTAAGGCTTTGGACTTCACACCATGACGCTGTGGGCCCAAATTCCACTACTGGCCCTGTGTGACCATGAACTTCAAGTCCAAAAGAACCGTAACCATTTGTAGCTCAAATGTAGATAAAGGCGTCAACCAAGTAATAACGACAATATTCAAACTGCTGACTCCATCAAGGTGTTTAAGGAGCATCCGAAGACTCCTCTGTTTGGTGAACTTGTTTTACTGATGATGGCTCTGATAGGTTCAGTGCCACATGGATTGGATGGGCATCCTGGCTAAGGGAGAGGAAGGAGACAGACCCAGGAGAGATGGCAAGAAGGGATGGACGGACAGCCCATCAGTTGTGAAAGACGCAGCAGGGGATGTGTTACTCTCCCAGGACATGAGAGGGAAACAGCTCTCTGTATTGGCGCCCGTTTAGGAACCAGCAGGGAATGCTGGGAGATGTAGTCCAGCAACACAACCCTGCTGGGGACCATGGGTGCTGCAAGGGGTGCTGTCAGGAGATGCGCTCCCCAATTTATAGTCCTTCTGCATGACCCAGAAGTACTCCCATCGTGCAGTGGCTCTGGCACCGGAAGTACTCCTGGGTCCTGCACATCCTTGTCCAGGCAGGTTGGAACTGGGAGGACATGGAGCAACCCTCAACTGGAGGAGGGCAGTGCGGTGTGAAGAAGAGAGGTGATTGCACAGAGAGAAAGGATACTTGTGCTTGTGCTTTTGTGACTTTGTTACTTTACTCTAACCGATTAGAAATGTTTTACCAGTCTCTGTGTCCTGATCTAAATGTAGTGCCTTTTAAAGAGAACACGGAGCCAGTTGTTGGCGAGTACACCCAGCATTCTCTCACTTGAATCTTTGTATTTTTTCATTTGCCGATAAAAGTGATCGCTAGTTAAGCTCTGGCTTACAGGCCCATATTTACTACCAGAGGCAAAAAGTGGCCAATGTTTAGTCTGGGTTTGCTAAGGCTGAAGGGGTCCCTAACACTCATCTGTTGACCCTTCTGCTGGAGCTGAGGAGTAGCTGACCGCCACCTGCCCTTCAACTTGATGGTGTGCTGCTTGTTTGCTCTCAGTCTTGTGTCATTTTAGCTGGCTCTAATGCTTCAGATGGAGGGACACCACAAACTGAATCCATGAGTTAAGGCTCCTTGTCATTGATGAGACAACATGGACACAAACCGTCACATGGCCTCTCGTTTGTTCTATCATTCTTTTCATTCTTTTAATGCAGATAATATGTAGAAATGATAAATTAACTGACCTCTTTTCATCTGACATACAGTAGTTGGAACACAAACATAAATATTGCTTGACTATTTAAGAAAAAAAAAGTTTTAACGTTTAAGCAGGCAATACTTAGAATGTTACAATAGATAGATAGATAGATAGACATGTGAAAGGCACTATATGATAGATAGACAGATAGATAGACAGATAGATAGATAGAAATGAAACACACCATAAGATAGATAGAGAGATAGAGAGATAGATAGATAGAAAAGACACTACATGAGATAGATAGATAGATAGAAAAGACACTATATGAGATAGATAGAGAGATAGAGAGATAGATAGATAGAAAAAACACTACATGAGATAGATAGATAGATAAATAGATAGATAGATAGATAGATAGATAGATAGATAGATAGATAGATAGATAGAGAGATATGAAAGACACTATATGAGATAGATAGATAGATAGATAGATAGATAGATAGATAGATAGATAGATAGATAGATAGATAGATAGATAGATAGATAGATATGAAAGGCACTATATGAGATAGATAGATACTTTATTAATCCCAAGGGGAAATACTGATGTGTTGTAATGGGGGTCTACTCGGGTTGTGCCTGCATATGTATAAATCCGGCCCTGCCTGCAACACGTGTTCCTAGACAGTCCCCCAGACTGATGCTGACTCGATTATGTTCACCTGTTTTTGTAAGTTGCTTTGGATAAAAGCATCCTCTAAGTAAAAGCTTTGGACTTCAAAGCCTGAAGTTGAGGGTTCAAATCCCAGCCCTGACCCTGAGCAAGTCACTTCACCCACCTGAGCTCCAACTGGAAAAAGAAAAGAAATGTAACCAATTGTATCTCAAAATTTGTAAGTTGCTTTGGATAAAGGCGTCAAACAAGTAAATAAATGTAAAACGTAACACACAGTTTTTTTTTCCAATTTCAAATAATATGGAAGTGTTCACACTGACCTTTATATAGTATTGGGGGGTGAGGAGGCAGAGTGAGTCCCAAAACAGTTGTCTGCCAACTTGGCAAACCCAATTTATTTATTTATTTTAACATTTTATTGAATTTATTAAAATCAAATAACATTCCATACAAGCAAGTCAAATTCTACAAAATTAGGTTAAAGTCAAATCAACCTCCACCCATGAGAAAGAGAACTAGACCATGTGAACGCTAGGGGAGTCTGTTGCCCCGTTGAACCCACCAGACAGACGTCCCAGACACACGTGTAAAAGCACAAGAAGATTCTTTTAATATTTTCTTCAATAATAGTGCGCAAAGCACCGCACACTCCACAATTTTTTTTAATAATAAAGCATACAATAATCAACAATAATTAACAACCCTCCACTCCCAGCAGCTCCATCCTCTACCACCCAACTCCGGCTCGATCTGCTGGGGTTTCCCACAGTCCTTTATAGTCCATGACCCGGAAGTATTCCGTCTCCAGGTCAAACGCCTTCTTCAGGTGTCCCGGAAATACTGCGGGTTTCCGTCCTCATGACTCCTAAGTACTTCCGGGTTAACGTCACCGTAATAGGTTCTTGGTGTGCTCCCCCTGGCGGCACCCACAGCACCCAACAGGGCTGAAGAACCGGACTCCATGTCCCATGCTGCCCTGGGGTGCTGCCATCTAACGTCTCGGGAGATGTAGTGCCCTAAAAAGGCTGTTTCTCTTAGTTAAGGGACATCCCGGCCAGACTGAAATACTGGCCATCCATCACAACCAATAGAGTAAAACTTTAATAGTAGGAAAAATAAGTAAGTAAATAAATAAAAAAAATAAAATAAATAAATAAATAAATAAATACAATGAAAAAGGAAAGAGAATCCGCTTCCTCAATTTAAATGAACCCAATTTATTTTAAAGAAAAACAACAGGTTGGTGCCTAACGACAAAGCAGCCAGTGGTCTTTTCTTGCCCTCCAGCAGCATTCTCTGTTGTTTTCAGGTCTGGAGTCATGCCTTGCAGTTCGGGCTCTCAACACCTTGAGAGGACGTCTCTCTTTTACATTGGCCGAACCTGAGGGGGCGGGGCCTCTCCGGCTCTGTTGCCCTCAAGGGGCAGTTTCTTGATATTGTGAGGGAAAAAGAAGACAAGACTGTTTGCAACAACACCCCCTGTCATCCAGGGGTGGTACTATACACCTTAGATCAGCCTAGAAGGCGATCCTCTGGTGCTCATGGGTGACAATAGTCAAGTCGATGACATCACACACAACACATGCCGTGAAATTTTGGCAAGAATTATAATGGAAATTACCAACTTAAAAGCCAGAAAAACAAAGTGATGTCTTTAACCACAAAATACATGCTAGGATTCCTTGGCTATCAAAACTGTAGAATAGACACATAAATAGTCAAAAACACTTCTGGGAAGCACAAAAAGAAATGTAAGAATGACACCAGTCAACACTACCCATCTTGGGCTAGGCCTGCATATTGGAGAACAGCCATTGTGAGTCTGGCCACTGCCTTGGACGCCCCCTCTTTTAATGTCCCACATGCAGGATTTTCTTGGCAACACCTTCTGCTTGCAATTGCCATGCATCCGGAATTACTGAGCAGTTGTTAGCTTGTTAGGTTGAACTCTACCCTCTTTCTATTGTTTGTTTGAGTCCCTAAGAGATTATGCGAACTAGTGACGCAATTATTGAACTAGAGACCTCTATGTGAAAGTCACAAAATGACTTGTAGGAGGGGAAATAATAGACGCACAATAAACACATGAAAATGTTGTTCATTGATAAATATATTTCAAAGGATTTTATTAGATGGGTGCAATATTGTTGTAATTCAGCCAGGGCTCTTTCTGGCTGCAAATGTGTTGATTCCTTTCTTTATGTTAACAGTGGTGGTCATCTAATTTCCATGAACTGTGGACACCAGGGGTGCTTCAACTCCCCCAAACACCCAGCACAAGCAGGCTCAGACACGGGTTAAAAGGCTAAAGTGTCTTTTATTGTGGGAAACTCTTTAAAGCAAGCATTTCCCACCACAGGTACAAGTACAATAAGCACAATACAACACACGGAAACTCTTTCCTTCCTTTTCTGTGTCTTTCACTGCCTTCTCCACTCCTCCTCACAAGTGTGGTCTTCCTCCTCCTCCCAACTCTGACTCCCTGATTTTTAGGTAGGCAGCTCCTTTGATCTAATCTCTACGACACCTCCAAAGCACTTATGGGTGAAACTGGACTTCCCAGGCCTGCAGCTCCTCCTGGTGGCTCCCACATGACCCAACAAGGCTGTCCCCCGGGACTGCAATAACTACAATGCTTTATGGATATCCATGTAGGGGTCCGAGCCTGAGCTCGCTGCCATCTAGCACCCTGAGGCAGACAAAGCCCTGTGTAAGTTGTCTTCCCTTGTCTTTCCATCCCAAGGGCTGTCCCTCACAGGATGTATGCTCCGTGTGTTTTGTGGGTGGTCCTCCACAAGGCAGGGCCTCCTGTTCATCACCGTCAAGGGACTGCCCTCAGCCCCTATACAGGTTGAGGGAAGCCCCCAGTCCCCTTGTGTTCGTGGTGTGGTGAGATCTCTTGAGTCTATTAAGTGCTTATTGTGATTTCTTCATATTTGAAACCCTTGTTCTGTTTTTGTCTTTAGCTTCTGGAACGCATATTTGGACATTGTTGGCCTGTTTTGAAGGAATTGCCTTCTGTACCTTTGAGCTCCTTGGAGCTATTTATGTTTAACAGAGTTTTATGCTAAAATAAATCTTTTATTAATATTGATTCTTCATTGGGCTCTTTTTAAACTAGCCAGGGTTTGATGGTAGTTCTCCCTCTAGTGGACATTATTGAGATTTTTGTGACTTTCTTGCTTAGCTCCTAGTTTTTTTGAGTATGGGCCATGCAGGGCTGTGACTGACCATTGTATTTAATGGGAATGATTTGCAAAGTGTCTTGCAATGAGCCGTTTAAGCAATCGACATTGCTCCTGTGCTATCAGTGCTCGATTCTCCCCCGATCTGAAGATCATTATGGACTGGCTCTCGAAGACACTAAGAAAGGCAAAGATTGGGTTGTGAGAAAAAAATTTAAGAAACACTGCTTTTGCTCATAACAAAAAGATTACATTATTTTGTTTTGTATTTGTATTTCTTTCTTGAACTAATTTTGTGTATAAAACGCACAATAATTTTGTAGTTGCTGAATTCATTTTCAGTGTTTAATTTTTTGATTTGAAGAAGTGACTTGAAATAATTTGTACTTTTTTTCTATTCCATCTTGGTTTTTATAAATGCTGCCATTGTGTGGAATGGTTGCTAAGTGTTGCTATGTAATTAGCGTTATAAGTGTGTCACTTGACATCATCAATACGATGGCATACAAGATCACTCCAGATGTCTGGCTCATGCAAGATTTGTATGACAATTGTGAAATGTGGGCTTTTTGCTTTTCTTTGTTCTTTCTGGTGTGGCCTGCAGGGAGCGCTCCAGCTCCCCTAACCCAGACAGCGCAACACACAGGCTGTAGCAGTGCTACTATTAGTTAAAACTGCATCTCCCAGCAGTCCCTGCAGGGGCTGTTGGGGTCAAAGGTGGTCAGAGGGGCTTAAAAGGAGGGCAGCTGTCCAAAAGGGAAAAAAAAAAGTGTTTTTTGTTGTTGTATTTTGTGTTCCGTTTACCTGTCGGACTGCCTTCTTTTGATTAAGCCGTATTTTGTCTTTGAGTCCTGGATTGTTTCGTTGTTGGGGTCTGGATCATTGATAGTGGAAAAGGAGCGCTCCTGAACCGTCCATCCGTCTTCACCCTTACAGTGTCCACCGGTAGGACTGTTTTTTTTATTTCCTTTCAGCGTGCAGATCTCTGGACTCACTATCGTCATCTTTCATTGCATCCGGTGTTGTTTCCATGGAATTTGCTGTGTGGAGTTGTTTGTGTTTATATGTTTAATGTAATATCACTGTAGAAGTACAGGGAGGTATTATTGTTTTCATTTATATTATTTAATTTCATTATATTCTTTGACTGTTGTTAGTTCCCAGTGTGCTTTATTTTGTCTCTGTTTGTGAGTGTGTGCGGGTCGGGCCAAGACTGGGAGCGTCCCTGGGATCTCCTCAAAAAATAAATTAATCACCGTCATATTGACGGTGTGAATATGACCGCTACAAGGCTTTTATTAAGCTGTGGGAAACTCTTCTTTAAGCGTTTTCCACAATTCAGCCACAATACGCAGAACAAAGCACAAATAAAGCAAGCACAAAGCACTCTTCTCTGCTTCTTCATCTCTTTCTATCTGCTTCCAGTCCTCCTCAAGCAAATTTCGTCTTCTCCCTCCTGACTCTGGCTCCTTTTATATAATTCTTGGCAGTACCTCCAGTGTCCTGAAGCACTTCTGGGCAAGGTGGGAGCCTGATGACATAGGGTTCAGGAGTCCCTGTAGCACCCCCTGGTGACACGACCGGGACCCAACAGGGCTGAGCCACCAAACTCCAACTCCCAGTATGCCCTGTGGGAATTTAATCAGCCGCAGCAACCCTGGGGCTTGCCACCTAGTGACCCAGGGGGAGATGCTGTCCTTAGCACATGTCTCTCCCCAGGTCCTTCCACTTTGAAAGGTACCAGCCGTCCCCCACACTGGCTATAGACAATTTAGGTTTGGTTTGGTTTAGGTTTATTTGTCATATATAGGTTAACACAGGGTCAACATACAATGAAATGTGTATGACGAGAAAAACAAGTCACTCAGCCTAGATCCAATAAAGCTAAACAATAATTAAAAACAATTCAAAAAATAATTAAAAATTACAAGTTAAAAATAGACTAGCTATATAAAATAAAATGTGTACATTTTAAAAGAAATTATAGAGCAATAAGAGTTGAATGAGCAGCAAGCACAAATGACAGTTATGGCACAGATAATGTTTTATAAGTACAGATGTATATTCCATAAAGTGCAGATGCATATTCCAGTCAGTATTCCGAGTGTATGCAGGTACAGTTTGTGTGTGAGTAGTGCAATGTAGGTGTGATGTAAGTGTATGTAAGTGTTCAGGTGTTGCTGTTGAGGAGTCGAATGGCCTGGGGGTAAAAACTGTTCTTAAGTCTTGTAGTCCGAGCAGCCAGACTCCCTGTATCGTCTGCCAGATGGTAACAAGGAGAACAGATGGCGTGCTGGATGGCTGTGGTCTTTTATGATGCTGCTTGTCTTACACAAGCACCAATGGAGGTAAATGTCTTCAATGGCAGGGAGACTCTTGCCCGTGATGTGCTCTGCTGCCTTCACCACTCTCTGTAGTGATTTTCGGCTGCTGGCAGAGCAGCTCCCATACCAGACGGTAATGCAGCCCGTCAGCAGACTCTCGACCACACTCCTGTAAAAGTTTGAGGTGATGCTGGCATTCATGCCAAACTTCCTCAGCCTCCTCAGGAAGTAGAGCTGCTGGCGAGCTTTCTTAACCACAGTGTCTATGTGAAGGGTCCACGAGAGATCCTCGGTGATGTTTACTCTGAGGAACTTGAAGCTGGTAACCCTTTCAACTTCTACGCCGCTGATGTAGATGGTGTTCTCTGCCTTGCTGTTTCCGACAGTCCATGATCATCTCCTTGGTTTTACTGACGTTAAGAGACATGTTGTTATCCAGGCACCAATTACTTAGTGGCAGCACCTCCTCTCTGTAGGCTGTCTCATCGTTGTCAGTGATAAGGCCTATGATGGTTGTGTCTTCTGCAAACTTGATGATGGCGTTTGTGCCGTGTTTTGCAACACAGTCGTGGGTGAACAAGGAATACAAGAGGGGGCTAAGCACACAGCCCTGCGGCGCTCCTGTGTTTAAAATGAGTGATGAGGGCGTGTGTTTGCCAACTCTCACCACCTGGGGCCCGTTTGTGAGGAAAGAGAAAATCCATCTGCAGATGGTCGTCCCCAACCCAAGGTCGTCAAGCTTCAAGGTGAGTTTTGAGGGAATGATGGTGTTGAATGCCGAGCTGTAATCTATGAACAGCATTCTTACAAATGTATTTCCTCTTTCCAGGTGGGTGAGGGCAGTGTTTATTGTTAGCGCAATGACATCCCCTGTAGATCTGTGACATTTGCCTAAAATTTAGGCTTTTGTTTAATAATTTTTCAAAAGATCGCTCCGTCTTCTCGTTAACAACTCGGTTAGGTTTTTGAAGCCCGCCTGTTCTTGTGGTCCCTTTTTCATAACAAATATATGTCAGCTTCTGTCCTTTCCTTTTGCCATGGATATGAATGTGTTCCAGCATCAGATGTCATGCTTTTTAAAAACGCGCTATATAAAACTGGATATTTCACACTAAAGTTTTATTTCCATAGTAGGGGATGCTATCAACTTACAAGCAGGCACTGCTTTACTCCAAAGTAAAAAAAAAAAAAAAAGTTTAAAAGAGGGCCCCTTTGAAGTAGAAGAGAACATGAAATAAAAATCATGCAGGCATCCCCTTCAGTTATCAAGACCACTTAGTATGGAGGCCTGCCAGTTCAGGAGTGGGCCTGCAGAATTCATTCCGACTGAAGCACTGCTGTCTGCAATCAGGTGAAGACACACAGCAGCCCGCCCAGTGTCCCGATGGACCTTCTCCACACAGCCGAGAAGCAAGAATAAATCACAAAGTAGTAAAGGGGAAACTCTCATTTTTCACAAGACCCTGGAGACATGTCAGACTCTTCGTTTCTATAGAATGAACATGTAGAGCGTAAATCACCCTGCACCGGCAGAGCGTTATCTCGGCATACCCACATGCTGACACTTCCTGTTGAAACAAATGCAAAACTATTTTGTCAGTCTGTTTTGGATTAACAGGGAACAGAATTCTTTCACAAATTATGGGCATGAAACAACACCCTGCAAAAGGGCCTTTTGGGAAATCCCACGCCTGCATGGTTCATCTCCATGGCATGTGTCCTACATTTTTAAACATGGCTGTAAAAAATAAATAAATAAAGCCACAGAAAGTCGTATTTTCCAGGCAAAGGTTAAAGACTGAACTTTCCCCTTGAAGGCCTGATGTTGTCCTATCAGTCCACAAGTGACGTCACAGAGGTCAGCCATTTTTCCATCACACGCAAGTCTATAATAATGCAAAAAGCAGTAGCTTAATGGCCAGATGTTAGACACAAGCTTGGTAGTTTTTGGGATGAGGAAAAAAATTCTAATTACACTGCTGGGCAAATTCCTTGTTTGTCTTTTCTGCGTCCTTATGCTTCTTGTCCAGTTCAAGGCTTTTAATGTGTGAAGAACTGAACTCGGTGACTCGGCAGTAAGTCTCAGGCGGACTTGAGTGCTCAGTTCAAGTTGATGGCACGGTGGTCAGCACTGCTGTCTCACATCATCATTGAGCTGGGTTCAGTTTCGACAGCTGGTGGCTGTCCGTATGGAATGTGCACATTCACCATCAGAATTTTCTTCCAACCGACATACGGCTTACGTTGGTTCATGGCATGAATAAGGTACTGTGACAATCTGCCATCTTGTCCAGGGTTTGTTCAAAAATAAATGGTCTAAATTGAAGTTGCTTTTTATATATACAGTAGATACAAAAAGTATTTAGACCCCTTCACTTTCTTCGCTTCACTTATTGTGACAATGGAAAAAGTTGCCATCTTTGCTTTGTGACTTCCCCCACAAATAACCTCTCGTTCCATGGGTGAAGAGTGAAAGCTTTAGATTCGTCAGAAAGTTCGATGGACCCTAACGTTTTAGGGTCCCTTCATACCAAAACCATTGATATCTCGATGATTGGTGTGTGTCACAGTTTCTTGAGGATGGTCTAGAGCTAAACTAGAAACTTAAGCCTGTCATGAGATGACGAAGTGCTGATTCGTTTTTGAGCCAAATTGTGCAAGCGAAAGAGGAACTCTAGAGGAACCCTCAAATACTGTAATTCTGTAATTATGAAATTTTCCTGTCAATTGTTATCATAATGACCTGTTTTATGATCAGAAAGATCAGCATCAGAGCGGTAAATAATTACTGAAATGTTATAGAATAGTTCAGGTAACTCGATTCCTAGGGCTCAACGCCTACTGACACTCACGTCTGAATTTTTTCCCTCAAGGTACTCTCAATAACCCATATTGACAAATGGAAAACATGTTTTCAGAAAGATTTACAAATTTATTCAAACTCAAAAACAAATCTCTCATTCGTATAAGTATTTAGACCCGACAATTTTTAGGTCTCTTCACAGATGTCTGGACCACTCAACATCACTCAGAGACTTGTCCAAAAACCACTTCAGCACTGACTTGGCTGTATGCTTTGCATTGTTGTCACGCTGAAGGGTGAACCGTCACCCCAGTCCAAGATCGTGTGCACTCTCAGGGGGTTTTCATCAAGGACCTCTCTGTATTTGCTTCCCTCAATTCTTTTTTTTAACATTTTATTGGATTTATTAAAATCAAATAACATTCCACACAAGCAAGTCAAATTCTACAAAACTAAGTTTGAATCAAATCAACCGCCAACCAAGCTTCCCTCAATTCTGTCCCGTTTCCCTGCCCCTGCCACTGAGAAGCCCCCCCCATAGAATGTGGCAACCACCTTGCTTTAACTGTATGGATGGTATTAGTCGGTGATGAGCAGTGCCTGGTCTTCACTAGACATCGTGCTTAGACTTCTGCCCAAAGAGTTCCGTTTTTTTGTCACATCAGACAAGAGAATCCTTTACCTCAAGCTCTTCAGAGTCATTTATATGACTTCTACACAAAAGTAGCTTCTTTTTAGCCACTCCACCGTAAACGCCTGACTGATGGAGTGGTGCAGAGATGTTGTCCTTCTTCTTTTGGATTAGCTTAACTTTAGGAAGAGTCCTGGTGGTTACAAACGTCTTCCATTTCACAAGTATTGAGGTCACTATGCTCCTGGAAACACCTCAGAGCTTTAGAAATGATTTTACAGCCTTGTCCTGATCAACGCCTCACCACCATTTTATTGTGATGGCCTACAGAGAGTTCCTTGGACTGTATGTCTTGTTTTTTTCCTGTCAGGCAGTGTGAATTGTAGGACCTCATTTACACATGTACACATGTACCTTTATAAGCGATGGCAAATTGAAGTTGCTTTTTATATGTACAATAGATTCAAAAAGTATTTAGACCCCTTCACTTTTTTCACTTCACTTTTTGTGATGTAGATTTCAATTTAAATGGAAAACGTTGCCATCTTTGCTTTGCTACTTCCACCACAAATAACCTGTCGTCTATGGGTCAAGAGTAAAAGCTTTAGATTCGTCAAAAATTTTGAACATTGATCTAATCAGTAATATTTTGAAATGAGTTTATAAAGCACAGAGAATTTGTTGATTTAGGTATTTTTACAAGCCTTAAATTTTACACCGTTTGGCTTGCTCTCTCTCTCAAGGGTGGGGATCGATCTGTTCTTAGCATAATTCTTTTTTTTGTAAAAACTTGATTGCTATGTATTGATTGTAATAAAATTAATAAATAAATAAAAAAAAAAAAAAAAAATTTGAACATTTTAGGGTCCCCTGATACCAAACACATGGATATCTCGATGATTGGTGTGTCTGTGTGTGTGTGTCAGTGTGACTGATGAAGTGTTGTAGAGATGTTTGTCCTTCCATCTTTTGGATTAGATTAACTCTAGGAAGAGTCCTGGTGGTTACAAACTTCTTCCATTTCACAAGTATTGAGGTCACTATGCTCCTGGAAACACCTCAAAGCTTTAGAAATGGGTTTATAGCCTTGACCTGATCAACGCCTCACCAACATTTTATTGTGGAGGCCTACAGAGAGTTCCATGGACTGTATGTCTTGTTTTTATTCCTGACAGGCAGTGTAAATTGTGGGACCTCATTTACACACGTACACATGTGCCTTTATAAACGACGGCCAATCGATTGGTGGACTCCAATCACAGTCGGGAAACATCTCAAGGAGAATTAAACAAAAACTGGATGCACCTGACCACAATTTAGAGTGTCAAGGGCCAGAATACTTATAGCAATGAGAGATTTCACCTTTTGATTTTTAATACATTTGCAGATTTTACTGAAAACCTGTTTTACTTTGTCATTATGGGTTATTTGAGTGTAGATTGATGAAACCTACTTCAAATGAAATCTACAACACAGTAAACTGTGCAGAATGTGAAGGGTCTATTTCCTGAATCCACAGTAAATTTATGACACAATTACTGTTGCACTTGAAGCAAATAAACAATGTGACCACGTCTGCAGAACTGGACATTTCCAAAGGTAATCATTAACTACAATAAGATTCCAAATTGTACCACAAATACGGTGTGAAAGACTTGATGGGAGATGAAGCCTGCTGGTACCTGAAGCAGTCTTTGGAAGTATAAAAGTTTATATGGAGTCTCAACAAAGAACTTTTATTTGAACTTGAAGACTTTGCCGTTTGAACTTCCTTCTTTTGGATTAGAATAAGTAAACTTTATTAATCCTAAGGGGTGAAATTCAGATGCACGCAGCAGCAGAAACGTAAAAAATTCATAAGAGAGATAAAACAGCCAATCAATCACAATCAATCAATCAACCAATCAATCAGAGTATGTTAGGAGGCAGCATTGAATTGCTTGATAGCAGTGGGCAGAAAAGAATGGTGGAATGAGCCTGTGGCTAAAAGTTCTCCAAGACAGCGATTCCTGGAGAGGATTGAGGGGATTTTTCATGATGCCGTCCAATTTTGCCATCATCCTCTTTTCCACAAGTGTCTAGGGGTCTCCTTGTGATGGAGCAGGCTTTCCTGATAAGTTTATTCAGGTATTGTTCTTCTTTTGAGGTCAGGTTGTTTCACCAGGAGACTGCGGTGCTGAACTCCACACTGGCTACTACGGACTGATTAATCATTTCAAGCAGCTTACTGCACACATCAACAGACCTGAGTCTCCTTAGCCAGTCCAGTTGCTCTGGCCCTTCTTGCCACTGTGTTGCCAGATCAGTCCAGTTTGGTGTTTATATGGAACCCCAGCTATTTGTAGCTCTACACCCCTTCCACGTCCCCCCCTGGATGGTGACCGGTCTCAGGCTCCTTGGCACTCCTAAAGTCCATCACCAGCTCTTTTATTTTGCTGATGTTGATCTGCAAGTTGTTGTCCCTGCACCACAAGACAAAGTTCTCCACATCCTTCCTGTACTCTTGAGTCATCTCCATTATTAATACAACCTATGATGAAGGCGTCATCTCAGAATTTCTGTAGGTGGCAAGCGCTGGTATTGAACAGTACATGAAAGGGAAGGAAGGGAGACAGGACAGTTTTCCTTGAGGTGCTCCAGTATTACACGCCACCATTTCTGACACACAGTCCCTCAGTCACATACAGTACAGTATGTAGTGAAATAGTGCAGATGATTACAACATGAACACAATCTGGCATTAATGAAGTAATGAAAAATAAAAAAGACCAAAACCAGGACATCAAAATGCTACAATGGTCGCACCCTGCGCCTGTGAAGAGCGCCATACAAAAGTGAACTGAATAGAACTGAATGAACCAGACAGCAGCAGTTTGCCAATCAATTCATTAGAAAGAGTGAACTGGTGACTGTTGATCCTGTCTTTCAAGAAAGTGCCGACAGATTGTTACTTTACATTAAGGTGTCTGGAACGTAAAGTCATCAAATAATGAAGTGGGATGAGCAAAGTGTGTTATGATTCAACTCAAGAGCTCTTAGATTTCTGTTCTTATGATATATCAATAGTTCTTATTTTTTCCTGTTCTGAATAACATTATCTTCAGAGAAACTTACAGTGATACTGTTTGCTTTATATACTGTACTTTGATTTTCTAGCCTTGTTGCTAAGATTCTCAATGGTTTGTATCCCAGCAAGATCCAAGATTGCGGATAATTTCTCCAAGCTTTTCGCATTGTGCCATCTTATTTTCTTTACTGATTTTGGGTTATGATTTTAGTTTTGTGCCTCTTTGACTTTGATTTTTGAAATATATTTGTCATTTTGGTTATTGATTGTCCGCCTCTGACTGTGCGTGCCATTGGTTTACAGTTCATCTGTTAATCCTTCACAAACTTTGGACTGTTATTCTTTTATAAGGTGGCCACCTCAGAAGACTCTGTCAACAGTTGTAACAAAATTTAGT
Organism: Polypterus senegalus; assembly: GCF_016835505.1. Classification (NCBI taxonomy): domain Eukaryota; kingdom Metazoa; phylum Chordata; class Cladistia; order Polypteriformes; family Polypteridae; genus Polypterus; species Polypterus senegalus. Next base: position 6,039,242 of record NC_053167.1, on the reverse strand, counting down.
TTCCGAATGTATACACACAGACTTTAAAATCCAAAAAGTGAAAAAAAAACAAAATTGAGAACCCCCTTCTCTGCAAGTTAAAACAAATAAATACAGGTCAAATTCCATTACAACAAAGTGCCTAAAAATATTTTGTAGTAATGAGATTCTGTATTTGTCCTAACTTTTTGATTCTCATTTTGAATGAAGATGGAATTATTTTGACTTCTGTGTTCATGATGAGGCTTTATGTTGGCTGTAATGATAAATTAAATTAGAACATGATTGCATTCTTATATATAATAAATTCCTATATGATTTATTTATTGAATGAAAGGAAAACGTGTAAATTTTAATGCAACAGGAAATAGGCAATGAACAAATCCAGCAGATAAGTAACAGCATATATTCATATGAATTTTAATAATATTGTAGTGGTCCGGTGTCGCTAAGACTTACACCGTCGGAGAGACAGTGATTTATTTATTTTTTTAGTGGAGATTCCAGAGACGCTCCCAGCCTTGGCCCGACCCGCACGCACTCACAAACAGACAAAAACAAAGCAAACCTGTAATCAAACAGCAAATAAAGAATGTATTAACACTAAAAATGAAACAACGATACCGCCCCTGTTGCCCTTACGGCGCTCATACATTAAATACAACAAAGCAAAATCCACACACAATGAAGTCCATGAAAAACGGCAACAGATGAAATGTAACAATGAAGGAAAATAGTCCAGCGATCCGCACATCAAATAGCAATGTAAAGATAGTCCTGGGTGGACGGATTCAGGAGCGCTCCTTTCTTTGCAGGGTGTCCATAAATCCCCAGACAGTCCTCAAGTGACAGGCAGACGGCAGACAATCCAGACCCCAACCAAGAAATGATCCAGGACAAAATGAAATAAGCACTGGAAACCAGACAGGACCTCAAAACACAAATTACTTAATACCTTTTTAGTCACCGGCCCCTTTGTAAAAGCCACGCTGGCCTCTTTTGACCCCTGCACCCTCAGCAGAAGACCAATCAGAGCCACTGCAGGGACTGCTGGGAATAGCAGTTTTAATACCCAGCAGCACTGCTACAATATTAATGTTATTCATGACAATATAAATTTAAAAAAGAAAAAAATACAGTTATCGAGTAAATGAGATGCATACTCTGCATTATCATTTTATTTTATAAGAAAATCAGTAATCTTGGGCTGCAGTTTTTTTTTATAAAACTCTCCAACAAACCATTTTCCGCCTGCTTTCGCAGATTAAAAACCACCTCATTTGCTCCCTCTGAGCAAGAAAGATCATTTTTGACCTTCAGAAATCCAGCCAAAGCTTGAGCAGCAGCCGTTTTGTCTTCGCTAATTGGTCCTTCTTCGTCACTGCAATCACTTGAGCTCTCTTCCTCAGGCTGGCACTGAGAAGAAACACTTTCCAGAATTTCAGAGTCGGTGAGCTCTGTGGAAACATGGAGATCATTTTCAGCATCCACAAAGTCCTGAAAGCTCATCTGCTCACGGAGAAACTCAGCCCACTTTTCAACAACTGAAGTCCAGAGATCGGTAATAGTAGAATCTTGCGACATCTCTAGATCCTCACCTAATAAGTCAGCATCAGAAGCTGAGGTAAGGATGCCACTTTTTTTTACCAACACTTCGCTATTGTGCTTTCTTTAACTTGTGTCCAGGCATTTTCAGTCATTTCAATAGCTTCTTTCACGTAAATTTTCATCTCCTCCTCCAAGTTATGCAGACGAGAGTTTTTCTCAGCATTTCCTTGCGATAATACACTTTCAGGGTGCGAATGATGCCCAAATCTATGCAATTGGGTGGAAGGAACTCAACACGAACATTATCTAAATGTGGAAGCATGATGTGGGCAGCACAGTTATCAATCAGAAGCAGAATCTTTCTTTTCTTCTTCTTCATATCCTTGTCAAGTTTTCACAGCCAGTTTCCCAAAATGTCTTGAGTCATCCAAGCTCACTGGTTTGCTTTATACTCGCAGGGAAGGAATGTAACACACTTAAAACAGCGAGGATTGTTCGACTTGCCAGTGATGAGAGGAATAACTTTGTGGCTGCCAGCTGAATTGCAACAAAGTAGAGCTGTCAACCTTTGTTTAGATTTTTTTCCTCCTCAGCATGGATCACCTTTGAGTGTTAAAGTGTGACGCGGAAGCAGCTGGTAGAAGGCTCTAGTCTCATCAGCAATGTAAATTTCTTCAGGCTCATAAACTGAAATGATTTTCCAAACGTCACCTGCATGCCATTCGATTGCTTTTTCAGTTGGAACTGCAGATTCTTCTCTACAGTTTGCTTTGGCTGCAAATCTGAAACCATCCCGAAAGCAAATTAGCCAACCCCAGCTGTCAGTAAAATCTTCGTGGCGCAAGGAGATTGACAGTGACTTTGCTTTTCCTTGAATGAGTGGCCCACTAATAGGAATGTTTCTTGAACAAGCATCACTGAACCACATAAAAACTGCTTTTTCGACGTCTTCAAATGTCGCAGTTCGCATACGTTTGCGCTGAAGTCCAAGATTTTTCTTCTATTTTTGCTCTGTCTTTCAAAAAATTTGATGGTGTCGATAGTCGAAACTCTGAATTCACTGGCTACGTCTTTTTTCTTTTTGCCAGAGCCACAAAAATCTTGTTTTTTTTCTAATGTGAACTGTTGTCATTTTTTCATGTCTGCTATTTCTATAGGAGGGTCACAATGAGTTAAATTCCAATGAATGTTTTTCAAATGTTGACTAGCAATCAGCAAAAGGTATCACTGAAAGCCACAGAAAACAAACACAGCAAAAAAAAAAGTAGGAGGAAAGTTTGAAGAAAGAGAAAAATGTACAATGTTTCTGTTCGGGGATCGTTGTGCACAACTGAACTGCAACCACAGAACTAACTGCTCTGCGGATGATTCATTCAGGCATTTCAAGGTCTTTTGGGTATTTTGTTGTAATGCAGCATTTCTCAACCTTTAAGTATTTGCGACCCGAGTTTTCATAACAGTTTTAATCGCGCCCCCCTAACGTTTTTTTGAAAGGAGCCCACTAATACCAATTTCTTCTTTTTTAATTAACGATATATCATAGATTCATATTTTATTATACCTACTTAACGTTTATCGACATTTATCTAACTCTATATTTATTTTGTTAGTATCAGAATGTAGTTTAAATTAATTTGTTTTGGTTTCAATAGATGTATTTTTCATATTTATGATTCTTGTTTTCTTTTTTTCACATGTTTGCACCCCCTAGGGGGGCCTGCCCCACAGTTTGAGAACCACTGGTTGTAATGAAAGTATTTGCTGAATGTATTTTGCAGTAACGACATTTTTACAGACAATCTCTTATGGGGAAACTGTCGGGCCATAAAAATACTTCATTGTAATAAAAATTTTGTTGTAACGAAATTAACTATGAAACTAACTATGAAATATATTAGTCAAATAATGAAAAAGAATTACACAATATAACCAAAGCCAGGTATGCAAAGGCCCTCCCTGGTTCCCAGACAGTGATAATAAATGACAGCACTAACAACTAACAATAAATACTTACAATAATGTCATAAACAGTCCAGTATTGCAGGAGCAGTTAATGGTGGGTGTGTATTTGGAACACCCTGCGAACAGCTTTCTGAAAGCAATGAAAAGTTTTATCCTACCGGGTTCCTAACGCGGTGTGGGTTTAGAGGTGATTGGAAACAGTCCCTCAGATGAAGACGTATCCAGTCAGCACAAACTCACATGGACAGGCAGGCACAGGACACCACATAATCTTTAATCTAAGGAGCTCAAGATGTAATCCAAATGTGTGTATGAGGCTTATTGACAAACAGACAGATGATCACACCTCCTTGGCGTCTTTTAGGCTCCTTTTTAAAGGGCCTGCCTGTTCAATCTTCAAGCAGTCCAATAGCGTTATTCTCCTGGTGCCTTTGGGAGATGTAGGACATTTTAAGCAGCGCTGCTACAATCAGATTTGCATATTTCAGTTTGTAGTGAAACAATTCGCTTACGATACACACACGATTGTAGAGCAAATGTCAGAAATGCAAACTCAATCAATTCAGCACAATGCCACTTGGCAGACTGATTAACAAGACTGTAGGCATAGGACCCAAACAGGATAGTTGATGATAACACCCTACTCCTCTGCTATTGACTGGTTCCAGGAATTTTCAAGGACCTCCCACTGCAGCTTGCAGAATGGGGCGTGGCTAAACATGGGTAAAGTTAAAGGTTTAAACTCTGCCCAAACTCTGCCCATAACTGTTTTGTCTTGGTAGAGTAATATACCAATAATAATATATATATATATATATATATATATATATATATAATAAAAGAGTAATATACCTTTTGTATTATTAATAAGTAGCCTTTGTCAGAATGCCTAATCTCACAGACTTACCACTGTTTATAAGGTATTATAGTATATAACTTATCCCCACCTTCCCTTCTATATCTATAACCTCAGGCAATTAGGTATAGTAAAGACAAACAGGAGTTAAGTTACAATTTAAACACTGTATTATTGGTAATATTCATAAATAATAACAATATGCAAAGTACATTTGAATATTGGCAACCATACAACCTGATTAAATGGTGATGTGTAGTTTCAGGCGGCACACAGACTTGTAGTTATTTAAAATGTCTCCAGTTAAGGCATCATTTGTGCTCAGTTTTCAGCCACATGTCTGTTCAATATGTCTGAAGCCGAGCTGTCCTGTCTATTGTGTTGTCCTTCCAGTTCATGGTGTGATGGTCTTCTTCATCAGATCAGTAAGAGAGAGAGTGTGAGGTTAAACAAGTAAATGTATAGATTCTCTGTCCAACCTGTAGAGCCAATAGGATGTCATGGTACTTAAAAGCTTTTGATACAAGCCACTTCCAAACAGCCATACCTCAGACCAATGGGGAAATACAACATCTTAACACCTGCCATCCCCCCAAAACCATTTGCTGAGCTAATGTTTGCCAGTTAGGCAACCTGGCTTTTTGTGGGGAATGAGAGAGCGACTCTAGCAGAGAAACATTTGTGTCAAGAACTTCCCCCAGCTCTGTCGTAAAATTCAAAGAGACTCAGTCATAAAGGGAGGGTAAACATGAATGCTTCTCACTAAAGTAACACTAAATTACATTGCTTTGCCTAAATTACAAATAAAGACATACAAAATATTTATCAAGTTATTTGCAAAATCTCACATCACAACAATAACCCACAGGTGTTATGCCCCATTCTCCATGCTGGTAGCGACAGTTGTCAGCCTACAGTGACTGTAAGGGCGATAGACCTGGCCATTTTATGGTTAAGATTAAGGTTGTGAGAGGATGATGTATCTTAAATAATGATGACTGTTGATTAAACCAAGTTATATGAATGTACAATTTTCAGAATTTGTTCACAGGTCACACTTTATGAATTACAGCTGGAGTTTAGGCAAGCCTCTTTTTTTGCTTGCTGCAGTGTGGGCCTTCTCTGAATTTTTGAATTAATGTCAAATGACGCAAAAGACACCACAAAAAGGTTTGGGGCAGCCATGCTGTATACTTGAAAATTGGTTTAAAAAAAACAAAACAAAATTTGAGCTATAGGTCTTTACAGACTTGAGTCCAAAATAGAGCTGAAGTAACAGACAAAACATGGCATTTTTATAGTAGAGGAAATTGACATCATCAGAACAGGAGCCGGAGGTGATGTCATTGAGCCCAGGTGTAATTTCCCATAGTTGGTCTGCAGAGGAAAAAGAGGAAGAGATCAGTGCACTCTGCCACCCCCTGGTCCAGCATGGAATTACCCTCTTTGAGCCCTTTAGCTGCCTCCCATGCGCACTTGTGTTACAATACCTAGCAAATAAGGAAAAATGCTACAGTTTATACATGCTTTGCATTCAATAATAAAACTCAAAACACACCTTTTTTGTACCCAGGAGTACAATTAGTGCCAGGGCAAAGCCCGATGGAAGTACATCCGGGTCAGTCGAAAGTCTGATAAAGTAAAAGGTGTAACTCCCTGCAGCATCCTCTGGTGGCATCCACAGATCCCAGCAGGGCTGCCCCCACTGTTTTACAGTTCCCAGCATTCCTTGTGAGTGAGTATCAAAGCCTTGGAATGCTGCCACCTAGTCAGTAGGGGGAGCACAAAGCTTTAAAATGGAGCCTCCCCTGATCTCTTTATTACATTGATCTCCTGGCCGGTTAAGGGAATGAGACCAATCCCGGCTAGGACACCAGCTCATGCGGACTGTCCTTTGCAAGAGCTACAAATTTATAACCACCAACTTGATCTCTGTTTAAAATCCTCACTCAACCAACCAATAGGACAATACCAATCACTGTCATGAATCAAGTGCACTCTACTAACAAAGAGGGTGCAGGCCTTTAAAGACATTCATTGGCAAGGCCTACCTCAGGAAGCCTAACTTCAAATCCATGGGCTAGCTTTGCCCTACACAGGCCTAAAAGGAGCCCTAGCTGTCAAAGTTCCAAGCACCTCTTTAATGTCTTAAAATCTATTAAATGCACAAACATACCCTTCTAGGAAAAGAAACTGTAAAACCTTTGGCTAAGCAAGACAAGTCTCAGAGAAGAATATCAATAAATGTGACTATTAATTGGTATAAATGTGAGAAGCACAAACAGTGGTAATAATGCAAAAAATTAGGCAAACCCACAAAACACAGGGAAATATGAAGAACACATAATAGATAGAAGTGCATACATAATACATAAATAATACTTTACACAAGCCAGGGAACACCCCCTGACAATCACCAGGTCTAAATGTCCTGGAAAGGGCAGCCAGAGTAGGGACCCAAAGTCCTTTCCACTGCAGCTGTGTTCAGCTTCGGAGACTTAGCTGCTTTCATTTTCATGAGGGTTCCCCAAACTTTAGGTTTGGGCCCAAAAGACTCACTCAGGGGTCCATGTAGTCCTTTGACCAGACCTTTCTTGTGCTGAACTACAGTATATCTTTCAGTGGGGAGTATTTAAAGTGAAAGAGTAAGGCTCCAAGATATGACACCATATCTAGCTTCTAAACATAGTGATGGCATGCTGTCATCACCTTAGAACATTAGAACAATCTAGAATAGAACCTGCCGTTCAGCCCAACAAAGCTCGCCAGTCCTATCCCGATATACATCTCTGTAGCCTTACTCAGCAGTGAAGTCCATGGAATGGACAGACCGGGGTAGAGAGCAGGCACAGCGCATTATCCTACACAGAGCATTAGATGACAGCCACCCTAGGTTGCAGTGGTGCCTCAGATTCTTACAGGGCAGCATGTGACATGAAGTTCTTCAACTTAGCCCTGTTGAATTCTGTGGGTGCCGCTATGGGGTGCTGCAGAGACTGGGGAGCACTACTTCATGGGGTTTGCTCCTCACCCAGAAGTGTTTTTGAACGTTGTGGTTGAAGATCAAAGGAGCTGTCTGTCTCAGAAGGATGAGCCAGAGTTGGGTGGAAGGTGTACAAAGCTTATGTGGAGGAGTCAGTGACAGAACAGAAGAAGACAAAGAGTTACTATATTGTACTATGCTTATTGTACTTGTGGCTATGGTGGTGGAAAACGCTTATTGAGAAGAGTTTTTCCCACAATAAAAGACTATTTGTGCTTTTACCTTGTGTCCTTGCCTGTGTTGGGGGTGTTTGGGGAGCTGGAGCACCCTCTGGTGTCTACAATATACAGAAATCCATCCATCCATCCATTATTCAACCCACTATATCCTAACTAAAGGGTCACGTGGGTGTGCTGGAGCCAATCCCAGCCAACACAGGGCGCAAGGCAGGTAAACAAACCCCGGGCAAGGTGCCAGCCCACCGCAGGGTGCACACACACACACACATCCACACACCAAGGACAATTGAGAATAGCCAATGCCCCTAACCTGCATGTCTTTGGACTGTGGGAGGAAACCCATGCAGACATGGGGAGAACATGCAAACTCCACGCAGGGAAGACCCGGGCGCTACCCACTGTGCCACCCCATATACAGAAGTGGGTTTGATAAATATAAAATGAATGACGGAAAGACAGCCCTGTGAGTAGAGTGACCAATGGTGTCAAACGCAGCAATTAAATCTAACAACATAATAATTGTAGCACCTTGTCCTTAAGAAGAAATTAGGTTGTCATTGCCAAATGAAGTTACGGTCATTATTGTGCTGTGAGGAGTGCAAATGCCAAACATCTACTCAGTAAACATACTTTACAGTAAAGGGTTACATTAAGATAATTTTGAGGAAACAAAACCCAAATAAATCTCTTCTCAAATCCATTTTACAACATTTCTGTTCAAAGCCAGTCGTGGCATCACAATGTAAAACATGTGGGTGGCCATCTGAATTTCCTTAAAACAATTACAGTCTGGTCTGTTTGTTTCTGTTCCACAATATGAAGGGAGGGGGGTCTGTACAGCAAGCCAACCGTCTCTTTATAAAAGTGCATGTCGCCTGTTCACAGGACGCTGGCTGCACTGGCATCTGCTCTCACCAGCTCACATGGTCATTGAAGTATTGAGCATACTGAGAAGCAGATCATATACAGTAAACTCATTCTTGAAATTATTTTACTCGTTTCGCTGTCTGCCTCACTGTCTGACTTGTACATCTGGAAGAGTGACACATTCCAGTTAAGAATCATTAGCCTTTGAGAGATAATCATCCTGACAGGCAACTTCATAAAGCACCATTCAAAATGAAAAGCAGACGGAGCTCTACGAAAGCCCGCAACTCAAAAAACACAAATCACAGCCAGTGATATCAAACCTTCAGTCAGGATGGAGGGCAAAATTAAATGTCAGGAATGGCTATGATTGGAAAGTTACAAATTTGTGGCCTAATTGACCAACATATTTAGTCCACAGAACAATTTCGACTTTAATTGCACAGCAAGATCACAAGAGAGTTTTGCCATTTTAATGTTATATATTGTTAGGGACGGCCGGGAGGCCTTGAGAATGGAAGGATGGAGGAAGGCAGCTGCTTTTGGACATTGCTTCCCCCAAGATGCTAGATGGCAACTCCTCTGGAGTATAGTGGTGCCCTAGTTTCTCACAGGGCATCCTGGGACCTGGAGTTTGCTATTTCAGCCCTGTTAGGTGCCGTGGGTGCCACCATGGGCTGCTGTTGAAGGACGGGGGCATGGGGTGTGGGGCTGATTAAAGAACTTCTCAGATTGACCAGGAAGTGCTGACAAGTCACATGGACAGAAGAGCAGAAGCACTTCCGGGTCAGACCCAGCAAGTGAGTCAGAGTCAGGAGGAGGTTGAAGCTTGCTGGGAGGTGTGGAGGAGAAAGAGAAAGAGAATTGTGTTTAATATTATTGTGCTACTTGATTGTTTACTGGTGGCTGTGATGCTTAGGGGCACTATACAAGAAGAAAAAGAATTAAAATACTTCTTGGTGCTTTTAACTGGTGTCCTGAGTGTCTGTCTGTTGGGTTTAAAGGGGCAACAGTGACCTCTAGCATCCACAATAGAAAAATGAGTTATGTGTTGAAGTTGATGGATGTCTATTATAATGGATGAAAGAAAGGATAACTAATGAGACAGTCTTATCACTACTGAAAATACCGTATATACTCGTGTTTAAGTTCTCCCAAGTCGGTGCTTGATTTTACCGTATCATTTCTGGTATTTTATAATGTCAGTCGTATAAGTCGAAAGAAGAAAACTTATGCTGTTGGTCCAAGAGATTATGATATGCTAACGCTCACCTGAGAGAGTAACCACAGAGCACACAGCCTTTTGTTTCTATGTATCGTGCCTACGTGACCACACAGTAATACCCGTAACATTCTGAAGCGACATTTGCACTATTTTGTGTTTTTTGTATCTCACACCCTCATACACTTTAATCGTAAGAGCATCCCTTACTTATGATGAAGCGTTCAATCAGAAAAGAATATGAAGCTGGTTTTAAATTAAAAGTTGTTGAAGTGGCGAAAGAAATTGGTAACTGCACTGCTTCAACAAAATTAGATGTGTCTGAGAAGCTGGTGAGAGATTGGAGAAGGCAAGAAGTGTCGCATTTGGGTGTATAATTCAGGGTCTGATTTTATGATCCATTTTTCGGGTACGCGAGTATATATGGTAGAAGCAAGAATTACTGAAGAAGAAATGCAACAGAATAGATGAAAAAGAGTTCTAAAATATGTTTTTGGTGTTGTATAGGCCAGGGTGTATCTGGAATGGAGTGGGGCCTCGTTCCTAGTCCGTCATGTACCCTGCCATTCCCCTCAGGCCCGTGCTATTGGTATCTAATACATACTGTGCGCTCATCACAAGATGAGGGCAAAAACAACCTAACATGAGGACGATCAGATAGTGGCATTGCCTGTTTATCTTGAGCTGCCCTTGGTTTAGTTCTTTGTAGTGTAGAGTTTGTTCTTAGAGCGACATCATGCCACATTGGTTAGTGCTGCTGCCACCTCGATGAAACGCTCTGAGTTTGTGTCAGTCTGTCATCCTTATGGAGTTTGCACATCACGGCCATATACGTATCTGTGTGAGTTCTCCTATGGGTATTATGGCTGTACTCCTACATATACCCACAAGAATGTGTATGTGAGATTGCACAGCCACTCCTCATGCCTATTTTATCTACACAGGAATTTCGTCAAAAAGAAGTGAACAGAGCAAAATAAAGTTACAAGCTGCCATGGTCTGGCTTTCTTTAATTGTTATTCATGTGAGAAGGTTGAAAAGGAAACAAATGAGGGGCCTTCTGAGATGGGGAAGGATTGCACTAAATGGCTTCATATAAATCAGCGGTTCTCAAAACTGTGGGGCACACCCCCCTAGGGGGGCACTCAAGCTGTACAAGGGGGCATCAGAATAAATGAACAAGACATCAAAATACATTTTTTATAGTTTTATGTCAAATTTTAATTTGCAAGCAAATAATCACAACAAATGCATTATAACTAAAATTAAAATAAAACTTTTCCAAGGCACAGATCTAATGACTAACTGACGAGCGGCGTCGCTGCTGCTGCTTTTATAGTCGCGTATTTTACAACCAGAAAGTTCGAGACGTATCTGTTGTGAACATTTGGTTAACAGTAGATCAGGTGATAATGCAGCGCGACTGCACCACATTGTCAGTGTAGCCAATATTGCCAAATTGAGTTCAATATTTTACTGTGTATTCGGTTATTTTCATGATACAACTAACAGCAGTATAATATTTGTTGGACGAAAATACGTTCGTCTCGCACAGATTGACTTCATCGGTGTCCTCGTTTACGAGATTTTTAAAAATTAAAACATATTTGTTTCTTTACATAAAAAAATAATTAAATAAGAATAAATAATTTATTCTTTGTTTTTGGGATTAGAATTACTACCAAAAACCACACAAGGCATTTTAACAGTTATTAAAGCACTTTAAAAAAAATGAATTGCAAATATTTAATCGAAGTTAGCTGAACACATGCAAATCTTATGGAAGAAAAAGTGATAGGATACCGCGACACCGCACGAGTATCGTGCCTTTGTTAATTGTATCGTGGGTTATTCTCATCTATCTTATATTATGCAGGGGGCGCAGAATTGTTCCAGGTAGAAAAGGGGGTACATGAAATATGAAAGTTTGAGAACCGCTGATATAAATAATCACATTAAGTCAGGTCAGGTTGGCGAGCATGCACTGGTACAGCACATTGCCTCACCCACCACACAATGAAACAGCTCAGGATTCAGGCTGGCAAACCCCCCAGGCAGACCCACCCCCGGAAATGACCCTTTATCTGCCACAGCCAGGTGTTACATGGGTGTCCCCTTTGGCCTGGTCCAGCCACTCAGGCCCTCAAAAATGATGATCTTGTGTGGCGGATCACCCTCGGGGAATCACATTACATGGCCGTGGTGCCGTAACTGACGCTCCATTCCAATGCAGTTAATGTACCTCATTCGGGACTCCATGAGCAACTGGTCATCCGACACAAAGTCAAACCAGCAGTACCCAAGGGTTCACTGAACAGACACAGCACCAAAGAAGTCCAGTCTTCATCTCAGGTCACTGGATAGTGTCCATGTCTCAAAACCATATAGTAAGACAGGGAGCACCAGGACTCTAAAGACTCAAACCTTTGTTGTTTTACCAGGAATGGCATTGTGGGCAAATTCATAAAGAAACATTAAAAAAATGTGCAACATGAACAACATGGAAGACCTCTAAGAAAAAAAAAAGAGAGGTTTTATGATGTGGAGAAGAGAGCAGGACTGGACTGAATTGTGAAGACATAATCTAATCTGTCTTCACGGCTAATATCTTACAGTCCTGGTTTCAGTCACTTCTCTGTTTTTTTCTTGAGGTCTTTTTGTTAAAAAGAAGAACAAATCTTCACATAATATTCCAGAAATGCTAAAGACAAACTTCTCTGTTTGTAACTCGGCGCCCTATCAGACCTTTAAATAGCTTGTGCACACTGACCATTCGTGGACTGTAATTGGTCTACTAGGACCCAAAGTCCCTCTCATAAAATGCACTTTCTAGCTCCAAGCCCCCAGTGTGTAATTATATTTAATGCCTTTAGTTCCTAAGGGAAAGACTTTCATATTTATTTACATTAACCTGTGTTTGCCAAGTATTTATTTGCCCATGTTTGAATTATTACTGACTTTCAGTCATCTGCAGATTTAACTTGACTGCTTATTCATACCATTTACATGCAGTATTTTTAAAATATTGAACCTCAGACGACCTTAACTAATTCTCAACAGCCATCATAATGCCCTTTCTTTACTAATGCCAGTTCATTTGTGCTTGGAAACCCAGCTGGGGGACTCTGAAAATGCCACATAAAATCGCAGATCTGGCAAATGAGGCCCCTGTGGCCACTGTGACCACTGTGCCACCTTACACGCTGATCTAACTGTTGCTCAGTATTTAGAATAAAGGATTTTATGATTACTTCCCTGTAATGGAAGGGTTTGGAAAATGGAAAGATGAATGGATGGATGTTCTCACACTCTTTGATCCTAGGAACTATAATGTCATAGGGTAGGTGTGTGTGACTATAGTAGTGCCATACTGAAGTACAGCTTTGCCTGGCCTTACTCTTCACAAAGCGAAGGATGCAGTGGTTTAGGTAGCCACATGTAGGGCAGCACGCACATGAAGCACACTTGACGCTTTATTCTCCATACTTTAAACCTTTCATTCACTTTCTAAACCCACTTACTCATTTCACAGTTATGTGAGCCTATCTTGCCAGCATTGAACACAATGAAGAACTCAGAACTAGATGGTGAGCTGGACCGCTGAACGTCACGGTCACACACCTACGCCAAGCTTTTTTACCGTTGTGAACTAACTTAATCACACATGGTTTTAGGATGTGCCAGAAGAAACGTCCAGGTGAACACAGGGAGTTCATGCCAGCTCCACACCGGCAGCCATCAGACAGAAATTTGAACCCGAGATTAAAATGCCACTCTGCCATCCTCACTTATAACCCTTCATGTTCAAATGGAAATCTACCTGCCACAGGAAACTGATTTCTGCATTTCTAGGGACTTCTGACACACTTTACAGCCATTGAAGCTTAACTGAATGATAGGCCATGTTTCATGCGATTCTACATATCTATCAACCACTTGCATTAACACAAATTTAAAAAGAGAACATTAAAATGGAACATTCCACAATAACGCTTAGTCTAGTCACTCCCTAATGTGGCTGCGCACAGTAACGTGACACTTGTGTTTGGACTTTGTCTGCTTGGGCTGAGAGGGGCATGTTGTTTGTTCAAGTCTCGTGAGTTGTCCTTCTTCTCTTCACTGGCATCCTGTTCGCTGCAGGATTGAGTTTAAAATGGTACTTTCAGTTTTTACGTCCCTGGATGGTTTAGCCCCCTTCTATCTTACTGACGTCTTGCAGCCTTACTCTTCTTCCCGGTTATCGAGGTCCTCTGAGCAGACGTTATTGGTCGTGCTGACTTCCAGACTTGAGCTTAGAGGGGACTGTGCTTTTGCAGTAGCTGCCTCTAAGCCTTGGAATAGTCGGGTATCCTTCAATAAGGGTGCGTAAATAAAGGCGAACTTCAAAAGGGCGACCTTAATTGGGCGCAGCAAATAAAGGCAAACGCAACAAAATTATTACAGAAAATTTATTAGATAAAGGCAATGATTGAACGTATAAAATTATCTACGAACGCCTTTATTCGCCGCGCTCAATTGAGGTCGCCCTTTTGAAGCTCGCCTTTTCGTGCGCGCCCATATTGAATAGAGCCGAATAGTCGAACTTTATATATTAGGTCAGCACCAAGTATGGTTTTTGCTTTGTGAGGGAGCGTCAGTTACGGTACTGAGGCCATGTGGCGCGTTTCCCCGAGGGTCATCAAGCTCATAGGATCTTCATTATCGAGCACCCAAATGGCTGGACCAGGCCAAGGGGTCACCCACGTAACACCTGGCTGTGGCAGATAGAGGGTCATTTCCGGAGGGTGGGACTGGACTGCGTGTTTGCCCCGGTGGGGGTTGCCAACCGGGATACCCAGCTGTTTTGTCATATAGTGGGTGCGGCAACACACTGTACCGGTGCATGCTCCCCAACTTGACTTGACTTGACCAACTATGGTCACTTTTACATCTCACCTGAAAGCCTATCCTTTTGACTTAGCTTTGTAAACTTGTATGTTATATTATTTTTGGTGTATTTTTTAAGCGATTTAGTGATTATTGATACAATTTCTTGCACTAGGAATTTGTCATTTCTCGCATAACCCAACTTACTCTTCAGCGAGTTTTGGAATCAGAGAGCAAGGTCAGCTACGTATTTGTGCAGCACCCCGATAAGCAATTGCTGGTTTGCTCAAGGGCTCAACAGAGTAGCATTCCTTCTGTCACTGCCAGGATTTGAACCGGCAACCCTCAGGTTACCAACCCAAATTTATTGTGGCACCAGGGTGCACCAGCTCTCCAAACCTGACACAGACAGGCGGCGGGCACAAGTTCAGCACAACACATTTTTTTGTTTCCTTGTGGGAAATGCTTCCTTTTCATTTCCCAGCTGCACAGCACAGTTACGAGCACCAAGCACTTTGTCTTTTCTTCTTTCTCTCTCTGTATCTCCTCCTCCAGCCAGCTTCATCTTCTAACTACCAACTCTGGTTCTCAGAACAGTGGCAGCTGGTTCCATTTTATCCTGCACCTGGGAGCACTTCTGGTGCCAGTTAGCATGGTTCTGAAGCACTTCTGGGTGAGGCGGAAACCCAACATATTAGCATCCCCTGCCGGCAAACACGGAACCCAGCAGGGCTGTGATGCACTTCAACCGCCATGAAGTCCTGTGAGAATCCGTCGTGCTGCAGCAAACCGGGAGGTAGTGCCCTGTGCATATTTTTTCCCAGGGCTGTGCCACTACATAGGTGTTCATGCCAGGTAAGGGTCCACCACAATATACTGTATATACTTTATGTATTTGGTGTACTTATGGAAGCTGTTCTGCGCTTGGCCGACTTCTGTTGTTTTTAAATGTACTCTGTAAATAAAATTGACTTGACTTGTTTGAGTGTTGGTGAGCTGGCAAACATTAATGGCAACTTTGTTCGCAACCCCTTGGCTACGTCCCAGGACATCTACCATTTATTTGAAGTGGCATGCACCTCAGACTACAATACTTTTCATTTCTTTTTGTTTGTTAGCTCCATTTTAAAGATTTTGTTGCTTAGTTCATACTGTATAACATAAATGGTGACTCATGCCAATTCTATTTTCTCATTTTATTTTCCAACCGGTAGAACTCAATAATCCATTTTGTGTGATTAAATAATTCATCATTGTGCTATGATTATTATAACTTTTTTTTGCGTTTTACACATTTTTCTATATGTTTTCTTCATGTTTTACAGGTCAAAGGAATACAGTTGTCGCATTTATTTTTGCATGTGAAGTGATTGTGACTCTGTTACTTTTCCCATGATGCCATTTTCTGTTTTTATGGGTGTTGCCATTTTGTGATTTGTGTAATGTGGGTTTCCAGGCCGTCGTGGGGCCTTGGGCTCATATCGGACACTTGTGCTTTGTTTGTGACTACTCTTTACAATCGAATCACTTATCTTTTCTGGCTAACAACTTTCCGTTCTGTTCTGTGAGTTTTATTTTTGAATTCCCATTTTTTGACAATTGGCAGATTGGTTTTGATGCGCGCTTTGTTTTGACCACATTTCATTCACCTTCTACCTACCTCTGTGTTGTCAGAACAATTTGCCTTTCAAGCCTTCAAGATTCAGGTTCACGGAGCTCTTCTTTGGCTTCGATATGCCAGAACTGAACTGCTCAGTGGCACAGTGGGGGCCCCCGGCCTGCTACCCATCAGGGCTCTCTTTGTGTTAAGTTTAAATTGTGGCGGCGCCACATGAATGCAGACGACTTATTGTGTTTTCTGCCGAGTCACGTCTTTCATAGCCTTGTCCCGTTTATGTAGCCTCTAGTACGTCTGTGTAAATTTTGTCCCCTGGAAAAAAAGGGGGAAGGAGAACGTTGCAGGTCCCCTCAAGGCAATTTTCCTGTCCACCCATCAAGTTTATTTCCTATAAAAAAAAGAGGAGAAAAGGAGGAAAGAAAAAATAACAGAACACAACACAGAAACGCATCAAGAAACCTGGTTGTCACGCACATTTCCACAGCTTGCTGCTCTCAATGCCGGACTTGTAACAATCTCGCCATTTTCACAAAAATCCCTGGGTTCAGTAGTTACAGGACACGCCGAGGACCTTATTGTGAGATTGTTTCTTTTTATTTTGGGAAAGGAGCAAACATGAAGCATAATCCACCAGAACACAAGTGGTGGCTTACACGTGATGTGAAATGAGTCTGGTGATTTTCTTACTTAATATTAACTGACAGGAAGATGCAAGCAGAATTAATGCACATAAATTCTTTCAGACAGGACTAAACACCTTTCTTATTGTGTCAATGGCACAAATTTCACTGAAAGTGAAATGCAATTTATGCCAATTGAAATACTGTGTTTCACTGTAATTCAAGGTGACATGACACATTGTACTCATCACTAGTTATTTTATTAAAACACTTAATGGTGGCAACATGTATGTGGCCAAATTAACAAGAAATATAGCCAGATTGCCTCATTTCTTAGTTTTTAGGTTGGACGATCATTCAAAAACCTCAGGCCTCAAGCACCACAGTCCACCATCCCACTCACCTTCCAAATTCTCTCCTGCTCTCTCCACAAACAATTTGACAAAAGCTTAGTAGAATAGGGATCTCTGCCTAAACTTCAAAATCATCGTCTAAGCACACAATAATAATCTCTTTTGTAAACGTGCTTAGTCCATTACAGAGTTGTAGGGCATGACAGAGGGAGTGCCAGTCCATCACAGGACACACTAACACACAAACAGACCAATCTACTCACCAATCGGCCCGAAGTGTGCTTTTGTGGCATGTGGGAGGAAAGCCGTGTACCTGGAGGTTTCCTTCCCTGACTTATACACAGTAACCGAGCTGGGATTAGAGCCCAGGTGTCTTGAAATATGAGGTGAGACACAAAAATGACCAGACTGGGCTTGGGGTTTTCCTGGAAAACCGTCTGTAGGTCAGCCGAACGTGAGTCATAGAACTATATCTGTAATTAACTTAGTATAATTTCCCCCTACACGCCCTCTCAAACCGCCAACCGGCTAGGTATTTCCTGTGAAGAGCCCAGTCAGTATTTGCATAACAATCACTACACAAGCTGCAGCTACAATGTTGGGTGAAAAAATCGAACAGCAAATCAACATCAAATTTCTCACGAAATTGAACAAAACAGCCACTGAAAATGATCAAAACAATGTATGGTGATAACAGTTTGTCTCGCACACAAGTTTTTGAGTGGCACAAATGTTTCAAGGAGGACAAGAAAATGTGGAAGACGTTCAACGCCCAGGTCGAGAAAGGGGGTGGGTGCTTCACCAAAACAATGCTCCCACGCACAATGCTTTTTCTGTAAAGCAATTTTTGACTGACAAAAACATTCCTGTCCTCGATCATGCTCCCTATTCGCCCAATTTAGCTCCCGGTGATTTTTACTTGTTCCTAAAAATCAAAAGTGACCTGAAGGGAATACATTTTTCTTCAATGGAAATGGCTAACCTGTTGAGGAGCCTCAAGCAAGAAGACTTCCAGCACTGTTTCAATCAATGGAAGTTACGTATGGAGCGATGTAGAGATCGGGAGGGGGAGTATATAGAATGTGATAATATTTAGAATGCTGTAATTCATCAATAAGTATATTTTTTTGTCTCACCTTGTATCAAGCAGTACCATTCACCACGCTGCCACTACACTAACATGGGTTCTCCAATCACCACTTTAACACCATCCATAGATTCCTCTCTGATTCCCCCCAGCTGTCAGATTAACTCCACACATGGAAAATGATGGAAAGAAAAACTTCAAAGTAATCATCATCTACATCAACCTGGCACGATCAAATCCCCAAGCACCTCTTTAACAATCTGGCGCCTGGCAATAACCGAGCAGATCAACTGTGATGTTGGAGCGAGCTGTTTTGTGGGAGCAGGTACAGCAAATCCAATTTTAAAAGCAGGTACAGCGCTTACCCTAAAGGGCCTGTGCAAGTCTCTGAGGTATAAATTAAAATCCAGACTCGGTCTTGCCAATCCTGCTATTCCAATTAAGTGAGTCCCGGTGGCTCAGTCCAGTCGTTTCTCGTATCCTTGTCTGGGGAGGGCCAAAGGAGAGTGAAGCTCATCATTCTACACTTTCTGACAGGTTGCAGCTCCTAATAAGAAAGCAGAAGGAAATGAAAAAGCTGGAAAGAAAACAGATGCTGAAGCCAATAAACAACAGCTTGTTGGCTGCTCCGGGAAATCGGGAGTGCATCTTCTGCTACAATGGTATCCCAAAACAAACGACAGCCAGAGGTTGCATACCTTTCCCTCTTCCTTAAAATAAAATGTTTTTTACCCCTCTGTGCATGGCTGAAATTCAAGTTCACAAAATTTCCCCAATAACAGAAACCATCAAGGATGAGGTCCCTCACATTTTGGACTTTTCACACAAATGTGTCACTACAAGTTTCGCATTTCTCAAATCTGCGGTCTATTGAGATTTCTAAGACTCTTTTGTTGTAAGGCTTGTTTTATCATAAGTCATGAGTTTGTGACCCAAGTTTAATGTGTAAGCCAATAATCTTAATGTTTTCCAGTCCAGCACAGTTAGTGGTTGTATGGCTGTTAGGGCTTATTGCGTAGACATGAGTTCTGTGTTGGAATCTCATTTTTGGTATTCCCCAATTGAATGCTTTCCATTCCTCTACCACTACTCTAAATTAGCCCTTAACAAAGCTCCAACATCAAATTAGATTACTTCTTTTCCAGCGCCGAGACGATGACTGTCACTACTGAGAAGTCTTTCAGGACACTGCTTCTCTCAGCTTCATGGCCTCACATGGAGAGACAGGCTGTTAATAATAATAATAACAATAACTAGGGGGCTCTGCCCCCTGCTCGCTTCACTCGGCAACCCCTGTGTCGGCCCTACGCGCTACTCATTTTCTGGATCTGCCGCTTGCGACGAATCGTGCTGTGCTTTTGGATAAATACGAATATCAACTCTGTCTTTGACATCTCCGTCTTTTGAAACTATTAGCGCTGACAATTTGTCACACGTTGGTTTATTATATATGCGAGCGTGATCTTTCGGAATCGTATAGAAATCCAAGAAAACTTCTTTGTCTGCGTTTCTCAGATAAATTTAGTATAAAGTGTGATACTTTTGGACATATGGATTTGGATCCATTATTGGCTGTAGAATTTCTAATACGTCTGATCATTTAACTCTTTCGATTCTATGTTACATCATTTCTCCGTGACCATAAATATACAGTAAACCTGACTGAATTGTGGTTTCTTTGAAATTAAATTTGTAGTAGCTTTAATTGTTGCGTGAACACAGATTCTCATAGCATATGGTCCCGAATCATGTAAATCTATGTTTCGAGCATTGAATGGTATGAACGTGAACAGATTATTGTAGATTCTGATATTTTGCCTGTAGTGTTTGTGGATTTCATTTTCAACAAATAACAAATCTTTTATTTCTCGTGGATACGCCTCTTCTTTGGAAGAAGCACTACTTTTCCCTGATGGCAACATGAATTATTAGACGATCTACAAGTCTCCGACTTAAACTTTAAAGCCATCTGTCATATCACCTATGTCCATATATTCGATCTCTTTTCGCTGTTCCGTTATTTCACTGAGTAATAATTTCCATTTGTTAGCGCTATTGCGATCTTTACTATCAGTGTTTTGAGAGTTTTCAATTTTAGTACTTTCATAATCTCTAACCTGCTCTGCATGTGTATTGCGCCAACGTTTTTGAGCCTCTTTCCGATGTTCTACTTTGTCTTCTACTCTTTGACTTTTATTTCCGCCCCCGCTTGGACCTGTTAGGTTTTCAATACCACTTGGTCCAGGCTGATTATAACTCTCCTTATTTTCCGAATTTGCACTTAGATTATATTGTTCTTTTTTTAATTCTTTTCTCTCCAAAGCTTTTGGGTCTCTTTTCGACGTGCTGCCCTTTCTTCTTCGCTTAGTTGTTGACGTTTCATCTAGAATGTATAAAATTATTGTCTAGAAAAGGACTACATCGAAGGAAACGAATAGATTGTATATCTTGTATTAAAATGAGGAAAATGTAAAAATTTATAAGAGCTGAGAGCACAGGAACTGTGTCTGAAAATAGCATTCACACTATTGAGAGGTGAGTGGGCCATGGGCATGGTTAAATCTCTCAGCACAAAGTCTCATCTCGCAGGACTTAAAATTATCTCCCTGAAAAAGCCTCGACTTGTCCCAGGATTTTTTTATATAATAGAGAGATAAATTAATTTTATTAACCTGCAGCCCCTAAGTCAGTAAGGGGCAGTTTATCGAGCTGAGCTAAAGGAAGTGTTCCACTACTTCATTAGGCTTCTATCTACAAGAATGTCTTCAATACAGCAGCCACTCTGTATTTGGCTCTCTGGCTACATGTGCCCCTATGATGAATGGGGGATTTGCTGCTATAGGAAATGCTCCTTTATCTGAACACTTGTAAAAGATTCAGGGATCGATTCAGGACATGTTGGAAAGAGTATGTGTCCCAGATAGTCAGGAAGCATCTAGGAATTCTCTACCTTTCTGACCATGGATTTACTGGGCAACCCAAGTGAATGTGTTGTTACCATGACCCTCACTGAGATAAAAATGGAATAAAAACAATACTGAATTATGATGATGTTGACAAAGTTATGGTAAGGCTTTCTGCTAGCTCCATACAAGAATGCTATGAAGAGCATCTCTTGTATTTGAGACCACCCAGCCCCCTCTGGGCATTCTACCTAACATAAATGATCAGTCCTCATTGTATTTTGGGTTCCCAATGGAAGGATTTGATGATGACGGTCACATGGACTTCTGGTCTTTAATCTATCAATGTAGGAACATCATGGTGCTTTGAATAGTTGGTGGTGGCACAGGTTGCCACGACAGAAAACCGGAAAAAAAGAACAGAAGAGAGAGTAGTACGGATTTTGGAGCCACCATGAATAGTAATGATAATTAATTGAATATACAGAGCATCAGGATTAAACTAAAGTGAAGTTATGAGAAAGCCATGTTAAAGTAATGTGTTTTTAGTAGCTTCTTAAAGTGCTCCACCGTATCAGCCTGGCGATTTCCTATTGGCAGGCTATTCCAGATTTTAGATGCAGAACAGCAGAAGGCCGCCTGCCTCACCACTTCTTTTAAGTTTAGCTCTTGGAATTCTAAGCAGACACTCATTTGAAGATCTAAGGTTACGATTTGGAGTGTAAGGTGTCAGACACTCTGATATATAAGATGGAGCAGATTATTTAAGGCTTTGTAAGCCATAAGCAGTATTTTAAAGTCAATTCTGAATGACACAGGTAACCAGTGTAGTGACATCAAAACTGGAGAGATGTGCTTCCTAGTTAGGATTCTAGCAGCTGCATTCTGCACTCGTTGCAAATGATTGATGTCTTTTTTTGGGTGGTCCTGAGAGGAGTGCGTTACAGTAATCTAGCCGACTGAAAACAGAAGCGTGAACTAATTTCTCAGCATCTTTCAATGATATAAGAGGTCTATCCATCCATCCATTATCCAACCCGCTATATCCTAACTACAGGGTCACGGGGGTCTGCTGGAGCCAATCCCAGCCAATATAGGGCGCAAGGCAGGAAACATTAGAAATAATATTAGAAATAGTATTATTTCTAATATCATTAATTTTTTGATTGAAAAAAATGAGAAGTTAAGCAGCCAATGATCATATTATGGATGAGTTTAACACTTACAATAAAATAAAGATGCTTGAAAAACTCCAAGAAGAGTTGGGGAATGACCCTGTATAATGTCCGTCAGACACAATGAAAAAAAATAGCAAAATATGGATGAAAAAGCAAGAGCATTTGACAGTTTGGTAATGGTTACATAGAGTTTATATAGAAAATAGTGGCAGGAAATGACATCAAAAGCAGACAGACGGAAGTGATGTCATCACTGAGGGCCGGAAAGCAACATCATCATGGAGGGCTGGATGTGATGTCATAAATAACAGCACCGGAAGTGACATCACCAATGGAATTCGGAGATGGGATCATTGGATAGTAGCCATTTTGGGGAACCGGAAGTATTGTGGGTGGGAGAGGCATTAGTACATACAATTAACCCTTCATCTCTTGTAATATCACTCACCTTAGGGCTTTTCGAGTGCCTCCTAAGCGCATGTATGTGACACACTGTTCTTCATTATTGCAGTAGGGACACACTAGGATGCAACTAACGATCTGGGGAAACCTCGTTCTTCATATTTATTTTAAATATTTGGAAAGGAAGTGTACCACAGTGGCAGACTTCCCATTGGCCTTGCTATTCTCCCATTGAAAGGGTGCAGAAGATTCAGGGAGTGAGGCTTGTGATCCTCACCGCTGTTCCTTCTTATTCTCTCTCTCTGTCTCTTGAAGAAGTTATGTCTCCTCTTCACCTCCCAGGTAATTTTTGAAACTGTAATGTCCTTCTTCTTACACTGTCAGTAGTGTAACCTCGTATTTGTGACATGAATCCAGCACTAACGCAAGGGCATTTCTTGATTTTAGAAGCTGAACAACTGAAAGGTACAGATCAGGGGACAGGTGGCTCTAGAGCTGTGTGCAAGCCCACTTTTGAATCCCACTCCCAGACACTCTGTCTGCTTAGCCTGCACACTTTGATTTGGCCAGGGAGCCAACAAAACAAGCATATCCCAGCAAGCCACAGGTAGCTGTTTTTAAAAGTCTGCCACTTTTGTCACAGTTAAGAGAGCTCAGCTCTTTTTCATTCAAATCTAAAACCAGTGAAAATCTGCTCCCGATCTCTTATTGTCCTGTCATTTTTTATTGTAATAGTCTGGTTGGTTTTGATTGCACATCAACTGACTCCATTTTCTCCATATGCTCAGAGTATCTAGCACTTGGAAATGACATCATACCACTAACAGTATCAGGTTCAGATTCTGAATGCGTAAACAATGGGAATATTTCTGATGTAATAGTTTTTTTTCTTTATATCCAAAGCAACTGTAGTGTTGTTGTCTTATTGTCATCCCGCATTGTTCCTGTGATCTTAGTACAGCCTGCCTGTTCCCAGCTGTATGAAAATGAACAGGTCCAATGATCAGTACTTCTGTGTTGAGGCTCATGGTTCCTCAAACATATCTCTAGTGGCGTCTTTGCATGAACGGACCGTTTAATTATTTACTCTTCTTACTGGGAAAGCAGAATCCAGTAATCAGTAGGAACAGTTAATGTAATCGGTGCTTTAAAACCTACCTACAGAAATTTCATTTAGATGCCACTACCAAGACAGAAAGTTCAGCAGGTCCATTCTGCTACTCAAGGGGTACTGGCTGTCCAAGTAACGTGCTGACTTGGTCATTGAGCTCAAGCTCTTATTGTTTGCATCAAACACCTCTCAGAGGGCCACACAATCAAACAGTGGATAGCAGCTCTGCTTCACTGCTCCAGCATCCTAGGTTTGAATCCCATGCCCAGATGTTGTTCCTCTGTCTGTGGAGGTTCAACCTGTGGGTCTTCCTCTCTGAAAATATTATTGTGATTTTCGGTGGGATGAGTGTGAGTGTAGGTGTGCTTGTAAGTAAGCCCTGCATGGTGTAACACAAGTCTGTGTTGTATTAGCGAGTGTGCGGGGTTTTCTTTCCTTATAGTGCTGCTCAGATTCACGAGTGTAGGTGTGTGCAGGAGCGACTATGCCTAATGGGGGACTGGACTAAACAGATATTCACGTGCAGACAAAGCTTAGCACAGCCATCCTTCATTAGCAGCTCCATGGGTCAGTTAGTGTAACATCTACACTCAAAAGTTCTGAGCCCAAAGGGAGGGGACATCAAAAAACAATGGCTGGAATAAAATCTAGATGAGAGAATGTAACCAGTCAAGGGGAGAGAATGAATCAGTCTTGTAGATCTCCAGGGAACTAGCAAGGAGTCCTGTTCCAGGAGATGTCGATCGAGTCTGCTGATTGTTTGGGACCATCAAAGGAGGTTGTGGACTAAAGGGGGTTCACCGCAGTGACCCGTGGATATGGCAGTGAGTGAATGACAGAGAGAGAGGGGAAAGGTCGCTGAAGGCACTGGTGGAGCTGATCGGGAGAAGGAGCCAAGAAAACCAAGTCTATTGGCATCTCATACCTCTTGACTGATTTTACAGTAAAGAGCAAAAGGGATTATGGGCTCTGTGGGCTCCACACTGTGACTGGCGGAGGTGGCAACGAGAAAAGCTCTAGAGAACCCAACAGGTACAGATGGAGGTGGCTGGGAGGGGGAGCTGGGACATCCATTGATTTCACAGAAAGAGCAAAGGAGATGAGAGGGGAATACTGGAGGACAAAAAACTAAGAGGGATTTTAACCAGGGGATTCAATTATTTATGGACTTTTGAATTACTTTTACGTAAATAGATTTATTTTTTATGAAAGATTTTTAACTGCTTGTTGGTTTCTATTGCGTAATAAACACGCACTTTGGCACATTTTACACCTTACCTTACCTGCTCTAGTCCACGCTCAGTTCATGGACCCGAGATGGCGCCCATGGCTGTGGCACTGGAGCATCACAGAATGAGGATGGATGTTGATTCCTGTTAGGATCCATTTATGTTAATCGGCTTGGAGGTGCTTATGTGCGTGCATTATATATTTACTAGTACATAAAGTTTGTGGTTCTGTTTTATCCTGTCAGAAGAGTTACAGCACACTGAGGCTGAAGTGCGCTCTACAAAAACAAGCTGAACTGAGTTCTTTTGAGATCCTGCGGTCCTGCACCAGCAGCTCAGAGTCTGTCTGAGTTACAAGTCAGCTTTGCCAGCTCGCCTTTTGTTCTCGGGCATCTTTCTGATATCAGCCAAGAAACCCTAGCTGTGAAAAGAAATCATTCATTTTGAGAGGTAGAAGTGGTGTGGGACAAACGTTAGAACTAATGTTTCAATAGAGCAGAAGATGACTGCCACTGTGCCGTGATGGATGAGTGTTTTTAAAAAGTGAGCATGATGATTTGAGATGACTGCTGGTCTCAGTTAGAGAGCTCAACAAAGTGCAACTCCAGCACCTTCATGTTTAAAATGTGCCTTTGCTCTGCATCCCTGACTCCTTGCTTTGCCCTCTAATTTCTTAGGCATGTCAGTCAAGCTGCACTTCTCCATCCCAGTGGAGGGCGCCGGAGTCAATCGGAGTCGCTCCTTTGCTGGCTTCAGTGGAGTCCACAGCAGGAGGGCACAGTAAGTCAATCAGTTGGCAGTGGCGTGTGTAGCCTGCCATAGTGATATCCTCTAATCCTGGTCTTGCAAAGTGAGGACCTTAACAGGTAAAGTAATCAAGGCCCAGATTAATTTAAATGAATGCTAAAATAACACAACTGCTTGCACACTCTGATACTGGAGGCTTTGACAGAATCGGTGGAATCTTACTCTTTTAAAATAATCCAACCTTTTATCTGTCTGATTAACTAATCCTAATACCAAAATGGCTACCAGAAAGTCAGTGACTTTAGAAATGATGGCTGACATTTCTTAAACACACAAAGGTAGGTGACACACAGAGGAAACAGAAAAGTATAAAAGTACAGAACAGAAAAAGGAACTGAGCTCTCCTGCCCAGGTCTAAGTTTCAACCAGTTGTGCCCACTTGCCCACACTAAAGGACTCCCTACTTGCCGTCCGTCTCCCTCTCTGTTTCTCTTTTCACCCTGGCCTACATACCTTCACTTATATCGTAGTTGCTAGTCTCATTTTGGGTCATGTGAAATGTCACAGGTGACCTGTTTTAGTTTGCGGGGTCATCAGGCTGTAATTTCCCCAGCAGCCCCTGCTCTGCTCCCATTCCCTTAAAGAAGATGCCATTTGTGGTCAGTGTGCTGCCATATAAAGGGATGCAGGCAGATGATGCCAGCAGCATTCCCTTACCCTCACACTCACTCAGATGTGCTGGTTAGGGGCTAAGTGCTGCTACCTCTTGGCCGGGGTTGGTCGTCTTTAATCTCACCGAATGTCCTTGGCTTCACTCACTCTTTCACGCCATCATGTCAGTCCCTTCTGGGATGCTCAGTACATTCTGCAGGTCTTATCTCATTCTGTTGCTTTAATTTAAGTGTATTTCTTTTGTTTTTAGTTTTTTGTGTTGTTATTTAAATATAATTTGTGTATACTATGTTAATAATTCTGTTTTTGGCTTTCTTTTGCCTTTGTATTTTGACAACTTTCTAATTTTCTTTGTCATATTGTTTCTTTGAAGTGTTTTTTTCCCCTCTGCTATGCTCTCTGTATGTAGAACCTAAGGAGGCAGGGTCACCTGATCATGAACTTAGGGTGCTGGCCGCAGCAGAACGTAAGGCGAAGCTTTAGAGTGCTCTAATAGCGGTGGTCATTGTTCTTGATTTGCTTTGTTTTTAGGTGCATTCGCATGTCTGTCTGTACGTCTGACAGCCCACATGAAACAACCCCCTCTCCATTTTGGCACATTTAGTATTGCAAGACATTTGCGGAGGCAGTTCAATTTTCATAATGGAATCGTGAACAGATTGTGTTAAGTTAAAATTTAATAATTTCCCATTGAAAAGCATTGGCGAATTTGAGAACTTGTCTATCCTAAAGCAGAGAAACGTTCTGTGTGACTTCAACTACGAGTTCATTTACTGTTTCAGTCGTTGCTTGAACGTGTTTATTTTGTATATTTTCCTCTTTTACTTGTTTGACAGCTGCTCAGATACCCAATGCAAGCGAGTCAAACTCTGGAAATAAATGGAAGGGGAAAGCATATATTTAAGTATGAGTAAGAATGAAAGACTGAACGATGTTATCTACCGATTTTTATTATAAAAAAAACAATGTTAACAACCTGCAGCTAAATGGTGTTTGAACTGAATTGATTGACTAATTGAATGAGTGAATGGTGTTTAATTAATAACATGAGAAAGGTGAAGCTGTCCTAACTGATATAAACACAGGACGAGTTTAAATATGGACACGGGTGGGAAGCTTCAGTGGCTTAAGTCCCTGATCTCTGACACCCAGCAGCCCCTAATCTTCCAGTCCTAGAAATATACACGAGTAATCGTGCCCAGCCACGTGTACCATTCATATTCCTGTTATACAATATATCAGTTCCTCTCCAAGTTCTTATTTGTTTATAACATTTTAATGAACTGCTGTGTTTTAACGAACATCAATAGTTAGATGGGGAACTTACTTCAGTTACTTTTCTTCTTTCATAGGGTAATATATGTACTGAATTTATACACGTTTTGGTAATTTTGTATTAATACATTTTTTTCATTTGCTAACTATTGGATGCTACTCGTTTGGGTATACTTTCAAAAATGTCAAGTTTAAGAAAATTGGAGGACAATTAGTAACAGACCCTCCATAACTAACACATTTTTTAAAATTTTAACTTGAATTTGACTCTGCTGTGTATGAATGTCATCTCCTTTGTAAAGTGCTGTTAAAAAGCATACATTTAATGTAGCCTCCTAACACCTAACCATTACTTCGATTACTTCTGAGTATAACTCATTGTTAACAAAATATTTAATAATAATGTAATAACTGACTCTTGGATGAACTCAGGTGCCCAATGCACCTGAATGTAAGGCCATGCGTATATCGTCTAACTTGTTTATTCACCGGATTCTCTGTCTTTTGATCTACATTCACTTTTAATAATAATAATAATAATAATAATAATGATGATAATATTGATGATGGCGATGATAATGAATTGTATTTATATATTTTATTTAAATAAACAAGAGAAATAAAAGGTTTGAGACCAGAAAATGAAAACAAGTCAAAGAGCAAAGCAAAAGTCTTCACCAAAAGGACAGAGAGATCAAATATAACAAAACTAAAATCGATAATCAAACTCGTAATTGAAAAAGACATGTAGGGAAATCGAAACCAGAACTAATAGTTTTTTTGGATAACACAATACGGATTGTGCTGGTATATAATGTATCACACACAAACATACCCCCGGTAAACCAGGGTGAGCATCTTGATAACCAATTCACAATATAGCTGTATGTTTCAAAAAAACAAAACAGTGACACGATAAATATGGTACAAAATAGAAACTAAAATACTTGTTTTCTTAGAGACAGAAAATACTTAGAGAATCACAGGCCAAAAAGCACGTCATAGAAAAGGTCCCAATTCTACAAGAAAAAACGTGAAGTCTGGAACTTTCACTTAGTAAGAGTGGCATTCACAACATCGATAAGGTGCTGTTTCCAGGTTGGTGCTTCATGGATTGGATTTATTTGCTTTTTGGTTTCCTAATTTGCTCTTTTTGTTCTTTTCTTGCTTTATCCATTTTTGAATTCTTTCTTGTAACAAATTATGTATATATATAGATATAGATATAGATAGATATATGTATATATATATATATATATATATATATATATATATACAGGTATATATAGATATATATATAAACTGCTCAAAAAATTAAAGGAACACTTTGAAAACACATCAGATCTCAATGGGAAAAAGAAATCCTCCTGGATATCTATACTGATATAGACTGGGTAATGTGTTAGGAACGAAAGGATGCCACATCGCTTGATGGAAATGAAAACGATCAACCTACAGAGCCCTGAATTCAAAGACGCCCCAAAAATCAGAGTGAAAAATTATGTGGCAGGCTAGTCCATTTTGCCAAAATTTAATTGCAGCAAACCCAAATTGTACGCAGCACTTTGTATGGCCCCTGTGTTCTTGTATACATGCCTGACAACATCGGTGCATGCTTCTAATGAGATGACAGATGGTGTTGTGGGGATCTCCTCCCAGATCTGGACCAGGGCATCACTGAGCTCCTGGACAGTCTGAGGTGCAACCTGGTGGCATTGGATGGACCAAAACATAATGTCCCAGAGGTGTTCTATTGGATTTAGGTCAGGAAAGTGTGGTGGCCAGTCAATGGTATCAATTCCTTCATCCTCCAGGAACTGCCTGCATACTCTCACCACATGAGGCCAGGAATTGTCGTGCACCAGGAGCCACTGTACCAGCATAGGGTCTGACAATGGGTCCAAGGATTTCATCCTGATACCTAATGGCAGCCAAGGTGCCTTTGTCAAGCTTGTAGTGGTCTGTGTGACCTCCATGGATATGCCTCCCCAGACAATCATTAACCCACCACCAAACTGCTCATGCTGAATGATGTCACAGGCAGCATAATGTTCTCCATGGCTTCTCCAGACCCTTTCACTTCTGTCACATGCTCAGGGTGAACCTGCTCTCATCTGTAAAAGCACAGGGCACCAGTGGTGCATCTGCCAATTCTGGTATTCTATGGCGAATGCCAATGAGCTGCATGCTGCTGGGCAGTGAGCTCAGGGCCCATTAGAGGACATGGGGCCCTTGGGTCACCCTCATGAAGTCTTTCTGGTTGTTTGGTCAGAGACATTCACACCAGTGGCCTGCTGGAGGTCATTTTGTAGGTCTCTGGCAGTGCTCATCCTGTTCCTCCTTGCCCAAAGGAGCAGATACTGGTCCTGCTGATGGGTTATGGACCTTCTATGGCCCTCTCCAGCTCTCCTAGAGTAACTGCTTGTCTCCTAGAATCTCCTCCATGCCCTTGAGACTGTGCAGGGAGACACAGCAAACCTTCTGGCAATGACACGTATTGATGTGCCATCCTGGAGAAGTTGGACTACCTGTGCAACCTCTGTAGGGTCCAGGTATCACCTCATGCTACCAGTAGTGACACTGACTGTAGCCAAATGCAAAACTAGTGAAGAAACAGTCAGAAAAGATGAGGAGGGAAAAATGTCAGTGGCCTCCACCTGTTAAACCATTCCTGTTTTGGGGGTCACCTCATTGTTGCCCCTCTAGTGCATCTGTTGTTAATTTCATTAACACCACAGCAGCTGAAACTGATTAACAACCCCCTCTGCTACTTAACTGACCAGATTAATATCCCATAAGTTTCATTGACTTTATGCTATACTCTGATTAAAAAGTGTTCCTTTAATTCTTTTGAGCAGTATATATATACTGTATATATATATATACATTAGCAAAATACCCGCGCTTTGCAGCGGAGAAGTAGTGTGTTGAAGAAGTAATGAAAAAGAAAAGGAAACATTTTGAAAATAACGTAACATGATTGTCAATGTAATCAATGTAATTGTTTTGTGACTACCTGTTGAAGCTCATCGAGAGAATGCCAAGAGTGTGCAAAGCAGTAATCAGAGCAAAGGGTGGCTATTTTGAAGAAACTAGAATATAAAACATGTTTTCAGTTATTTCACCATTTTTTGTTAAGTACATAACTCCACATGTGTTCATTCATAGTTTTGATGCCTTCAGTGAGAATCTACCAATGTAAATGGTCATGAAAATAAAGAAAACACATTGAATGAGGAGGTGTGTCCAAACTTTTGGCCAGTACTATATATATATATATATATATATATATATATATATATATATATATATATATATATATATATATATATATATATATATATATAGCAATACTGCCTTAAAATTTCTATTAAGAAGAAAATTAAACCTTTTTAAACTGAGGGAAAATATGCCAATAATTATTTGTTAAGGATCTCTTTGTATACCCCATTGTGAGTTCAGCCCTCCGGTTGTAACATGACCAAGCTGTGCGCTGAGCTTACTCTTGAGCATGCAACGTACAGTTGCTCCTTTGGGCAAGGAGGAACAGGATGAGCACTGTCAAAACCTACAAAATGACGTCCAGCAGGCAGGCCACTGGTGTGCATGTCAAACAATCAGACACAGACTTCATGAGGGTGGCCTGAGAGCCCGATGTCCTCTAGTCGGCCCTGTGCTCACTGCCCGTCTGGCACCGTGGACCTTGATTGTCATTTGCCATAGAATACCAGAATTGGCAGGTCCACCACTGGCACCCTGTGCTTTTCACAGATGAGAGCAGGTTCACTCTGAGCACATGTGACAGACGTGAAGAGTCTGGAGAGGCCGTGGAAAATGTTATGCTGCCTGTAACATCATTCAGCATGACCAGTTTGGTGGTGGGTCAGTGATGGTCTGGGGAGGCATATCCATGGAGGGACGCACAGAACTCTACAAGTTAGACAACTGCACCTTGACTGCCATTAGGTATTGGGATGAAATCCTTGGACCCATTGTCAAACACTATGCTGGTGCAGTGGCTCCTGGGATCCTCCTGGTGCACGACAATGCCCGGCCTCATGTGGCGAGCGTATGCAGGCAGTTCCTGGAGGAGGAAGGAATTGATACCATTGACTGGCACCCACACTCACTTGTCTGACCTCAATCCAATAGAACACCTCTGGGTGTGACATTGTTTTGGTCTATCCGACATCGCCAGGTTGCACCTTAGACTGTCCAGGAGCTCAGTGATGCCCTAGTCCAGATCTGGGAGGAGATCCCCCAGGACACCATCCGTCGTCTCATTAGGAGCATGCCGAACACCCCCGACGTTGTCAGGCATGCATACAAGCACGTGGGGGCCATACAAACTACAGAGTACGATTTGGAGCTGCTGCAATGAAATTTCATCAAAATGGACTAGCCTGCCTGCCTGCCGGCCGCATCATTTCTTTCACTTAGATTTTTGGGGTGTCTTAGAATTCAGCCCTCTGTAGGTTGATCATTTTCATTTCCATCAAACGATGTGGCATCCTTTTGTTCCTAACACATTACCCAGTCTATATCAATAGAGAGATCCAGCAGGATTTTTTTTTCCCATTGAGATCTGATGGGTTTTCAAAGTGTTCCTTAAATTTGTTTGAGCAGTTTATATATATATACTCAGCAAAAAAAGAAACATTCCCTTTTTCAGGACTGTGTATTTCAACAATAATGTTTTAAAAATCCAAATAACTTTACAGATCTTCATTGTAAAGGGTTTAAACAATGCTTTCCATGCATGTTCAATTAACCATAATCAATTAATTAACATGCACCTGTGGAATGGTCGTTAAGACCTTAACAGCTTACAGAAAGTAGGCATTTAAGGTCACAGTTCTAAAAACGCAGGACACTAAAGAGACTTGTCTACCGACTGTGAAAGATGCCCAGGGTCCCTGCTCATCTGCGTGAACGTGCATTAGGCATGCAGCAGGGAGGCATGAGGACTGCTAAATAAATTGCCATGTCCGCACTGTGAGACGCCTAAGACAGCGCTACAGGGAGACAGGAAGGACAACTGATCATCCTCGCAGTGGAAGACCACGTGTAACAACACCTGCACAGGATCGGTACATCCGAATATCACACCTGCGTGACAGGTACAGGATGGCCACAACAACTGCCCGAGTCACACCAGGAACACACAATCCCTCCATCAGTGCTCAGACTGTCCGCAATAGGCTGAGAGAGGCTGGACTGAGGGCTTGTAGGCCTGTTGTAAGGCAGGTCCTTACCAGACATCACCAGCAACAACGCCGCCTATGGGCACAAACCCACCTTCGCTGGACCAGACAGGAGTGGCAAAAAGTGCTCTTCACTGATGAGTCACGGTTTTGTCTCACCAGGGGTGATGGACGGATTCGTGTTTATCGTCGAAGGAATTGAGCACGTCTGGGACCTGTTGGATCGCAGGGTGAGGGCTAGGGCCATTCCCCCCAGAAATGTCCAGGAACTTGCAGGTGCCTTGGTGGAAGAGTGGGGTAACATCTCACAGCAAGAACTGACAAATCTGGTCCAGTCCATGAGGAGGAGATGCACTGCAGTACTTCAAGCAGCTGGTGGCCACACCAGATACCGACTGGTACTTTTGATTTTGAGCCTCCCTTCATTCAGGGACACATTGTGAAACATTTTTAGTTTATGTCTTATGGTGTTCACTCTTTTAGTGTTCATACAAATATTTACACATTAAGTTTACTGAAAGTAAAAACAGTTGAAAGTCAGAGGACGTTTCTTTTTTTGCTTAGTATATATATAAAAACAAAGATCTTGCTTTGCTTTATGTCAGATCAGAGGTTTTATGGTTTTCTTCTTCTCCGTGTTTTTGACCATTTATAGAGTTTTATTTTTGGCCTGTGTGGGCCTGAAGCCTGTCTTTTGAGTTTGCCACCAAGCTGCCTGAGTTAAAGCCAATCCAATGGGCACCGACCTGAAAAAAGAGCAGATCTGGCCTCTCAGGTTGAGATTTTAAAGGACTGCTGCCTTGTTTGTGCTTCTTGGTGACAGATGTGACAACAATAGCCCCGTTCCTCTGTTTTCTTGTTCCTCATGCAGAACTGCACTTCCATTGCTAATGTGGCCCTTCTCCCTGTCCTGTGCCACTCTGGTCTTTCTTTTCTTCTGGAGAAGCCCTCCTATGAACAGTACATACCGTGCTCCATTACTTCTGTGTGCTCTGTATCCTTGCGTGACAGTGCCATTGACCCAGATGTTAAAGAAACAGGATAGGACAAGCATATTTATTTTACTTGAAGTAAACACCAAACATAAATGGAATTTAGGCGCCTGTTATTGGCGAGTACAGCAGAGAGAGATTCAGCCTCCACCTCCCCAAACACACACATTTCACAAACAACAAAGTTGCACGCTTAGCCCTTCTGGAATCGTCACTCGGCCAAACAGTTTCAGCGAGAATCAGTCGAGTATTTTGATCTGAAGGAGTTTCGGGCATCTGCTTAGGGAAAACAGAGGAGAAGATTAAAACTAAAGGGGAAAATGAGAAACATGACACTATGGTGGTCGAGACTTCGTTAGGTGTGTGTCATAGCATTTGTTGTAATACGGTGGACTCAGAAAGTATTCCCACCCCTTCATTTCCTGCACACTTTATTGTGTTATAGTTTACCCTTAAAGACAGGTATGCACATTTATTTAAAGTTAAAAACAAATCTGTAATTTTGCTGTATGCTGCTATATTTCACTATGGTGACCTTCCCATCCATTGTTTGCTATTTGCAGAATTACAGCCACAGTGATGGTGATTTTAATCTTAATACACTGCAACGGTACTGATGTGGTTTCAAGTGTGACTTTGAAATGATTTGTGAAGCCCTGTGCTGCCTTGGCTGCTGTCATCTTTATGTTGTTGATCACAGGGATGCCAGAATGGCAGCTGTGGTATGATGGTATTGAGGATTGTCCCAGCAGAACTGGTAAGGGGTTGTTGTTGTAGTCACAAGACCACAGCAAACAGAAGAATACAGACCACCAATAGAAATTAGTGAATGTAGAGTTAATTTGGTTGGAAGAGCATTCTTGGCATTGAGGAAAGAAAGAAGGAGACAGGCAGGGAGATAATATCAAACCTGCTTAATCCGGTTCAGGGCTGTGGGGTCTGCTGCCTATCCTAGTCACATCAGGAACAAGGTAGGAATCATAGGAACAGACCACCGCATGCACTCCCACCAGGACTATTCTGAATCTGTAAAAGTATACCACCAGTCCAAACCAAAGGTACAAATGGATGTATGCCACCAGTCCAGTTAAGTCTGAAGGGGTCAGTAAACTGTTGAATTTTAAACCATAAGGGTGCCCATTCAATTCCTACCTCTTAGTATTGTCTGACTCTGCGCAAGCCGTTGCTCCAATTGTAAAATCCATCCATCCATCCATCCATTGTCCAACCCACTATATCCTAACTACAGGGTCATGGGGGTCTGCTGGAGCCAATCCCAGCCAACACAGGGCGCAAGGCAGGAAACAAACCCCGGGCAGGGCGCCAGCCCACCGCAGAATTGTGAAACCATATGTATAAAATACGGGAAGGATTAATGCTCTTGTAAGCATCCTTAGATAAATGTGTTAGCCAAATATCTTTAAATATAATCCGCTACCGTGGCTGTCCGTTTGTCTGTCCAGGATTTTAAATCACCTGTAGCTCACAAACCGTGGATCTGAAATTTGGTACACATCTACTATGTGACGTCTTCTGTCCACTTTCGGGGTGATGATTGACCTCCAAGGTTATTCCTCTTTTTATTTTTATTTTATTTTATTGCAGAATCAACTCTCGGCAGCCATCAGCATGCATACGGGCGTCGTTCTCATCCCTACCACCTTCACCATCACGTCCCCTACCTCTTCATATCTTAAATCATTCTTGAGGCAGATTGAAGTGCCATCTTAAGTGAAAAATGAAGGAAAACGTACAAAGTAAATGCAACGCAAACACTGACTTAATCGGTTTTAATGCGAAAAGACGCCGACGAAAAAAGAGAAGCGGGCCGCTAGGGTGGAGAAGCAAGCGCATCAACCTCTGAGCAAATGAATGCTAAACGTACAGAGAAAGAGGATGAGAACTAGGAATATTCAAGTCAAGTGGATTCACTGCACGTTATTGTGCAGTGCGCCGTTACTGGTATTATAATAATAACAATAGATATTTAATATAGCAACATGCCATAGATAGGAGGGTGGCATGAGACCGACTGTGAAATAATGGAAGCCACCAGGGTGCAGCAAACACGTAAAAATAAAGAGAGGCCCAGAAGGAGCTGCCTGATGACCGTGGTCTACCATCTTGGGTTAGAAAGCTGCGCCAAGTCTTTGCCCGTGAGAGTTTACACCCACATCCCCAAAAACATAATGCCAGGCTAATGCCAACTGTTTCTGTGTGAGGGCAGGTGCACACATTCATCGGCCTTGCAAACAAAGGAAACCTCATCCATGGTTGGTTTCTTCTTTATCCCAATGTTGCCAGGATAGTTTTCAGCCCCCCTTTAAACCTGAACTGGATTTGAAAACGCTATTATTATTTTATATACCCCAGAATTTAGGGACAGCAGCCCATTGACTCTGGTACAAAGCCAGTATTACTCCCACAGACAAATGAATGTCAGCAAGTGTGTCTAACAAGTGACAGATAACATCCTGCTGCATTAACCTGCACTTATGATGGCAGAGAGCATGGGAGTCCTCTGAGTTACAGGCAAGGGGGTACGACCAGGTGTTGCACAGTGACCTGGCACCTTCTTTTGAGCCTGACAGTGAATCACAGTGCTGTGAACACAACAATACAACAACAACAACGACTTACACGACTCCGGAGAACTCTGAACTGAAAGGGAGTGAAACGTCTGGACGGAACGTCAGGCCTATGGGGTGGGCGAAGCTGGGAAAGTGAGTGCAGTTCAGCTAACAATTTGAATTAAAACATTAAAGCGTTTTAGATAAAGGCTGCTTTGAATTTATTTACAAAACAGCTGGAAATCCACTGTAAGTTTACATTGCAATCACAAAAAGATGGATAGACACACATTAGGCCTCACTACAAAGTTGGGATTCTGTGTCTCCCCAAATATCCATCCATCATTTCTGGAATTAAAACAATGTTTTCTCTAAACACGATGGCCGGGTTGAAGCATTACAGGCCTCACAGAAAGTGGGACTTGAGTCACTTCTTCATGCCGCTTTTACTAACAATACAATAACAACTTATTTTCTCTATAGTGCTCTTCACCGGGAGCAGATGTAGAACAATGTGAAGAATTCTCAGTTAAAATACAAGATGATACTAATTACTAAATACAGAACTGTCACACATGTAAAAGATTTTTTAAAACACACAATGAACAAGGTAGACACTCGTTCAGTATAAATGGAAGCTAACAATATCTGCCCGTTGGCCAGTTGACAACAGAGGAGACTAAAATTGTAAAAGAGAAAGTCAAATATATATATAAATAAAGTCATGGTCCTGGAGAGCTCGGCCAACTGGTCAACTACCTCTGCCTGGGTGTTCTATAGTGGAGGTCCAATCTGATGAGAGAGTCTTTCCATCTGATGATTCCAGGGCTCCTTTATCCAAGATGACTTTTCCATACGCAGAAGATCAGCCAGGAAGTAGAGCAGCGGCACTGAGCGCCACATCAAGACACAGAGAAGAGAAGCAGCAGAGAGGAGGGTTAGTTGTATCAGTTTATAAATATCATACTACTTATATTGTAGTACTAATGACTAACAGCACAGCTGATCAGCAGCTCTAGTCAGGGTATGCTGAACTGAAGTAGTTAGTCTTCAGCCAGGATTTAAAAGCTGAGACCAAAAGGGTATCCCTTCTATTAGAAGGCAGGTCATTCCAGAGCTGTTATCTTTACTGTAATTTTATTTTCACATTGAGTATTTCTTGCCTGTAAGTATGCAGTGGAAATGTAGTGACAGTTTGATAGCAGGGTGGCACACTCAGTCACATCTCCATGAGCGTGGATTTCAATCCCAGTCATGGCCCATGTGTCCAGATAACAAATGGAGTGTCGTGTGTGTGTGTGTGTGGAAGCTGTCCCTGGAATGGCATCCCAACCTGGACTTACTCTATACCATATGATCTGGCTTCCCATGATCCTCTATTGGAAAAGTGTCTCAGGATGGATAGTTGTATTATTGGCTTTCATACACCAAATTTTTAAATGTTACATTTATTTAAGTTTACACTTCATATGAATCTTCAACAGTCATAGGATCGAGTCAGACTTGCTCGAAAGCATTTTGTGATGTCTTTCCTTTTGGTTTTGTTCATCTTTAGGACCTTTGGCTCTGCTGGTGCTAAAATTCTGCACTGACTGACAGACAGACACAAAGCTGAATGGAGATCATTAATAAATATACAGTAGATATGCTCAGTTATATAAGATATAGTACATACGCTAAGATCTGGGCTACACCGTGTCCATCAAAATGAATGTACGTGCTGCCAGTATGTAACATGTGATGTGTGTCAGATCGGTGGTATTGTTGGGTTTTAGAATCAATAGAATCCCCCGTACCCTGATGTGCAGCCCCCAGTCTTGGA
Organism: Polypterus senegalus; assembly: GCF_016835505.1. Classification (NCBI taxonomy): domain Eukaryota; kingdom Metazoa; phylum Chordata; class Cladistia; order Polypteriformes; family Polypteridae; genus Polypterus; species Polypterus senegalus. The sequence goes on along the minus strand of NC_053167.1, from coordinate 6,000,937 downwards.
GAGCCAAGCGCCAGCTCTAACATGGCAAAAAAAAAAACCTCCAAGGGGACTAGACAGCGGTGTAACTAGGTGGGGCTGGGTGGCACATTTTTTGGGGGTGTCATTATTGGCCAAAAGCCTCAGTACAATTTGTGTGTAAGCAGCAGGGTTCAGAAAAATATCACTTGTGAATGAAAAAAAGTCAAATTCTCTGATTTTTATCCACAAATGCTTCAAAAATAATTTTCAGACTCTCCTTCTGTGATGGCATCAGACACAACAGTTGAAATTTATGAGAGGGAATAACAAAAATAAACATAAATATTACATCAATAATAATTTCTAGGAAGATAAAAAAGTAATTTCCATCCATCCATCCATTCCCCAACCCGCAGAATCCGAACACATGGTCACGGGGGTCTGCTGAAGCCAATCCCAGCCAACATAGGGCACAAGGCAAGAACCAATCCTGGGCAGGGTGCCAACCCACCGCAGAAAAAGTAATTTACAATTTAGAATTTTGTTTCGTTATCAACCCGAATGCGTTCTTGCTCTGCTCAGAAAACATCCCCACCTATCACTTGAACGCTACACTGGTTCTGGTTTTCGCAGCGTAATTAAATTAAACTAGTAATTAGAACACTGCTTATCCATGCGTCTATACTATATTTTTGTATAGTTAATGCTTATAAATAATTATATGTGAAAAATTATTGCTGTTTCTCTATATATGAATAAATCTATGCAATATGTATATTATTTTTTCTCTATACGTCATTTTCTTTTTCTATTTAATAAGTTAACATATTCAGATATGTTGGAGGGCAGCAAATTGAAGCAGTGCCCTGTCCTGAGCGGCATTAACTTGAGCTACGCCACTGGGACTAGAGGCATTGACAGAATGGGGGAATAAGCCCCTCATATGTGTAAATGCTAGCAAAGCCCCTGTGCCAGATCGAGAAATAAGATAAACTCCCTTACAAAAATACTGGAGAACTTGCAGCTTAAGAATACAAGAAAAATGTAATATTAAATACTTACAGGGATAAAAAAAAACAATTTTCCCAGCACTTATCATGTCATAGAACAACTATCCTGCTTAGAACCAATAAAAAAATGGAAAATATGCTTGAGAGGTCAGCTACAATATCAGCTCTCTCAGACTCTGCTTAATTACACAACAGCTGCATGAGGGGCAGCACAGTTTTAAATTACAACTTGGACACATTAGTGACATGGTGGCACAGTAATTAGCGTAGCGGCCTTACAGCTCCTGGCTTCTAGTTGTCCATGCGGCACAGGTACGCACCGGTGGGATGATTCTCCTCTGACATTCCAAAGATGTCCTTATCAGTTTAGTCAGCAAAGCTAAATTGGCCTTGCATGTGGGTGTCGTGTCTGCGTGGTGGACTGACCCCAACAGCTAGAGTCTCACCTAGGGCTGACGGGATGGGCTTCCACTCCCCTGAACCTGAATCGAAACAAGTGGGTTAGAAAATGAAAGGATTTGTGCAAACAGCACTTTTTGCAGTTTTCATGGCTTCCACTCTAGTCTGAGCCACTGCATACATTTCAGACGCTTGACTACAAAATAACATTTGTTGTTATAAAGATACTTTGGTTACAAAAGAGGGGGCCATGAAGGGTTAGGGTTAGGGTTAGGGTTGGGTTTGGATATTCCTCTCAAGTTAACTCTATTTGTGACTCTGTGATCTTACAACCAAGCAGACAGTATCAACACTTACAAAACACCATTGAACATATTGTCTTAATTCTAACTGTCAGTTAAGGTCGGCGTTTCCAGCTTTCTCGCGTCATGTATTAGGCATTCATTTCTCTTGTGTGATTAAAGTATAAGCAGCTTCCATTGCAAACAGAAGCTCTACCAACTGACACCCCAGAGATACTGTGTCAGCTTGACTGCACTTCTTGAATAGTTGTACTGTGAGGGACGGCCAGGACCCTTACCCGGCTGGGAGGCCTCCGTATTGGAAGGACTGGTGGAGAGAGCGAGCACACGGCATTATCTCCCCCAGATCTCTACCAAGCGTCAAGGTCTCCAACAGGGCTTCATCGGCATTGGAGTTCTTTGATTCAGACCTGCGGGGCCCCAGCCTTACCTAGAAGTGCTTCCGGGTTAAGCCTTCGGGACACCAGAGGTACTTCCGGCCATTACTTAAAAGGAGCTGTCTGCCACTACTCCGGGAGCCAGAGTCAGGAGCAAGGTGACGAAGCTTGCTGAAGGAGGAGGAGTTGAGGCGGACAGAGAGAAAGAGAGAAGAAGAGACAGAGACGGAGAAGAGAACGGCATTGCTGTGGGCTGTTTTGTGCTTTATATGGGGAGAATTTCTCAGAGCCAAATGCAAGCCTTGTGTCTCTCTCTGTGTCTGGTTTGGGGAGCTGGTGCGCCCCCTGCAGGCCACAGTACATTATATAAAATAGCGCTCTTATACAGTATGTAAACACTTGAATTGGGTTAACTAGCTTCTAAAACAGATAGATATTTAAAGGTGCCAGAGAAGTCGATCAGAATCCAAGACCGCAACATCTACTGAGCTACAGCAGATCGGCTTATAATCAAGTAACTGTAGACCTCCAAGTTGAAATTATAAGTGATTTATTGTAAAAAATACAAACACTATGCCCAGCTAACACAACACCTGGGCTTCCAGTTGTTTCCTAAGTGAATACCACCTTGCTTTGGGGTGGCCTTTGTCATCCTGACCTCACGTAAGACCTCCAAGGCTTTCCCCACCCTACATTCGTAGGTCTGGGCCACCAAGAGGTCATGTCATCTAATGTGTCCTGTGCTCACATTATTGAGAAAGATTAGATATGGCAAGCAAACTGACAAATAATGAAGTTACACATTGGCTCTAGGAAGGCACCTTCTGATGGCGACAGTGCAAGTGCAGATCTCAGATACTCAATGTCCTTGATCCTGTAAGCTACGCTCAGTGGCTACTTTATTAGGCACAACCAAATAGAACCCCATTTTGCCTCCATAACAGCCTGAGTAATCCAGGTGTGGACTCAGCTAAGTGCTGGGAATATTCCTCAGGAGTTCCGATCCGCATTGACTCAGTCCTGCTCAAGTCCAGGTCCTTTAGATCACGCATCTAGTCTATTCTAATATTCAGCAAACAACATCTCGACCATGTGTGCCTCATCTGTATATTGTATTTCAGGTGCAGGATTGGCTGTTTGGTTAACTATCATGCAGACCCCTGAGTGTATGCTTCAGGTCTTGAGGGTGCTAGGCCAGCAAACGCTATTTTTAGGTATCCCGGTCAGCTACTTGTGATGATAATGGTGTCGAGCACACAGAGGAACCTTTGCGTGGCCATGATAGTGTGTGTGTGTGTGTGTGTGCACCCCGGTCACTTTCTGCTCCCTGCTGAGGAGGGTCTCCCTGTGTGGAACATCTGCTCCCAGCACGCCCACGGCTCTCATTCTAGACTCCACATTTTACATTTAATGGTTACTCTGAACTCTATTTGCAGAGCATCTTCCAAAAAAGCAATCTCGGACTCGGCCTAATTAGAGGCTTGGCAGCCTGTGTGCCCACGGAGATGCAATAAACAGACTATAGTGGTGTGTCTGATCCCAGCCTTGCATTTGTACACAAGGCACGAGAAAATCATTTCTAAATGGAGTGATGGGGCAGATGAGACACACCATTGTTTTAGAGATGTTTGGGGATATTTAAGGCAGCTGTCTCGTCTCTTCAAATCAAAATTATAGTAATTTCAGGCCTGAATCACATCCACCACAAGATAAATGACAGCACAGCGGCTTTGTCTGGATAGATTGAGGACTGAAGGGCAGTGCTGGTCACACCTATATGATTTAGCACAAATTACTGGATCCAGCCTCCAAGCCAGCCATACACCACATACGCTAGGTGTCTGAGTCAAAGTCGAAAGTCATACAATCAGTTGGTGCAGCAGAAGGACGAGTTCTGCCACTAATAGGCCACCCAGGCTTCACCTTCCTGATTTCACAAGAGTTACTGAGGAAGACATTGGGTGCAACCCCACTCTATTTCATCATTTACTGATATTTTCAACATCTCAGGCATCACTCTCGTGTCTCCCACTCTTCCATCTCTGCCATGTTGTGTTGTCCTGATGTACCTTCTCTATCCTCATTGGTCCTTCTCTTACCCGCCACCTCCTCTTCAATCTGTTTTATTGCAGGTCCTACTCCGTCAACAGGAGCTCTGTGAGGTCCAAAGTGTCCCTGCAGAAGTCCCCAAGGATGCAGTCCGGCTCCAGTAAGGCAGCACTGGCCCGGGACCATCAGCCACAGCAAGTGGAGAGGATATTCAAGGCTTTACAGAAGGGCCTAAAGTAAGTTAATGTGCAGTGTGTGGTGATAAGGTTCTGATATGTGCAAAAGGGCCTACACTCGTGTGCAGAGGGGTACACAAGACGACTCAAGAAAGAGCAAACACACAAGAGCAGCATTTGCAAGCGTCGACATTCATGGATTGAAGTGTACACATACAAAGAGTCACATGCAAACCTGATAGATAGATAGATGTGAAAGGCACTATATAATAGATAGATAGATAGATAGATCGATAGATAGATAGAAAAGGCACTATACAGTATAATAGATAGATAGATAAAAAGGCACTATATAATAGATAGATAGATAGACAGATAGATATGTAGATCGATAGATAGATAGAAAAGGCACTATACAGTATAATAGATAGATAGATAGAAAAGGCACTATACAGTATAATAGATAGATAGATAGATAGATAGATAGATAGATAGATAGATAGATAGATAGATAGATAGATAGATAGATAGATAGATAGATAGATAGCTCTATGTTCCTACATGCATACTCTGGGTTATTTGACGCGGTATTTTCATGTGTATTCACAGTCATTTGCTAATACACACACGTGTACAGTTCATACACGAGGACATACTGTAAATGTGCAGTATGCAGGCTGATGTGTGTGTAGCTCCATTACTGAGTATTTTCAATTTTTATTTTTTTCTCATTTCTTACTCCACTGGCACTCTCTCTCTATGGATATGTTTGCACGCTCTATCTTTGGATGAACATTTTCTCAGAATTTGCACTCATAAGCAGGAAATGAAAAAGCAAGAGGCTTAAAAGAATTATTTATGCAAAGACAATTTGAGAACATAACGAGAGGGACACTGAGAGCAAAGATCGTCTCTTCCGGCATGACAGAGGCATTCCAGAGACAGCAGCTCATCTGGAGATTCTTGGCAGCACATCATGTGTGGACCCTAAGATGGCGTGAGGAGGCACAGCATGTCACAAAGATCACAGGATAAACATTCTTTGTCCTGGGACTGCTTAACAGTATCAGTAAGCAGCTCACCATGAGGGAGTATTTGTAGAAGGGGAAATAAAAGTAAGCAAAAGTGCATTGTGGGTCGGTATGGGTTGGGGGTGGGGGGCAAGTGAGTGCAGCAGCACAGTGGCTGTGGCATGTGACTGGGCACACTGGAAGTGAGGCACTGCGTGTATCCATAGTGCTTGGCATATGGGCCAAGCCAGGGATCTTTTTCTGCTGCTTTCACCGGCCCAAAATGACACACTTCCTCAATTCAAGGACCAGAATCGCACATTTCATTGAATCAAGGACTGTTTTCCCCTCTACTTTATAGAAGGCAGGAGGGTCGGACTCGATGTGCCATGATCATTAGAACATTGCCTTCTCTTTTAAATTCAGAAGTGTCTGGTAAAGCATGTATCCATAAGATGACAAGAAGTAACAGTAGCAGCAGATTAAATGGAAATGCTATTTACACTTTTTTTAAGTTGTGTGTTTATAAGAATTACATTGGAATGCTTTGAAATCTCTTCAGTTTTTTTACCTGTGCCCCCTGACTCTCCAGTATGAGAAAACCCTAACGTACTGTGACATCCCGCTCCACTTGCCTTGATGTCTAGTTATGCAAGATGTTAAGCTTTTTGGGTTTCCTTCCTATTTTAGTCCCCCTAGACCTTAAAACTCTGATTTGTAGTCCATTTTGTAGACCGTATTTCATACAGTAAATGACACCCTGATGATAAAGAGTAACCCACTAGGTGTCTTCAACAAAAATGATCAGAAGGACTTGAAGTTGTGTATGGCACATCAACCAACCCCAGGGGTCCACCCAAGCTTTTCACAAAGTTTTGACAAAAATGGGCAATGGTAATACAGGCGTGTGGAGTGTCGTTTTATGCAATTTCGAGGTTTCTGACCATAAATATGATAATATTTTTGATATTTGATTCTTTAGTGGTAGCCCTAGCCCTCTAAGAGCCACTCCTAGCATATTAGAAATGACCAAAATTATACATAACCATGAGGGTTATCGTTTCAGTCTGTTTCAAGGTCTGTGATTATGAATATGAGGTGAGACACAAAAATAACCAGACTGGGCTTGGGGCTTTCCTGGGAAACCGTCTGGAGGTCGGCCGAATGTGAATCCTAGAACTACATCCCATCCTACACACCCTCTCAAACTGCCGACCGGCTAGGAATATCCTGTGAATAACCCAGTCAGTATTCGCACAACAATCGCTACACGAGTTGCCGCGATAATGTCGGGTGAAAAAAGCAAACAGCGAGACAAGACAAGACAATGCTCCCGCGCACAATGCTTTTTCCTTAAGCAGGTTTTGACTGACAAAAACATTCCTGTCCTTGATCCTCCTCCCTATTTGCCCGATTTAGCTCTCTGTGATTTTTACTTGTTCCTGAAAATCAAACAGTGGATGACGTGAAGACAGAAACAGCAAGCCTGTTGATAAGCCTCAAGCAAGAAGACTTCCAGCACTGTTTCAACCAATGGAAGATACGTATGGAGCGGTGTAGAGATCGGGAAGGGGAGTATAGAGGAGGTGACCATTGTGGCAAGCGGCTGGAAGTGGAACCCAACCGGGACGCCCAGAAGAACCGGAGGAGGGCTTACGCCTCCTCCCAACTGTGAGCGCGTGGCCTGGTGGCTTTGGGGACCACGGGTACGGAGTACGGAAACTCAACCCTGTAGGGGCATGTGGTCACCGGCAGGGGGCGCCCGGATGCCTGAGGAGCCCTGGCTCATAGCACTTCCGCCACACCCGGAAGTGCTGGGGGGGAAAGAAGACCAGCGACACCCAGAGTGCTTCTGAGTGCGTGGCTGGTACTTCCGCCACACTGGGGAGTGCTGGCAGAAGCTTATCGGGAGGCACCTGGAGCTTGTGAATAAAAGGGGCCGCCTCCCTCCATTCGATAGCTTGAGTCGGATGGAAGATGGACGAGGTCTGGAGGAGGAGGCAAGGAGGTGGCCTGAAGGAAGAAGGCATTGTGTTGTGGCCTGGACTTTTGGGGGTCTGTGCACTTGTAAATATGGAGAATAAAGGTGTTGTGGGTGACATTGACGTTTCCGCCTGTCTGTGTCCGGGTCGGCTACCACACCATGTTTAGAATGCTGTAATTCATCATTAAATGTTTCTTTTTTTTTTACCAATCTGGCTATTTTTGTGTCTCACCTCGTCTAATGTTATTTTTGAGTTTTACTAGGAGTACAGCCCACTATGGACCTCCATCATTATATTACAAATGTCTTTTACAATTAAGAATATTTAGATTTAAACATTTTAATGGAAGCACACATTTTAATATCTGATTCTGCTGTTCTTGTTTACTATGAAATGGTACCCCTTGAATTAACTCCTTACATTTGTTATGAACAGCCCAGATTACTGTGGCTTACACTACTTCAGACTGTTCTTCATTTCTTTTCCCTACAATTTTCATACAAAACACAGCAGCCCTTGGCCCCGCTCTCTGTTTACAGAACTCAAGATGAATTTCCGGTGTATATTGTCAGTAAACACTCACACAGAAATGCCAGTCAGTGGCTGCAAAGATGGAGTTGGTTATCTGCTCAAGACTCCTCACTTTAAACATGAACATTTTTCTTTTTTTCTTTATGAATTCTACAGTTGACTATTTCATGGATGAAGTAATGAGTTTCATGGCTCTAAATCCATCTTTTGTATTATCTCTTTTCCTGTCTAGTGAGTACCTGGAAGCCCACCAGATGGAATTGGACTTCCTCGCTTCCCAGCAGAAAGACACCAGAAGGAATTCCAGACTGGTAAGACCAAAATGAGGAAATCAAAAACTGTCATGAAAAACCTGCCCACTGCTCTTGAATCAAAATGACAAAATAAGGTTCTGTGATGGATTGGTTCCCTGTCTAGGGTTGGTCCCTGTCACATGCGGCCCCCATGGCCCTGAATCTACACATTTGAAAGGCAAGGCCCTCACTGACTCCTCACTAATTCTCCCACTTTCCATATCGGTGGGAAGCTGACATTTCGCGTGCTCATTCTTTGCAGTGTACTTACAAAAATTAGGTATGTTTCATGTCCTATTGCAACACCCAGAGGGGGGGAAATAGGTGTACCCCCTAAACTGTATATATAGATAGGGGAACCCCCTCGTCACTATGTCTGCGACTTTCAATATACGTAGGAAGCCCAAATTTCCCATGCTCATCCTTTACACTGTACTTACAAACATTAAGTATGCTTCATTTCACACCGTGCCCCGTAACGAACCTTTGAAAATAACGTCTTCTTTTTGGTGGTTCTCACCATTATGCCGTAAGGAACTTTCAGAACTGACCTCTCCTTTTGGCTGTTTCATTCCTTATTTCCGTTAACAGAAGATTTATTTCACGACAGAGACGCCATCCCCGGTCCCCCTTCCTTTTTCCGCACGGCTGCTGTCCGCACACGTACCACATGGTTAGCTCCCTGCCTGTACACATTAACGATGTCCCGCACTCATGTGCCTCCTCACTTGCTTTCTTACTTTCCTCAGCTGTTCATTGTGCTCCCTGCTCCCTTCTTCTTTAGTCCACCGCTTCAAGCCTGTTATTGTTCGCTTTGCGTCACGTCTTCCTGCCTTTTCATTTAGTTTCTTCACACTCTTAATCCTCCGTGCAGGCCTCCACATACTCTACTTTTGATGGTCGGCGCACCAGTTATGTTACTACCAATCAAAACTTTGTAATGGCACCAGGCTTCAGATGAAATCTTTGCACAAGATTCTCATTGAGGTACTGTAACTGTCTTCACTGGAACTGGCTCAGGGGAGACCGGATTTATTCCTCACATCCCTCTCATACCCTCTGACCTCCCATTCGAATCCAAACGCCAATAAATAAGTCACAGAACCAGACTCTAAAACAGGTCAGCATTGACTTGACACAAGATGCCAACTGTATGTTGCATGCTCAAGAGTAAGCTCAGCAGACAGCGTGGTCATTTTACACCCCAAGGGCGTCGTTTACAAAGAGATCCTTACATCCTAAAAATGTACATTTCTCATACACAACATTTACAATCATAAATGAAACTTTTTACAATCCTCAAATTCACTCTCAATACTAAAATAAGCCTACAACAATTACATTGATAATCATGTTACGTTATTTTTAAAATGTTTCCTTTTCTTTTTCATAACTTCTTTAACACACTACTTCTCGGGATTTTGCTAATTGAGTATAAAACTGAAGGCCTGAATGGAAAGGCAAACGTTAAGAAAGACTTTCTGAAGTTCCCTTTCCACTTATTGACTTCTTTCGGGTCAGGCAGTGCCAAAGCCTATCATGTCAAGTACAAGCACTGGCCATTACAGGACCCACGCGGGCAGCCACCTTCAATCTCTCAAACTGGGCCAATTGTTGTATAGGAAAGTTTTCACTTAATTAAATAAACATATTTGTACTAAAGCGGTTTCTTTTTGCAGCTATGATTGATCTGGTTCTGGTGTTTCAGAAGCGCGTTGTAGGCACCTGCGTTCATTGTTTAAATCTATTCGGTCTCGTTTTTGTTTTTCTATGGCTGTGTCGTTAGCTAGAAGTCATTTGCTGACAGCGGTGGATTCGCGTGCTGAAGTGACCATGGTGCCGAATTCGGGCTTGGAGGGCTACATTACTAAACGAAGGTGGTATATGCGGTGGTTTGGGCGGTCGCGTTCGGGAGGCAGTGGTAGTGTGTACGGCTTGCTTGTGGCCTCTGGCATCTGTGCATATATACAACCTGGCGTGCACGCTTTACCTCAAGTTTAGTTTACAGGTTGTGTTGTGTTGTTCGGGCACCACCTACTGACTCTGGGAAGCCACTGGGTTTGACTTTCGGGTGCTGAGGCGCAGTGCGCATGCGATTTCGGTGCGTCTGGCATCCGTGCATATACAGTGCATCCTGAAAGTATTCACAGCGCATCACTGTTTCCACATTTTGTTATGTTACAGCCTTATTCCAAAATGGATTAAATTCATTTTTTTCCTCAGAATTCTACACACAACACCCCATAATGACAATGTGAAAAAAGTTTATTTGATATTTTTGCAAATTTATTAAAAATAAAAAAATTGAGAAAGCACATGTACATAAGTATTCACAGCCTTTGCCATGAAGCTCAAAATTGAGCTCAGGTGCATCCTGTTTCCCCTGATCATCCTTGAGATGTTTCTGCAGCTTCATTGGAGTCCACCTGTGGTAAAGTCAGTTGATTGGACATGATTTGGAAAGGCACACACCTGTCTATAGAAGGTCCCACAGTTGACAGTTCATGTCAGAGCACAAACCAAGCATGAAGTCAAAGGAATTGTCTGTAGACCTCCGAGACAGGATTGTCTCGAGGCACAAATCTGGGGAAGGTTACAGAAAAACTGCTGCTTTGAAGGTCCCAATGAGCACAGTGGCCTCCATCATCCGTAAGTGGAAGAAGTTCGAAACCACCAAGACTCTTCCTAGAGCTGGCCAGCCATCTAAACTGAGCGATCAGGGGAGAAGGGCCTTAGTCAGGGAGGTGACCAAGAACCCAATGGTCACTCTGTCAGAACTCCAGAGGTCATCTGTGGAGTGAGGAGAACCTTCCAGAAGGACAACCATCTCTGCAGCAATTCACCAATCAGGCCTGTATGGTCGAGTGGCCAGATGGAAGCCGCTCCTTAGTAAAAGGCACATGGCAGCCCGCCTGGAGTTTGCCAAAAGGCACCTGAAGGACTCTTAGACCATGAGAAACAAAATTCTCTGGTCTGATGAGACAAAGATTAAACTCTTTGGTGTGAATGCCAGGTGTCACGTTTGGAGGAAACCAGGCACCGCTCATCACCAGGCCAATACCATCCCTACAGTGAAGCATGATGGTGGCAGCATCATGCTGTGGGGATGTTTTTCAGTGGCAGGAACTGGGAGACTAGTCAGGATAAAGGGAAAGATGACTGCAGCAATGTACAGAGACATCCTGGATGAAAACCTGCTCCAGAGCGCTCTTGACCTTGGACTGGGGTGACGGTTCATCTTTCAGCAGGACAACGACCCTGCCAAGATATCAAAGGAGTGGCACATCTCTGGAGAGATCTTAAAATGGCTGTGCACCGACGCTTCCCATCCAACCTGATGGAGCTTGAGAGGTGCTGCAAAGAGGAATGGGTGAAACTGGCCAAGGATAGGTGTGCCAAGCTTGTGGCATCATATTTAAAAAAGACTTGAGGCTGTAATTGCTGCCAAAGGTGCATCGACAAAGTATTTAGCAAAGGCCGTGAATACTTATGTACATGTGCTTTCTCAGTTTATTTATTTTTAATAAATTTGCTAAAACCTCAAGTAAACTTTTTTCACATTGTCATTATGGGGTGTTGTGTGTAGAATTCTGAGGAAAAAAAATATTTAATTCATTTTGGAATAAGGCTGTAACATAAAAAAATGTGGAAAAAGTGATGTGCTGTGAATACTTTCCGGATGCACTGTATACAGCCTTCGTTTAGTAATATAGATTAACAAAAGTCCTGTGTGCGTATTGTAAATGAGTGGACGCTAGAGATTGCTGTTGCCCCGTGAAACCCAACAGACAGATGTTCGTGACACACTTGTAAAAGTACCAAATATAATTGAATTATTTTCTCAAATAAAGCGCACAAAGCACCACAATTCTCCAAAACAATAATCAATAATCACAATAACACAATCCTCCACTCCCAGCAGTGCAGAGCACTCCGTTACACACCCTCCCAACTCTGGCTCAGCTTGCCAGGTCTTTTATAGTCCTTTATATAGTCCTTGACCTGGAAGATGAAGACTTATATTTTTCTTCAGCCTGGAAGTACTTCTGTTCTTCCATCCCTGTGACTTGGGAGTACTTCCGGGCTATAGGGAAAATAAAAATCCCTGCGTCTCCCTGCGGCATCTCACGATGGCACCCACGGCACCCAGCAGGGCTGTGAAGCTGAACTCCATCTCCCATGATGCTCTGCGGGAATCCAGGGCACCACCATGCTTCAGGGAAGACGCCATCTATTGGCCTGGATGTGTCAGCCGGGATGAGCAGCTGGCCATCCATCGCAGTATGTATGGAGCAAGTCATGCTCAACGACAGCCACTAGATGGTGCATGCATGCAGTTCTACGAGGCTGGCACCTAACTTCTTACTACGAAAGACCTGTGAGCAGCAAACACCGCCACACAACAATGATGCTGGGCTAATGACACCAAAGAAGAGACACAATGTTGTAACGAATGCTGCGGCTCGACAACGTGCAAGTGAAATGGCAATAGAGGGGCAAGGCTTGAAGTTTTCATTAAAATCATTGTCTATCTGGAGATATTTTCTCGAGACAAAGATTAATAGGACTCGGCTAAGAGATGGCTTCACCAGTGTCTTATGAAAGCCAGGGAGGCAGTGAGCACGGGTGGATCCACGTCCTCTGCACCCTTAAGAGTTAGCTGACGCCTCTCCAAGTTCATGAATATAGTAAAGCTGCTAGAGGGTCTTCAGGTTGTTATTTTCTCCCAAAGACCACACACAGCTAGTATTTACATATACAGTGTTTATATACCCATCAGCCCCAAGTAAAAAGAAACTGTTGATAAATGAAGGGAATAAAACTGATTATCGCTTTATAGTGGTAGCTGTCAAGAGTTGGGATTAGGCAGCAAGTGGACAGTCAGTTCTTGATGGTGATGTGTTAGAAGCAGGAAAAATGGACAAGCATTAGGATCTGAGCAACTCTGACACAAACCAGACTGTGATGGCTAGACGACTGAGTCAGAGCATCTCCAAAACAGCAGGTCATGGGGGATATGGTGTGCAGTGGTTTATTACCTACCAAAAGTAGTCCAAGGAAGGACAACTGGTGAACTAGAAGCAGGCTAATGGATGCCCAAGGCTCATGGGGAGAGAAGGCCAGCCTGTCTGTTGCTTTGTCACAGAAGAGCACAAATTGCATAAAAATGTAATTCTGGCCGTCCAAGAAAGGTGTCAGGACACACAGAGGGAATGTGGGCCTGCATTTACAATGGACATGTGAGAAGACGGTGGCGTAGTCTGATGAGTTAGGTTGCTTTTAGATCATGTGGACGACCAGGTGCATGTGCGTCGTTTGCCTGGGGAAGAGATGGCAGCAGGATGCACTGTGGGAAGACTTGCTAATGGAGGCAGTGTGATGGTCTGGGCAATGTTATGCTGGCAAACCCTGATGTTACTTTAACACATACCACCTACCTAAAGATGAAGGGGATACACCCCTTCATGGCAGTGCTATTTCAGCACCCTGACACTCTGCAAAAGATTTGAGGAACATGACAAATATCTCAAGGTGTTGGCTTGGTCTCTCATTCCAAGTGAGCATCTTGTTCTTGAAAAGCAAGTCCGATCCATGGAGGCCCCACATCAAAACTTCCAGGACTTCAATGATCTGCTGCTAATTTTCTTGGTGCAGATACCACAGGCATACCTTCAGAGGTCTTGTGGATGTCTTTGTCTCGACAGGTTTGGAGCTGCTTTGGCATTACGAGGGGGACCTACACGAAATTAGCCCAGTGGTTTTCATTTTGTGGCCAATCGATGTATATGTTACATTATAAGCACAAGCAGATTAAGTATCACTCCATGGCTCAGTTTGGGAGTCAGAGGTGAAGGAGAACTGGCAGCCTTGTGGTGTGAGATCATCACCTGTCTTTACCCCATGAACAAACCCATAATGCCCTGCAGCTCCAGGGTCTCACAGTGCATTTTTTACACATTTTGTTCTGATTAGCAACTGGAATTAAAACCAAGATAATGTCTGCCTCCTATCGGTATGTGCTTGCAAGGCAAATGAAAGGCAGAAGGCCAGTGTGCGATCACAAGCACCTCAGATTCACTCATTGTTGATCCTTTGTCTCTCTCTGCAGGCTTTTCTCTACGACTTGGAAAAGGTATGCATTCTTCCTTCTTTTTTGTTTCACAGAAATGACCTGACCTTGTGGCTCAGGATGCCTTTTTTTAATCTTATATAGCAAACAAGGGCAGCTGAGAGGTATATCCGGAGGCTGGAGTTTCACATTAGTAAGGTAAGGCCCTGGCGGGCTCGACTGCGTTTTTACGTCATATATTGTAACCCGACACCTGAGAACATAGAAAGCTCTGTGCCACTCAAGTAGTCCTCACCGGTTTATTTGTATAGGGTGGTCCAGATCTAATTATGCAGATCCAGATCGTCTGGATGACTTTGATTTACTATGCGGCAATGATTCCAGTTCAGCGCGAAGACGATTCTTCATGTCGTCAGTTTGCACACTTCTCGATGGTCCGGGATTTTTCGGGTGATTTTCTATGTAATGAACTTATTAAGTTATAGCGTAGTGAAAATTGCATAATTAGATCTGGACCACCCTATAGTATTCATAAGCAACAGTGATACAGGAAGCACCAATGTTACTATTGGACAATCAGAGCTGCAAGCATAAAGACACAGCATACAGCATACTAGACGCCATTGTTTTTCCCATTATGAAATGACCGTCTTTCCTCTCATTTTAGATCGAGGAGCTTTACGAGTCATATTGCATTCACTGGCGCCTCTGTGATGGGGCTCAGAATATGAAGAAAGCCTTCTCAATGCTACCATCTACCAAGGCGTCACGGGAGAGTCTCCTGGAGCTCAGCAGGAACTACAAGGAGTGTATGGAGGTATACATGACCCTATCATAGGTGGGTGACATTGTGGCAACTAACACAGGAGCATGCCAGGATTTCCAGGCTAGGAAGTCTCAGGGTTCTCTATTGAAAGTATTCACTCTTGTTCAAACTCTTCATCATTACAAACAACATTAATCAGAGCCTTCCATGTTATTTATGATTGAAATCAATATGTCACTCAGTCATTGACTGGCATGCTGACATCATCAGGGGCACTCAAACTCAAATGGGATAAACCAGCTCTACAATGGGCAGCCCCAGCTTGACTATCTCTCACCTCCAATGAAAATCTAAATGCTGCTTGCCATAAGAAAATAAAGCAAAAAATGGGCTTTGCTCATTAGGGTAACAATGTTATAATATTATGAGCTATGCTACCCATTTAAGATGGGTTGAAATCTATCACCGTAGACTTTGGCATTGACATTTGCAGTTCACCACGCAACACATGTGTCTCTGTTGCATGCCATTTGGGATAAAACCCACAAAAGCAACATTAATGTTTGCAATGCACCATCTGTTGGAATGACCAATGCAATGCATTTAATTACTGAAAATGTTTGTGATGCTCCATCTTTTGGAATGACAGAGACATCGCAACTGGACGGACACAGAGATACACAGACACAGAAACACTTGTCCATAACTTACTAGGGTGGCATGGTGGTGCAGTGGTGAGTAGTGCCGCCTCATGGATCCAGTGCACTAGGTTTGAGTCCAATGCCTGTATGGTGTTTGCATGTTCTCCCTGTGTCTATGCAGGTCCTTCGTCTGGGTAGTCTGGTTTTCATTCCACATCCCCCCCAAAGATGTGCTGGTAAAGTTGATTGGCTGTTCCCAATTCACCCTTGTGAATGAGTGGGCCCAGTGATGGTCTTGCCTTGTACCCGTTGTTTCCAGGACATGCTATTGCATTCCGAATCTGGTTAGGAAATGCTGCATAGATGTCATTCTCTAACTTACTAATACCCATCAAAATAAGTTAATAGCCCATCCATCTATCGATCCATTATCCAACCCGCTATATCCTAACTACAGGGTTACGGGGGTCTGCTGGAGCCAATCTGGGTGCCAGCCCACCGCAGACTTTATAATCTATATTTGTTATTACCATTGCAGAGCAGTGTCATTTCGAGGTTATCCTGGAATGCATTGGCGGAGGAACACTCACAAAACCATGCTTACTGAAGTTGGCCAAGAAATTAACAAAGTAAAAGAACACGGTAGAAGAAAAAGAAGAAGAAAACAACAACAACAACAACAACAAATAATTCCATTCATTTAGTGAGCACACTTATTAAACGTTTAGCCTTGCGTGTGCCGCAGCACCAGTGGCATAAGAGGAGGCATACCTGAAGTGGGCAACATAGGACATGCCCACACTCATGAATGCTGGATGAATTTACAGTTTTAAATAATAAAGCTCATTCATGATAAAGCTTACCTTACTCTTAACATTCCATTAGAAAGACATGGAAAGCCAGATGACCAAATATTTGGGCTATAAGCTGTAAGACTGCTGGCTTCGTACCCGTCAGTGTGACCCTGAGTGCGTCACATCAACACGGTTACACACAATAAGCGACTTGTTAAGAGGCTCTGACACAGCTCAGTAAACATGAAGCTGCATTCAATACATTTATTACTATTATTAAATTATGGTGGAAAGGGCATAGATGAAATAAATTCCTGTTTGCGTTCAACTTAGAAAACATGTGCTCCATGTAGGAAGCTGTAAATGACTCCGCACTTGTGTATGAAGACGCTATATAAAACGAAATGTGTCCAAACTGTGGTGTTGCACATATCTACAGCCATATGAAAAAGTTTGGGAACCCCTCTCAGCCTGCATAATAATTTACGTCCAACAAAAAAGATAAAAGTGGTATATCTTTCATTTCCTAGGAACATCTGAGTACTGGGGTGTTTTCCAAACAAAGATTTTTAGTGAAGCAGTGTTTAGTTGTATGAAATTAAATCAAATGTGAAAAACTGGCTGTGCAAAAATTTGGGTCCCCTTGTCATTTTGCTGATTTGAATGCCTGTCACTGCTCAAAACTGATTACTTGTAACACCAAAATGGTTGGATGAGCTTGTTAAGCCTTGGACTTCATAGACAGGAGTGTCCAATCATGAGTGCTAAAAGGTATTTAAGGTGGTCAACTGCGAGTTGTGCTTCCCTTCGACTCTCCTCTGAAGAGTGACAGACAGCATGGGATCCTCAAAGCAACTCTCATAAGATCTGAAAACAAAGACTTTTCAGTCTCATGGTTTAGGGAAAGGCTACAAAAAGCGATCTCAGAGGTTTAAACTGTCAGTTTCAACTGTAAGGAATGGAATCAGGAAATGGAAGGCCACAGGCACAGTTGCTGTTAAACCCAGCAGGTCTGGCAGGCCAAGAAAAATACAGGAGCGGCATATGAGCAGGATTGTGAGAATGGTTACAGACAACCCACAGATCACCTCTAAAGACCTGCAAGAACATCAGCTGCAGGTGGTGTATCTGTACATCGTTCTACAATTCAGCGCAATTTGCACAAAGAATATCTGTATGGCAGGGTGATGAGAAAGAAGCCCTTTCTGCACTCACGTCACAAACAGAGTCGCTTGTTGTATGCAAATGCTCATTTAGATAAGCCAGATTCATTTTGGAACAAAGTGCTTTGGACTGATGAGACAAAAATTGAGTTATTTGGTCATAACAAAAAGCGCTTTACATGGCGGAAGAAGAACACCACATTCCTGCTACTTACTGTCAAGTTTGGTGGAGGTTCCATCATGCTGTGGGGCGGTGTGGCTAGTTCAGGGACTGGGGCCCTTGTTAAAGTTGAGGGTTGGATGAATTCAACCCAATATCAACAAATTCTTCAGGATAATGTTCAAGCGTCAGTCACAAAGTTGAAGTAACGCAGGAGTTGGATATTCCAACAAGACAATGACCAAAAACACAGTTCAAAATCTACAAAGGCATTCATGCAGAGGGAGAAGTACAATGTTCTGGAATGGCCATCACAGTCCCCTGACTTGAATATCATCGAAAATTTATGGGATGATTTGAAGCAGGCTGTCCAGCAGCCATCAAATTTAACTGAACTGGAGAGATTTTGTATGGAAGAATGGTCAAAAATACCTCCATCCAGAATCCAGACCCTCACCAAAGAAGTATTGATGTTGGGTGCCCAAATTTATGCACCTGTCTAATTTCGTTATGATGCATATTGCATATTTTCTGTTAATCCAATAAACTTAATGTCACTGCTGAAATATGACTGTCTCCATAAGGCATGTCATATATTAAAAGGAAGTTACCACTTTGAAAGCTCAGCCAATGATAAACAAAAATCCAAAGAATTAAGAGGGGTTCCCAAACTTTTTCATATGACTGTAAAATCAACATCTGCCTGCATTTGTCAGGTCTGCTTTACACGTGTTTGGGACGCGGGAGCCAACCCTGGATGAGGAGCCAGCCCATCACAGGCTCTGCACTCCCTCATGCAGCCAGTTAACTGGACATGCTCGTCTTTGGGATGGGAGAGGAAAACTCACAGACATGGAGGAGGTGTGCAAATTCCATTCAGATTGGGACCGGGCCAGGATTTGATCCAAGGACTCCAGAGATTTGAGTCAGCAGTGCTGATCCAAGTCTCTCCATTAGTGTCATCGCTGACTGATATTGAAAGCCTGTGGTGTTGGTACTCAGCACAGCGTGAGCCCTCATCCATTACTTTCTATGGTGCTCTGATGTCACGGTTGCGTGGTGACACACAGCGGCATCAGTTGCTATTCAGAATTCCTTCTTACTACGCCCACACAGGCCTGTATACCAGTAGGCAACATGCATGTTCCACAGCGGGTACAGTGTGCCACTTTTCACCCTTGAAGGCACAGACTCACTTATTCCGCTTTTCCTTGTTTTTCAGGACATGTGCTTAATTGAAGGAGCCCTTGAAATCCTCCTAGGCGAGCTACACGTCAGCATGAAAGGTAAACTCCAATGAGATGGATGAGGTGACTTCTGAGTTGGAGATGCGGGGCTGCTGGGGAGTGTTGGGTCTGCATGTTTCCAGGCCTGTGAAGTTTGGTGACAGGAGATGTTCATTAGAGGTCAGTGAACAGTGCCCATTTATTCAATGCTGCTGTATCTTTTTCAGGACTGATTGGCTTCGCCCGACTGTGTCCCGGAGATCAGTATGAGGTACGTTGGTCCAAGACAAGTTCAGACCACTGTTCTTAGGTGCATATCCATTATTACTGCAAAGCGGCAAAGAAAGGTTGAAATCTCCCTGAGCGGCCATGAAGAATGAAGCATTGACTCTGGAAGTCTCACAAAGTCTCCTTTGTCTACAAACTTGGATGCTACCCCCAAGTAGAGGCCGTGACTTTTAAGAATCTACTGGCTTAATCATATGCTGCACCTTGAAATGAAGGGCAAACAAATGGCTGCTGCCAAAAAATGAGTGACTCAGGTTTCTTCTTTTGAAGGTTTTAATCAGACTTGGCCGCCAGAGATGGAAGCTGAGGGGAAAAATTCAGACAGATAACCGTCAGACGTGGGACACCGAACGGATGATCTTTCTGCCTCACATCCATGAAAATTTTGAAATCAAGGTACGGTAATTAGAAAGAGACGGCAAAGCCAGGGGCTTGCGAGCAGAACAGAAGGACTGGCCCGGTCTGTAAACACAGAAGGGTCCGATGTCATGTTTACTCTGCCAGGAATTTGCATATTCAGAGACATGCCAGCTGGGTGCCTCTTGATTGCACACAGATGCTCCACTCGTGTTTCCCTGTGATCTTGTGCCCAGATGTGCTTTGAACAAGCCAAACATGCACCAGGGACGCGGGCGCAGAACCGACAAGCAAGTTTATTTATTTGTGTAAAACAATGTCCAAAAATTGAAGTGAATGCATTCTATAACAGCAACACGTAAACAGTGAGCAGTGTGATCACACTGGGCTCTCGTAGCACCCCATTAACGTCCTCCACACTCCGGTGGGCTAATACGCCAGTTTTGTGTTCTAATCGGAGATGGTGTCAAACTTGATGACGGCAGTTACTAAACTCATCACCAGACAATGTCAGGTTACATGACTGGATATCACTTGGTACGTCGAATTAGACGACTCTGAGGTGACGTTTTAGCACGGCTTGACAGCCAATAACGTGCTGCTTGATTGTATAAATGTTATCCAGGAATGGGGTATTCAGCCACAATCTCAACCCTATTTTTTTTTTTTTTATTGATTTTTATTGTAATCACACAACATTGCATACAAATAGATACATTTTTATAAAAATAGGATCGAAAACAAATCAACCCCCACCCCTGAAAAGGAGAGCATGGCCAGCAGAGTAAAACTAAAAGCTAGTAAAAATAAGCAAATACAGTAGACCCTTGACTTACGAACTCAATTCGTTCGCGAGGGCTGGTTGTAACTCAAGTTGGTTGTAAGTCAAGACTATTTTTCCCATAATAATGGAAATACCCATAATGCGCTCCGAACCTCCCACAGCAACACTTACTTAATCTTTTCATAATAAAAAGGGTTGTATGATGCGCATAATTTACCAAAACACCAATAATTTTTCTAATGTACTAACCAAAAAGTTATAAAAAGTGCCTAGCCTACCAGAAACAACAATTTCATTCTGTACTCACCATTTAATTTGACATCTTTGGGCTGCAGGAAGGGAGGAGGAGGAGAATGAAACGGAAGGTGGTTATTGTTTAGAAGGAGCCTCCTTATGCAAATCTTTTCTTTGTAAAATTGTCGAGATGGTGGATTTCGACATGCCGTACATATTAGCGAGATCAGTCACATGAACACCACTCTCATATTTCCGCACAATTTCCTTCTTCGTTTCGATTGTGATCGCTGTTTCTCAAGTTAATAATGACAGTAGTCGAGCACTCAGTTCAAAGCTGGTCGTGCTGTAAACTGCTGTAATAATACACTCCAAAGCAAGCTGGTGCTGACTCAGCCTGATGACATCATGATATGCTGCGCCAGCCCGCTATACAATACAATACAATACAATACAGTTTATTTTTGTATAGCCCAAAATCACACAGGAAGTGCCGCAATGGGCTTTAACAGGCCCTGCCTTTTGACAGCCCCCAGCCTTGACTCTCTGAGAAGACAAGGAAAAACTCCCAATAAAAACCTTGTAGGGAAAAATGGAAGAAACATCGGGAAAGGCAGTTCAAAGAGAGACCCCTTTCCAGGTAGGTTGGGCGTGCAGTGGGTGTCAAAAGAAGGAGGTCAATATGATACAATACACAGAACAGAACATTTCCTTAAGACAGCATAATAATAAAAATTTTAGAAGTACGGTTTAACAGTAGATGATTTGACATAATTAGGTTTGGATATTTTTAGAGTCCTGGAGACCTCATCCATCTAGCTGCCTCCCCATTTGGCCATGCCACGGCTGAAACGTTGCTCCGATGAAAGGACCCCTCTTTCCCATGATTCCTGTGATCCTCCATCAGGGATGACTTTACCATAGGCAGGCAAACAACTTGGCAGGTGGGCCGTTGCACCAATGGCCACATTTGGGTACCGAGAAAAGAAACAGAATAGGTGAGGGTTAGTATTCAAATATAATTATCATGTTACTTATGTTATAGTGCTAATGACTAACAACAGAGATGCAGTCTGTACAGTTAATCAGCAGCTCTAGTCAGGATATGCTAAACTGAAGTAGTGAGTCTTCAGCCGGGATTTAAAGGCTGAGACTGAAGGGGCATCTCTTATAGAAGCAGGAAGACCATTCCACAGTTCAGGGGCCCTGCTAACATCCCTTAACAATCGCTTTCTTTACCTTCGTTACTTTCCTTAGCAATTATGCATCTTGCTTGCCATGGTCTTAGTGAATTATATATATAGATAAATCACTGCACTGACCGAAATTCCGTCCACAAACACATGTATCTGAGCTCCGACTGACGCTTACGAATGCTCTCCTCTGTTTGTTTACAATCGCACAAGCGGATACACGTCACCGCATTCAGGTCGTAACGCAAGATGTTGGTCGTAAATCAAAACAAAAATTTTGGTCGTAAATCGTTGTTTGCATGTCAGACCGGTCGTATGTCAAAGGTCGACTGTAGATGAATTAATAAGTGAATAAAGATAAATGGAGAAGAAAAAGAAACAGGGAGAGAATCTGCTTCCTCAGTGCTTTAAAAGCTTATTTTAAAATATTATTGATCAGATCCTGCCAGGTTTTCAAAAAGTTCTGCATAGACCCTCTAAGTGAGAATTAGATTTTTTCCAATTTCAAATAATATATAACATCAGTCATGAACTTACTTAAAAGAAGAGAGTTAGGATTCTTCCAATTTAGCAAGATAAGTCTACGTGCCAATAGTGTAGTAAAGGCGATCACAGTTTGTTTGTCCTTCTCCACTTTAAGCCCCTCTGTGAGCCCACCAAACACAGCTGTTAGTGGATTAGGAGGGATTGGGCCACCAAGGCTGTCTGAAAGGCATTTAAAGATTTTGGTCCAGAATGATGTTAATTTGGTGCAGGCCTAAAACATGTGGCCCAGTGAGGATGGAACCCGATTGCAATGTTCACAGGTTGGATTTTGCCCTGAAAACATTTTGGATGATTTTAAACGAGACAGATGTGCTCGATAAATAATGGTGAGTTGGATAATTCTATGGTTTGCACATATGGACCTCAAGAGAATTCTCTGCATTGCTACCTTCCACTCCTTTTCTGAGATGTTGAGTGAGAGATCATTTTCTCACTGTACTCCTGGATCTTTGAAAGGAAGGGACTGTAAAATAGTTTTATATATTATAGAAATGCTGTCTGAGTCCCCAAGACTGATCAACAGAGGAAGGTGGGAGATGAAGGAAATTTAGGCAGATTCTGTTTAACAACCTAATAAGGTGGTCCTTATTGTCGCTGGTGCTGCTTTATGGGCATTGTACTTGCAGATGAGCAGTGGTTCTCAAGTCGCACACACGCTCAGAGCTCATCTCTGTGACAAAGAGGCGAGTCACAGAATGATTGGACTGATCAGACTACACGACCGGTGTTCAAAAGCACATGACACAACTGCCTCTAACTCTCTAAGATTATATAAATGAAGTTGGCAACAGAAAACTGGAACTCGTGTAAAGTGAAGAGTGTAGCCAACAGGTTTTCCCTGAGAAGGCTTTTCTGTTACATGGGATCATTGAAAAGCATCTCTGAAACCAATATACCAGTGGTTCTCAACCTGTGGGGTGGGGTGCGAAGTAACAAAAAGGGGGACGTGAAGATGTGAAAAAAAGAAAACAAGAATCAAAAATATGAAAAAAACATCTGTTGAAACCAAAACAAATTAACTAAACTACATTCTGATACTGGAACAATAAATATAGAGTTAGATAAATGTCGATAAAAGTTAAGTAGGTATAATAAAATATCCATCTACATTTCAAAAAATGTTATGGGGGCGCAATTAAAACTGTTATTAAAACTCGGGTTGCAAACACTTAAAGATTGAGAAATGCTGCAATATAAAATACCGTAAAATGCACAGAAAAATATTTGCTGTTTTAGAGACATAATGAGAAAGAAAATAATAGGCTCTAATGGTCACATGTTAAAATAACTCCATCGTTCCACCTTTATGGCACATGCGTAGTAACAAAAATCGATCACTGGTCTACAAAAAAATTTTTTTTTGTTTGCTACTGGGAACTTCAGAGCATCTCTATATTAAGTTTTTTACACTGATTTCATATATGAAATCGGAATTAAGCTAGCACGTCAGGTTTTTGAAATACACATCATTGATATTTTGACACTTTTGAATATCAATATAATGTATCAACATGATATCTAAAGTTTAGACTCTGTTCCACCAATATTGTTTTGATGTTTATTCTGAAAAAAAAACGGAAGGCGATACCAGAGACACATTAAAGTATATTTATGTCAATTTACCTCAATATAAAAGTGAGGTCAGCGTGCCCAAAAATGTTGGAGGCACTCGCTTTTGTGCTTCTACTGCACATCCGTCTCTCTTTGCAAGAACCAACAGTAGTCACCCATCATGCTCGGAGTGAATTTTCAACGATATCAGTTTTCCATCACCTTTATATCTTGATGAAATCTTTCCCCGTGCTAATATCTGATATTGCTTAGATTTGGTGGAAAAAAGTCGAGAATGTAAAAAATGCATCTTCAGTGACATTCTGGCTCCCGTAAGCTAACATACTTTCAGCATATTCTCCACAAGCTCAGTATAATTCTCTGCTCTGTGACAGTCAAGAAAATTCTGGAACACCGCAACGAATGAGGGTACTCATTTCCTTTTGAACTCATCATCAAGCATCAGTTCACAGATTTCAGGGCCAACAACAACACCTTCCTTCATTTTGGCTCCACTTTTTTCGGAACCAAACTTATTTCTTAAATGCTGAAACGCATCACCTTTACTGTCCAGTCACCCTAGTTGTCCAAGACCTGGAACATCATAACTAAAAAATGAAACGTGCTGGACAAAATTTGGATTTACAGATTTGGAGTCAGCAAGTGAAATTTGTTAAAGTACAGATGAAAGAATCCCAGAAGCAAAATGCTTGTTGACCAGTGAATTGTTTCTTCTTCTATAGAGAATGCCTCGGGCATCTAATGACGTATTTTTGACAGTTTATTCACGCTTGAGAATTGTACTTGTAATTTTCAGAAGCAAGTGAAACTTTCAGAAGCACAAGTATATTTTTTAGAAGCAAACACAATTTTCAGAAACTCCAGCGTAACTTTCAGAAGAAAGGTAAATTTGACTTAAATTATTACGAGCTGTTTTACTCCATATTTTACTACATATGATTTAATGAGATGCCGGCCATGACCTGTGCACACCAGTCTGGCTTTGTCTCTATTGTCCACACATCACTCTGGGCACCTGCCATTGATCTCGATTTATACACTGTGGAAGACAGCCCGGACACAACCCAGACAGACACTGGCAAGTTCTTAAAACACACATTTATTAAAGACATGGTCCTCAAACACAATGTCCCCGCACACGCACAGTGCTCCAGCACCAAGCATCCTTTTTATCAGTCCTTTCTGGGCCGTTTTTCCTCCTCAATCCCAAGCGTTGCCTTCTTCTGCCCGACTCCAGCTCTCTGATAGCAGGAAGGCAGTCCCCTTTTATCCCCACCCGGACATGATCTAGGTGCCTCCGGCAGCACTTCCTGGAGTGGCGGAAAGGCTGCAGAACCACCTGGAAGTAGTCCGGGTGACCATGGAATTCCTCTCGCCAGCACTTCCAGTGCTGGTTTCCAGGGCTCTAGGATTCTCCAGGAGCCCCATGGCGGTGACCATGGGCCCCAATAGGGTTGAGCTTCCAAGCTCAGTTCCCGTGATCCCCATACTAACTAGGGAGGCTGCCCTCCAGTGGTCCAGGAGAGGTATAGTCCCTCTCCAAGTCCTTCCAGGTGTCCCGGCTAGGTATGGCGCCCAGCCGTCTGCCACAACACGCAGGGCTGACAGGCATAAATGCACCAATATGATGGCATTTAAAATGAACTGTAAATATATATAAATGATGATCTTTGATATTTATACATTCTTGCGCTCGTTCTAGAGAGCTTGTTCAGAACGGTTATATATTTATGATGTTTTTTTGAAGAATACAGAATGTGAACCTGAGGTCTGTTTTTGTGTTTTGTGTCTCCTGAGAAAGTTGGATTTTCACGTACACCACGGGCGCTGCTGAACTAAGAGTATTGTGCTATTGAAACCGGTCTCAGAATTCCCCAGGATGCACTTTTTAATGACATCAATTGAGCGATTGTATAAAGTTCACTTCCAATAATTCCTGGGTATCCAAGCTTGACGGATAGCAACGCTGTAATTAGCAACAAACTAAAACTTTTCCTCTGAATTCCTGCTCTTGAATCTTCTCTTGTTTTTGACATTGTGTTTTGATGGCATTTTTGGCTCTTGACGAAAGGATCTTTCTGATTCCCACTTTAGAACTTGGCCCATCTTTTTTTGCATCTTCTAGTTACTTTCATTTTTTTGACTTTTTCCGCTTTGTAGACAGAACAATGTAAACCAGGTAACATTTTGGGCACTTTGGATAACGAATACCACTGTGAAGAGTTACTGTACAGTATATGGCCGTGTCTATTTACTATGGTGGAGAGGAAAATATCTGAAATGAGAAATACTTTACAGTACATGAAGAAGGTGGCATGCTGGCATATAGTTAATGCTGGTGCACAGCCACTTCACAGCTTTGGGCTCAAAAGCCAGCCCAGCAGCTGCCTTGTTTGCATATTCTCCATGTCTGTGTGGGTACTCCAGCGTTTGTCCCAAATCCCAAACACACTTGTGACGACTCCAAGTTGGTTCATTGTGTAAGTTGTAGAGGAGTGTGTCCTTCAATGGGCTGGTGAACCCTCCAGGAATGAGGCTGCTGGGTTAGATTCTAACTCCCCAAAAGTGCTTTAATTGACTCAGCAGGGTAGGCATATACTACCCCAGCTCTATCACGGGCTCCACAATGCCTTAGGGCTGATATCATAGCTGTCCATCTCTGCAAGTGCTCGGTATTATCAGAGCCATGCTTTTCATTACATTGAGTGGCATGTGATATGCAGTCGTCCTTGTGATTCCCACTCCAGAGTTGAAAACAAGCTGAAGTGTCTAATGTTAGAAAAGTATAGCAGTCAGGCATGAACCAGCTTTTCATTTTTCTGAGCAGGGGGTCCTCCCAAAGAGGTGCTCTGGCAGGTGTACCCCTTCTCCATGTTCATGTTAACTTGTACAGCAGGGAACTGAGTTGTCTCCAAGACTTTGATTTCTTGTAGCTTAGCTACAAGACACTTTCACAACCATTCCAGTGTAGAGCTGTAGTGGTTTATGATCTCTGGTTTTGTGTTTTTACAGGTGACAGAACTCAGGGGCCTCAGCACCATTCTTGTTGGTGAAGTGACATGCGAGAGTGTGGATTTCTTCTCTGCCCGAAATCAGATCATGGTTGTGGACATTACAGAACTGGGGACCATCAAGTTACAGCTGGAACTTGTGTGGAAGTGAGTTCAAAGTGGACTGGCAGACCTCCTTCACCTCAGCCAGCTGTTCCTTAAGTCCTCCTCTTCAGGCTTATCTTCAGACATGCTTGGTTTCCTATCTCGCTTTTTACTTGCACAAAGCACTTCCTGCATGACTTGCAGGGAAAATTCATGTGCTTGTGTGGCACTCAGTTCTTTGAAAATTAAATGCAGCCTGTGGTTCAGAGAATGGGCTCACAAAAGCAACTGGTGCTACAGCCTTAGGGGCGACGCTCTGGCGGGGCGCAGCCACCTTTAAGGGGGCTTTCATTTCAGACATCAAGATGATTGTCAACTGATAATAATAAAAGCAAATGTATTTAGTAGTTTATTACTTGGTTAAAAGAATTGTTATGTCATTTAATTTTTTAAATAACTGTAAAACACAGTTTACATAAAAAAATATAAAGATAAAGCAGATACTAAAATACTTAAAATACTTAAAGATACTTAAGATACTTAAAATGAACTAAAATATAAAACAATAGTAATACTTTATTTATATTCCTGTTTTAATGAACTGAATGAAGCTCAAAATTATTTACTAAATAATTTATGTTTAGAAAGATATAATAATAAAATTAATGGCAGATATTAGAAATAATTTAAATGATTACAATGATAATAATAATAGTAATAATAATAATAATAATAATAATAATCATCATCATGTTGGATGGAAAATCTAAAGAAGGCTTGCATTAAAGCAAATATGTTTATCTGACAAATTGGATGAAATGGCTATAAATAATGGATGCATATATTTTAAAAATAAAGGTATAAAGGCAAATGTATACATCATAATAATAATAATAATAATAATAATAATAATAATAATATTATTGATGCATTTTAGTTACAAGAAATGATGGACAGATTACAGCTGTCACACCCATCTCTACATCTGCAGAGGTTTCTGCCTGTCCTTGTGTGTCACTCGATTTATGTATTGATGTTTATTTATTTATTTATTTATTTATTGATGTTTATTTATTTATTTATTTATTTATCGTTTCCTCAGCCCATTTGACTTTGGAGAGACTGACCTACTGAGCAGCTCGGCCAGCAGGCTCTCAATATCCAGCAGAAAGGGATCACTGTACAACTGGACCCCACCCAGTACACCCAGTTTCAGAGAGAAATACTTCATTGTAAGTATTGATAATAACAGTAACAGGTACAGTAGGTTTCATAGAGAAGTGTAGCTATAAGTGCTTTACAAATTACAATGGAAAGAAAGCCTCTTATAAGATTAGATTAAATTAGATTTACAATTACAATTGCTCTGTCTGATTTTAAATTTTGTATTTTAGTTTTGTTTATAATGTGTGTTTCTTCTATTGTTTGGTGTCCTTGACTGTTTAGAAAGGCATCTATGAATAAATAAAACGTATTATTATTATTATTATTATTGTTAGATTAGAGTAGATTAGGGAAAATGTAGATGCATACAACAGCAGACTCACAAATAACTAAAACTTAATCAAGTAATACACCAATAAATCAATCGATAAATAAATAGATACAAGTACAGTCAGTCAGTCATTATCCAACCCGCTATATCCTAACACAGGGTCACGGGGGTCTGCTGAAGTCAATCCTACCCAACCCAGGGTGCAAAGCAGGAACAAATTTCTGGCAGCCCACCGCAGGATACAAGTACAATACCGGTCAAATGCTTTAGGACACCTCAGTTTTTCTTCACATTTATTCAGTTGAAATGCAATGAATGGCCTAAAATGGTGAAAACGTAAGCAGTAGACTGCCAGAGGTTTAAATTTAAAGTTTAAGTTAGCAAAAACTGAAATTTCAAAATTTACAAATGGGCCTTCTTCAGGGAGCAACTAATATTTTAGAGCCGGCAGATGTTCTGCAGCAATTAAAGGAAATGAAGCCTTGCAAGTTGAAGCAAACAGTTTGCACAGGTGTCCCAACTTCTATCGATTACTTAAAAACTCTCTCTGTCTTATAGCAGTGGTGGTGTGGGGACAGTTTTGCAGGCTACTGGAACAAGAGGAAGACAGAAGTAGCAATTAGTGACTGGTAAAATTAAATATGAATAATCAGAATCCTCTCAAAGCTGTTCCATGCCTGCCACTGTGAATGTGCGATGATGAAGTGACAGTGCAAGTTAATCATTTGAATGTTCTGGATTCTGTTATAGTTTAGAAACTCCAGCCTACTGGCAGGGGCTGCTTGATTTTTAATGGTCAAATGACTTCAGATACCTTAATACATCATGCAGCAGCAATTTATTTTACAGGAGTGATTGACTGTACAGTGAGAAATTGTGTTAGTGGTACGTCAACCATTGATTTTTGGGAAAAATTAACACTTTACTGCTTAATATAACAAGCAGAAAAGGATGGTGTATTGAGTTGTGCGTACTCCTCAGAGGAGCAGAATCCCAGATCTGAGTGATGCACCCGGTGGTGGTGTGTGTGGAGCTTACGTGTTCTCATCATGTCTGTGTGGGGTTCCTGTCTGGTCCACTGGTTTGCAGACTGGCTTTGTGTTGATGTGTAATTGAACCTCATGATGGTCTGGTGCCAGGATGGGCTCATTTTAGCAGGTACGTAAAGCAAACAGAAAACATTTAAAAGTGCCATTCAGTGTTGGACTTGAAAATGAACGGATAACTTGCACGCTGTCGGAATATTAAGACATCTGGTATACTCAAAGTAGGCTAAACCTGGCCTTTACCTGTACTAATATTTGACAGATCTATTCAAGCACCTTTTCATTTTCTAGCACACTGTCACACTTTTGTTCTCATGGGCACCAGTATGTGTGCTTGACTTGACACAGGCCAGCTACACCAGACTTTTCCATGATGAAACACAGAACATCACCTTTTGTTTGCTACACACTGTTGACGCAGGAGATACATATATGTGTGTCCCTACATCTGTGCAGCCAATGTTAAGCAATGGCGGTCTTTTTTACATAATCTCTCCTCTTCTGTATTTATATGCTTCCCCTTGGCCATATTATTCGTAGCTTTGGACTGGGTTATCATTTTTATGCAGATGATACTCAACTCTTATTTCAATGTTAAAAGTGCAACTTCATCAGAGCTTTCTCAGCTCACAACTTACCTCAGTGAAATTAAAACCTGGATTGAGCAGAACTCTTTAAAATTATAGTGCAACAAAACTGGCCTCCTGCAAATTGGGACTAAAATGCAACTTAATAAAATGAGCTCCTTCCCAGTCCATCTTGGCGGTGATCTCATCAGACCTGCATCTACTGCAAAGAATCTTGGTGTCATTTTTGATTCCTCCCTTTCTTATTCCACCCACATAAATCACATTAAGAAACTTTCTTACTTTCACCTCTGTAACAAATCCCGTGTTCGCTCCTTCATCTCCTTTTCTAATGCTGAGAAACTTGTCCCTGCTTTTATCACATCCCGTATCGATTATTGTAATTCCCTACTGGCAGGTGCCCCTTCTAATCTTATATCACAGCTCCAGCTTATTCAAAACTCGGCTGCAAGAGTCCTTATTCAAACCAGCAGCAGTGAGCACATCACACCCATCCTGCTCCGTCTTCACTTGCTCCCTGTGTCTTACCGAATCGAATATAAAATCCTACTAATAACCTACAAAGCCTTAAACAACCTCACGCCAAACAACATCAGTGACCTTCTCCATCACTATGTGCCTGCCTGCTCACTAAGATCCTCCGATTCTGGCAATCTTGTTGTGCACCACACTGATCTACACTCCATGGGTGACAGCAGGGCCTTCAGCTGTATAGCGCCCAGACTCTGGAGTGACCTACCGAAATTAATCAGGTCAGCTGACTCCATGAATTCTTTTAAAAAACAACTCAAAACTCATCTGTTCTGGAAGGCTTTTAGCTCTACTTGACTTTATTACCCTTCTCTCAGTTTACCTCCATGTCAAGACGCTCATGTAACCTGTGTGTGTGTGTGCGAGACCATCAATTATGTTGTCTGTTAGGCTTTCTCTAAATTTACTATCTTACTCTTCTTTATTTATTTATCTGGTATGTACAATGCTATACAGTGTATACCCTGCTGTTCTTTCTTAAATTCTGTGAAGTGCCTTGAGCATGGGAAAGGCGCTATATAAATAAAATGTATTATTATTATTATTATAATCTCAGTCCCCTTAACAAAAAGTAAGGCACACTGTGTTGTATATTTGAGTGAGAAGGCAGAGCGAGTCCCAAAATAGTTTGTGTGCCAACTAGGCAAACCCTGTACAACTTCAAACAAATAAAAAAGAGCTTACCAGGCACACAGTGTAGCAAGTAATCAACACTGGCAATGGCCTGGCATCGCCCTCTAGTGGTGTTTTCAGGTAACTACGGGTCTGCAGTCATTTCTGTCAGTCGGGTTCTCAGGTCCAAATGACATGCCACCTACGAGGGACTTCTCCACGTTATATTATATCAGAAGAGGCAGGGCTCCTCTGGCCCCATTTCCCCCAGTGGGTAGTTTCTCAGCACTGTGAAGGGAAAAGGGAGGCAAGACTGTTAGTGACAGTAGCCCCTCTCATACCTCAGATGAGCCTGACCCTCTGTCACAATCTGCCCAGTTTCTCATGGTGGATGGCACAGTTGTATGCACGGTCTGTAAGTTCTCTGGTGTATCCAGGGGCAGATTTACTATGAAACTAATAAAGTTTAAGTTTCAGGCACTTCTAATCCTGGAGTGACTTTAGTCCACATTGCTTAAACATTTTGGGTGTCTACTGCTTGTGTTTTAAAATGTCTTCTTTATCTTCTTCTTTCAGCTGCTCCCATTAGGAGTAGCCACAACGGATCATCTTCTTCCATATCTTTGTATTCTCTACATCCTCTCTCAGTACATCCATAAACCTCCTCTTAGGCCTTCCTCTTTTCCTCTTGTCTTGTAGTTCTATCCTTAACATCCTCCTCCCATTATACCCAGCATCTCTCCTCTGCACATGTCCAAACCAATGCAATTTCGCCTCTGACTTTGTCTCCAAACCTTCCAACTTGAGCTGACCCTCTAATGTCCTCATTTCTAATCCTGTTCATCCTCGTCACACCCAATGCAAATCTTAACATCTTTAACTCTGCCACCTCCAGCTCTGTCTGCTGCTTTCTGGTCAGTGCCACCGTCTCCAACCCATATAACATAGCTGGTCTCACTGCCATCACTTCCTTTTCCCTGGCAGCTCTGTCCTTAACATCCTAACTCCAGTTCCTTCAAAACAATAAAATACTTTATATAGTTACGCAACATGTCTGCAGCTTCATAACCATTTAGACAAAAGCCTCTTTGGAATATCCACTTCATTTTATTTTTTACAATAAGCACTATCTCAAAGGATTATAAACTTACAGTTGTTTAAAATATTTGAGAAAGTGTGGATACAAATATCCTCAGAGTAAGTGGTGTGGAATTGAATCTGTGATTGTAGGCTTTACAATCCAGCATCATCGCCATTGATTGAATCCATGAACTCATCTTCTGCCCAGTTTCTCATGGTGGATGGCACAGTTGTATGCACTGTCTGTAACTTCTCTGGCATATCCAGGGGCAGATTTACTATGAAACTAATAAAGTTTAACTTTCAAGCACTTCTAATCCCCAAACATTTTGGATGTCTACTGCTTTTGTTTTAAAATATCTTCTTTATCTTCTTCTTTCGGCTGCCTCCGTTAGGGGTCACCACAGAGGATCATCTTCTTCCATATCTTTCTGTCCTCTACATCTCGCTCTGTCACACTCATCACCTGCATGTCCTCTCTCACCACATCCATAAACCTTCGCTTAGGCCTTCCTCTTTTCCTCTTCCCTGACAGCTCTATCCTTAGCATCCTTCTCCCATTATACCCAGCATCTCTCCTCTGCACATGTCCAAACCAATCTTGCCTCTCTGACTTTGTCTCCCAACCATCTGTCATGTATGCGTGGCAATTGTAAGCAAACAGTTTTTAAAACAAATCTCTCAAATTGCGTAAAAGAAGCGACTTCAGCTCGTGCTGTGTTTTTCTTTGCAGCTTTGAAGTCACAGTGGTCACATCCTTATATCCTTCCATTATCAAACCTGCTTACTCCACTTCCGAACTGCTTTTCTGGCAGTAATGGACACACGGCAAGGGCCAATAAATACAGTCCTGTTGAAGACAGCACAAAAGCACAGGCGGCCCTGACCACTTTAAGAACTGCTCGCTGTCACCTTGAGGTCTGCGTCAGGGCCAAAAGAAGCACTGACATCTTAATGAAATGCCCTTCTTTAATTGTGCTTCGTTTTTATCTCGTGTCTGTTCAAAGGTAAATCACCTGCCTGTTTTGAATGAGTTTGGAGTGGAGCAGGGTGCTGTGGTGCTGACGGATTTGAGACTCATTCACAATCTCCATCCAAAGTGCTTCACCTCTTCATCTATCCAACCATCCATTTTCTAACCCGCTGAATCCGAACACAGGGGTCTGCTGGAGCCAATCCCAGCCAACATAGGGCACAAGGCAGGAACCAATCCTGGGCAGGGTGCCAACCCAGCGCAGGACACACACAAACACACCCACACACCAAGCACACACTAGGGCCAATTTAGAATCGCCAATCCACCTAACCTGCACGTCTTTGGATTGTGGGAGGAAACCGGAGCGCCCGGAGGAAACCCACGCAGACACGGGGAGAACATGCAAACTCCACGCAGGGAGGACCCAGGAAGCGAACCCGGGTCTCCTAACTGCAAGGCAGCAGCACTACCACTGCGACACCGTGCCGCCCTTCACCTCTTCATGTCCTCCTTTTATCCATTAGCCAGTTTCAGGCTGGCTGGTGGTCAGGGCCTATTTGTGAATACCTTGGAGGAACCTTTTAGGAAGGTGTTTTGTAGTGGTAGGGTCCTAGGATGACCCCATTCCCCCTTTATAGTCCCCCACATCCCATACTCTTATCACAGTGTCAGGACTGACCACTTTTGTAGGTCAATACTTACGCCTTTCTTTTATATCTGTAACCACAGACAGTTAGACAGAGTACCAGAACAGGCAGGAGGGGAAGTTGCCCTTTCATTAAGCATTACTTGAATAGAAAGTGCCATTAAGAGAAGCCAAAAAAACACCATATAACCTGGCACTGCTTGTTGTTTAGTCTTCATAAGACTACCAATTTCTTGCATTCCCTGATGTGTCAGCAATAACTCATTACCTTGGAAGTCGGATGTTGGAGCTGCAAATGACGTCACACCCGAGTTGAACGTGTTACATTAAAACCTTTGGAAAACCAGTATGGTTGTGTCCAGGTATAAAGTGGCAGTGGATAACAAGCATAATGTAGCATTTTGTGCATTCAAACACAGTAGCAAGATAGAAGTTGAACAGTACTGCACATAATGTGACTATCTTGACAATTGCAATCCTAAAGATACATCAGGGACAGAAAAGATACTGAAACATCCACAGTGTTTGGAGAGTCTCTTCTGCATGCCACAAAAAACAAGGGTGCCTGCTAGGGATTATGGGGGATGTGTCTTCCCATATAGTGAGATTTTCCCTGCGGAGAAAATTTAGCAATGTACAAAATGGTTCATTTCAGTGTGTCGTTTTCTGGAAAATATGCAGCAAATTCACATTTCTAAATAAGTGCACTCCCTGGTGATGTGAACAACAGACATCCTAAGAACTGTTTTTACGGGTGGGGGACAGGTCACAAGCATTACCTAACTGCAGAAAAATAAAATGCACGTAAGCACAGAAAAGTGAAAGAGGCTTTAGGGAGCGATTGTCCTCATTTTCTACTCCTCAAAAAATAAAAAAAAAAACTTAAAATGCCCAAAAACCATTTTTCAGTTTCATAATTACAAAATCTCTCTATTATAAAAAAAAAATCTTGGAAGGAGACGAGACGTGATTGTCTCAGAGAAACACTTTCACATCTCGTGAGACGAGTCTTCGTGCCAAGCGATTTAACCACGCTGAGTTCGGCAGCACTGCGAGACAAGAGCTTATGCAAAGAGATTTGGAAAAGTCCTGCTTGGTTATGTCAGACACACTTCTTGTAAAGATAAAGAAACGATATTCACTCACGGGGCAGTTATACGTTGCGTTGACACGATGTAATTCCAAACACAGAATCAAAATTCAATATGATATTGATGAAAAGGTAAAAGTGAAAAGAGATCGAATATATGGACATAAGTGATATGGCAGAAGTGCGCTGCACGAGATGTAGATCACGTGGCGCAGCAGCAGCACCAATCCAGCAGCTGATTGAGCAAAGAGGAGGTAAAAAACAACGGTATGTGTTTCCCATTGTATCACCGTTTAAGAGGGGGTGTTGGAGGAGCGACCACATCTCCTTGGAGTGCTTTCAGCACCCCTCTTCACAACGCAAACGGCAGAGATGTGAAGTGGTTGGCGCGTAGCACAGGCGGGGGTTGGTGGGCAAGCAAAGCGAGCAGGGGGCAAAGCCCCCTAGTCTTCTATAAAATGAATGTTAGTGTCCATTTGGTAAAACCTGCCTGTTTTGCTCATCGCTCCAGACTAACATTTGTTTTTAGGACTTTGGAGCGGCGAGACAGCAATGCTAACCACTGTGTCACCTCACTTCCCACTTGAGACCCTCATTAAGTTCGAGGGTCTGGAAACTGTTTTAAGTCAGAAGTTAAATCCAGTTAAATGACACACTACTTTAAAAGCTGGTGCATAGCATCTTTCATACTGAACGCCATCTCCAACCATTTTCATGTCATGTATGGTGTGGACTTTAGGGAGCACTCAAGAACCCAATGAATGAACAGAGAAGCCAAAGCAATAATGAAAAAGGGACTGGTGACTCTTTCTATAAAGCCAGTAGATGGATTGGGAGAGCATGAGGGGGTCATGAGGTCGCTGGAAAGGGGTGTGTGGCGCTCCTGATATCTATGCAAAAGGACGAAGGTCCAAGTCTTTAGAGTCCTGGTGCTCACTCCTGTGAGACATGTACGCTATCCAGTGACCTGAGACAAAGACTGGACTCCTTTGGTGCTGTGTCCCGTCGGTGAATCCCTGGGTACTGCTGGTTTGACTTTGTGTTGAATGAGGCACATTACCTGCATTGTGAGGGAGCGTCAGTTATGACACAACAGCCTTGTGGCGAGATTCCCTGAGGGTGATCCGGCTCACAGGATCTTCATTGTTGAGGACCTGAGTGACTGGACCAGGCCAAGGGGATGCCACATTAACACATGGCTGCAGCAGATAGATGGTCATTTCCTGAGGGTGAGTCTGGACTGGGGATGCCAACCAGGATCCTAAGCTGTTTTGTCGTGTGGTGGGTGCCCTGACCTGACCTGACTCTTCTAACAAGCAGATATTTCAAGGCAGTCAAAAGTTGCACAAAAAAGAAGGTAAAATAACAAAAATCTGAAACCTGCAGGAAGTTATTGACTGACCTGTGATGTAGCCGGTCAACTTACCTCCTGTCACACACTTCTCTCTTTCTGACTTCTTCCTTCCTGCCTTCCTTCTTGTCATTTGGTAAAGCTCTTGTCTAACTGTCACCTCCCAACTCCTAAGGTTTTGTGAACTGGTCAGAAGAGCCTTTGTGCCTGGGACGATGATTACTTGTGGGTTACTCAGAGCCCATTCAAAAGCCCTAGTTGGCCCTTTGAGGAGCTCCCTTTAGTGGCCTGACATGTCACTGAATATTGTCTATGCCACCATCATATACTGGGGAATACCAGATTGGTTGTTTGCTCCAATAACCTTACAAGAGTGGCAAATAGTGCCCTCTTGTGGTCATGGAAATGCAAGCCTTTTTAACTTTGCCGAGCCAAGTCTGGAGAACATGAATAATGTTGTTAACTCCAGTTCCTTCAAAACAATAAAATACTTTATATAGTTAAGCAACATGTCTGCAGCTTCATAACCATTTAGACAAAAGCCTCTTTGGAATATCTACTTCATTTTATTTTTTACAATAAGCACTATCTCAAAGGATTATAAACTTACGGTTGTTTAAAATATTTGAGAAAGTGTGGATACAAATATCCTCAGAGTAAGTGGTGTGGAATTGAATCTGTGATTGTAGGCTTTACAATCCAGCATCATCGCCATTGATTGAATCCATGAACTCATCTTCTGCCCAGTTTCTAATGGTGGATGGCACAGTTGTATGCACGGTCTGTAACTTCTCTGGCGTATCCAGGGGCAGATTTACTATGAAACTAATAAAGTTTAAGTTTCAAGCACTTCTAATCCCCAAAAGTGACTTTAGTCCACATTGCTTAAACATTTTGGATGTCTACTGCTTTTGTTTTAAAATATCTTCTTTATCTTCTTCTTTCGGCTGCTCCCGTTAGGGGTTGCCACTGCGGATCATCTTCTTCCATATCTTTCTGTCCTCTGCATCTTGCTCTGTCACACCCATCACCTGCATGTTCTCTCTCACCACATCCATAAACCTTCGCTTAGGCCTTCCTCTTTTCCTCTTCCCTGACAGCTCTATCCTTAGCATCCTTCTCCCATTATACCCAGCATCTCTCCTCTCTACATGTCCAAACCAACTCAATCTCACCTCTCTGACTTGGTCTCCCAACCATCCACCTTGAGCTGACCCTCTAATGTCCTCATTTCTAATCCTGTCCATCCTCATCACACCCAATGCAAATCTTAGCATCTTTAACTCTGCCACCTCTAGCTCTGTCTCCTGTTTTTAGTCAGTGCCACCGTCTCCAACCCATATAACATAGCTGGTCTCACTACCGTCCTGTAGACCTTCCCTTTCACTCTTGCTGATACCCGTCTGTCACAAATTACTCCTGACACTCTTCTCCACCCATTCCACCCTGCCAGCACTCTCTTCTTCACCTCTCTTCCACAATCCCCATTACTCTGTACTGTTGATCCCAAGTATTTAAACTCATCCACCTTTGCCAACTCTACTCCCTGCATCCTCACCATTCCACTGACCTCCCTTTCATTTACTTGTGTTTTTAAAATAAAAAAAAAAAAATATATATATATATATATATATATATATATATATATATATATATAATGTAGTGTAAATCAATACAAAATAATAGTTAAAATAAAAATCAAAGGTTATTAAAATATCACAAAAAAAAACTTGATTGTTAAGTTTGTTAAATTTTAGAATCGCCAAGTCACCTAACCTGCATGTCTTTGGACTGTGGGAGGAAACCCACGCAGACACCGGGAGAACATGCAGACTCCCACACCATTATATATATATATATATATATATATATATATATATATATATATATATATATATATATATATATATATATATATATATATAGTAAATAAATACACCAGAAATAAATTTGCACCTATAAGTTGGTGCTGATCTAATATAAAAAGGTTGACTATTCCAAGGCATAGGGGCAGCTACTGCAAAAGCACAGTCCCCTCTAAGCTTAAGTGTGGAAGTCGGCATGATCAATAACGTCTGGTCAGAGGACATCAATGACTGTGAAATAAAGTAAGGGCGCAAGATGCCAGTAAGGGGATAAACCATTCAGGATCTTAAGAACAAACTACCATTTTAAACTCAATCCTGTACCGAACAGGAAGCCAGTGAAGAGATATACCTGTTTGATGCCTGGCAGCAAACAAGAGCAGCGTCTGGGGGCGGCAAGTGGGGCGACTGCCCCAGGCCCTGCGCCTAAGGGGGTCCCACTTTTGATGTCTGCGTGTAATGTTTGAGTGGATTTGTCAAGCTATATTCTCCAATTATATTTTGATAAAGTCTGCGTGTTATCTTGCAAACATTTAGCTGAATGCTGCAATGAGAAAATCTGGTGTATGTTAAAATTATTTTTATTAAATTCGCACGCAAGTATATACAGTCCATACATACCAGTAACAGCATTTGACGTAACCAGACCCATGTGGGATTGGTCAGCCCTAGGGTTAGGGTACATCTCTAAGGCCACCTCTGGCAGCAGCATTCTGGACTAACTGAAGACAAGAAAAGGATGACCAATTAACCACATTTTCATAAAAAATTGTAGCTGTAGGTGTTTTACAGGAAATAAAAAATATAATTAGAAAGAAAAAGTAAAATCTACTTATACAATAAAACACTAAGGTCAAAATTGCTGGTCCTCCTGAGCAATCTGATGGATTTAGTTACTTCATGCCCACATTTTGTGTGAAACGCTAACTCGATTTTCGCGTGCTCTTTGTGTCCATCATGTCACAGCCATGCAGTCTTCAGGCACCTTGTGAACGACTTCTTCAATGTTGGTATTGCATTGTTGGTAGAGCCCTGAGAATCCTTGGTAGCTGCCACTCGCTCAGAGTGATGTGCCATAAGGCTAGATAGATAGATAGATAGATAAGGCACTATATAATTAATTGATAGATAGATAGATAGATAGATAGATAGTCACTATATAATTAATTTATAGATAGATAGTCACTATATAATTAATTGATAGATAGATAGATAGTCACTATATAATTAATTGATAGATAGATAGATAGTCACTATATAATTAATTGATAGATAGATAGATAGATAGATAGTCACTATATAATTAATTGAAAGATAGATAGATAGATAGATAGTCACTATATAATTAATTGAAAGATAGATAGATAGATAGTCACTATATAATTAATTGATAGATAGATAGATAGATAGTCAGATAGATAGATAGTCACTATATAATTAATTGATAGATAGATAGATAGATAGTCACTATATAATTAATTTATAGATAGATAGATAGTCACTATATAATTAATTTATAGATAGATAGATAGATAGTCACTATATAATTAATTGAAAGATAGATAGATAGATAGATAGATAGATAGATAGATAGATAGTCACTATATAATTAATTTATAGATAGATAGATAGATAGATAGATAGATAGATAGATAGATAGATAGATAGATAGATAGATAGTCACTATATGATAGATAGATAGATAGTCACTATATAATTAATTGAAAGATAGATAGATAGATAGATAGTCACTATATAATTAATTGATAGATAGATAGAAGGCTGTCATAGCCATCGTCTTAATGCGACCATTACTCATTATAAAGGAGCCTTAGCATGGGGTCTCTATCCATTAGGCCGTCCATATACAACAAGTGCAGCAGGGTCACGCAGAATGCAGTTTTATTTATTAACAAAATTGTGGGAACTTTTTAATTAAAATGTGTACACAAATTAACTAATTTGGGAGAACATTTTAATGAAAATGTGCACATGAATTAACTAAATTGAGGCAATGTGTTTTAATGAAAACAGTCCCACGATTTAGTTGACTCATGTGCCTGCACTCTACGTTGCCCTGCTGAGCTTGTTGCTGCTTGTGTTATTTTTTCTGACCCATATTCTATCCGGGGCTCCGTAGTCACCCCTCTGGTGCTCCCTTTGTTCTATTAAAAGTTTTAGCAAGTAGGAATTTTAATCAGGGACCAGAAGAAGAAGAAGAAGTAGAAATATAAGCCAGAAAACAGGCTAAAGCTGCTAATCAGAAAAGGCATGTGGTCTTACATCTAACCAACAATAAAACCCTAAACCCGTAGTCGTTATATAAAAGCAAAGTCTGTACCAGGAACACTACAAACAAAATTACAAAGCTTTTACTTGGGGTTTATTTTCTGAATCTCAACTAACTTAGAAATGCATGGCACTGACTCTTTATGCCATTGTGATGTTGATGTCGGAAAGCTTTGAATGTCTGACAGATATTCCCTAGCAACACAACAGCAACCATACCAAAACAAATCTCTCTATATAAAATGCAACGTCTGTCTGTATGTCTGTCTGCTTTTCACGAGACAACTACTTTACGGATTTAGATCGAGTTTTTTCCGATAATTTGCTTGAACATTCCGGTTGATTTTGCGACTTCTCTCATCATGCTAAGAATCATAGTTTGCTTGCGGTACCGATTTATTTGAGCAAATCCGAGAAAGTCGCAGCGGGCCGAGGGTAGGGGCCCTCCTCACTCATGCCCCAGCCTTGGGGTGTATCTTACATCTGTTTAGCTAGCGAACGAGAGAACTACTTCACGGATTTAGATCAGGTTTTTTTCTATAATTTGCCTGAACATTCTCTCATCGCGCTAAGAATCATAGTTCGCTTTCAGGAGTGATATATTTGCACTAATCCGAGACAGCGGGTGCAGGCCTAGGTGAGGGGGGAGCGTGACATCTGCATTAGGGAGTTGTTCTACCTGTGCATTTTGTAGCGTACCTTACCTCAGCTAGCGATACCTTTTTGTTTATTCATTTTTAAAGTTTCTCCTGTTTCACTACTATGCAGGCGGAGCTGCGGGGAATGGCTAGTTATTAATATATTGAACAGTTATTATAAAAGTAAAGTTGAATAAATTGGACTCTGCAGCTGCATGAATTAAAGGTAAACTACCACTTCCGGTTAGTGGAAACAGCCCAAAAATTGATAGAAATCTACATTTTGTACCTAATATTTAGACACAAAATTTGGTTGACCCAAGTGAAAGCGTACTCAAGTTATCGTGTTTACATACACACACACAAACACACACACACATGCACACAAACAGACATAATTCCAAAAATGGTATTTTTGGACTCGGGGAGGTCTAAAAACATCGAGATTCATCAAAATCTCAAAATGGATTTTTTGGAGGATTCCAATACTTTCTCTATAGTTCGTATACAAGAAAGTCAGGGAGGTCTAAAACACTGAGATTCATCAAATTCTTGACATTGAACTTTTGGACGATTACAATACTTTCTCCAGACTTCGTATATGAGGAAGTAAAAACTAATGCTAGAAGTGCCCCATGAAACCATAATAACATCTACCTGCAGTGAGAAAAATCTTTTTTAACTTGAGGCGAAAACTGGTATAATAAAATAATCATAACACTCTCTCCATGAGAAGAGTACTCACATTACAGCAATTCCCTAATGTAAGATAAATATTTTATTAAGATAAGCAGTCCAGTTCCAAGTACTGTATATCTGCGCATCTCTGGGACTTAGGAAATCTCCCTAGGATCAACTCGAGTCTTAGGGGGTTTTTGTTTTTAACAAGTATGTCCAGTTGTTACAATGTCGAATACTCAAATGAACCTTTGCACAGCTTAGAGTTTTTCCTCCATCTCTGACCAGATGTGAACTTCCTTCTCTCCTTCTGGCTTCCCGTTTTTCTGTCTGGTGCACTGTCATGAAAATGGATGGAGTTGGCTTGGTTTTATCGGTTCTTGACCTTCCTGGGTGTTTCTGTTACCTGATGACCATCCTGGCCATGTCAGTTCCTTCAGATTTCCATCCTGGTCATGACCAACTTAGTTCCTTCAGGTTTCTGTTGCCCACCACAAAAAACAGGAGAACATGTTTGCTTTGTCATGTAGG
This sequence comes from Polypterus senegalus, assembly GCF_016835505.1. Taxonomy (NCBI): domain Eukaryota; kingdom Metazoa; phylum Chordata; class Cladistia; order Polypteriformes; family Polypteridae; genus Polypterus; species Polypterus senegalus. The sequence continues at coordinate 5,958,543 of NC_053167.1, read as the reverse complement.
TGAGCTCTGTTGAGGAATTGTTTCCTGTTGTAGTCCAGTGGTTAAAGCATTGGACTGTTAGACAGAAGGCTTCCAGCTCAAATCTCACCTTTCACTGAGAAAGTCACATAATTGTGTGTTCCTCTTGCAAAATTGGCCATACGGTAATTACAGTTTTGATGTTTTATCAAGAAATTAAATGTATTCTCTCTCTCTCTCTCTCCCTTTCTTTTTAAAGTCTGTTGTTCAACAGCTCCATGACCCAGATGGATCCTTTCCTCTAACTCCCCGTGACACAAGAGGAATCTCAATCCTGGATTACCTAGCAGACAGTCCACAAGAATCACTCTCTCCCATCTTCCTCAAACACAGAAAGAATTTTGAGACTTCCAGTCAAACTGTTTTCTCCCCCAACAGCAGAGATGAACCGCAGGCAAATGGCACTGGATGGCAAACACGACTCTCATCTGGGGGCTGGTCGGAAGACTCCTTATCCAAGGAGGAAAGCCAGTCTGATATCCTGTTACCTCAGCAGCGGTACGGCACACCTGATATTCTAAAAGAAAATGGTCTGAAGGCTGATGGCTACACCTCTAGTGGTCAAATCTCCACAAAACAGCTAAAATTAGAAGAAGGAACAGACAAAGGCAAAAACAGCCGAGACACACAGGATAAGAGCGGGCACAGCCTTTCTGGGCTGCTACAAGATGTGTTCGAAGCTCTGAAAAGCCTGCAGAAGGAGGACAGGACACTGAAGCGTTTGGAAAAGCAGACTCTGTACTTCAGAGACATTTTGAAGGTGGGCTCTCCTACTGCTTTAAGTCACCTTGCTTGCTTGTCACTTTCTCTCTGCCCATACAGAGATCTCTTGGACAGCGGTGAGAATGTAAAAGCTGCCTACTGTACATACATATAGTCTCCAATGCAGCACCCTTAGGCACTCACACTGAAATCAGCTAATATGGTGGCACATAACATACATCTCCTTCAGCCAATGGTGAGACGACTCATTGCCTTTATTGATGCCCACCCTCTCTATTTTCATTCCATCCTCAGGCTCTTCTCTATGCCAGCTGAGGTCCCTTTGGCCAGTATCTCTTACTTTTCATGTCTAACATTTAGCTTCTTTTCTCAGGAACACCAGCATTTTCTGATGTTTGCTCCCTGCTCACAGCTCTCTTCTCCTCATTCACAATTAAATCAGAATTCTTATTAATGTTAATTCTCTCATTAAAGGATCAAAAAAGAACATGAGAAGTTTGCCAAATGAGAGGAGACACTAACTACATTCATTTGTTTAGCTAATAGCTAAGCTATCTCAATATCCCATCCAAAATGTGAATTTCCCTTTGGGATTAATAAAGTATCTATCTATCTATCTATCTATCTATCTATCTATCTATCTATCTATCTATCTATCTATCTATCTATCTATCTATCTCATGTAGTGTCTATCTATCTATCTATCTATCTATCTATCTATCTATCTATCTATCTATCTATCTATCTATCTATCTATCTATCATATAGTGCCTTTATCTATCTATCTATCTGTCTGTCTGTCTGTCTATCTATCTATCTATCTATCTATCTATCTATCTATCTATCTATCTATCTGTCTAAATTGGTCATAAAGGTTGTTAAGGTTTCTGCTTGAACTACATGTCTTGGTATTTTGTTCCAGATTCCCACAACTCTTTGAGTAAAGAAGTGCTTAATTGTTTCAGTCCTAAGTGTTCTTCCTCTTAATTTCCACTGCTGTCCACAAGTCAGTGACTCACTATTTATTTGGAAAAAAAATCGCCCTTTGAGAAGTTTGAAGGCCTGGATTAGGTCTTGAACAAATTAAAAAAACGAACAATAAATTATAAAGTATGACATACCCTATAGCATATTGTATACTGTAGCAGTCTATAAAATCCAACATTGAGCAGCGTGCATTGCCAAAGGGTGACATTCATCTCTCTTGATGGTAGTGAATTCCAGCTATTCAGGCTTTGACATCAAGACAATGACCTTCTGAATTTGGTGGTCTTCGTTTTATTCCTTAGTATCATTGACCAAACTGTAGAAATGCCCACATTGGCTAAAATTTCATAATACAACAGAATTTTTGTTTAATTGTGATTTATAGGAAATATTTGTGCTATTTGGAATAACAACAAGATTGATGTAAAAACGTTGCTGCAACTTACACACTGCTCAAAAAAAATGAAGGGAACACGTAATCATCACAGTCTAACACCAAGCCAATTAAGCTTCAGGAATATCAATCTGTCCAGTTAGGGAGCATAAGCGATTGTGAATCAACTTCACCTACTTTGGTGCAAATGAACTTGACAACTGGAGAGCCAACTCCAAGACAGCTGCAAAATGGGAATGGTTTTGCAGGTGGTGGCCACAGGCAGTTGCTCTCTCCATATCCTTGCTGACTGACTTTTCTCTAGTTTTACATTTTGCTAGTGTCCTTGTCACTACTGGGTGCATGAGGCGACATGAACCTGCAGCTGATTCAGGTTGCACAGGTAGTCCAACTCCTCCAGGATGGAATATCCACATATGCTGTCACAAGAAGGCTTGCTGTGTCTTCTTGTGATATCAGGTGATGGGCCATTACACAAGGAGAGCTTGACAGGGCTGTAGAAGGGCTTTAACCCAGCAGCAGAACTGGTATCTGCACTACCAGAACCTCTAGCTGGCTACTGGTGTGCATGTCTCTGACCAAACTGTCAGACACCATGAGAGTGCCATGAGGCCCCGACATCCTCTAGTGGGACTTGTCCTCACAGCCCATCATCGTGCAGCTTGATTGGCGGAGAATACCACAATTGTCAGCTCCGCCATTGGCGCCCCATTCTTTTCTCAGATGAGAGCAGGTTCACACTGAGCACATGTGACAGACATGAAAGAATCTGGGGACACTGTGGTGACCGTTATGCAGCCTGCACCATCGTCCAGCCTGACCGATTTGGCAGTGGGTCAGTGATGGTCTGAGTTCTTGGAGGGTCACACAGGCCTCCACGTGCTAGGCACTCTGACTGCCATTAGGTACTGGGATGAAATCCTCAGAGCCATTTTCAGATATTATGCTGGTGCAGTGGGCCCCGGATCCCTCATAGTGCAGGGTAATGACTGTCCTCATGTGGCCAGAGAGTGTAAGGAGCTCCTAGATGATGAAGGCATTGGACTCCATTGACTGGCTCGTGCATTCCCCAGATCAATTGAGAACCTCTGGGATGTTATGTATCGGTGCATCCAACTCTGCCAAGTAGCGCCATATACCTTCGAGGAGCTCACTGATGCCCTGATCCAGGTCCAGGATGTTGCCGGGAGTGCATACAGACAAGTGAGGGCCATACATACATGAGGTGGAGTGGTGGCTCTGAGGCTAGGGATCTGCACTGGGAATCAGAAGGTTGCCGGTTTGAATCCCGTAAATGCCAATAGGGACTCTGCTCTGTTGGGCCTTTGAGCAAGGCCCTTAACCTGCAATTGCTGAGCTGTTTGAGTAGTGACAAAAGCGCTATATAAATGCAAAGAATTATTATTAGACACATTATGAGAAATTCACGCAATTTTGATCAGCCTGTGATTTCAATTTTTAAGCTTGATTTTGGGTGTGATGTTGAATCCAGGCCTCAATGGGAGGGTGATTTTGGTTTCCATTGACTGTTGTCAACGAAATAGACAGTATTGCTCAGTAAAGATTTTTCACTTGAATATTTCATTGATTGAGATCCGATGTGTGAATTAAGTGCCCCCTTCATTTTTCGAGCAGTGTATTTGTAGTGCTCCTTTTTCATGAAAAAATCTTAACAATAGTAAGTAGCATAGCAAACACAGATATGGCAAAGTAAAACTAAACGATCAGCGTGTCTACATGAGGGCCGAAAGTTTTTCTCTCTTTGATTTAGTGTAAGCACGTGCTACTAACACTAAGGGGGAAATGTATGATACTATAGATATCATGCTCGAAATACCAAAGGGACGACTGATGTATCGTAAGACTTACTGCACGTTCATAACACCGAAGGGGAAAACATCCTCTGCCCCTGCTGTTTCAAACGACAGACTGAATGCTCGAAACACCAAGAGATAGTCCCCTAGAATTCATTGCTTTTATATAAATATAAAATGAAGTTCCGCACACATACTGTAACATCCAGGGTAAAAAGCTGTACAATGTACTCCTTCATAATATGCATGACCGCAACATTAACAACTTTGCGTACGAGTATCGCTGTGTTAAATTGAGTCATCTGGAATTTCTACTTCCATTGTCTATGCAGTGACTTTAGTGGGCTTTTTTGGAGGAAGTGAACCTGAACCAGTGTTGTATTTGAGCTCACCTTTGTTTTCGTGTTTAATTAAGGACAAAGTAAGTCCTTTAATTATATTGTTTCTCTCTTTTTATCCACTTTAAATACATAACTTTAACTCATACATTATTATTACTGTTTTTTTAAACCTTGAAACAAATTTTTACTACAACATGAAATACTTGATTAGACTGTGGATTTTGTAGAGAAGGAAGTTAATTTAATACGCGTATTACTTTTGGTCTTAATTTTGCCGGTTACTTATTTAGAAATCTATCTTATTTTCTGTATCATTCATATCTTCCATTTTGAGTGTGCCACACTAATGACACCATTGGGCCAGCCTACTGGACATTACTTGCAAATGTAACAAATGTGATCTTCGATAAGAGCAAGTTCTATCTGTGTAAATTATTCAGACTTTGTTTCGAGGAAAAGGCTAAATATTAAAAAAATATATTTTCTTAAGCTCTAAATTGCTAACCGAATTTTAGGAGTGGGTTTAATCCATTTGTTAGCTTTGTCTATGCCCTTATGAGATGATGAAGCATTGCTACAGTGCTTTCCTGTTATCGAGTAGGAGTTTTTCTGGCAAATCTTCTTAAATCTCTGGTGTTCAGAAACAAACATTTGCTCTGCTAATTTCTTCTTTTGACTGCTCCCGTTAGGGGTCACCACAGCGGATCATCTTTTTCGATATCCTTCTGTCCTCTGCATCTTGTTCTGTCACACCCATCACCTGTATGTTCTCTCTCACCACATCCATAAACCTTCTCTTAGGCCTTCCTCTTTTCCTCTTCCCTGGCAGCTCTATCCTTAGCATCCTTCTCCCAATATACCCAACATCTCTCCTCTGCACATGTCCAAACCAACACAATCTCACCTCTCTGACTTTGTCTTCCAACTGTCCAACTTGAGCAGACCCTCTAACGTCCTCATTTCTAATCCTGTCCATCCTCGTCACACCAACTGCAAATCTTAGCATCATTAACTCACCTCTAGCTCTGTCTCCTGTTTTTAGGTCAATTGCATCGTCTCCAACCCATATAACATAGCTGGTCTCACTACCATCCTGTAGACCTTCCCTTTCACTCTTACTGATACCCGTCTGTCACAAATTACTCCTCACACTCTTCTCCCCCAATTCCACCCTGCCTGCACTCTCTTTTTCACCTCTCTTCCACAATCCCTGTTACTCTGAATTGTTGATCCCAAACATTTGATCTGCTAACATTTGGCCATTTTAAGAACCAGTCTATACAGTCACAGCACACATGGTCATGGCTTGTTAGGATCACATCTGACATTCGTGTAGTTTATTTTGTCTTTTTACTGATTATTAATTTTCCAATTTCTTTTTGAAAGAGGTAATCATTTATGTCATAATATCATTGCATTGCTGTTTTATGTGGTTGTTTTTGTGGGTGCATCCATGTAGTAGTTTGAACCTACAAGACCTGTTGCCGGCCATGTGCTTCTGCAGCTTTTGGACATGTGACACTACGTCACATACACTAGGGAATCTTCAGACATTAGACTTTATGTTGTAATGACTTGTAAATAAACAACGCTTTTCAGTTTGCCATTTTGTGTTTTGGCTACAGATTCTGGTTAGCATTGTGATTTTAATAAAAAGGATTGTTCGACATCTCATGAAGGAGACCCCTGCATGCTTATGATTTCTTTTGCCTGTCCCACTTAAGGCAGACAACAATTTGTCTCCAAAAAACTTCAGTCTACTTTGAACATTTAAAACTGATCCTAGTAAGACTTGCATATTTGTATACATTGTGGTCACACAGCCCAGGAATGGCACAGACATACATGAGACGTCACCATGTTGTTTCTCAGGACTTCCCTCATTGCCTATTAGTAATGCCCCTCTGCCTCTTTGTGTTTTTATTTTAGTAGACTTTAATGCATAAACGTTATTTATAACAGAACAACTGTCCCCTGACTGCTACTGATAATTAGCTGTTTTTTTTATTAGAATCCATCATTATTACTTACATTGAAATTGTATTACTAAAGCAGCTGCCACCTTCTTGTTAGAACAGTGGTTCTCAGGGGACTGCGAAGCGGTTTCAGTGGGACCATGAGAAATGATTGCAAATTTATACTATTTATATTTTTATAATTATTAACCTTTACCATCTGAAGGGAAGTAATGATGATATGATAAATGATATGAGAGTTGCACTGGCCAAAACAAAGCCAAACATAGAAGAACTAGTTAAGGCAAAGCTGATGCATCCATCCCATTAAAAATGTATAACTAAGCTGTACGTAATATTTTCTGAATAAATAATTGTCAAAAAATGTTTTATTCACAGCAGCCTGTACCTATGCAGTGCTGCACAGTGGGTATGTGACACCCTTCTGCAAAGTATTTGGCACCCCCAATTTTCTTGAAATAATATTGATTTTTTTTAATTTTTAATAAAAGGGTCCACAGGCCATCGAACAATTTTTAACAACAAACATCTAGCGAGTGCCATAAGAGTTCAAGGATTTGTCCAATAATGGCTGTTAACCTTTCCAACAGAGCACCCTCTATGTGCACCAGACGTCATCCACAGAGACTCTGGCAGTCGAAGAGGTCCTAGAAAGCTTTGACTTCTTGGCATCCGATTTTAATGCTGATGAGATGTCCTGTCATGGGAGTGTAAGAGTTCGAGACCCCAGGTGAGAGTTCAAATGAATGTGCTGCTGAGTAGAAATAAATACTTGGTAGTAAGGGTGGGCTGTATTAACTTCTAGCATGACATTTGGGTAGCAATCCAAGCAGGAAAATTCTTGTGTTTCATTTCACTGCCTCTTCTTCAGCTTCATTAACTCTTTATCTTTATGGTCTTTGATGCATCCTCCAAAGTCTTCTCAGAACCACATCCAACCTATCTTACTTGTCCCAGCCATTTTGCTGTGCTCGCCCTTTACTCTTCCAGCCCTCGTAGTTAGCAGAAATACGCCCAGTTCAGAAATCCTACCTTAACTCTCAGTTTGTTATTCCCAACAATTTACAAAGGCTTCTCCTTTCATTAGCACTTTATATTTAGGGCTTATTTTAAGGAATTACTGATACGGATTGTCTTTTTCTCTACATGTTTTATTTTGGGACTTTGTTCCTGTGTTCTCAGAGAGTCGAGGCTGGGGGGCTGTCAAAAAAGGGCCCACTGAGACATTCATTGTGTATATTTGTGTGACCTGACATTTGCGCGATAGACATACAGTATGTGCGCCGACAAAATAGCGCCGACAAAATCGCGAAAGTTTCATTAAATATGAATTACTAGTTTAAAGCATATATAATAATGTTTATTTTAGAAGTCAATATTATGAGACGTGGCATGCCATCAGCATGGCACGTAGGTAGTCCTTAAGATCACGCCCTGCATATGTAGGAAGAATTGCAGCAAGACGTCTTGATAGTTGAGCGTATTTAGACTTGCTGGCTGCCTGACTGCTGGTAATTCCGCTTTGTGTACGACGCGTTATGCCAACCCTCGACTGAGTTATTTGTTCGCGGCATGCCATCAGCACTTATAACAGTTATAACCTAGCACATAATGTGTAAATAATGCGCACGTACGCGTCCCACTCTCTTGCGATTTAGTGGGCGCGCATTTGTCGAAAACCAGTTAGCGGGTTTGTCGGCGCTCATTTGTCCGTCGTGGTTTTGTCAGGGTGCATATGTCTATCGTGCCTTTGTCGGTGAACCGTGTATTTGGGCTATACAAGAAATGCATGGCTGTTGTCGTTGATGTGAAACTCAGTTCATTGATTTCTCAGTAATTTGTGATTTCCAAGAAGTCTGCATGAACAAAAGTAAAAATGTGTGAGGCCAAAGGTCCAAATAGCCTTATAGAAGAAGTGTTGGTGTTCATGTGTGTGAAGCTGGAAGAAGGAATCATCCGGGGACCAGGCCAAGTACTGTAATTAAAATTTTAAGAATGTAAGGGTTAGACATTTTGATTAAATCTGAAAAGTATCAAAAGATGGAGGTTGCCAAAATTAACAAATTATAATTCTAAAGAAGTTAGACGACAAGAGCAGAAAATCTGAAAGGTTTTGTAAAAATTTGTAATGTGCTAAAGTACAGTAAATGAAGCTATGAAACAACAGATACATATTATTCACATCCATTAACAGTAAGAATGAGAATGATCATGACGGATTATATTTCAGCTGTAAACAGAAAAAATTGAGAATAACACAAACGTGAGAGAAATAAAACATAACAATATTGTCACAAGAGCTGAGACAGGAGAGACACCACACAGGATGAGATGTTTAAGCCACCAACAAAATGGCATATTTGTTGTTTTTCTAAGACTAGTCAGATTTCCCTAGTACATCTAAGCAAACTTTCCCGCCGCTAAGAGTTATGTGGAATCCCAGCAAAACAACAAATGCGCAGCCAGATACCACAAGTCACGACTCACCTTGTCTTACCCCTTCGTCACCTTCAGCCACTATGCCAGGTCACATGCTAAAAGAAACAAGCTCAAGGTAAGCAGAGTGCATGTATTAAAGGTGAGCAGGTCTGTCACAAGTAGAATACGTTAGTTCACCACACATGAGTACAGGACTTGAACTGTGTATGTTGCACGTGGTCATCTCTCACAGACCTTGTAGCAAGACACTTACTGTTAACACCAAATCACAAAAGCCATGAATCCTTGGGTGATTCTGAGACAAAGAGCTCAAGCTACTAACAAACCAAAACCTCTTTGGACTTGGTTGGTTGTAGCCAATTACTGTAGATGCAACTCCCAGAATCCCCTGTCCTTTGACTCCCAATATTGGACAGACTGCTACTGACCATCCTTATGACCAAGAGAATCTCAATAAAATGTTTGTGGACACATAAGCTGCTTATCTCCTGTGTTGTACTGTATGTATCATGGTGGCTGCTACCTTACCCACCTCACACATTCTTGTCTTATAATGTTTTCTTTGGTTGAAATAACATAAAATAACATTTTACTTTTGTGTGATTTGTCTTTCCCAGTTTCTTTAGTTTTCCACCCTTGCTTATACTCCAAGACAGCAGATTCCCACCCGGTTTCATAATCTTCCAACAATGCACATAATTGTACCTTTTGTTCTGCTTCGCAATGGCATGATGTTCTTGGCTCTCTTGTAGGAGTGGAGCTCTCCAGGCTGGCACTCTTAGAAGCCTCCAACTTGGCTCAAAAGATTCGAAATCTGCCCCAAGTAAGACAGAAAGTGTATCATTGACTACAGGCAACGAAAGTTTAGACGTGGCGCTCGTGTGTCATCTGTGGGTTTGTAAAGTTCTTTTACAGGTAAGTGTGATGATGCATTTTCAAGGCTGTTCATTCATTCATCATCTGAACCGGCTTACACCAATGTGTCAGATATTTACATGTGTACATACTTCATATATGAGACGTATAGTTTGGTACAGACTGGCACTTCTCCGCATCTCACTCTAATTTAAGTTTCAGAACTTTGGGATCTCATATATGAGTAATCATAAACACTGTCATGAAGCTAACTCAAGGACTGATGATAGTGCAGGTGTTGTACTGAGCGATGATACTGAAGAGATAGGCAAGACTTAGGAAAAGGCTTTCTAACTACTGGTTAGTCTTCATTACAGTCGTCAGTTTTAGTCACCGGCTTTGACTAGGGAACATTTAGTTAAAAATGGAGCCCGAACAGGCTTGTGGTGGCTCTTCAGCTTTCATACATTGCAATACAAGTGTTGTACAAGTCGCATTGAGTGATCATCTGTTGTTAAGTTGTTAGGTGAGGAGAGCCTGCGACTCATTGTAGCTCTAATTTTTAAACATAACATTTGTCAAAGAAGTACTTGATGGTGAGTTAAAATCTGCTCAGGTCTTGAGGTAAAACTGTTGGCTGCTTTAAACCAGGATGTAGAGCAGCAGGTGTTAGTGAAATATTAAATCATTGTAATGTGCAGATAATGAGGCCATAAGGGTCTTTCAGCGTAATGTACTGGGAATCCCTTTCTCTTCCATTCATTTCATGATAAGAGACTTTAATTATTATTTTTCCTTTCATGGTTAACCTACAAGTACCATAAGCGGTAGAACTGAGCAGGAGTAACAGAGGTGCAGCCTGCTCTCCAGGCGCTTTACAATGTGCTTGTACTGGGGATTTGTTTGCCCATCAGGAGCAGCTCCTCGAGGAGCAAATGAAAAAATATACAAAACATGCACATTGTAATGATCTCTTTCAAGGTGAATTTGAAGTTGTAAATTAATCTGTACTTGATCAGTCATATATATTTAGATACATCTCTCAATGCTCCTGTGCGCTCAATCAGTGATGTTACGTTGGGTCATGAGGTGTTTCGGTCCTTCAACATCAGAAGCTTTCTCCCAGGGGACCCAGCATGGCTTGTCCTCAGGTGGCATTTGCTTGACCCCATGGGTCCTCCCTGTTCTGATGTCACTATTACGATGTAATAGATATTCAGACAGCTAAGCTCCTCCCTTTATCAATATAGCGACTTGGAGACCGGCTTGAAACAAGGTGTACAAATCTCCAGTTTACTAGAAAAGAGCAGGTGTGAAACTACAAAGTAAAGAAACATAGTTTTCAGCACACAGATAACAAAATAGTACGGTAACAGTTTTTAAACTATAAGTAGCAATACAGAACAGTAAAATATTCACAAATATAAACTTCCCGGCGCTGCACAAGAAGGATAAACTTCACTGAATGTGTTTCTGAAGATCCACCATTTACATTGGGAACGCCTCACTGTAAGGCAGCTCAGGAAGGACAAATATCACAAAGCAAGCATATTTTGAGCATGTCAGTTTACAAAAACTGAAATTATTCATTTTGCCTATTTTTACAAATGTGACACACCCCATGTTGCTCTTGATGGCTCCTCTCCTACTCTGTCTGAAGATGCCAAGTGTACTGAACAAACTGCTCAGAATGTTTCTCTATTTAGACAAAGATTAGCTCAATGATAATTGAACTCCCCTGACAAATTTCCTTGATGAATATGTGGCTAAATTACAACAAAATTGGTCTACTAGAAGATGAATTGTTTCTTGTGAACAAACAGACAGAGAGACAAACATGGGAACCACAGCAGGTGCTTTTCTGCACCTAAAAAGGAAGCAGGGCATAAAGGATTCAGACAGTGCACTTCATAACACAGAACTCCATTTAGACAGATAGATGGACAGATGTAAAAGGCTCAATATGATAGATCTCCCGACTAGACTCATTTGCAACACTAAGAAGGGGAAGCTTTCAGAAGTCCACCTGGATTGCTCCTGCTGCTGTCTGTTGAATTCCTTCTGGTGTTGGAGCTGCTGGATCAGTGTTATCCCGTAATGACCTTTAAATCCTTTTTACCACCAAATGTTATCTGTCTTTCTATTACAAAACAAAATTTTGAGACAAGACTATTGCCAAGAGATTTTTTAAAGTCCTGCCCCCCTCTCAACCATTTACGGTTAACGCCCCATGCCCACGGTCCTCTCACCTCTCATTTGTGTGAATGCTTTTGACAGACACAGTTCCTGCGCTCTGAGCTCTTATAAGTTTTTATGTTTTCCTCACTTTAAGTTCCCAATAAAAGAAGACTTATTTTGTTCAAATCTTATTGAAGAATTTAATCCTGAAGGATTATCAACAGAAGAAATGAGTACACGGGCAATCCTAGCACCGATAAACAATGAAGTCAAACAAAATTAACACAAATATTGTCAATCGGTTACAAATTGGTTAAATGCGTATCAATAGACTGTGCTGAAACAGTTGGTGGCGCACATGAAAACATCAACTTACAATATCCTATAGAATATCTACAACTGTTAACACCATCCGGTCTTCCACCGGCTGAATTACTGTTGTGTAATTTATGTATGAGTGATGGGCTATACAACAGGTCAAGATTAGTCGTATTCAAAATTGGTCGAACAATACTGACAATTTTAACAGGCAACAACAAAGGTAACGCAGTACATCTTCCGTAGATAACATTAGACACCAAAGGAAATTTTTGTGATATGCCATTTGTATTAAAACGTTTACAGTTTCCCATTAGAATAGCTTTTACTATGGCAATTAATAAATCACAGGGACAAGCATTCAAAAAAGTCAGTTTATTTATTAGAGAGAAAGAACCGATCGTCACAATGTAACTCCAAACACGGAATCGAAATTCAATGCGATATTGATGACAATTTTATTCCAAATGCTGTTTTACAGTAAAAGTGCAAGTTTAAAAAGTATTTGCGTGTTAATTTCAAAGCCAAATAGAACGAAAACGTATAACGCAAAGAATACCTGTAATGCAACATGAAACATAATTTTCTTTCAATTTTTTATGTTTTACCATTTTTTATTATGGTTAATTACTCGCTGTAATGTAAAATAGTTAGGTCTATTATGCATATGTAACAATAACCCATGAAAATAGCAATCTGTTTAAATTGTGCATCCGCGTCCCCATATGCCAGTGGCAGAGCCGTGAAGTGGCAAGCATGTAGTGCCCATCCAGAGTTTAGCAAGGGAAGTGAGCAGGGGGCAGAGCCCCTTAGTCTTTTAAAGGAACTTCTTGATGGATCTCAAGATCCCAGGGGTCTTATGTGGAAACTCTTTATTGCCACCTAATTTACCGCTTTATTGCCTGCCAGTACCTCTTAGCTCTCCTTCAACATGGGCCCCCTCGATTTAGGTACCCTTCATATTTATAGCACTGTTTTGCTCACATTGCTATACAGAGGGTCTCTCTATTTGCCAGTGTGGGTTTCAAGTACTTGTGTTGTGCCACCTTAGTGCCACTTCTGCCTCAAATAATGCCTTGAGATCTATATATACCACCATGATACACACACTTTGGTGTGAAAATGGCATATAAAGCCCTTTTATAATATTTAACTATACTGAATATTTTAACACAATCCAGTTTAACAGGGGTAGCAAAATGGCCTGTGAGTAAACTGTGATGAAGTAGCAAGTGCTGCTATGAAGTCTCCATTTTTTCAGGTGTTGACCAGGAAAAACTGGATGACAGACTCAGCAGATCTTTTTTACATTTTCTCTCCTCTATTAAGCACCTCAAGAGCTCAGACTCCAAACTGGTCCAAGATGTTCTCCTGGAGGAACTTTCTTTACAAGCGGATGTACTGCAGAAGATAAGCAGGCTGTCGATGGACACAACTGAGAATGGCTACTTTGCAAAGGAAGGTACATTGGCACCATAAGGCACACAGCTGTTTTGTGTTAATGAACATTTTATTTTCAGTATCAGTGCACCAGTGCCCACCTGCAAATGTAGTGCCCAGTTAGGCTATCACATCTAGAGGAAGAAAAGTCGTAAAAGAAATAAAATACGTCAGCTGGGCCTCATACATTTATGGGCTCCATTACTCGCTTCATTCAGAACAATCTAAGTAGGACAGATCTGTGTCGTACTGTCTGTAGTCTGACATCGCCACCTGCTGACAAGAGAGTATGGTTACAAGTAGAGTCGTGATAATGTTACCGACCAGGCCAGTGTGGTCTGAATATCCAAAACAGACTGAAAACCTCCAAACCTTGTGGGCTTTTGCATTGATTTATAAAGATGCACAGATGAAGACTTACTTGTGACAGCGTAGAAATCACATGATTTTTCCCAGCAGCCTCTTACAATTGGAGCCACATGTTATTAACAAAATATTTATTTTTTGTTCATGTGGTCAGAAGGAGTTGAAATCTTCAAAAAACGTCAGAATTAGCATAAGCCACTCCATTCCAGGGTGTTCATAAGAAATGTAATGATTTATTTCATTAGATAAGAATAGTTGATTCATAGTTTTTAAATATTAACACAGGTGCTTCAATTTAAATGTTTAAAGTCTAAATATTCTTAATTGTAATAGAAATGTGTCATTTTCTACCCTCCGATGGAAGTCCATATTACGGCATTTATATATTATCATATGAAGTTGGGCTTTTGACAATGATGCCATACAAAGAAGCTCTGGATGCTTGCAAAACACGATGGTGTACCATTTTGGTGTAAACTGCCATGTGAGAGTGATCAGTTTTGCGTTTCCTTTATGTTACTTCATTGTTCTTTATCGCTCGCTTTGAGCTTGGCTCAAAGAGATTGTTAAATGATGCACTTAAGAGCTGGTAATCCACCTGAAGCAAAGCATGTTCGGGCCCGGCCAGTACTTGGATGGGAGACCAACCAGGAAAAGCTTGGATTGCTGCTGTGGTGAGACCAGCAAAGGGTGCTTACCCAGTGGTCTGAATGTGGATCCTAATGCCTCAGTACAGTGATGAGGTTCAAAATAAGACGTAAAATCGAGATCCTGACTCTCTGTAGTCATAAAATATCCCTGAGCATTCTTCATAAACAGCAGGGTATATCCCGATATCCTGGATAAATTGCCCTCCGTGGCCTAGTTGTACCAGCCCCCCTAATAATCCCCTGTTTCTAATTAGTTATTTCGCCTCTTACCACTTCACTACCTAACAGCTAATGTGTGGTGGGGTGTACTGGCGCAAAAATGGCTGCCGTTGCATCATCCCGATGGAAGCTGCAGATTGTTGGTGGATGAAGTGGCTCCCTACTCACCGTGTAAAGTACTTTGAGTAGTGAGAAAAGCACTATATAAATGTAAAGAATTATTATTATTAATAATTACTGCTGTCCTAACTATGGTTGCCTGCTCTTTTTTGTAACCTTTTTTTTCTGGATCAGATGGCTTACAGTACTGATCTGGGTCTGATATTGTCGATCAAAGGATCCTCACCAAATCACAGAAAGCGTTGGCTTACACGTTAATATCATTGTACGCAGGAATCATTCTGTCTTTCCAGCTCAAATTCAAGGGGTTCAGTTTTAAGTTTTATTACTTAGCCTTGGCCATCACTGACCTGCTTCTTGTTCTTGTTTTTCTTCTTCTTCCTAGTCATCCCAAAGTCACAGCACCTGAAACCACTGCTTGCCTTGTGGGATGAATGCGCTGGATCCACAGCTGTCTTCCACTGCTCAACAGAGAAGCTGCTAAAACAACTAAAGAAGCACTTCATCCATAAAGTGAAAGCCAAAGAGCCGGGGCAAGCTGATAAAGGTGATTAGGAGTAACAGTGCTAGGAAGATCACCGTTTTCATCTTTTTTAAAATATTCTGGATAAAATGATGCACTTCCTTCTTGTTGGGTTTGTTTAACTTCTGAGATTGTGAAACTCAGGCGGCACGGTGGCACAGTGGGTAGTGCTGCTGCCTTGCAGTTAGGAGACCCGGGTTTGCTTCCCAGGTCCACCCTGCGTGGAATTTGCATGTTCTCCCCATGTTTGTGTGGGTTTCCTCCAGGTGCTCTGGTTTCCTCCCACAGTCCAAAGACATGGAGGTTAGGTGCATTGGCGATTCTAAATTGTCGCTTGAGTGTGTGTGTGTGCCCTGTGGTGGGCTGGCGCCCTGCCCGGGGTATGTTTCCTGTGTTGGCTGGGATTGGCTCCAGCACACTCCCATGACCCTGTAGTTAGGATATAGCGGGTTGGAAAATGGATGGATTGTGAAACTCTTGTCAACATGGGTGAAGCCATTTGAAGACATGTCTCTAATGTGACTGTCACACCAGATCAGTTTTTCTCACTGCGGTTAATGTGTGCAATATCAAGTCATCCCTTGGTAATAATAATAATCATTGATTATATTTATATACCTGTAGTACTTTTCTCACTACTCAAAGAGCTTTACATAGACAGAGAGGAACCATTTTAACCACCATCAATGTGTAGCACCCACCTGGATAATGCGATGGCAGCCATTATCATGCCACTACACTCAATACACATTAGCTATTAGGCAGCGAAGGAGTGATAAAGATAAAAAATTAGAGACAGGGGATGATTAGGGGGCCAGAATGGACAAGGCCGTGGTGGACAATTTAGCCAGGACATTGGGATAAACCCTACTCTTTTTGAAAGATGACTAGGGATCTTTAATGACCACAGAGAGTCAGGGTAGCACATTTAGTCACTGCAACCTCTATTTTCTGTCCCCATGGTGTGTATCTCCAGACAGGTCTCCATAAGACACTCACCAGATTCACATATCTCACAGCACACATGCATAAGCCTTGCGATAGACAAACTGACAGACAGACATCCTGTCTTGTAGCGCTTGTCGCTGGCTCACTTACTCCTCAAGGCTGCAAGGAATTCAATGGGACTGGAAAGAAAAAATATTTCCATTATTCGCCACATGATATACACTCATATTAAAAAAACAAATGCTGTAACCTTGTTACACATTGTAATTTATTAATGCTCAACATATTTACGTAGTTATTTGTGAGCACTAACACCACATATATTATTTTCTTGATAAATGCTTATTTAAATATATAACAGCTGAGAATGCAGAATATCTAGTTATATTTTACCATTCATTAAATATTTAGTAAATCTGTATGCATTAAAGCAAACCTCACATGATAATATACGACAATACAAAATGTACATGAATACATATGGTAGCAGAATGCAACATAAATCATGCATAAAGTTAACGTATTTTCTGGGTCAGATTAAGACCTTTAGAGGCCCTAAGCACTTAAAAGATTTTGGTGACCCCATATATATCTAATTCAAAATATAAAGAATAATAAGCCGTAACAGAAAAACTTTATTTTTGAAAATGTCAAATCTATCGATTGTACTGCATGTGTGTACAGTAATAAGGGAAATCTTTGTGTGTAAATTCAAAATACATGGCATAAAAAATATTTATTTTGTTTGTATATAAAATGATACAAATTGTCATATAAAATGCCTAATGGTACTATGCTATGTATTATTGTACATGCCATAAAATTAGCATACATCTATACTAATAAAAGGCAAAGCCCTCACTGACTGACTGACTCACTGATTCATCACTAATTCTCCAACTTCCCATGAAGGTAGAAGACTGGCAGGCTCATTCCTTACAGGTTACTTACAAAAGTTAAGCAGGTTTCATTCCAAAATTCTACGCGTAACGGTCATAACTGAATCCTACTTACGTACATATATACGGCCAGAGCCTGCAGCTCAGTCGCCATGTGAGGCGGAGTTGCATTCCCCATTCACACGCCTCCCACGTAATTGACTGCCTGCCCATATAAGGCCGTCTGTCAGCAGCAATCCAAACTGTGAGAAAACAGTAAAAAGGAGGCGTGTCAGACGTTGTGGTACATTTTCTGATGCAGCTACCGAAAACAACTTTGTGACACTGCCGCCAAATACTCGCAGAAAAATCCACAAGTTAATAGAGACGCTGCTGCAAAATATTCACAGGCAAATCCACAAGTTAATACTTAGATACTTAGTTAAACATCTTAGATTCATGAGTAGCAATCTGGGTAGTGAACACTTCGATGAATGAAACCTGTTATCTTTACAACGGTTGACAAACACGGAATGTAACTTGAACACAACACGTCCTCCAAATATGAACCTGATTGAAGGAAATAATGATAATCAAATCCTTGATGACAGCAACACTCATAACAGTCACAAAACAATTACATTGACAATCATGTTACGTTATTTTTAAAATGTTTCCTTTTCTTTTTCATAACTTCTTTAACACACTACTTCTCCACTGCCAAGCGCGAGTATTTTGCTAGTGTACAATAATTATCATACATCTGGCAACGCTGCACTGCACTCATTCTCAGTGGACGACTGAATGGGACAGCAGAAATGACCAAGAATGATCACATGAGCCTTAGTGGACCGTGTGGCAATCTCCAGATTCTAATTTCATTGTATTCCCAAGATTAATATATATCTTTAACCTGCATTGTTACGATTTAATTATTATTTTTATTATTATCTATACTAATAAAAGACAAAGCCCTCACTGACTCACTCACTGACTCACTCACTCACTGACTCACTCACTCACTCACTGACTCATCACTAATTCTCCAACTTCCCGTGTGGGTGGAAGGCTGAAATTTGGCAGGCTCATTCTTTACAGCTTCCTTACAAAAGTTGGGCAAGTTTCATTTCGAAATTCTATGCATAATGGTCATAACTGGAACGTATTTTTCTCCATATACTGTAATGGAGTTCAGTTTGATGGCCGTGGGGGGCAGAGTTGCGTGTCGGGTCATCATGACTCCTACGTAAGTACGTAGAGAACAAGGAAGACCTCCATAGACCGCTGAATAAAAAACGCCATTTCACAATTGAGAAGGCAGAAAAAGATTATGAACCGAGTAATGCATACAAGCATATTCATAAGTGCAGCTACTGCGGAAACAAAGCACGGCGTGAACCGTAAGTTTACATTAAGTTTATAGACACACTCCCGCTGCCGTTTGTCATGCCTACCACGAATGACGGTATTCGCGAGATACAAGTTTTCTGAGAAGACACAAGGTATAAACGAGACTTTGGATCACTTTGTAACGGAGTAAAAATTGCTGTAGCAAGAAACTGAACGAAACGTTAATGTTTTACTTTTAATAACTTATAGACTACATTTTATTTTTTTCCCTTGCACTCAGTGAGCGAGGCCAATGGGTGATCAGTTATACTGTAATATATACAGTATATATCTACGTATATATGTATATATATATGTGTATGTATATATGTGTATATATATATATATATTTGTGTATATGTATGTATGTATATATATATATATATGTATGTATATATGTATGTATGTATGTATGTATATATGTATGTATGTATATTTACACTCAAACCGATTATGACAGCTGCAATCCAAGCTGTGAACACTAAAAAGGAGGCGTGTCAGACGTCGTGGTACATTTTCTGATGCAGCTACCTAAAACAACTTCGTGACGCTGCCGCCAAATACACAAAACAATTACTTTGACAATCATGTTACATTATTTTTAAAATGTTTCCTTTTCTTTCTCTTTTTTCTTTAACACACTACTTCTCTGCTGTGAAGCGCGGGTATTTTGCTAGTTATATATATATATATGTAATATTTTAAATTAATGTGGGATACCCTTTTTTTGGAACGTGGCAATTTTGCACCATATGGCCCATGGTAAATCCGGCAATGAAGAATTTCTTTGGTGCCCCCTTCCCTTGATGCCCTAAGCATGTACTTATTTTTGCTTAACGGTTAATCCAGCACTGCATATACTTATGGTATATAAAAGCAGGAAAAATAATCACACATATTAATCCACTCGTCAATTTTGGAACCTGCTTAATCCAAAGTAAGATTGTGGCAATCGTCAGCATCAGCTTTCTGGACAGGCACTTAGCTGCTAGTCACACTTATGGACACACTCACATTTGCTCATGTGAGGCCAGTGGTCATTTCTGAGATAACACTAGGTTTGATTGAGAACAGAGGATGAGCTGGACGGGGAGTTCAGCAATGCCATCAAGACAGGGGCTTTCTATGCCTTGATGGATCAAAGACAAACTCAGATGTGTATTGTCTTCAGAAACACTGTCAATAAAGTTTGTTTTTATGTCTTATGTTTCAGCTGGCCCAGTCTCAGTTTCTATATAATGAGACTTCATGTTTGCCAGATTTTAAAGATGTTTAACCATAGAGAGATGTATTTATGCATTTCATTATTATAAGGTTTAGCCCTTTACTCACATATTATTATGTTGCCAGTTTAACTATTTAATGATATGCAAAAATAAATTCAGCATTGGTATGTGATTTATATTATATAAAATACAATAGACTTTAAGGTTAGTACTCATGCTGTACTGCCCAATTTGCAAAATGATTTTGGTGGACTAAGCAAGCTTTTGAAATGTCCTCTTCATGTTAGTACTTTTTTGTAACAATGGCTGATTTCCAGAGCTAATTACATTATATCTATATCTTCCATTAATGCAGTGTTCAAAATGCTCCTCGAACAAATGCTGACATGCTGCAGGAGAGTCCCATCAGCCACCTACTCAGAGGGTGTGATAAGCATCTTCCAGTTCTTCAGCTACTTAAATGAAAGCAGCGGTGTCGATTTTGGAGAACATCTGGCCCAACTCTCTAGAGAAGGTGTGTAGCTTTTCTTGGATTCTCACACACAAATGTCTGTAAGTATTTTAAAGAGAAACAATAGTTCAAAGGTGACTGATGAAGTTACATTTCTTGTGACAAAAGCTTGCAGAACTCATCAGATGGCAAAAAGACAGTTTTCTTAAAAGTTCTTTCTTCATTAAAAGCATGTACATTAATAGGGCCGTATGTCCAGATTCATTAATGACGGGTGAGGTGTCAGATAAAGTAAGTAAAAATGTAAAATTCTCATAGGCAAAGACAGCGCTGTTCAATTATATACACAATATAAAAAAACATTCATAGAAGAAACAGTGATATAATCAAATAAGTGGACAGTAAAGATACACAGAATTAAAGAACAATAAGACTCACATAAACACTCTAAACAGGTATGTCATAAGGTGATCTTTGAATGTCTCAGTGGAATGAGCCTGATGTTAGACCAGGAGGAGATTACTCCGTAACCTCGGAAGAAAAGGCTGAAAAGCACGATCACCACATAGCTTCAGCCCAGTGCGTGATACAGAAAGGAGACCCTGTCTAATGGATCTAAGAGCTTGACCTGCAATGTAATGACACACCAGGGGCCTCATGTATAAACGGTGCGTACGCACAAAAATGTTGCGTAAGAACGTTTCCACGTTCAAATCATGATGTATAAAACCTAAACTTGGTTTAACTAATAGTTTAATGCATCTGATTGTAATTAACCTGTAACAATATAATGGTCCACAGAATGGTCAAACTATTCCAAATACCATAGCTGCTTTAGCGTTGTTACTCTCACTGCACCTCGGATCCCACATCGGATCATCTTTTTCCATATTACTCTCACTGCACCACTTGGAGTATTTATATCACTGTATCTGAGTAAGAATCACAGCTCTACAGCAGCTGATCGGAAAAAGAATTATCATAGTATACAGCATCAAGCACACGTTGCCTCAGCCATGCTGTCTATTGAACTGCTCTCACACAGCAAATTCTTCAAAGCCTTTCCTGTACGGACCTCGCGGTTCAGAAACAGTTTCATCCCAAGTACTATAAAAGCACTTAATCAGTCCATCATGTGCTCCTTGTAGAACTGTTTGTACTTATAAGTACAATTACCTAACTGTAAACTTGCACTACAGTTATAATATTGCACAACCTGAGCCACTTTATAAAGCGAGTATTTACATATGATGACGATATCATTTTTCAGGTGAACATGTGAGGACACATGTTAAGGAAATCACTGCACACTGGAGAGATTCCGAAGGACTGGAAAATGGCAAATATCATCCCATTATATAAAAAGGGTGACAGGGCAGATCCAAGCAACTATAGGCCTGTAAGCTTAACATGCATCACAGGAAAATTAATGGAATGAATTATTAAGGATAAGATTCAGCAACACCTAGCAATGACAGGAGTTATTCTGAACAGTCAGCATGGGTTCAGAAGAGGGAGGTCGTGTTTTACTAACATGTTGGAATTCTATGAGGAGGCAACAAAAGGATACAATCAAATTGGAGCAGATGATATTATTTATCTGGACTTTCAGAAAGCATTTGATAAGATGCCACATGAAAGGTTGGGCATCAAATTAAAAGAAGTGGGAGTTCAGGGCGATGTTTTTAGATGGGTGCAGAATTGGCTCAGACACAGGAAGCAGAGGGTGATGGTGCGAGGAACCTCATCAGAACTGGCCGATGTTATGAGTGGTGACCAGCAGGGGGCAGTGCTGGGGGGCCGCTGCTATTTTTAATATATAGAAATGAGTTAGATAGGAATATAAGTAACAAGCTGGTTAAGTTTGCAGATGATACCAAGATAGGTGGATTAGCAGATGATTTGGAATCCGTTATATCATTACATAAGGACTTGGATAGCATACAGGCTTGGGCAGATTTGTGGCAGATGAAATTAATGTCAGTAAATGTAAAGTATTACACATAGGAAGTAAAAATGTTAGGTTTGAATACACAATGGGCGGTCAGAAAATCGAGAGTCGAGAGAACACCTTATGAGAAGGATTTAGGAGTCATAGTGGACTCTAAGCTATCAACTTCCCAACAGCGTTCAGAAGCCATTAAGAAAGCTAACAGAATGTTAGGTTATATAGCACGATCTGAGGAGTACAAGTCCAAGGAGGTTCTGCTCAACCTTTAAAATGCACTGGTGAGGCCTCATCTTGAGAGAGAGAGAGAGAGAGAGAGAGAGAGAGAGAGAGAGAGAGAGAGAGAGAGAGAGATAGATAGATAGATAGATAGATAGATAGATAGATAGATAGATAGATAGATAGATAGATAGATAGATAGATAGATAGATAGATAGATAGATAGATAGATAGATAGATAGATAGATAGATACTTTATTAATCCTAGATACTTTATTAATCCCAAGGGAAAATTCACATAATCCAGCAGCAGTATACTGATACAAAGAAACAATATTAAATTAAATAGTAATAAAAATGAAAAAAATTAAAATAAAATTAATGTTAGCATTTACTCCCCTGGGTGGAATTGAAGAGTCGCATAGTGTGGGGGAGGAACGATCTCCTCAGTCTGTCAGTGAAGCTACTCCTCTGCCTGGAGATGACACTGTTAAGTGGATGCAGTGGATTATTCATGATTGACAGGAGTTTGCTTAGTGCCCGTCGCTCTGTCCAACTTTAATCCTACAATAGAGCCTGCCTTCTTAACAAGTTTGTCCAGGCGTGAGGCGTCTTTCATCTTTATGCTGCCACCCCAGCACACCACCGCGTAGAAGAGGGCACTCGCCACAACTGTCTGGTAGAACATCTGCAGCATCTTACTGCAGACGTTGAAGGATGCCAACCTTCTCAGAAAGTATAGTCTGTGTGCAGTTTTGGTCTCCAGGCTACAAAAAGGACATAGCAGCACTAAAAAAGGTCCAGAGAAGAGTGACTAGGCTGATTCCAGGACTACAGGGGTCAAATTATGAGGAAAGATTAAAAGAGCTGAGCCTTTACAGTTTAAGCAAAAGAAGATTAAGAGGTGACATGATTGAAGTGTTTAAAATTATGAAGAGAATTAGTACAGTGGATCAAGACTTGTATTTTAAAATGAGTTCATCAAGAACACGGGGACACAGTTGGAAACTTGTTAAGGGTAAATTTTGAACGAACATTAGGAAGTTTTTCTTTACACAAAGAACGATAGACACTTGGAATAAGATACCAAGTAGTGTGGTAGACAGTAAGACATTAGGGACTTTCAAAACTCGACTTGATGTTTTCTTGGAGGAAACAAGCGGATAGGACTGGCGAGCTTTGTTGGGCTGAATGGCCTGTTCTCGTCTAGAGTGTTCTAATGTATACCGATAATTCTAATTCTAATGTATACCGACACGGTTGCGCAGTGCTAGCGAGGAGCTGGTGCTGCGTTCACAAATTGTTCCTGCCTCACGCTGTATTCTTGCTGGTCTTGGCGCGACACTGGAAGTATAGATGGATAGAATAATTTAACATGTACTACAAAGATATTTCAATGTTCCTTAAAAGTTTTGAAGAATCGTCGTTGTAAGCTTACAGATGGCTTAACGTCTATTACAGAGCTGATTGTGTGGCGACTGGGTATTTGGAGAAAGAAAAGTAAGGACAGGAATTGGAGGTTAGTACGTGTGAGAGAGACAGTACTGCTGCAATAAAGTATTTCACTGAAGGTCGCGCACGGCGCAGCAAGCATCTTGCGTGAGACAGGAACAATCACTGCGCCACCGTGTTCCCATATTTAATAACATGCTTTAACTCCTATCATCATGAAAATTATATCACGCATACATCTCAGTATTTTAATTATTCAGAGAGCTATAATATCACAAATGTATTGGATTCTGTGTTCTGTCAGAGAAAGAGAGCCAGTTTAAGAAGCAAGTAGTGATTCACACACATAGAAGATCAAATGCAAAACAAAGCATTTAACATGTTACTTTTGTTATGATGGGATTGAGACACTAACAAATTAAATGATTTTAAGATTAAGTTCATTGGTTCTGCTTTGATGACAAAATAAACTACGTGATTAAAGTGGAAATTTAGAGATTAAAGTTGACATTTCATGCTTTTTCCCCACTGTGTGCCTTTTTTTTCTGTACCCTAATAAGCTTTCATATGACACTCAGACGGTGGGCTACGACTCGCCTTTTCACGGTGACTTTGATATCTGACAGCTTCTTTTTTATTTCAGGCACTGTGAACTTGAGTTTTCAAGTTTCTCCGACACACTATGTCACTCGATCAACTTCCTTTTGTTGTTTATACCACTGTTTAAAACAAATAGTATGTTTTTCTTTGCCTCTACTTGGTATTCGCTGAAATTCTTCTATTTTCCCTCTTGCTTTTCCCATTGTCTTTTCACAGAAGGCTGAGCTTAAGGGCTATCTATATTAATTTGCATATTAAAAGAGGCGTAATTCTGGGAGGAGTTGAGGCGGGACAGTAGGAGCGTGCACGAGCATTACTTTTCATGCTGATTTATGTAGTGGAAGAACGTGGAAGTTGGCTTTCACACAGATTTATGCATCTAGATTTTTTTGTGCGTACGAACATTTCCGCTTTTTTCCGTACGCCATGTTATAGTGTGAGTTCTACGCACGGTGTTATACATGAGGCCCCGGTCATTATAAATATTTGGTTATGTTTTTCTAACATTAATAATTAAACTTTTTAGAAAACTTTTAGTATGTTATCTGGATGTCTACATTGTTAGAATACATTTATTGTCAATCATCTACATTTCACTTGCAACAACTCTAAGTTCATCCAAGTTAAACTGTTTAATGTGACTGGTTGAGGGGCTGCCCAAGAAATGTCTGAGTATAGCATAGGAATGCTACCTGAACCCACAGTAAACACACCATAAACTTTTTAATGCCAATAAGACTCTTACAATTAAGGATAAGTTACAATATGTGCTCTATAAAAGATGACCAAAGATAACACTGGAAGAGAGGTGCTCATTTAGATTATCATGTCAAACAACCTTTGAGATCAGACTGCCATTTACAGGACAGAGAATGACAAATCTGCTTTTATATCAAAATTATAAAGGCACATACATAACAATCTAATGAGCATTTGCTATTTTGATGCATCCAGTGCAGCTCCTGGAAGCTCTGGGAAGCCCAAAGAGACGTAAGGCCCTTAAGAAGCTGAAGGGGAAGAGAATCACTCAGCTGCAGCCACTCGCTCACACCTTGAAACTTCTGGCTGCTCTTCAGGTCGACGGGAACCACAAAGTTGCCAAAGCAGCCCGTTCATGCCTAGCTAGAGGCTCAAGAATCCGGACCTTCAAAGCAAAGGTATACAATCTGCCTGAACATGGGGGCCATTTTATGGGGAAAAGAATTTATTTCAGACAGCTGTGTAACTATTTCCTGTAATTACAATCTTTGCAAAATTAAGTACTTTTGGGGCATTCATGTTTGTATTCAAATTCAGTAGATATATCTATATGGTGGTGCAGTGGTAGTGCTGCTGCCTCAAAACAAGGAGACCAGGGTTCAAGTCCTGACATGGAGTTTACATCTTTTCCCTATGTCCACATGGGTTTCCTCTGTGTGTTACAGTTTCCTCCTGCAGTCCAAAGACAAGCTGACTGGTTGGATTGGCATTGTTAAATTGGTGCTAGGGTGTGTGTTCAGCCTGCAATGGGCTGACATCCCATCCAGAGATGGGTCTGGCCTTGCACTCTATGCTTGCTGGTATAGGCTTTGGATAAAGAAGGTTAAGAAAATGTGTATCTGCTTTTCACATTTCTCAGTGCTGTGTCTTAAGAGACCTGGTTACTGTCTGTGTGGAATCCAAACATTCTCTCCATGTCTGTATTGTTTTCTTCCCTGTATCTCCCAAATTGGTGACTTTAATTTGGCCCTGTATAAAAGTGTGGGTGCATGTGCATAGGGTGAGCTGACATCCAAGCTGGGATAAAGGGGAGACTCTGGCTCCTTGGAGCCACTTCACTTTTTATACATTTTGTTATTTTGTAGCCTTGTGTTTAAATCATTTACATTGACATTTTTTCTCCACATCAAGCAATATTCAATATCCTAGAATGGCAAAGCGAAAACAGTAATGTATACATTTTTGCAAACGTATTGAAAATAAAAAACTGAAATATCACTTTAACGCAAGTGTTGAGACTCGTTACTCAGTTCTTCATAGAAGCACCTTTGGCATTGATCACAACCTGAAGTCATCTAGGGTCTGACACGAGAGGCTTTATACATCAGGATTTGGGGTGCTCAGGATGCTCTGTCACGTTGGATGGAAACTGTCAGTGGACATCTCTCCGGGGGTGTTCGATTGGGTTAAAGTCTGGGTTGTGACTGGGACACTCAAGCGCATTCCCTGAGCTGTCCCTAAGCCATGTTTTTTTGTTTTTGCTTTGTACTTAGGGTCATTGTCCTGTTGCAAGGGGAACCTGTGGCCCAGTCTGAGGTCCAGAGCACTTTTTTAGCAGGTTTCCATTAAGGTTATTTTTGTACTTTACTCTGTTCATCTTTTTTCAACCCTGCTTTTAAAAAACAGTCCCAGAGAATGATGCTTCCAAAACCATGTTTCATCATTGGAATGGTATTGAACATGTGTTGAGCGGTGCCTGATTTCATCTGGCATGATGCTAATCTTAGTTTCATCAGAACAGAGAACCTGAAAATTGTTTTTGCAAACTCCAAGTGGGATTTCTTGTCTCTTTTACCGAGGAGAAGCTTCTGTCTGGCCATTCTGCCATAAAGCCCAGATCAGTTGAGTGTTGCACTGGTGGTTGTCCTTCTGGTAGTTTCTTCCATGTCCTCACAGGTTCTCAGGAGCTCAGCCAGAGTGACCATTGGCTTTTTGGTTACCTCTCTTACCTAAGCTCTTCTCCCACAATTGCTCAGTTTGAAAGGATGGCCAGCTGCAGGAAGAGCTGTAGTTATTCCAGACTTACTACATTTAAGAATTCTCTTGGGAACCTTCAGTGCTGTAGAAACATTTTGTAACCTTCCTCAACACAATCCTGCCTGTAAGGCAGTGTTTCACAACATTTTCCTATGATGGCTCCCTTTTTGTAACCAAAAACAACCTAAGGCACACCACTATTCTACTAACCACAAACATATTATGTATCTCACACACACATTCAACTGTCTGAAATGGATGGACTATCAGAGAAGCTGTAGCTCCAAGATCACCGGTCACAGACATGGCACTCAGTGAGCACTTTGGTGGCATCTTGCAGTGAGTTTGTCTCTTTGCCTGCCACTCTTTGTCTCAGAGGCACCTCATATGCCCTCTCTTCACTAGTTTTGTATGACTCACTGGTGAACACACACCTAGGCAGATAGATTCTAGCAGCCAGTAGATGTATCCAAGGTGCTCTAAGGCTGTGTCTGCAACTGCTTAAATGCCAGCTTCTTCAGGTAATCCTGTCCTCCTCAGATAAGTCTTGACCACCAGAAGAAAAATAATATATATATATATATATATATATATATATATATATATATATATATGTATATTGTAACAAAGGCGCTAAATAGATGCCTGACCCGACACATATGGACACGGAGGCACGTGTAAAATAAATAAACTGTTTATTTTTCTTCATTTAGAGGGCACGTCTTCCTCGTGTCCCCCAGCCACAACACAGTCCCCAAAGCACCACCAAACAACCACACACTTTCTTCTTCTTTACCACCACTCCTCCTCCTAGCTTCGTCCACCTTCCACCCAACTCTGTCCACTGAGTGGTGGTCGCCAGCTCCTTTTATTGGGTACCCGGAAGTGCTCCAGGTGTTTGATTGCCGACATCCGGCTGCACTTCCGGGTGTGGCGAAACCAGTGCCCGAAAGGGGCCAGCAGCTCCCGCTGCAGCACCCCCTGGCGGCGCCTGCGGAACCCAACAGGGCTGCACCAAACTCCAACTCCCATGAAGCTCTGCGGGAGTCTGAGGCACCTCTGCCACCCAGGGAGGCTGCCATCTGGCGTCCAGGGGGAGATATTGTCTTTTCCATGCTTGCTCTCCTGGAACATATGCTGCAGGGGCTTCCCAGCTGGTCATGGGCCCCGGCCATCCGTCACAATATATATATACCTGTGTATGTATACCTGTATAATTTTTTTTAAATAAATTTGTAAACATTTCTAAAATCCTGTTTTTGTTTTGTCATTCTGGGGTGTTGAGCGTTGCTTGTTAAGAGAAAAAATGAATTGAAATGACTTTAGCACAAAGCTGCAACATAACAAAATGTAAAAAAAGTGAAGGGAGCTGAATGCTTTCTGAATCCCCTGTATATGTTGTCTCAGGTCCTCTAAAGTGCACTCTGCTGTCCTAAATGTCCAGACTCTAAGCTGCCCGTGTGTAACTGTAGGGTTGTCTCCTGGATACCCTTTCAAATTATATCAGAATTATATGAGAATATTTGTGACACACACACTCACAACAAGCCTCCTGTGCCCCTTTATGAAGTGAGATTTCTGAAAGACCACCAAAGCCTAGTTTTAAATTCATCCCCATTCCCCAGGACACCCCTAGATGGCTATTTGATATTTGCAGGGAAGCAGACCATTGACAGCTTTTTCCAGCTGGCTTATTTACCACCTTGTATCAATGATTTGTCTGCACTTGATCCCTGGGTACATCAACAATTACACAGAAGAATACACTTCTTCTCTTTTCACAGGCATCGGTTTTTTACACAGAGGTTTTGAAAGACAAAGACATGAGAGTGCAGCTGGCGGCTTGCTGGGCCCTGAAGCATCTCAAAGTAAGTAGCTCTATTTGTAAAATAAACCTGGGGAGAAACCTCCAATAAAGAAGCTGGTAAATGTGCACTTTGCATAACATTTAGGTGGGTTTGTGGAATGTAAAGGCATTGTAGCCTCAATGGACTGAGTTTAGTAGATTGGTTCTAGAACCTTCTGAAACCATTTGAGGGTTGAGGTGGCCAAGGTTTATTTCTAAGTCATTAGGATTCTGCAAAAGGCTGAAAACAGAACTAGACAGGACTCTAATCCATAACATAGACCAGTTCCACTCACTCCTACATCTCCTAGCGGCCCCAGCTGTATAACACTATTGTCGACCACTACATCAGAATGCTTACCTAAACTATATTTGCTGTTGTTATGTCATAAAGTGATGCAACAGATAAAATGACAGAAAGATATTGTAGCAGACAGACAGACGAACTTCTCAGTCATGTAGAGCTCAGTAGCTGCGGTGGCCTGCATGTTTGTCTGTCTGTTTGTCTCCACTTTCACAGCGCTATTCATTAAGCTTCAGTTACCTTGTGCTGCTGAGCTCCTGAATTAATAACATCAATTTGTCAAGTCTTTTGTTCAGTATATTTTGCTGTTTCCCTGATACCCTGGTGATGGTTTAAAATGCACGGACTGGAGGAACAGGGGATGGATGTTTCAGGAAGAAGCCTTGTGGGATTAGCCTTTGCAGTGTAGGATTTCAGTACACCATTTAACAGGATATCACATCTGGCCCCTGGAGAGTAGCCAGTGACAGCAACTTTCTACCCACACACGCAGTCTGATGGTGTTTCATTAATGTGTATCAGATGGTCTGTTTCCAGTCAGTAGCAGCTATTGAAGGAAAAAAAAAACAGGAAAATCTCTCTATTATAAAAAAAAATCCTGGAAAGGAAAAGCAGTGCGACGATATGTGATCTTCTCGGAAGTTCTCGGAAGACATTTGAAAGACGTGGAACATGAGATTCTTGCAAGACACAGCCTGCTTACAAAAGATATCATATAAAAGCACACCCATAAAAAACACTCAGTCGAGTAAAAGCACGTAGCACAAACAGACCCTGTGCTTTCAGCACATATAAAGCGTATAAGGACAATACGGAGAATAGACACCCAAAGGTGTTGCAGAGAAAAAAAGGCAGATAAGAGATTATGAAAGCAGTGGAATTCGAAAGGCACAAACAATCGATGGCACGATACACATGCAGAGAAAGGTACAGAATATGAAAGCAGTAAAATTTGAAAGTATTGTAGCATCCCAGCCAGGTTGAAGCCTTTTGGGTTTTAAGTGACTATTAGGTCCGATTGAGGGAGGGTGGATTACAGCATGGAAGACTGATAGCGGGGTATTAATTGATGGGGTAAGGGGGGACGAGACCCGGGGGAGGAGGGGTTGGAGAGGGTGCTAGAAAGTTGTGTTTGGGGTTACAAAGTCGGCGATTGTTCAAGTAAACCTTTTGTGACACTTTATCACGTCAGTCGCTACAGTATGAAAGACAAGATAGTAAAGAGCGCATTACCGCAAACAAAATGTGATTAATGATCAGAACCAGGTGTAACTGAAAAAATAGCAGGACAAATCGAGGTCAGAAATAAAAGGCAAAGAGTAGACAACAAATCCATTTCGCATTCGCATCATTCAATGCACAAAACATGGATTTACACAATAATGGACCATACGCTATGAGAATCGGTGGTCCCGCAACTGTTAAAGCAACGACAAGTTTAATTTAAAAAAAAACACAATTTGGTCAGGTGTATATTTATGATCACAGAGAAGCAATGCAAATTTTAACAGGGGAAAAGAAAGGTAATGTTTTATTCCGCGAATAACATTACACACCAAAGGAGATCGTGATATGCCATTCATATTAAAATGTTTACAGTTTACCGTGAGAATAGCTTTTGCTATGACAATCAATAAATCACAGGGACAAACATTAGAAAAAGTCGGCTTATTTATTAGAGAAACAGAAACAATATTCACTCACGGGCAGTTATATGTGTCTCCAAAAATATTGTTTTTACTGAAGCTTTAAAGTAAAAGTGCAAATAATGAAATTGAAACAATTCCAAAGAAAAAAAAAAAACACAGGGGTTGGCGAGTGAAGCGAGCAGGGGGCAGAGCCCCCAGTATATAAAATATAGAAGTTGATGTAACTTATGTCAAGATAAAATTGATACAGCAAACTAATTCGTAGCCGAAGTCGCAAAGAACGTTTCTTTGTTTTAAGACAGATGAGTTCATAAATTCGTCAATGTTTTTCAATGGGAGATTTTGAAATTTTATAACTGTGCACAGTGCAATCTGTTTGACATACAGTGCATCCAGAAAGTATTCACAGCACATCACTTTTTCCACATTTTGTTATGTTACAGCCTTATTCCAAAATGGATTAAATTCATTTTTTTTCCTCAGAATTGTACACACAACACCCCATAATGACAATGTGAAAAAAGTTTATTTGAGGTTTTTGCAAATTTATTAAAAATAAAAAAACTGAGAAATCACATGTACATAAGTATTCACAGCCTTTGCTCAATACTTTGTCGATGCACCTTTGGCAGCAATTACAGCCTCAAGTCTTTTTGAATATGATGTCAAAAGCTTGGCACACCTATCCTTGGCCAGTTTGGCCCATTCCTCTTTGCAGCACCTCTCAAGCTCCATCAGGGTGGATGGGAAGCGTCGGTGCACAGCCATTTTAAGATCTCTCCAGAGATGTTCAATCGGATTCAAGTCTGGGCTCTGGCTGGGCACTCAAGGACATTCACAGAGTTGTCCTGAAGCCTCTCCTTTGATATCTTGGCTGTGTGCTTAGGGTCGTTGTCCTGCTGAAAGATGAACCGTCGCCCCAGTCTGAGGTCAAGAGCGCTCTGGAGCAGGTTTTCATCCAGGATGTCTCTGTACATTGCTGCAGTCATCTTTCCCTTTATCCTGACTAGTCTCCCAGTTCCTGCTGCTGAAAAACATCCCCACAGCATGATGCTGCCACCACCATGCTTCACTGTAGGGATGGTATTGGCCTGGTGATGAGCGGTGCCTGGTTTCCTCCAAACGTGACGCCTGGCATTCACACCAAAGAGTTCAATCTTTGTCTCATCAGACCAGAGAATTTTGTTTCTCATGGTCTAAGAGTCCTTCAGGTGCCTTTTGGCAAACTCCAGGCGAGCTGCCATGTGCCTTTTACTAAGGAGTGGCTTCTGTGTGGCCACTCTACCATACAGGCCTGATTGGTGGATTGCTGCAGAGATGGTTGTCCTTCTGGAAGGTTCTCCTCTCTCCACAGAGGACCTCTGGAGCTCTGACAGAGTGACCATTGGGTTCTTGGTCACCTCCCTAACTAAGGCCCTTCTCTCCCGATCGTTCAGTTTAGATGGCTGGCCAGCTCTAAGAAGAGTCCTGGTGGTTTTGAACTTCTTCCACTTACAGATGATGGAGGCCACTGTGCTCATTGGGACCTTCAAAGCAGCAGAAATTTTTCTGTAACCTTCCCCAGATTTGTGCCTCGAGACAATCCTGTCTCGGAGGTCTACAGACAATTCCTTTGACTTCATTCTTGGTTTGTGCTCTGACATGAACTGTCAACTGTGGGACCTTATATAGACAGGTGTGTGTCTTTCCAAATCATGTCCAATCAACTGAATTTACCACAGGTGGACTCCAATGAAGCTGCAGAAACATCTCAAGGATGATCAGGAGAAACAGGATGCACCTGAGCTCAAGTTTGAGCTTCATGGCAAAGGCTGTGAATACTTATGTACTGTACATGTGCTTTCTCAATTTTTTCATTTTTAACAAATTTGCAAAAATCTCAAGTAAACTTTTTTCACGTTGTCATTATGGGGTGTTGTGTGTAGAATTCTGAGGAAAAAAAATGAATTTAATCCATTTTGGAATAAGGCTGTAAAATAACAAAATGTGGAAAAAGTGATGCGCTGTGAATACTTTCCGGATGCACTTTATTTAAACCAAATTGAACTTCCACATTTCATCAAAATTACGGGGGGGGGCCAAGTTGTATCATGTGGACACACAGACAGACAGCAGACATTGGCTATCACAATGGATGCTTCACGCATTATATGTGAATGCACCTAAAAAGGGAATGACCATGGGCCTCTTTAATAAATGTGACTGCCATCTGGAAGCCGATACAAAGCACTTTTTACTGAGACCTGTCTTTGCAATAGTCGAGTGCGTTTTGTTATTAAAGTAAACAGAGAAGTGTTTTAAAGATGCTTAAGAAACAAAAAAAAAAAGAGCAGGACAGAGAGATGAACCACTTATACTTTGGATCATCAAGGCTGTCACCACTCAGGTGCTACACTTTGCGTGTAAACTTTCTCAAAGTCACAGAGGAAAACTGGTAACAAAACTTTAAGCAGATATTTTCATCAGTTTAACAAAAATAACTAAATTTAAAAATTCAAAATATTTGAAGGCTCCTTCTCTCCCTTGTAGTGTGCTTAAGCATTCCACCTAATTAACATGAACCCCTTCCTCTCTCACAGGCTGTGGATAGCCTTGATCAGATTGTAACATTGTGGCATTCAGAAGATGAAGACCTCCGTGGTGCTGCCAGAGAGACAGTACTTTCATTCGGTAAGTTTGTCCTTTGATACAGAATCAGGGAAGGGCCTGTGCCTTCAAAGAAACCCAAAGGCAGCAGCCATTGAACCTTCCTCACTTAGAGAGCTGGGGTGTGTTCTACCAAACAGATAATCTAAATCAGTTTTACGCACCTTTCTAAAAACTAAACCTGCAATTTTGTTTTTGTTTTAGGCAAAAAAGGACAAGTGGCTTTTTTGAGAATGGATAAGATTTGCTGTGAGCTACAAGAGGAGCCCTTCAGAAATGCAGACACTGAAATCACCATTCTGTGAGTGCTCACCGAAGACCCACCCTGCTCCAAACTCAGAGCTAAAATGACAGTAATGTATCCTGCTGGGAATTAATATTTGTCAACAGGCCTGGACCAGTGGCAGCATATGTTACTGGAGGCATATGTGTGGCATCATCAAAGAACAATTACAGTCATTAATGAACTGCTATTATTTTATTATCATCTGTACAAAGTCCGGGTTTACCGATTTTATGTTGCCAGAGAATGTTACTCTCCACTGACCATCCTAAGACTGGAAATACTTTGGATTGAGCACAAGAGACTCTAGGATTGACTTCTTGGGCAAGCTTGGTCGCTTAAAGCAATGGATTCTTAATAAACGGCTTGTGCGTGTGCACAGATTGTTGGGGGCTTTCTTTTCCACAACCACTTTAGTGAGCCGTAAGCTACTGATGATTGTTATGGGAACCAAAAACAGATGAAACCATTAGATTGATAGTAGCAATGAGAAAATGCCAGCATTAAGTTAAAATGTTACAATATATGATATACATATTCAGTTTTCTTATTACAAAATCTATATTTATAATTATATCGTTCATGGGTCTACTTTTCAACATGAGCAACTCTTTTGTTTGAAAAGTTTAAAAATTTATTTTTTTAAATGTATTATAGTTAAGCATAACATTTTATTGTCAGACAACATGCTGATTGTATTTGATTGGTTTCATTTGCGTTTCAAATTTTTATTTAAACTTTAAAATGTATTGCTAAGGTCATGTAAATAAGTGCATATCAGAGTCAACCTAAATAAAATGTACATTGGGGACAGGCTGGGATGGGAGAAAGTTGTATTGGGGCTTTCAAATGATTTTGTTGATTTTTTACTTACATTTCCTCTCTCCTGTTTTTTGCATAAATCTCATTATGGCAGTTGGAGCTTTTACCTTTATACACTCAAATTAATTAAAGGAATACTCCACCCTGTGTTACTTATCCCATCTTTTTTGTATTGATGACCAATAAAAATTTTGAATGGAACAATGTTTCTGCTAGAAATATTGACGACCAACATTGGACAATTGCAAACATATCAAAAATGTCAATTAAAGAATTTAACATTTCAAGACATTAAGTCATATGCTCATAACATCAAACACTTATATTATTGTTAAAATACTATTAAATAAAACACTTCTCATTTAGCAGCATTATAATAACTACAGAGTTTACATGAGCAAAATTTAATGTGCTTAAATGTGAACGAGCATTTGATTTGTAAATGTGCCTCCTGTCTTTACATTTATATTCCTATACTTTTCTGTCAAACTTCAGGATTTTCAGAGATAAACTGACTTAAAAAGGTGGGTTGGGAATCATCCAGTTGAGCAAGATAATTCTACGAGCTAGTAGTGAGGTAAAGGCAATTATAATCAATTTGTCCTTCTCCGCTTTAACTCCATCCGGGAGCCCACTAAACACGGCTGTTAATGGGTTAGGAGGGATTGTGACACCAAGGCGGTCTGAGAGGAATTCAAAGATTTTGATCCAGAATGATGTTAATTTGGTGCACACCCAAAACATGTGGCCCAGTGAGGCCAATGCTAGATTACAATGTTCACAGGTTGAACCTTGCCCTGGATACAATTTGGGCAATTTTAAACTAGATACATGTGCTCGACAATAGATTTCGAGTTGAATGATTGAATGCTTTGCACATATGGAGTTAGCGTGTATTCTGTGCATGGGTGCCTTCCACTCCTTTTTGAGAAATTAAGTGAAAGATCCTGTCCCCATTATACCCTGGGATCTTTGAAAAGAAGGGACTTTAAAATGTTTTCATATATTATTGAGATGTTTTCTTTAAGACTGATCAATATTTCTTTCAGAATAGAAATATGTGGGAGGTGAGGAAAACTGAGCAGGTTCCTCTTAGCAAAGTTTCTGATTTGAAAGTAGTGGAAAAAGTGTGTAGATGGGAAGTTAAATTTGAAGCGTAATTGTTCATAAGGTGCAGATACATTATCTATATACAAATCTCTAATTGTTTTAAATCTGGACATTTGAAATAATGTTGTTAATGCAAACAGAGACTTCTGGGCTGGCATAAAGTAGTTTTATCCATTCACATATGTTTGGGTCAAACCCAAATTTGTGCATTGTGATGAATAGGTAGTCCCATTCAACCATGCCAAATGCTTTTTCTGAGTCCAAAGGTAATAAAATGTCGTGTGTTAGATTTTATGTATGAGTATAGAAGATTAGAAGCTAAGTGTCTGCCTTTAATAAATCTGGTTTGGTCTTATGATATTACAGAAGAAACTTTCTCAGTCCTTCTAGTTAGATCTTTGGAGAATATCGTAGCATCATTATTTAGAAGTGAAATTGGTGTATAAGTGCACACTGTAGTAAGTCCTTATTGTTCTTTGAAAAGACAGTAATTAATGCTTGAGTTTAAGGTAGAGTTTTGTTGTTTCTAGCTTCTATAAATGTTTCTAATAATAATGTAGCTGACTAATTGGAAACATTTTAAATAAAATTCCACTGGGTAGCCATCATGGCCTGCTACTTTCTCACTTTGGAGTGAGTTTATAGAGTCCAGTAATTCTGACAGTGTCAGAAGTTTACTTAGTTCCTCTGCACTAACAGTATCTAGCTGTGGTATTTGTAATGTATCAAAAAACTCATTAGATTGTGTCTTATCTTCTTTAAACTGAGTAGACTATAAGGACTTACAGTACTCTCTAAATGTGTGGATTATATTTTCATGCTCAATGATTTCATTCTGTGCTGGCAATTTCTGTTACCGTGTTTCAAACTTACTGCTTGTGAGTCTGTTGAGCTAAGATCTTATTAGCCTTTTCTCCGTGCTCATAGTAATGTCACGATTTAAACATGATCTGTTCCATTTCTTTTGCTGTCAAAGAGGTAAAATTCTGATTGTGGAACCTGTCTTTGCCTATAAAATACCTCATTTGGACTCCTGGCATATTCTTGATCTATGCAGGTGATTTCTCAGATTAACTCTTGACACCTTCTTGGTTTTCAGTTTAACTTTGTGGAAGAGATATGAAATAATCCATCCTCTTAAAAAAGCCTTCAGAGTTTCCCAGAGTATTCCTGCACAGATCTCTGATAATACATTTGTCTCTAAAAAGTAATCAATTTCCTCGGAGAAGAATTCTGAACAATTCTCATCAGCTAATCACTGGGGGTTCATACTCCAGCTACAAAACGAGTGTGTAGGGTGTAGCTATTTAGACTCCGTGATAAGAGGGGTGTGGTTGGAGATAATAGCGTCATATTTGCAAGATATGATAGTGGGCAAAAAATGATTATCTATAAAGAAATAGTCCATTCCTGAGTAGATGTGATGAACCGATGAAAAGAAGGAATATGGATTTAAAAATCTCCATAGGTCTGATAAATTATGATCAATTGGGTATATATTGTGTAATTATATTTACAGTAATAGATGTTATCATTTTAGTTGAAGACCGATCGAGATCTGGATTTAAAACACAAAGTCTCCAGCCATAAACATTTTATGAGTGTTAGGAACTGATGCAGAATACTCAAATTTTCATGTATTTTTTATTAATACTTGTTTGGATTTTTTAAAGGTTTGCATCAAATTTATTGCTTAAACATACTTCCTGATGATTTTTGACATTAACAATACACAAGGCATCATCTTAAAAGTCTTATTGTGCTAATATTGGTATTGTCTAGAAGTATTATAATGACCAAAGCAAGAAGCACAGTATAGTGATAACTTCAGCAGGTCTCATTTGTTTTTTCTCAATTTCTTTCTCAAGTGCCTGAACAGAATACGGGTGCCTTTTGAAAAAGCTCTCATTGAAAATATCTATGTAAAACTTACTATACAAGTATGTAAAATGCTCCAAAATTGTAAAACTATCACTACTACAGTATATTATCTGTCAGTACATGCAAAATATGAATTAGGCCAGATACATTCCATCAAAATTTTAAAAGATCACCTGGCTGGAAGTAGTATATTTCTATTTTGGTTCACTATAACAATGGCTGCATTCTAACATTTTTCTTTATTACTGAATGTGGTGTATGGCATATTATGTTGCCTATTGTACATTATGTGTAGCAGCTGAGAGATCCAAAAAGAATGCTGCTGGTGTACATTTACTGGTATACAATATACACAAGAATCACAGGATCAGGGGAAAGGAATGAAGACAGCAAATTGCTTTCAGTACCAAGAGCATTGCAGGCAAGATATCTATCCAACACATCCACAGCAGATTCAGAAAGTATTCAGATTCCTTCACTATCTAGATTTAATTTTACATTGATAAATATTCCATGTTTGCCTATTAATCTACACTTAATAACCTATAATTACAAAGTGAAAACATGTTTTCAGAAAGGTTTACAAATTTATTAAAAATCAAAAGCTGAAATCTTGGATTTATATAAGTATTCAGGCCGTTAATTTAGTATTATGTAGAAGCCTCTTTGGCAGCAGTTACAGCTTTGAGTCTTCTTTGGTAAGTATCTTCCACTTTTCCTAGCAGATCCTCTAAAGCTCCATTAGATTGTATGGGAAGCACCTGTAAACTGCCATCTTCAGGTCTCTCTGCAGATGTTCCATGGGGTTAAAGTCTGGACTTTGACAGTGACACTCAAGGATAGTCAGAGACTTGTCCTAAAGCAATTCCAGTGTTGTCTTGGCTGTGTCCCTGAAGGACGTCTCAGTATTTGACTTAATTCACCCAGCCACTGAGAAGCACCCCCTTAGCATGATACTGCCATCACCATACTTCACTTTAGGGATAGTATTGAGATGGTGATGAGCACTGCCTGGTGTTCACCAGCCATAGTGTTTGGAGTTCTGCTTAATGAGTTCAGTTTCTAGCTCATCAGACGAGAAAATATTTTCTCCTCATGCTCTGTGAGTCCTTTAAAAACAGTTTAGCAAGCTCTAAGTAGGTTTTAGCCATTCTACCATAAACACCTGATTGATGGTGTTCTGCTGAGATGGCCATCCTTCTGACAGGTTCTCCCATCTCAGCAGAGAACCTCTGAAGCTGTGGTAGGGTGGCTAATGGTTTTTTGGTTACCTACTTGCCTGGTTAGTCAGCTTGGCCAGATATTCAACTTTAGGAAGAATCCTGGTGGTTTCAAATCTCTTTCATAATTACTGCAGCCACTGTACTCCTGAAAATGCCCAAAGCTTTATAAATGGTTTTATACCCTTGTCCTGATCTATGCCTCAACTTAATTTGATCACGGAGGTCTAATAGAGTTCCATGGACTGCATGACTTGGTTTTTGTTCTGACATGCATTGGGAATTGTGGGACCTTAATTCAATTTGCCACAGACTGTGTCTCTGACGACGCTACTATCGTGGGCTGCATCAGGAGTGGGCAGGAGGAGGAGTATAGGAACCTAATCAAGGACTTTGTTAAATGGTGCGACTCAAACCACCTACAACAGAATCAAAAAAAAAAAAGAAGCTGGTGGTGGATTTTAGGAGACCCAGGCCCCTCCTGGACACCATAATTATCAGAGGGGTAAAACGTTAAAATTATACAAAGTTATTGTCTGTCTGTTTTACCTGCATTTTTATCAATCTTTAATTTAATATTGTTTTTTATCAGTTTGCTGCTACTGGAGTATGTGAATTTCCCCTTGGGATTAGTAAAGTATCTATCTATCTATCTATCTATCTATCTATCTATCTATCTATCTATCTATCTATCTATCTATCTATCTATCTATCTCATATAGTGCCTTTCATATCTATCTATCTATCTATCTATCTATCTATCTATCTATCTATCTATCTATCTATCTATCTATCTGACTAGTTCTAGACACATATCAAGGAGAATGTAAGCAAACAGGATGCAAGTGATCACAATTTGAAGTGCCACAGCAAATGGACTGAATACATATATGAATAAGAGATTTCAGGTTTTAATTTTTAATAAATGTGTAAATACACTATGTGGTGTTGAGTTATTCAGTGTACAGTAGACTGATCCATTGATCCATTTCAAATAAAGTCTACAACACAATAAAGTTTGCAGAAAGTGAAGGGGCCTGAATACTTTTCAAATTCACAGTAAATATCAAGAAAAACACTTTTATAAATGTGTTTTATTTCCTTTCAGTTGTGTTGTAGTCACTGCCTGAATTAAACAGTGCATTCCACAAATACACCTGACTACCGTTTATCATTTAATCAAACACAATACCGAAATGAATGATAAAGTAGTGCCAGAATGTATTAGGAAAAACAAATAATTAAAATATTAAAACAAAATGCACACAATTACAAGCTTAGGTAACAATAATGAAATTACAGTATATAAACAACACTCAATCATCTCTCCATTCTTGTATTTAACTATAAATTTTGCATGCACAATGAAAACCAATTATACTGAAGAATGAAGTTATATTCACAAACAAAAAAACTCTTACTTGTTTATGAGGACAATTTGGTGTCTTCCTAATTGGGGAATTTCAATTGTTATGCCTCTCCACGGACTTAGTGCCACTAGAAGAAGACTGAAGGCTGAATATTCTGAATCCTTTGATCCTCTTTGACTGCCTCTGAGGTTGTAGATAAACGTTGAACATTGTCACGTCTATCTTTTTTTGTCCAATAGCTCCTTTCTCCTTTTTCTTTTTTCTCCACTACTGTTCCCCCGATTCACCTACCATTCCATGCACTCTCCCATGGAAGCCTCATTAATTCAAACCTATTGGTAAAAACTTTTTCCTAGCTGACATTAATACAATACAAGTGCATTTGAATTATAAACATTTAAACCAGCTAATATACTGTAATAACTTGCAGGCATGAAGTTATAATTTATGCAGCAGTGTCATAATATTTTAACAGAAAAAAGTTACAAAAAATTATAAGCAGGAATAAAAAATGTGCTGTTGGGTTGCACATAGCACTTGAGTGGAGTGCATCGATAATAAAGCTGCTCCCTTCTGTTTTTGTTCTCTCTTACCTCACATACTCTTTGAACCTTTGCCATGAATTGTAATAATTCCCAACTACAGTATGTATCATTTTTGCTTCTATTCTGAATATTGATATTTTTTCGTTATGTTATTTATTTTATAATTGTGATGGTGACGTCACCATAACACCATTTTAGACTAAGTGCTGCCGCTGTTCTCACGCTTTGTGTATAGCAAGGATGACAGTATCTAACCATATGATTGTATTATAGTTCAGGATTTGTATACATTTTTATGCACTTATTCTGTATACTTTTTGTTTTTTTAATTCATATTGAGGTTTTGAAACAATCAGAATTCATTCCTGCTTACTAAACATTTTTTTTTATTAGTTTTTAAGGCGTTAATATTTTTCACTCCGACTTTTGTCACTTTGTTTGTTTTTGCTACGTGTGCCACCATCTTGTTGGTTGGTCTCCCAGGGAAACAACTTGAGAAGCACAATTTGCGACATCAGAGACGCAACTTCATAAAGGTCAGTCCCTAAGGTTTCTATGTCATCCATGATTAGAGCAAAAACAAGTTACTGTTTTAGTTTGGCATGTGCTTTGTTTATTTACTAACTCAAACCAAAACAGTTTAATTTTTATTAAAGGACCAGCAGATACACAAACTTGGCAAACTAGCCAAGGTCAAAACTGACATTCACCAGATCTATCAAAGAAACCAAATAAAGTATAACAATGAAAGTTCTTAGTCAACAGCAAAAGATTGGAGAACTAGGAATAGAAAAATAAAGGTTTTGAAAGTCACAAAAGAAGACAACTTTGTTATCTGTAAACTTGGATATAAAATGGCCTTTAAGAGAACCCTTTAACTTCTCACCAACTGATGCTTTAGTTCCCTCACATTTTTATGCAATCGTTTTGTTCACCCCAATGATGTTAAAGCTGAAAGTCTGCACTTCAACTGCATCTGAGTTGTTTCATTTAAAATTCATTGTAGTAATGTACAGAACCAAAATTAGAAAAAAGTTGTCTCTGTCCAAATATTTATGGACCTAATTGTATTTGAATATTCAATTCAATATAAACAGTCCCTTCCATTCAGTGTTTTGCTATAAGACTATGGCAAAAGCATGTGGAAAAAAGAAGAATTTCAGTGAATGTGAAGTGGAGGCAATGAAAAACGTACAATTTGTTGGCTTAAGCAGTGGTATAGGCAACAAAAGGTAATTGATGGAGTAATACAGTGTTGCAGAGATACTCGAAAGTTCAAAATCAGAAAGTCACATAGTGCCCAAAACAAAAAGGATGTGGTCACATATCACAGTTAACTTGAAAAGTGAATCGCATCCCTTCATCTGTTTATTCTATTTCAAACAATATTACAAAAGCTGTCCCCCATCTTTGGCTGCTGGCTGCACAAACACCTTTGCATCGGAAACCACTGTGTCACCATCTGGCCATATCCTGGCAGAAGCTGTTCTGGAGTCACATAATGCAGTAGTGGGTACTGGAAGTCTGCTAATTACATTCAAATGAAGTTGCAATGCTGTACTATTTGGCTGGTGGGTTTGGTTCATGTTCATCACACTGCATCTTTTCAGGTATGGGAAAGCCACGATTGTATGCCACATTATATATGCAGCACGCTACATGCTTGCACAATGCAACACACTTTCTCTGCGCTATAGAGCAGCACATTAATAGAATGGAAATGCTTTCAATTTGCATAAGCAAATTCATTCTCTTAGGGCACCTCTGTAGTGTAGTGTCTGCACCAAGCACCACAACTGATAGATTCATTGCTCTTTACATGGCTCTTTGAGGTGGCTCGCTATCTTGAATAGGACTGCTTGCTTTTTGCCACTTTAGTTGGTAAAAGTACCTGCGACTGTGCGGAGTTACCGTTTTTATAGGCTCTCCTGCTATAGATGATGTAAAGCCAGCTCATTCTTTTGGTGCTTCATCCCTGGCTGATGTAACTTGTCCAGCGCCATTGAAATAGCAATGTATGTGCAGTTGATCACTCCAGTTATATTTGGAAAACCAGATGTTGCTGCAAATTGCATTTTGATGTTTCCCAGTTTGTCAATAGTGTAAAGAAATATTATATATCTAGATGACAAGCGGGTAATACCATCCAGCTAACATGGCGCGACTCAGTGATGATTGTGAAATACCCAATCAGTCAGCAAGTTCATATTAAAAAGCTCCTGTGGCTCAAAACCCAAGAGTAGACAGAACTTGCAAAGGACCAGGTAGAGCACAATTCTTCAAACTCTGCCTTTGTAAAGCTGATGCCAGTTCAGCACACAGCTCCAAGAGGCTAGCTCTTGGAAATTGACATCGATTTAGAAACCAGTCATCATCATCATCATCATATATTCATATAAACTCTCTCCTAATTTTTCCATTTGCGTTGTCTTCTAATAATGTTAAGCAGCGATGGTAATTGGAATAGTTTGGCCATTCTGTGCACCATTATAACGTATTATTACAGAATGATTACAATCAAGTGAATTAAATTTGTGAAAAATATGCAGTTAATTTCAGTGCATTTGATAAAGCCACTTCATAGATGCGAATATGAAAAAGAAACAGTAGGATTGCTTTTACACTGCATGCCACCAGTTTGCAAAACCAAGCAGAAAAGTGCGTACGCAAGGTGTAAGGCTACAGTGAAAATATGTGTGGCTTTAGGCCAAGTTTAGCTTTTATACATCTTGAAGTGAGCATGAGAACAGACATGCACACTATTTATACATGAGGCCCCTGCTCTTAAACCATGCTTTCATTGTTTGAAATAGTACTGAAGTTTTCAGGATTTGTGCTGCTCACCTGCCACTCCCGTTGTGAAGAGGGGGGCTGAACGCACCCCAAGGAGGCGCAGTCGCTACTCCAAAACCCCGTCTTAAACGGTCATACAATGGGAAATAAATTGTTTTTTTTTTTACCTCCTCTTTGCTTGATCAGCTGCTGGCTTGCAGCTGCTGCCATGCCGTGTGATCTGCATGTCACGAGGTGGACTTCTGTCATATTATCTATGTATGATCTACTAGTATCCGACTTAAAGTTTAAATCCGAACAATATATTCGATCTCTTTTCACTGTTCTGTTATTTTACCGAGTAATAATTTCCATTTGTTTTTGCTAATGCAACCTTTACTATCCTTTTTTTGAGACTTTCGAATTTTCATACTTCCATTATCTCCGTCTTGCTCTGCATGTGTACCATGCCAACATTTTTGAATTCTGCATGATGCTTTACTTTGTCATCTACAATTTGTCTTTTATTTCTGGCA
Source organism: Polypterus senegalus (assembly GCF_016835505.1). Classification (NCBI taxonomy): domain Eukaryota; kingdom Metazoa; phylum Chordata; class Cladistia; order Polypteriformes; family Polypteridae; genus Polypterus; species Polypterus senegalus. The sequence goes on along the minus strand of NC_053167.1, from coordinate 5,914,351 downwards.
CTGGGCGAGGTTAAATCTCGTCTCGTGGGATGTGAAAGTGTCTCTCTGAGAAAATTACGTCTCATCTCCTTCCTTCCAAGATTTTTTTTTATAATAGGGAGATATAAGCCTAGTATGGAACAACAAAACAATAAAATGAAGTGCACACACAAACTAACACGTTTGTCATTTAGCAGTTTACTAATGTGGTTTTCATGTTGTTATCTCAGGTCCCCCAAAAGCTGTAACCTAAAGAAGCCACATGTCTTTGTTGGTGCTGATCAGATCACAAATCAAAAAGATACATTAGACATGATTTGGAAAGGCACACACCTGTCTATATAAGGTCCCACAGTTGACAGTTCATGTCAGAGCACAAACCAAGCATGAAGTCAAAGGAATTGTCTATACACCTTCAAGACAGGATTGTCTCGAGGCACAAATCAGGGGACGATAACAGAAAAATTTCTGCTGCTTTGAAGGTCCCAATGAGCACAGTGGCCTCCATCATCCGTAAGTGGAAGAAGTTCGAAACCACTAAGACTCTTCCTAGAGCTGGCCGGCCATCTAAACTGAGCGATCAGGGGAGAATGGCCTTAGTCAGTGAGGTGACCAAGAACCCGATGGTCACTCTGTCAAGAGCTCCAGAGGTCCTCTGTGGAGAGAGGAGAACCTTCCAGAAGGACAACCATCTCTGCAACAATCCACCAATTAGGCCTGTATGGTCGAGTGGCCAGACAGAAGCCACTCCTTAGTAAAAGGCACATGGCAGCCCGCCTGGAGTTTGCCAAAAGGCACCTGAAGGACTCTCAGACCATGAGAAACAAAATTCTCTGGTCTGATGAGACAAAGATTGAACTCTTTGGTGTGAATGCCAGGCGTCACGTTTGGAGGAAACCAGGCACCGCTCATCACCAGGCCAATACCATCCCTACAGTGAAGCATGGTGATGGCAGCATCATGCTGTGGGGATGTTTTTCAGCGGCAGGAACTGGGAGACTAGTCAGGATAAAGGGAAAGATGACTGCAGCAATGTACAGAGACATCCTGGATGAAAACCTGCTCCAGAGCACTCTTGACCTCAGACTGGGGCGACGGTTCATCTTTCAGCAGGACAACGACCCTAAGCACACAGCCAAGATATCAAAGGAGTGGCTTCAGGACAACTCTGTGAATGTCCTTGAGTGGCCCAGCCAGAGCCCAGACTTGAATCCGATTGAACATCTCTGGAGAGATCTTAAAATGGCTGTGCACCGACGCTTCCCATCCACCCTGATGGAGCTTGAGAGGTGCTGCAAAGAGGAATGGGCACAACTGGCCAAGGATAGGTGTGCCAAGCTTGTGGCATCATATTCAAAAAGACTTGAGGCTGTAATTGCTGCCAAAGGTGCATCGACAAAGTATTGAGCAAAGGTTGTGAATACTTATGTACATGTGATTTCTTAGTTTTTTTATTTTTAATGAATTTGCAAAAACCTCAAGTAAACTTTTTTCACATTGTCATTATGGGGTGTTGTGTGTAGAATTCTGAGGAAAAAAATGAATTTAATCCATTTTGGAATAAGGCTGTAACATAACAAAATGTGGAAAAAGTGATGCGCTGTGAATACTTTCCGGATGCACAGCATATATAGATATAGAGATATATATATATACACATATATACATACACAGTAAATAAATACACCAGAAATAAACTGGCACCAATAAGTTGATCTAATATAAAGAGGACGACTACTCCAAGGCTTAGGGGCAGCTACTGTAAAAGCACAGTCCCATCTAAGCTTAAGTGTGGAAGTCGGCATGACCAATAATGTCTGGTCAGAGGACCTCAATGACCGTGAAAGAGAGTAAGAGTGCAAGAGGTCAGTAAGATAGTAGGGGGCTAAACCATTCAGTGACTTAAGAGCAAACTACCATTTTAAACTCAATCCTGTACCGAACAGGAAGCCAGTGAAGAGATGTACCTGTTTGATGCCTGCCAGCAACCAAGAGCGGTGTCTGGGGGTGGCAAGTGTGGCGACTGCCCCAGGCCCTGCGCCTAAGGGGGTCTCACTTTTGAGGTCCACGTGTAATGTTTGAGTGGATTTGTCAAGCTATATTCTCCAGTTATATTTTGATAAAGTCTGCGTGTTATCTTGCAAAAAATTTGTTGAATGCTGCAATGAGAAAATCTGGTGTATGTTAAAATATTTTTTTTTATTAAATTCGCACACAAGTTTATACAGTCCACACATGCCAGTAACAGCATTTGACATAACCAGGCCCCATGTGGTACACCCCTAAGGCAACCTCTTGCAGCAGCATTCTGGACTAGCTAAAGATAAGCAAAGAATGACCGATTAACCACATTTTCATAAAAAATTGTAGCTGTAGGTGTTTTACAGGAAATAAAAAATATAATTACAATGAAAAAGTAAAACCTACTTATACAATAAAACACTAAGAAGAAAATCTATGGGATGATTTGAAGCAGGTTGTCCATGCTCGGCAGCCATCAAATTTAACTGAACTGGAGAGATTTTGTATGGAAGAATGGACAGAAATACCTCCATCCAGAGTCTAGACACTCATCACAGGCTATAGGAGGACAGCGTCTAGAGGCTCATAGGAGTAAAAGGAGGCTCAACTAAGTATTGATGTTATATCTCTGTTGGGGTGTCCACATTTATGCACCCGTCTAATTCTGTTATGATGTATATTGCATATTTTCCGTTAATCCAATAAACTTAATGTCACTGCTGAAATACTACTGTTTCCATAAGGTATGTCATTTATTAAAAGGAAGTTGCTACTTTGAAAGCTCAGCCAATGATAAACAAAAATCCAAAGAATTAAGAGGGGTTCCCAAACTTTTTTATATGACTGTATATATGCAACTCAATGCATTCAGGCATGCAGACAATGTCAAAACAATCTGCTTAAGTTCAAACCAAGCATCAGAATGAGGGAGAAAGGTCAATTAAGTGACTCTGATCGTGTCATGGGTGTTGGTGCCAGATGGTCTGGTCTTGAGTATTTCAGAAACTGCTGATCTACCTGGAATTTCACACACAACCACATCTAGGGTTTACAGAGAATAGTCCAAAAAAGGGAAAATATCCAGTGAGCGTCTGTTCTCGTGTCATTTCTTGTGCCTTGTTGATGCTAGAGGTCAGAGGAGAATGACCAGAATGGTTCAAGCAGATAAAAGGGCAACAGTAACTCAAGTAACCACTTGTTACAACTGAGATATGCAGAAGGGCATCTATGATCACACAAAACATCAAACCTTGAAGAAGATGGGCTACAACAGCAGGAGACCACATCGGTTGCAAATTCTGTCAGCTAAGAACAGGTGACTGAGGCTACAGTTCGCACAGCTCACCAAAAGTGGACAATAGGTGAATGAAAAAATGTTGCCTGGTCTAACAAGTCTCGACTTTTGCTGTGACATTCAAATGGGGAGCGTCAGAATTAGGTGTCAACAACATGAAAGCATGGATCCATCCTGCCTTTTATCAACAGCCTACCTGAGTGTTCTTGCTGACCATTGTCCATCGCTTTATGACCGCAGTGCACCCATCTTCTAATGGCTACTTCCAGCAAGATAACGCTCCATGACACAAATAAAAATCATCTCCAACTGGTTTCCTGAGCATAACAATTAGTTCACTTTTCTCAAATGGACTCCTCAGTCACCAGACCTCAATCCAATAGAGCACCTTTGGGATGTAGTGGAACAGGAGTTTCTCATCATGTATGTGCATAATGCTATCACTTCAATATGGACCAAAATCCATGACGAATGTTTCCAGCACCTTGTTGAATCTATGCCACAAAGAATTATGACAGTTCTGAAGGCAAAAAAGGGTCCAAGGTGTACCTAATAAAGTGGCCGGTGAGTGTACACACACACACACACACACACACACACACACACATATATATATACATACACACATACATACAGTACAGGCCAAAAGTTTGGACACACCTCCTCATGCAATGTGTTTTCTTTATTTGCATGACCATTTACATTGGTAGATTCTCACTGAAGGCATCAAAATGGTTTTATTTCAGGTGACTACCTGTTGAAGCATATCGAGAGAATGCCAAGAGTGTACAAAGCAGTAATCAGAGCAAAGGGTGGCTATTTTGAAGAAACTAGAATATAAAACATATTTTCAGTTATTTCACCTTTTTTTGTTACGTACATAACTTCACATGTGTTCATTCATAGTTTTGATGCCTTCAGTGAAAATCTACCAATGTAAATGGTCATGCAAATAAAGAAAACACATTGAATGAGGAGGTGTGTCCAAACTTTTGGCCTGTACTATATATATATATATATATATATATATATATATATATATATATATACTAATAAAAGGCAAAGCCCTCACTCACTCACTCACTCACTGACTCACTCACTCACTGACTCATCACTAATTCTCCAACTTCCGTGTGGGTGGAAGGCTGAAATTTAGCAGGTTCATTCCTTACAGCTTCCTTACAAAAGTTGGGCAGGTTTTATATCGAAATTCTACGCGTAATGGTCATAACTGGAAGCTGTTTTCTCCATTTACTGTAATGGAGATGAGCTTCAACGCCGTGGGGCGGAGCTTCGTGTGACATCATCACGCCTCTCACGTAATCACGCAGTACATAGAAAACCAGGAAGACCTCAAAAAGCTGAAGAAAACATGCATTATATAATTGAGAAGGCAGCGAAACAATAAGAAGCGGCGAGTGACATATACAACCATATTCATGAGTTCTGCTACTGAAACAAAGCACGATGTAAACCTACACTTTAAATTAAGTTTATAGACAGGCTGCCGCTGGCGTTTGTAATTTAGTGCCTGCCCATATAAGGCCGTCCGTCAGCGGCAATCCAATAGCAAACTCCCACTAAATATTCACGGGTGAAGGACTGTGTTTATGGAGAGGAAGATGAGATGGTCAGGGTGGTGTTTGACACAAACTCAGCGAAACTGCGAGAGAAAGTTTTAAGTGCCAGGACTAAGGTAACATTAAATACAGCCATGGACATAGCACGAGATGGCACCAGCACAGCTGGGAACCTTCGATGCATGAACACCGAGTGGCTCACGTGAACTGACGCAGTGCACAGATAAAAGCAACAGTTCCAAAGAGCTGAACAAAAACCGAATTACACAATTGAAAAGGCAGCAAAAAATATGAAGCGTCTGATAAGCATATTCATAAATCCAGCTACTGCGGAAACAAAGCACACGGTGGAAAAAGTCAATGTCCCGCTAAAGGAAGACAGTGTAAAAAACCCGTGCATGCAGTGTGTCAGGTCTCAGATAAAGAAGAAGACGAGCTGTTTATTGATGCAGTAAGAAACGAATCGATGAATGAAACCTGTCATCTTTACAACGATTGACAAACACGGAATGTAACTTGAACACAACACATCCTACAAATACGAACCTGATTGAAAGAAATAATGATAATCAAATCCTTGATGACAGCAACACTCAGTAACACTCACAAAACAAATACTGTATATTGACAGTCATGTTACGTTATTTTTAAAATGTTCCCTTTTCTTTTTCTAGCTTTTTTAACACACTACTTCTCCGCTGCATACGCGGGTATATATATATATATATATATATATATATATATATATATATATATATATATATATATATATATATATATGCCGATCTACATACTCGAATAATGGATACTTTATTCACCATCAATGATTGTTTTGGTAAAGCCATACTCAGTGTATTCATTAGATGAACGGTAAAAAGTAACAGCGAGGGAGGATGCAGGCTGTAGTGTGCGTCAACTCTATTTGAATTTGCGATCACATTTGAAAAAATATATCTTTTCAAGTTCTATTTAGTCCATATGTGTCAAACTCAAGGGCGGGCCACATCCGCCCGGCGTAATTATATCCGCCCGAGATCATTTTATATACTGTATTATTGTTATTAAAACCCGGGTATATGAAGCGCTGGTAACACAATAAACTACAGATCCCATAATGCAGCGCTTCAGCCGCCTTGCCGAACAAGTTATTGCGAAGCTAGCTCACACGATGCTGAAGAGAAAAGTTGATTCTGAAAATAGAGCCTTTAAAAACCGATGGGAGGCTGAGTATATGTTTACTGAACCCGTGTGTCTCATTTGTGGAGCTAATGTGGCTGTAATTACAGAATTTAATCTAAGACGGCACTATGAGATAAAACATCAGGGTAACCTGAATGCAATGCAGAAGATACAGAAAGCAGCATAATTAAATAAGAATCTGACACTTCAGCGGACATTTTAACCCGTGCACAATCACAAAGTGATTTCAAGTGAAGCTGCTTTTATGGGAGACACAAATGCACCAGTGCAACTTGCCCCACTTTCCCTGTTGCCAAGTAATGTTAAACCAAGTCGTCACTACGGTGTTCCCAAATCGCACTTTGCTGATAAACTGAGCGCACTGAGTTTGCACGGCGCTTTGGTGACTTTGAAGAACAAAAAGTCCGTCTACATGCGGCTCGAACCTTGTGCATGTTTGGTAGCACATATCTGTGTGAGAAGCTCTTCTCAGTGATAAAGACTAACAAAACAGCACACAGGAGTCGCCTCACTGATGAGCACCTGCAATCCATCCTGAGAATCTCCACAACACAGAACCTCACACCAAACAGAAACGAACCTGTGGCCAAAAAAAGATGCCAGGCGTCCAGCTCTAAAATGACATATGAGCAAAGACAACTGAATGATTTGATTTGTTATTGCTGAAAGGAACACATTTTATTTATATTTCTAGGTTTTGTTATGCAGCATGTTCATATTTGAATTTGTATAATTTTGACAGGATATATTTTTATGGAGAGCAAAATCTTTTGGGATATTTAAAATCTAAGTTTATTTTTATATAAAATTATATAAGAGTAAAGAAATTTGAATGTTTGTTCTTTTAACGTTTACTTTATTTCTAACTTGTATAATTTAGACAGGATATATTTTTATGGAGAGCAAAATATTATAAGTTGTTTAAGGTTTGAGTTGATTTATTCAGGAATAATATTCCTGTCTGTTTTACCATTCCTACCAAAGATATTTCTGTCGACTAAATAAAAATTCCTTCTATTTAAAATTTAAATAGAACTTGAACAAATCTGATAGTTCATAATATCCACGCAGACTTGCACGTAAGAGTCATCCGTTTTAACAAATGCAGCGTATTGCACTGATACGAAATAGCTGTGTGTGTATATATGTAGATATGTATGTATATGTATATATGTTTATATATGTGTGTGTGTATGTATGTATATATGTATTTGTGTGTATGTATGTGTGTGTGTATATGTATGTGTATATATGTAGATATATATGTATGTATATATGTGTATATGTATAGATATGTATATATATATGTTTATGTGTTTGTGTGTAAATATATATATATATTGTGGCCCAACTGCGGGGAACAGCGGGGGCGAGAGCGGCGCAGACCACAGGGGCGCGTTTGCGCCGGCGGGGGTGCCGAAGACGGATGTCCCAGGGTGCCGTGTTGGACCCTGGGGCATAGTAGGACCCTCACCGGGGACGTGCTGCCCTTTCGGGTTGTGCCGTTCGGACCCACGTGTCCTCGCTAGCGGTGGGGCACTGTGGCCCCCGGCCGGGGCTGGAGGCCGGCCGGGGCGCCCAGGAGGGCGTGAGGAGGGCTTGTGCCTCCTCCAGACCGCGAGGCGTCCGCCCTGGTTCTATTGGGAGCCACGGGTCGAGGGCATGGAAGCCCTACCCTGTAGGGGCCCGTGGTTACCGCCAGGCGGCGCCCCGATGCCGGTTCATCCCGTGTGGCCCTCGGCCGGGGGTGGAGCCCGGCCGGGACGCCTTAGAGGACCGGAGGAGGGCGTGTGCCTCCTCCAGACCGAGTGGGGGCGTCCGTCCTGGTTAGACAGGGGGCCTCGGGTACAGGGCTTTGAAGCCCAGCCCTGTAGGGACCCGTGACCACCGCCAGGCAGCGCCCCGGTGCCTAATTATCCCGGGAGCCCGGCACTTCCGCCACACCAGGAAGTGCCGGGAAGACTTTGTGTGGCACCCGGAGAGCTGCCAGGAAGACAGCCGACACTTCCGCCACGCTTGGGCGTGGCTAACGACGGAACACCTGGGGCTCATCCGGGAGCCTTATTTAAGGGGGCGCCTCCCTCCAGTCATTGGTGGAAGTCGGGAGGAAGCAGACGGAACTGGAGAGAGAGGACGGGAGGCGGCCAGGAAGGCACAAAGACAGTGGGCCCTGGACTTTGGGGAATCAGTGCAAGAAGGCACTGGGGGTGCACGTGAGCAAACATTGTAAATAGTGTAAATAAACAGTGTGTTGGGCAAAAATATGCTGTCCGTCTGTCTGTGCCGGGGCCAGCGTTCACAGTGGCGTAGTCGGCAGGATACTCCGCCTGGTGCAAGGCGGGGACCTGCAGTTAAACAAAATATTTCTGTGAACGGCCCGGCGCAGCAGCGGACCCACACACTATATATATATATAATATATATATATGACAACAACACTCATCACTCACAACAGTGACAAAACAATTACATTGACAATCATGTTACGTTATTTTCAAAATGTTTCCTTTTCTTTTTCATTGCTTCTTTAACACACTACTTCTCCGCTGCGAAGCGCGGGTATTTTGCTAGTATATATATAAAATGGTCTCTAGGAGGTGCTGCAGCTCCCCAAACACCCGGCACACAGGCTCATACACAAATTTGCCAATAAATGAAGGGCTTTTATTGTGTGAAACTCTTCTACAACAGTAAGCGTTTCCCACACCACAATATTAAACGCACAGCACTCTTTGCTGCCTCATCTCCTACACTTCTCCAGCAAGCTCCATCCTCCTCCTCCTGACTGTGGGTCCCGGAGTTGAGGCAGGCAGATCCTTTTATGTAGCACCCAGAAGCACCTCCGATGTCCCGAAGCTATTGCTCAGAAACAAATCCGGGCAAGATGAGATCCCAGCAAAGAAGGGGCCACCAGTCCCCTCAGCACCCTCTGAACAAAACAGATGCCTCGTGGGAATCCGTGGAAATGCCGTAACCCAGGTGCGCTGCCATCTAACATCACAGGGAAGATAAAGCCCTGTGCAAGCCATGTCCCTCTGTCCTAATAGGTTGTGGGTGCCCCAGCAAAGTAAGATTGCCTGGAGTCTCTCAAAATAAAACCACCTTAATACCTGGCACAGTGAAAAGCTGGATGGAAGATAGGGCAAAGTTAATTACATAAACACAAGATGCAGCCACAAAAAAGACAAGCAGCAAGAAGGGAGAGGGTTTCTACCACACATGGGCAGACTTGAAAAGGAAATCTTATGTCTTGAAGCATCATGATCCTTCTACGGGTGTTAAAATAAAAAGAGGTAATTTTGCAGTCTTGAACTTGTGCATTTGCTCTGGCTACAAAGACATGATGAATAAGCTCTGCATTTACAAAGGCATTCTTCACAAATACTGCAGCTGACTCGGTTAATTCCTAGCAACTATACAGGGTGACACACAAAAAAAGAACCCCCATCCTGGTTGTATAAGCAGCAGATGCAGACACAGTGATGTAATGCTAGTAGGACATCCCCATGCACATTTTGTTTAGTTGTGCATGCTAGAGAGAAGACATGCTACATACAATGGAACATAATATTATGATTGTGAAGCTATATATTCAAATAGCTACTTTGAAAGTGACATGAGGGATTCATGGAATAATATCCTATTGCAGATGATTCTGTCAACCAACTCAGCAATTGGTTAAAAACTAACCTACTTTTTAGTTTTGTGAAAAATGCACGGAGATGAGTAAACCCTTTTGTCCATACCCCAGAGAGTGCTGCTTACATTGTGGATCACATGGAAAGAAGTCCCGATAAGTTAGTGTGGTGATAATCAACATAGATGGGAGCATCATAGCAGTGTCCTCTCCATGACTTGAAGGAATTTTTCATGTGCCACCTAGTACTAGGTTTATTTTTTATTTTTTCTCCTCTGACTCACAACATACCATACCTTGGGACTAATTAAAAAAAAAAAAAAAAAAGAGAGAGAAGAAAAAAAGATGTTTTATAAACTCATTTATTAGCCTTAAACCATTCTGAGAACACTTTGCAAATCATGCTTCAGGCCAAAAAATGATAGATATGAGGAAAAATACAATGAGCGTCAATGCAAAGTTACAGAAAATAATCAGGGAAAAATCAGGCAATAACAAAAGCCTTTGGCAATATACACATAACTAAGATTCTCCTCTAGGTAATGGGTCGTCAAGCTGCTTAAAAAGTCATCAATTACTCAGGTGAACATGTCTTCGCACGTACATGTGTATATATAATATCAAAAGAGAATGTAGTCTCCTTCACTCCATTGTCAAAATTACCCTATATAAAATACTCAGATTTAAGATCATGTCTTTACTTTCACAAGTGAACAAACCGGCCATAAAAAAAATGGACTAACTGAATAACTCAGTAACTGACCACATTCTGACAGAAGATATTAAATAAGCAGTACATTTCTATAGTTTTTTCATGACAAAATTTTATACATACTGAAGAAATTTGCATCCAATGTGGATTATAAAATAAATTTTATACAAGTTAAATAAAAAAAAATCCCCAGGCTAATGTACAGTAGAGCACTTGTGCAAACATTGCATCATTAAACAGCCATTGTATCAGCACAGAGATCAACGACATAAATTCGCTCTTCCCTCTCTCAGGACTTAGATTACGACGACATGAGGCTGCCACTTCAGGACCGAGATTACCACTTGCATTTATGCTAGCAGATCCAATTTCACCTGAGTGAGCATAACTATCAAAAATAGAACAGCTGCTTCTCTGTCACTTGTCAAGTGTACATATATATTTACAGAATGTTGTAGGGCAATATTGACCAAAAGAACGGAGGCGATCACCAACTGAAGTGTAACAACTGTGGACTAACAAATGGCAGTCAAGGCTTGAATTCAAAGAAAATGAAAAACTGGTAATGTTCCACCTGACAGATATACCATCTTGTGTTATATTTATGCCGAGAGTATAAAGTTGCTTGGCCACTTACCATGTATGCTGCCCACACACACACACACACACACACACACACACACAAATGAATGTCTTGAAACTAAAAAAAAAAAAACAAAAAGTAGTTTCTTAAACTGTATTTCAAACAGAAATACTGCCATATAATATATTTTATCCATTAGGACAGTCCCAGCTTTTTGAAAGTGAACCATATTAAAAATATCTGATGTAATGGTTTCTAATTGCCATACAACACTGAGCCAAACAGAATAACACTTTTCTAACAACATACTTACTTCTGTGCCAACACTGATTAAAAATAAAATTACAAATTTAAGAATCTTTAGTAGTCAGCAATGCGACTAAACTTAAAAGAACAAACAATATGAATATGTCATTTTAGCTATTCATTTTTTTCTTAGTTGCAATAATCCAAAAAGGTATTGAAGTCAATTTAAAATTGTTTTATGGGACCACAATGTGTCCTGAAGGAATATGGTCTTGGAGGCAATGTAATGGAGTAATTAATGACGGTAGCAACCACAAAAGACAGGATCAGTATTTCATGGTGAAAATAGATAGGGTAATGAGCACAATCACAAAATGCAGGGCTTAAAACTCCATACAATAATTAATTCAAATTTTGGATTAAAAAAAAAAAAAAAAAGTTCTTGAGCCACCAGAAGATTGTGCTTTCTTTGAAATCCTTCCCTCCTCCATGAATAAAAAAAAATAAAAATAAAAAAAGATACAAATGCATTGCACTACTTTTTTATTATTAAAATTTGTTACAGTGTCCCTTTAAAACATCTCCATCACAATGACAGAAACAAATTTCATCACATTATTGCCATGCTTCTTCTCTTTGTGTTTGTCTCCAGCAATAGGAAAATTTGAAAGACAAATTCTTACGGACATTAGACCCAACTAAATGTCTTTATTGTTTCTTAATCCTTTAGCAGAATTACACATTTGTGAAAAAAAAAAAAGAATCACAAAATGATTATGTTCACATAATGGCACTGCATCTGTGCATTCATAATTAAGCAGTAGAGTCTCCATGCAAAATACACCCAAAACAGTTGGGTGCTCTGCAAACTTCCCAGCACAAAGACTGGTGGCTGTTAACAAAAAAACAAAAACAAAAAAAAGTCTCCAGCTAATGAACTATCCCCACAGGCGAACTTCACACCACTGTGGAAAGAAAATCATTCATAGCCTGAGCATTTCAGATTGTCAAATCCGATGCAGAAATAACATTAAAAGAAAAAGCTCAGAAATATGATGTTGTGGATCACGAAGTATTAGGTGCCTATGATGTTAGGATCATGTGCAGACTCTGGAAGTGGAGAATCATTGCAGTGGTACAGAAAGCAGTTTCCCCAACAGCTGTAACAGATGAGGAAAAGTGCTGCTAGAAAAACCAAGGCACAGATGGTACAAGGTTTCCTCTCTAGAAGGAAACTCAACAGGTAGAATCCCATAAACATTGAATGATTGAACCATAAAGCAGGATTAAGAGGTTTGGGGATAAGAAGCACTGGCAGCAACCACTGAAGACAGTACATCTTTGAATGAAGGTATAAACAAAGGAAATTCAGGTGGATGAAGAACTGGACTCTGCCAAATCTGCTTGGTTAACCATCAAGATGAACCTTTAATGGAGAGGAAAAAAAAGGAGAAAGAGAGAGAAACAAAGAAAGAAAAACACTTTAATAGGAACAGCATAGTCAACTTGTAAGACATACAAAAGCAATACTCATTTCTGCTGTATACCAATGCCTTACTTAGGCTGAACAAAGATGGAGTCCACCAAGGTCCATTTACTGCAAAAAGACATCGACTGTATCATGAATAATTACTACTATGTGAACAGCTAGGACTTGCTCTGGAAACCTCAAAAATATTATACAGAAAGGCCATTTAGAGACGGCTTTTAAAAATGGTTTAAAAAAAAAAAAAGCAAGAAAACTAAATGTTCAGACCAATAACAAAATTGGATCTTTATCGCATGCAAGATATTACAGAATTAAATTATTAATAAAAGTCTTAAGTAGAAACAGTGAAACATCCATTTCAAAACATTAATTGAAAGTTACACCTGTAGTTCTTTACAGCTACATAATACAGGGTGACATATTGACAGGCAAAGCAACAGGTCTAATCGTTCTCATCCCAAGTTTTCTCAAATTTCCATTCTCTTTTAAAAATCTGTAATTTCTTATTTGTGTCTGCTTTGCTATGACAATTAACAAATCACAAGGTCATTTTGAAAATTGCAGGCATTGATTTAAGGATCGATTGTTTCACTCATGTGCAGCTTTATGTTGCATTTTTATGTGTGATGTCGATCAAGTCTTTACTTATATGCACTCCATGAAATCCAACAAAATTCTTGTTTACAAAAGAGCAAATTTGTGACATCTGACGTGCATTCATATCAGTTTTAAATTAGTAATCCACCTTTTACAGATAGATACCCCAGCTAGTCTGCTTAATTCAAACAGACTTGAAGTGATTTCTGGCTCCTGTGTCATGTCAAAACACTCCTCAGTGGTAATTCCAAATACACTAAGGAAAAACAGCTCCGGATAAAATCCCGATTGCAGAAGAGCTGAGACAGGTGCACAGAAGGCTGTAAGCATTTAAGCTATAGTATATCTTGGTGTGTAAACTGAAACTCTCTTTTAAGTTCTACAACAATGAAAGCGAGGCCAGAGAATCCACGTTAACAAGAACACGAGGGAGAGAAAGTGAAGGAAAATATACTTCCCAGGTTTAAAATGAACGAGAGTAAAACACTGCGTGCAAGACATTTTAAACCAACACAAATATCACTCAAAAATCCAAGAAAATGAATGCCCGATTATATATACAAAGGATATGATTATATCTCAGCAGGACTAAAAGTCTGCAGCTACTGGGACCCTTGTTTGACATTTATTTATTTTTGAATATCAAAGTGGACCCGGCTGTTTCAAAACAAAAACTAATGCCATTCTCTAGTTTACTTTAAATTGGTAAACATACAGGATTGGTCGTTTTGAAAATATGCATTATTACGAAAAACATTCCTTGCCCTGTGCTTTCCATCCGTTATAAACATAGCACACCAAATGCAGCGCTATCTACTTTTAAACAGTAATCGTTTCCGCCAGCTCGCGCTTTCCTGCATTCCTAGATCGAACTTGAGCTCCCATTCTGAATTTACGGTAACGGGTGACGATAATCAAGCAACGCCTGAAACTAATGGGTGGTAGTAAAACAACCTACTAAAACTCGCACACAAATATATACGACAACAAATCTCAGAAATGACTTGTGCGCAGCAAGTAAACCGCTGGCTCAAACTTGCGCATGGCTTTACGTGAACTGCACGTTCCGGGCAGATGCACTTGACAACAACGTGATACGTGGGTTTACTGAATAGACATTATCATCCTGTTTCACAAAACTGTAGATACTTAACCCAGTGCTGTACTACAGTGAGAGAGACGCTACGGTGCCACCGGAAGAATTTAAAGAGGAACAACAAACCTGCGAAGAAAGAAGCTGCGTGATTCTTCCACCCGAGCCGGCTCTGACTGCTTTCTTCTTCGGCGCGAACTACCTGAGCCACACCAATTGATTTTACACAGAACAATAGCAATATCCTAGTATTTTCAAATTATCCAGTGCAGCCTACTGTGCTGCACTTTTTCAACAAGACACAGAAACACATTTACACAAACTTGCCATCACAACCAAACAGCTGACGCTTTCACCATCACTTCTGAGCGCGGCCTTCTTATTAGGGCTGTTCATCGGTATGCCTGATAGAAAACAAAAGGCGGAACAGATAACACAGAAACATTGTACTCGTAAACAGTTAAAATAATCGGTCACTTAAAGCGTATTAAGATGATTCGAGACCCAAATTCGCCATGGCTAACAGTTCATATTTATTTCAATCAGGCCATTATTTGGACAGCTTAGTCGGCAATCATCCCCTTGCTTGCGTCAGTCCTCTGGGTGAAGGAAAAAAAGATGGTGATAGACAGAGTTTATAGTGACGAAAAGAAGAAAGAGGGCTTAAATGCTTTAGACTTTAGAACAGTTAATACTGGGTTTTCTTTTAATAAAATGGACACCAAATGATTTGAAAATGAGCAAAGTGTATTATAGAATTCCTAATCTAGTATTTCAAAACGTCGGTGGTATAGACGTCCTACTTAAATGCAAGTTTGACCGGAAAAATTCCTTTTGAGCTTAGTTTCCATGAACAGGTTCTACTTACATGGTCACTATTTCCCCCCACAGATTTACTATTTACAACAATAGATATATTAAAATAAGAAATAAAAATTTGTTTTTTGAAAATTAGGTTCAAATGGTGCCATTTAATTGTGTGAGCTAAATGATGATGATGATGATTTATATAATTATAAGGAGTCTTATTAGCAATATAGCATTTATGTTAACCTTAATGAATATTGTACTGCAATAAATGCAGTTCATAGAGAAATGCTGACTGTTAATAAGTTGTGGTGATATTCCAAATAGTTAATGAATTTACAGTTTGCATTAAATTACTAGGAAAGGACATACTGTACTGAGTTATGAATGTAATAATTTCTAAGATCTTTATTGCAAGACTTATTATTACTATATATATAGATATATATATATATATACTCAGCAAAAAAAGAAACGTCCTCTGAAATTTAACTGTTTTTACTTTCAGTAAACTTAATGTGTAAATATTTGTATGAACACTAAAAGAGTCAACACCATAAGACATAAACTAAAAATTTTTCACAATGTGTCCCTGAAGGAAGGGAGGCTCAAAATCAAAAGTACCAGTCAGTATCTGGTGTGGCCACCAGCTGCTTGAAGTACTGCAGTGCATCTTCTCCTCATGGACTGGACCAGATGTGTCAGTTCTTGCTGTGAGATGTTACCCCACTCTTCCACCAAGGCACCTGCAAGTTCCTGGACATTTCTGGGGGGAATGGCCCTAGCCCTCACCCTGCGATCCAACAGGTCCCAGACGTGCTCAATTCCTTCGACGATAAACACAAATCCGTCCATCACCCCTGGTGAGACAAAACCGTGACTCATCAGTGAAGAGCACTTTTTGCCACTCCTGTCTGGTCCAGCGAAGGTGGGTTTGTGCCCATAGGCGGCGTTGTTGCTGGTGATGTCTGGTAAGGACCTGCCTTACAACAGGCCTACAAGCCCTCAGTCCAGCCTCTCTCAGCCTATTGCGGACAGTCTGAGCACTGATGGAGGGATTGTGTGTTCCTGGTGTGACTCGGGCAGTTGTTGTGGCCATCCTGTACCTGTCACGCAGGTGTGATATTCGGATGTACCGATCCTGTGCAGGTGTTGTTACACGTGGTCTTCCACTGCGAGGATGATCAGCTGTCCTTCCTGTCTCCCTGTAGCGCTGTCTTAGTCGTCTCTCAGTGCGGACATGGCAATTTATTGCCCTAGCCACATCAGCAGTCCTAATGCCTCCCTGCAGCATGCCTAATGCACGTTCACGCAGATGAGCAGGGACCCTGGGCATCTTTCTTTGGGTGTTTTTCACAGTCGGTAGACAAGTCTCTTTAGTGTCCTGCGTTTTAGAACTGTGACCTTAAATGCCTACTTTCTGTAAGCTGTTAAGGTCTTAACGACCATTCCACAGGTGCATGTTAATGAATTGATTATGGTTAATTGAACATGCATGGAAAACATTGTTTAAACCCTTTACAATGAAGATCTGTAAAGTTATTTGGATTTTTAAAACATTATTGTTGAAATACACAGTCCGAAAAGGGACGCTTTTTGCTGAGTATATATATATATTGTCAGGGATGCCAGGGGCCATGACCCGGCCGGGACGTCATGAGGGATCGGATGTGGGTCTGTGCCCACCCTGGATCACGTGGGGGTTGCCTTCTGGGTTGCTCTGGGGGCCACGGGTACAGGGCATGGAAGCTCCACCCTGTAGGAGCCCGTGGTCACCGCCAGGAGGCGCCCCAATGCCTTGGGACCTGTTACCCCAGCACTTCCGCCACACCAGGAAGTGCTGGGGGGAAGACTTTGGACGTTACCCGGAGAGCTGCCGGGAGGACAGCCGGCACTTCCGCCACACTGGGGCGTGACCAAGGGAGGAATGCCGGGAACACCTGGTGCTCATCCGGGTACTGAATAAAAGGGGCCGTCTCCATTCATTCGAGGCTAGAGTCGGGTGGAAGAAGGACGAGGCAAGAGAGAGCTGTGGAGGCGGCCCGAAGAAAAGGCATTGTGTGGCCAGGACTGAGTGTTTTGGGGTTTGTGCACGTGACTGGGTCTGTGTGACCATTTAACTGGGTCTGTGTGACCATAACTATTGTTGTAAATATTGTAAATAAACGTGTGGTGGTTGAGAACAACAAGTCCGCCTGTCTGTGTCCGGGTCAACTTCCACAATATATATATATATATATATATATATATATATATATATATATATATATATATGTATATACTGTATATAGTAATAATACATTTTATTTATATAGTAGAAGAATAATTAGAAGTAGGAGAATAATTTTAGGGTAACGTAGCATTCACCATAAAGAAATAGTATAAAGGCTTAATAAATGTCAGAAACCTGTTCAGGCATATCAGGAAACCAGATGAAAGTCAAGCGAACAACAAAATGTACTGAAAGAAAACTAAGAGATGACTAAGAAATCAGCAGATGTCCTGTAAACAGTCAGAATGGATAGTTTGTATATGCACATAAATTTCAAGGGTGGTGGCTCACCTTAAAGATATAAGAAGAAGCAGAATATAATATAATCAACTTTTATTTTATACAAGTCAATTGGGTGTAAACCAATGAACCAACCAGAGTAAATGTATGCATTGATTGACAGTGTATGTAATTTCAACAGTTTATAAAATTAACCTCTATTCTTTGTTTTTCTGATCATTCTGACCATGCTGTACCAGACTGCTTTTGAAGAATGCTCCCTCTAATGCAATGAACAACATTTCTTCTGCATGATTACTGATTTATCCTATTAGAGGATATGTTGTTTTCTTTTAATATGTTGATTTCTACCACATATATTATAATAGAAAATCTTGAGACGAGACTATTACCAAGAGATTTTGTCAAGTCCCGCCCTCCTCTCAACCCTTTACGGTTAACGGCCGACGCCCACGATCCCCTCACCTCTCATTCGTGTGAATGCTTTTGTCAGACACAGTTCCTGCGCTCTCAGCTCTTACACATTTTTACATTTTCCTCACTTTAAGTTCCCAATAAAAGAAGGCTTATTATGTCCAAATCTTATTGAAGAACTTCATCCCGAAGGTTTATCAACAGAAGAAATGAGTACACAGGCAATCCTAGCACAGAGAAACGATGAAGTCAAACAAATTAATGTGAAAATTGTCGATCGGTTACACGGCAATGACATGTAAAATTTTAACAGGTGAGAAGAAAGGTAATGTAGTACATTTTCCATGGACAGCATTAGACACCAAAGGAGATCTTGATATGCCATTCGTATTAAAACATTTACAGTTTCCCGTTACAATACGAAACGTTATTCACTCATGGGCAGTTATACATGTATGTAAGTCCAAACACGGAATCAAAATTCAAAGTGATATTGATGAAAAGTTAATTTAAATAATTGTTTTTACTGAAGTTTTATAGTAAAAGAGTAAGTTTAAAAAGTATTTGCGTGTTAATTTCAAAGCCAAACAGAACGAAAACGTATAACGCAATACCACTTAACACAACATGAAACATAATTTCTTTAAATTTATACGTGTTACTATTTTTTTAATATGGTTAATCACTCACTGTAATGTAAAATAGTTAGTTTTATTATTCATATGTAATAATTCCCATGAAAATAACAATCTTACATCCACTTCCCCATACGCGAGCGGCAGATCCACAAAGTGGCTAACGCGTAGTGCCTGCCCAGGGGTTGGCAAGCAATTTTTTTTTTTCCCCTAGGGTCTTGTATTATTAGTGCAGTGGAGTTCCTTAATCTTAAAAAAATACATATAGATAGATAACCACATGCCTGCTGTTAAAGTATATTAGAATACTTTTTTTGGAAGAAACATTAATTAAAAAAATGTAGGTGGTACACAATGAGTACTGCATCTATACTAATAAAAGGCAAAGCCCTCACTGACTGACTGACTCACTCACTCACTGACTCACTCATCACTAATTGTCCAACTTCCCGTGTAGGTAGAAGGCTGAAATTTGGCAGGCTCATTCCTTATAGCTTACTTACAAAAGTTGGGCTGGTTTAATTTCGAAATTCTACGCATCGTGGTCATAACTGGAACCTATTTTCGTCCATATACTGTAATAGACTGCAGCTCGATGGCCGTGGGAGGCGGAGTTGCGTCTCACATCATCACTCCTCCCACGTAATTGAGTGCCTGCCCATATAAGGTAAATATTCGTGAGTCAAGGACTGTGCTTAGCATATTCATAAGTAAAAATATCTGAATGACAAACTGATGTTAATTATATTTTGTCCATGAATACTTATTAATTTTTAAAAAATAAACTAATTTGGATATTGGTTATACAGAAATTGATATTATGTTAATCTACAACAACACTAAAGATAATTAAAAAAAACAGTAATTTGTAAATTGTAAGGGCCTTTTGTTAATTATTTAGGTTATGTTAAATTGATAGTATTACTTATGTTAAAATGCTTGCCTAAATATATTAGAGCATAGACAATGAGAGCTTCTGTTTTAACCCCCACAAACTAAACAGTAAATTGAATATTTTAATTATTTCTTGTTCTTCTAACGAAAGATTAGTCCCAGTTTATGTTCTGCCTTGCTGTTGGTAAGGTATGGAGGGCAAACAGCTTTCAGACCGTACTAAACGTACTTAGAGAATGTATTGAGTGTATTAAGTGAAGCCTATGTAAGTTTGCCATAGAGAAATAAAATGACTTTTAAGTATTGAAAGTAACTGAAGTTTAATGAGAAAATGCTAAGATTGTAGAATAAACCTATTTTTCTCTTTTTGCCTTTTATTCAGCGAGTGTAATAACTTTTTTCTGAATTTGTGTGATTCATTTTTTTTTAACTTTTCACTAAACTTTTAAAACAAACTTCATTTTATAAATGTGTAGATTCAAAGGGGGTATCCCTCTTTGATGATTTTGATTTGAGCCAGTTGTAATAGGTATATTACTGTAGAAAGATCAGGAGTGGCATTCTGATCGCACTAATAAATGACACCGGGCAAGGTGCTTGAAAACTACCATTTATTCCCAGTACTGAGATGAACTAAATACTGGTACGATACTATTTTAAAAGTTGTTTTTGTTTGGTGTACCACACAGCATTAGTCCACAACACTGGGTTTTCATTAAAAACAAACACATTAGTCTCCATTTTTCACCTTTCATCCACATCACTCCAATATCTTTAACACCCGAAAACCTAGACTTTAGAAAACTCTTCTGAAAATGCTGGCTTTCTGTTGAAGTTTGCATGGGCGGAAATGGAGAATTTTTGAAAACACAGATGCTAATCTCACTCCCATTGATCATATTACGTGGATCTTCTCTGATTGGACCCTACTGATTACATTTTCTCAAGCCACTTTGCTTGCCTTATATATCTGCATTGCTCTCGGTAATCCACCTCATCATCTGTCCAACCCTTCCTTCAGTTTTGATCAGTCTCTAAGTCCTTGCCATTGAGAAGGACCACCATAGCATGATTCTACTACCATTTTATTAGGCAGGTGATGAACAGTGCCTGTTGCTCGCCAGACTTAGATAAGGAGTTGTGCACAAAAAGCTCAATATTTGTCCAATCACACTGAAGAATCTTTAACTGACGTTTGGAAAACTCGAATGGGCTGTCATATGACCTTTACTTAAGAATGGTTTTTATCTACCCACTCTTCCATAAACAACTGATTTATGGAGTGCTACTGAGATGGACATCCTGTTGATAGGGTACTCCTTCTCAGCAGAGGATCTCTGAATCTCTGTTACAGTGACCATTGGGTTCTTGGTCACCTTAATGACCAATGCCCTCCTTGCTTGGTTACTCACTTTGGTTAGACTGCCTACTCTAGGAAGAGTCCTTATGGTTCCAATTTCCATCTTACAATTATTTTAGCCACTGTGCTCATTGGAACACTCAAAGCTTTAAAAATGGTTTTATACCCTTGCCCTGATCTACGACTAACCACACTTTGAGTGTGGAGGTTTTGTGAGAGTTCCTTGGACTTCATGCCTTGTTTTTTGTCCTGACATGCAGCCTGAACTGTGGGACCTTATATACACAGGTGTGTTTGACCAGTTCAGTTTGCCACATGTAGACTCCAATCAAGTTCTGAACACACCTCAAGGAGAAATAAAGCAAATAGGATGCACCTTACCACAATTTGGAGTGCCACAGCAAAGGCTCTGAATACTTCCATGAAAAAGAAATTTCATTTTTTTTTCATTTTTTTGTAATTTTACAAACCTTTCTGAAAACATGTTTTCACTTTGCCATTATGGGTTATTGAATGCAGCAATAAATGGCAAATGTATGAATTTAAAATTAAAAAACAAATAATAATAATAATCATAATGTGTGCAGAAATTGTAGGGGTCTGACTACTTCCTGAATCCTCTGGACATTCTCAGTGGATGTTACTTAACATTTCTAAAGAGTGTTCCTCATCCCAGCAGCATCTGTTGTTTATTTTCCTCTCTATATCGTTACTTTTCTAACATCTGTTTCAGGTATTTCTTGACTTCTTTTATGGTTAAGGCACAGCCATGAGATTAAATGTCTAGTTACCAGCACATTCTTACTTGGACCTATCAATAGTGTTAGTGCTATTTTTTTCTAAATACTTCGAAAAATAAACTGACCCACATTAATGTTAGAGCTGCTATGAAAGTTAGTTATTAAGTTACTACTATTAACTACATCAGTAGTAGAAGAATGAATTATGTGTGTAGGATTGAAGTGATGAGGAAACCCTAACTTGTTTTAAATAATGTTAGAGTGTGCATACCTTTAGTACATAATTTATATGTGTGCAGTCTTGCGATGTGCAGTACCATACAGAACATTTTCAGGGTGGAATTGGTCATATTGCAGTAAGTTTGGTTAGGCCTCTTTCATGAATGATTTAGTGAGACAGCTTAGCTATTAGCTAAACAAACAAGCTTGATGGACTGAATGGTCTCCTCTTATTTGTCAAATTTCTTATTTTCTTCTGTTCTTCTGCTGTATGGATGTGCACTGTAAGTAAGTAGTACTTTAATGAACAAAACAAGCGCTTGGAGCAAGTGATAGCACAACACCATTGAGAAATACTAACCTTCAAAAATACGAAAGTACAACTGGTCTGTAGGTGTCATTAAGAAATCCACAGTAAATGGAAAAACTGATAATGTTGAACAGAGACAAGGAGGAGTCAAGACAGGATCCATGACTGGATTTGTGGCCTGACCTAGCAATAGCAACAGAACAAAATTTGGTGACCAGACCACTGTCTCGGGTTTCTAAAGCAGTTAACAACTGGCTAACAACAAGAGTTAACAACTAATATTCAAATAAATTAATCATTCTGCCCCTAGAATTCTATTGACTTAACCAGGGGGGCATCGAAACAAAGAAACTTAGCATGTTGGATTTGTGGACACTTGCTCTATTGGAATGACAATATCTTTAAAAGTAAATCTGCAGTACAACTGAGCAGATCTTACCTCATCCTACTCCCACCTAAAAGCCTGTGATCAACAGCAGCAAGCCAGAATTAGTTGTGTGTTTTTGGAAGGTCGTCTTTGTTTGTTATATGTTATTTTTTTCTTTTGAATGCCATGAAGGATAGAGGGCAACTTGTCAGGGGTAGGGGGTGAATCTCTCACCGGGAGGTCATAATGGAAGGACTATGTAGATAATAATCCATCCATCCATCCATTATCCAACCCGCTATATCCTAACTGCAGGGTCACAGGGGTCTGCTGGAGGTAGATAATAATACATTTTACTTATTGTGGATGCTAGAGGGCACTGTTGCCCCTCAAACCCGACAACCAGGCACTGATAACACAAGTTAAAAGCACCAAGAATTTTTTATTTCTCTTTCTTCTTTCACAGTGCTCTCCACCACCACAACCACAAACAAATGCACAATTAATTTTTCTTTCTTCTTCTTTGTTATCTCCTCCATACCTCCAAGCACGCATTGTCCCCTTCTACCCAACTCTGGCTCGCTTACTGGGTTTGCGGCAGTCCTTTATATATTGTCCAACCTAGAAGTTCTTCTGCTCTTCCATCCACATGACCTACTTCTGGATTAGGCAAGAACCTTGTCTCCCATTGCCCTTCTACAGCGCCCCCTGGCGGCACCCACAGTACCCAACATGGCTGAGATACAGAACTCCATGTCCCATGGTGACCTGTGGGAATCCCGGGCACCGCTACACTCCAGGGAAGCTGTGCCATCTAGCGTCTTGGGGGAGGCAATGCCTTAAAGAAGCTGCCTTCCACCATCCTTCCATATTTAGTGCATCCCAGCCAGGTTGGGCTGCCAGCCGTCCCTTACATTATATAGCGACTTTCCCATGCTCAAGGTGCTACACAAGGCAAGTCTCAGAAAGAAGTGCAGAGTAACAAATATTGTGTATAATAATGTATATAACATTGGATACAAATAATATCTTCCCAGAATACTAAAAACAGATACAAAGCTTTAAATACAATCAAAGACAATAAACCATAGGAAAATACTAAATTTAATACCTGAGGAAAAGCCTAAACAAATAACACAATTTGTAACATAACACATACACATGAATTATCCTGAGCATCAGACAGAAGGGGCAGAATGTTAGGTTAAGTAAGATGGAGCCATAACTTGGCTGGGACACTTTACGATCCTTATCCTCGTTGGGATAAAAAAATATTGGATAGACTATGTGAAGCTAGGTTCCAGGAGAAGTTCATTTCCCAGAATAGAAGGTGGCAGAATTCCTCTCAGCTGATGCCAGTTAGGACACCCATAGAGTTGCATGAAGTGTGGAAGTGCAACCCTTTCAGAGTCCTTCAGTGCCACCAGAGAAACAACCCTGGTTTTTATATGGAAGCATTCCTGCGTTACGCTTAAAAGGAGCCCACCACCTCACCTCAGAGAGTCAAAGGCAGGAAAAGTTCACTTGTAGGAGTGAAAGGAAAGAAGGAGCATTTAATTATTCTGCTACTTAGTTAATGTTGGTTGTATATACTTGGACATTGGTGGTGACAAGTAAAAGTCGGAACTGTGTTGGGTGAAATTGTGTCTGAGGTTTGGGGCTCAGTGGTGCCCCCCTTCTTTTCCTGCTGAGATTCTGTAAAGTTTTAACGTCCCCTTGAACAAATAAATAATAATAATTAGAAAATATACTGTATACAGACTCTCATTAAATATTAGTGACAATCAGAACAACGTAATACCTCTCTTTTCATTCCTATGCATGGCTAAAATGGCACCTTTTTCCACCTATGATGATTAATGTCCAACCCTGCTGCACCTTTTGCATGCTATTGAGAGCTACCATCAAATCAAATTGAGGCCTTTTAAGCTGATTACTGGTGTTCATAGGCCAGTAAGTCAGCCCTCCTTGACTCATCCTCTGCAATTTGATATTCATCCCTGGAGGGTTTATAAGTCAGCTCTGTAATGTGCAGTGAGGTAAGTTTGGACATGACGTGCTTGGTTGGCACCCAGTGCTTTTAATTGAGTGGATTGCCTTTTATAGCTTAAGGACTAAGAAAATGAGGCTCATTCTAATAGTGGATTAGGAGGTGAAATCCTGAACAGATTTAAAGTGACCACGCCAACTGTCTCAGAGTTTATAAGAACGTAGTAGGAGAGTAAAGAGCACAATTATCCAAAACTGATCATTTTTCATTTGTTATTGATAATTTCTCTGTCTCCCCTTCCCCACAGGTTAAGAGTCTGGGTGTCATCCTTGACAGTACTTTATCCTTTCAGTCCCAAATCAATAACATCTCCCGGTCTCCATATTTCCACCTGCGTAACATTAATTGTATTCGCCCCTCCCTCACTCCCCACACCACTGCTATCCTTGTTCATTGCCTTGTCACTTCTCGTCTGGATTATTGCAATTCCCTTTTCTTTGGTCTTTCTCGAAAATCTCTTTATAAGCTTCAACTGGTCCAGAATTCAGCTGCCTGCATCATTACTTGAACCCCCTCTATTCACCATATCACTCCCGTTTTGCAGCAGCTTCATTGGCTTCCATTTCAGTTCCGAATTCAATTCAAAATTCTCCTACTAACTTTTAAGGCTCTCCACAACCTTGCCCCTCCATATCTGTCCGACCTCCTCCATGTTACCATTACCTCCCTTACCCTTAAATCCTCTTCATCCATCCACTTGACTGCCCCCTTCGTCCGTCTTACCACTATGAGGAGCACATCATTCAGTTGCTCTGCTCCCCAGCTTTGGAACTCATTACCATCTGAGCTTAAAATATGGAATCATTTTCACTTTTCAAATCTAAACTTAAAACTCATTTGTTTAAGACTGATTTTTCTCTTTGATTACAATTGCTCTGTCTGACTTTAATTTTTCTATTTTACTTTTGTTTATAATCTGTGTTTTATCTATTGTTCGGTGTCCTTGAGTGCTTAGAAAGGCGCCTACAAATAAATAAAATGTATTATTATTATTACAATGAGTACATGGTAATGGTGGGAAATGGGAATAATGCATTAGCTGCGTAGACAGGACAAACATGCGTACGTAAATATCTGTAGAAGGAGAGGGACAGATTAGATTTTGCTTCTCCTGCTGTATTTGTGCTTTGGTCCACACCCTCATGTTAGAGTGGGAGAAATCTTGTATATGTAAAACCAGAACGACAGACAGGATTTTGAAAGAAAATAAGCCTGCGTTACTAATGTACAAAAGTTATATTTGAAATAAATATAGTATTGAAAACCGTTTAGATTGTGATCTAGTTAGCATCTGATGGCAGTCCTATCACATAAATTAAATTACCCCAGCTATGTGCAAACAGGTGGAGAGGAGGTGTTAATTTTGGCCTTTTGGCATATTAATGTAAATAGTTTAGTGAGCCTTGTGTGCTTCTGTTGAACACATGCAGCCCATCCAAACACAACCTCATATCAAAAAGACATATTGGCTGTGCTTTATCAAAGGGCCTGACACCCCACTTCGTAAATATGTTTCATCCCTCTGATTCCAGATCACTGTTAGGATTTTGTACCAAAAGAAGTGGATTATTATATAGGGGGCTACTAGGCTTTGGGTATCCATAAACTGATCCTGAACCCTTTGGTTATTACAAGCTATTCATATATTCATATAAGTCAAAATGGAGGTAAGGAATTTAGGGGTAACTATTGACTCTGACCTGAATTTTAAATTACATATTAATCAGATTACTAGGACAGCATTTTTTCACTTAAGAAATATAGCAAAAGTTAGACCTCTTATATAAAGATGCTGAGAAATGAATCCACGCTTTTGTTTTCAGTCGACTAGATTACTGTAATGCACTCCTCTCATGACTACCCAAAAAGACATCAATCATTTGCATTGAGTGCAGAATGCAGCTGCTAGAATCTTAACTAGGAAAAGAAAATCCGAGCACATCACACCAGTTTTGATGTCACTACACTGGTTACCTGTGTCATTTAGAATTGACTTAAAAATCCTGCTTATAGTTTACAAAGCCTTAAATAATCTTGCTCCATCTTATATTTTGGAATGTCTTACACCTTACACTCCAAATCGTAACCTCAGATCTTCAAATGAGTGTCTGCTTAGAATTCCAAGAGCTAAACTTAAAAGAAGTGGTGAGGCAGGCGGCCTTCTGCTGTTATGCACCTAAAATCTGGAATAGCCTGCCAATAAGAATTCGCCAGGCTAATACAGTAGAGCACTTTAAAACACTGCTGAAAACACATTACTTTAACATGGCTTTCTCATAACTTCATTTTAGCTTAATCCTGATGCTCTGTATATTCAGTTAATTATCATGATCATTCATGGTGGCTCCAAAATCCATACTAACTCCTACTTTCTCTTCTGTTCTTTTTCCAGTTTTCTGCGGTGGCGACCTGCACCACCACCTGATCAAATCACCGTGATGTCCCTACATTGATGGATTAAAGGCCAGAAGTCCACGACCGTCATCATCAAGTCCTTCCATGAGAACCCTGAATACCATGAGGTCATTTATGTTAGGTAGAATGCCTAGAGGGTGCTGGGTGGACTTGTGGCCTCGGAACCCCTGCAGATTTTATTTTTTTCTCCAGCCGTCTGGAGGTGTTTTTTTTGTGTTTTCTGTCCTCCCTGGTCATTGGATCTTACTTTTTTTCTAAGTTAATTAGTGTTCCTTTATTCTAATTTTTATTTATTTTGTCTTTTTTCTCTTCATCATGTAAAGCACTTTGAGCTGCACGATTTATATGAAAATGTGCTATATAAATAAATGTTGTTGTTGTTGTATTCATGGGCTTTCAGTAATGAGATCTTAAAGCCACTTTAATTCCACCCATTCCTCTCCTTTCTAAGATTTTTAAACACCACTGAATCAAATATTCTAAACATTCTTACTGAAGTACAGTAAATACATTTCATAGATATAATATGCCATACCTCTTACTACTATTTTGTTCAGTACATCTATGTATCTGCAAAATGTTTTCCCTTCTTTCTAAAGAACAGACTGAATTTTCCAGGTCAGGAACTCAAAAGGTGTACTACAGGAATGCTGGTCCATGTCAGCTCCGTCATTGGCAGGTGGTGGATCTCTACTCCAGAGAGCCCAGAAGTGAAATAGGAATGAAATCTGGTGGACAGAGTAGGCCATTACACTAAGCTAAATTTCCTGTCATGCTCCTGGAATTATTCCGGAACTTTCCTACTTTCCTTCCAATTACAAATGCACGTAATGCTGCTATGAAGTGATGTACCTCATCATGAACAATGTTCAGAAATCAATTTAAGATTAAAATTCTGGTCCACTAGTATTATATGGGGCTACACAGGCATCACCAGCTGTATTATTGGAGAGTCAG
The DNA here is from genome assembly GCF_016835505.1 of Polypterus senegalus. Taxonomy (NCBI): domain Eukaryota; kingdom Metazoa; phylum Chordata; class Cladistia; order Polypteriformes; family Polypteridae; genus Polypterus; species Polypterus senegalus. The sequence continues at coordinate 5,886,239 of NC_053167.1, read as the reverse complement.
GGTGCTCAGAGCTGAGAGTCACGTGTGCTTTGTGCTGACGTGTGCTTTGCAAACGCTAGAGTCTGTTGAGAGTTGTTGGTTTGTTCTGTGGTGTGAGGTTTACATTAAAAAAATACATTTTGCTCATAAAAACTTGGGTTTTGGTTGCCTCTAAGGAACCGTGTGGGAATTTTTAAAGCTTTTTTTCCCTTTAGAAGGGTTTTTTTTTTCGCCCGCACAAGAGCAAAAGTAGCTGGGTGTTTGGAAGTGCGCTTGGAAAAGTTATTTGTACTTGTTCTTTTTCTTGTTATCTGTATTTGAATTAGCATCGAGGCGGCAGGGTAGAAAGCAGCAGTAACTGATATCGGCATTTGTAAATAAATAACCGCGTCGTCGTAACAGCGATTCCTTAGTTTAAAGGAAAAGAAAAAAAGGCCGCGGCTGACTTCAAAGCAGTAAAAGGTGGAAACTCAGTAGTGCGCAGGTAAGCGGCCTGCGTTAAGACACCGATCAGGCACAAGGAGCAGTAGGAGCAAATAAGGTAGTAAAGTTTTATTTATTTGTTTATTTTAGATTAAACAGTCCTTAGCGGTCCAGAGGCAGAACAGTTAAGTGGGCGACAGCGTATTGGTTCATTAATACGGGGGAATACAAACAGTGCGAGTGAAGAGCTTATAAGTAAGAAGAGCGCAAAGCTAGAAGAGACAGAGAAAAGTAAAGTTAACCTCATAGAAAGGCAAACAGCAGGCAGCTGAGAGGGAGAACAGTACAGGAGCTTAAGGGGAAAAGGTGTAAAATATCTGTAGCAGATCTTAGTGTTACCATTTAAGTTAAGGAGCAGCTGAAAGAAGAAGAAATTTAATTTTAAGAAAAAAAATATATAGTTAAGGCAGCTTAGTAATCCCAAATCAAATTTTAATAATGAGGCCAGTGCAATGCAAGTCCTGTTGGATGTTGGACTTTTAGATGATGGTTTGGAAGAGCCAGTTGTCTATGAGGGCTACATCTGCAAGAGATGCCAGCTGATCCAGCACCTCGAGCTCAGGGTCGCTGAACTGGAGGAGGAGTTGGCTGACCTGCGTTGTAATAGAGAATTGGCGGACTTGGCCCAGGTGTCCTTTAGAGATAGTGTGCACCCCTAAGGTGGCGCGGAGGAGATTCCAGACCAGACAGGTAGGAATAGGTGGGTCACGGTCGCAAGGCGTAAGGTAAAGGGTGCACACTGTCCGGGGGCATCAACCCCAGAATTAGAAGTGTCTAACCGTTATCATGTCCTGGCGGAGCTGGACGGTGACTCTGATAATTCTGAGGTGGTAGGCAGGGTTGAGGAGCCCCAACGGGCCACCTCAAAACCAGTTCCCAAAAGAGAGAGGTAGTGATAGTTGGGGACTCAATCATTAGGGGATTGAAGCGCAGGTGTGCTCCAGAGAGAGAGAGTCTCAGACGGTGTGTTGCCTTCCGGGAGCACAGGTGGGAGACCTCCTGGAAGGGTGGATAGGCTCTTGGCCAGAGCGGGTGGATCCAGTTGTCATTGTCCACGTTGGAACAAATGACATACATAAGGGTAGTCTGTCAGTTCTGCGATCCAAATTCAAAGAGTTAGGTACCAAGCTGAGGAGCAGAACTGACAAGGTAGTCTTCTCCGAAGTTCTGCCTGTGCCACGCGCCAGTCCAGGTAAGATTGAGGAGATTAGAAGGCTTAACGCGTGGCTCAAATCTTGGTGCAGGGTAGAAGGGTATAGGTTTATGGGGCATTGGGACTCCTTTTGGAACAGATGGGACCTGTTCCGCGGACGGGTTACATCTGAACCGGAGGGGCACCAATGTATTGGGGAGGCGTATGTGTAGGCTAGTCGAGGATTGTTTAAACTAGGGAATGGGGGGGCAGGGAGTTTAGGACAGGCCAGATTTAGATCTATACATGGAAGAACAAACAATGGTGTAGAAATAAAAATGCATAGTAATGTAAATTTTAAGCAAACACGTAAAGATAGAAGGATTAACACATTAAAAATAGCTTGCCTTAATGCTAGAAGTATCAAAAATAAGGTAAGTGAGTTGGAGTTGTATGTAGCAGAGCACAATTATGATATTATAGCAATAACGGAAACCTGGCTAAATAACAAAGATGGGGATGAGTGTAACATAGAGGGATACACATTTTTAGGAAGGATAGACAGAACAGAAAAGGAGGTGGGGTTGCTGTTTATGCCAAACAGGAATTAAATGTAAGTCATCTTCAGTTGGATGATGAGCCCCATCTTAGTGAGGACATGTGGCTTCGCCTGGAAAATATTAGGGAAAAGGTCTCATTTTAGGAGTGTGTTATAGACCACCCAATTCAGACAGTAATTTCAACACACATCTTTTAGTAATATCAAAAGGCAAGTTTACAGGGGATATTATAGTCATGGGGACTTTAATTATCCAAATATTAACTGGGATAACCTTACAGATGGAGGAGCACAAGAGCAGGAGTTTTAGAAGTAATCAGCGACTGTTTTTTAACACAGCATGTTAAAGCACCAACAAGGGGTGAAGCCTATCTGGATTTAGTATTCTGTAATAATCAGGATAGAATTGAGGGTGTAGAGGTGATTGAACCACTAGGGTCAAGTGACCATAATGTAATACAATTCTCAGTATTTTGTAAGAGTACAGATGCAAAGACTAAAATTGTTAAGTTGAACTTTAGTAGGGCTAATTTTGAGCAGATGCGACAAAGTCTAAGTAGGATAGACTGGGATAAGCTTTTAAATGTGGAGACAGTCGAGGAGCAGTGGAACAGGTTTAAAATGTTTTACATGTAATGCAGGACAGATACATACCTAAATTTGGAAGTAATAGGAAACTAAAAAATCTCCACGATGGATTAATAAAGATTTAAAAAGAAGTTGCAAAGGAAAAACTGCTGTATAAGGCATATAAGACTAATGACTGCAAAGAGAACCGTAGCGTATGAGAAAATGAGGGCAACCATTAAGAAGGATATCAGAGAGGCTAAAAGACAGTTGGAGAGGAATATAGCAGATAAGGCAAAGAAGACCCCAAGAGATTCTTTCAGTATTTTAGTAGTAAAAGAACAGTTAAGGAGGAGGTCAAGTTCATCAGGAATAGTAAAGGGAATTAAAAGATACAGACAATGAAATAGCAGATGCCCTAAACTTACATTTTTCTGAGGTGTTTACAAGTGAGCAAGTGGATAACCTGCCAGAGGTAAACACAACTACTAAGGGGGTACTGAGGGATTTGGAAATTGTAGAGGGAGAAGTGCTGCTCAGATTAAATAAGATGAAATCAAACAAATCACCAGGCCCAGATAATATTTATCCTCGTGTTCTTAAGGAGGCTAGTGAGTACATATATAAACCCTTGACACATATTTTTAGGAAGTCACTGTGCACTGGAGAGATTCCAAAGGACTGGAAAATGGCAAATATCATCCCATTATATAAAAAGGGTGACAGGGCAGATCCAAGCAACTATAGGCCAGTAAGCTTAACAAGCATCACAGGAAAATTAATGGAAGGAATTATTAAGGATAAGATTGAGCAACACATGACAAGGACAGGAGTTATTCTGAACAGTCAGCATGGGTTCAGAAGGGGAGGTCGTGTTTTACTAACATGTTGGAATTCTATGAGGAGGCAACAAAAGGATACGATCAAAGTGGAGCTTATGATATTATTTATCTGGACTTTCAGAAAGCATTTGATAAGGTGCCACATGAGAGGTTGGGCATCAAGTTAAAAGAAGTGGGAATTCAGGGTGATGTTTTTAGATGGGTGCAGAATTGGCTCAGACACAGGAAGCAGAGGGTGATGGTGCGAGGAACCTCATCAGAACTGGCGATGTTAAGAGTGGTGTTCCACAGGGGTCAGTGCTAGGGCCGCTGCTATTTTTAATATATATAAATGATTTAGATAGGAATATAAGTAACAAGCTGGTTAAGTTTGCAGATGATACCAAGATAGGTGGATTAGCAGATAATTTGGAATCCGTTATATCATTACAGAAGGACTTGGATAGCATACAGGCTTGGGCAGATTTGTGGCAGATGAAATTTAATGTCAGTAAATGTAAAGTATTACACATAGGAAGTAAAAATATTAGGTTTGAATACACAATGGGCGGTCGAAAAATCGAGAGTACACCTTATGAGAAGGATTTAGGAGTCATAGTGGACTCCAAGCTATCAACTTCCAAACAGTGTTCAGAAGCCATTAAGAAGGCTAACAGAATGTTAGGTTATATAGCACGATCTGTGGAGTACAAGTCCAAGGAGGTTATGCTCAACCTTTATAATGCACTGGTGAGGCCTCATCTTGAGTACTGTGTGCAGTTTTGGTCTCCAGGCTACAAAAAGGACATAGCAGCACTAGAAAAGGTCCAGAGAAGAGCGACTAGGCTGATTCCAGGTCTACAGGGGTTGAATTATGAGGAAAGATTAAAAGAGCTGAGCCTTTACAGTTTAAGCAAAAGAAGATTAAGAGGTGACATGATTGAAGTGTTTAAAATTATGAAGGGAATTAGTACAGTGGATCGAGACTTGTATTTTAAAATGAGCTCATCAAGAACACGGGGACACAGTTGGAAACTTGTTAAGGGTAAATTTCGCACAAACATTAGGAAGTTTTTCTTTACACAAAGAACGATAGACACTTGGAATAAGCTACCAAGTAGTGTGGTAGACAGTAAGACGTTAGGGACTTTCAAAACTCGACTTGATGTTTTCTTGGAGGAAGCAAGTGGATAGGACTGGCGAGCTTTGTTGGGCTGAATGGCCTGTTCTCGTCTAGATTGTTCTAATTCTAATTCTAATTATCGTGGTATTTCCCTCTACTTACCCTTTACCTGTTTTCTCAAGGGTAAATGTTCTTGTCAAGTTCGTTATCGGGTTGGTCTACTGTTGCACTTTAAGATGAACACATACATAGATAAACACACACACAGACCCTAACCACAACAGTGCCCTATGAATGACACACACACGCTGATTAACCCTTAGCACTTTAAACCATACAAGTGCTTTAAGAATAACACAGCCTGTCATTCAGCATTTCAAGAGACTTATTATCAGCACGAACAACATACGATGTTTTAGTGATATCTCAGACCTAAATATTACTTTTGGTCTACAAGAATACATTTAAACATACAAAGACTCTGCACTCTTGACCACAGGCCATTTAACAGCCAAGAATACCTTCTTTTCGTACTGTCCCTAACTATTGAGTAGCGCCCTAACTCTCAACCTTATAAACCTCGCAGCACAGATATAATGGCAAAAAAATCTGGCTACACTAGGTGCTCAAAGAAACTTATTAATTCAATCACTCTAGACATTAAGACAAAGCATAAAAAGTTAAAAGCAGCATGGTATTTATTACATGAATAATAATAATACCACTGGAACAAAGAATAATAGAAAATAGGTACTGATAGGAAAGTCTGAATATGTATAGTCTTTGGGAAAAGCTTACGAAAAAAGGTAGAGATGACAAGGATGAATGTCCCACGGAGGCGTTTGATTTAGCAATCGATGTTCATGATGCCTTTCTGACGACCAGTGCCGTCTTTGTCCGTTCCTCTTCTTCTGCTTCTGTACTTTCTTCTCCTTCTTCTTCTTTTTCCTTCTTCCTCTAACGTTGCTTTCAAACTGAGGAATATTTATTATGAAACGTCATGCCGTGGTTTCACAACAAATGCACCTGATTAGTTGGCTGTCAATGTGATTGATGCATTTTGCTCACTCTTTAATCTATCAATAAAGTTCTTTGATTTTGCCTCATGCCTGTCTTTCCCAGGCTGTAAACCAAATTGTGGTCCCAGATGTCCATTCATAAAGTAATCAATAGCCTGAGGCATGGCTCTTCATCCTTTCTCAGACTGTAATACCAAATTCGCACTAAGCTGTGAACAACTGTTATAAAAGTAAGGTGTAAGGGAAGAAAACCTGCTTTGATTTGTCTTAGTTCATCTGCTGTCTCGTCTTGCATAAAATATAATGGAAACCAAAATGTACAGATTTCATACACCATTCCAACCTAAACCAGCAAAACTGGAACTTAGTTGGCCCATTGGCTGTCATACCCAATATATGACAGAACAGAACAGTTGTGCATTCTTCAATGCCTCTTTAGGCAACAGACTTGTCCTTGGCTGTTAGTTTATTGATTGCTCCTTGTTTGTTACTCTGAACAAGTCACATCAGCCTCCATTTCATCATTGGTCTTTTTGAAGCACTGGATCATTAATGGGCCAATGCTTTTGGAGGTAACTGTTGAATCTTTACAAATTCGAGATTATTCAGATTCTTTAGAAGAATATAGAAGAGCACTTGTTTGCACCAAAGTTTTCATTTGAAAAAGCACTCCAGGTACTGCCATGGAAATGTCCATTACACTATATATTTCCAGAAGTGTGTTCATAACCCAGGGAAGGCACTCTTTGAAGAGTTAAACAGGCCGTTAAAGAGTGACATATCCCACCAGATGGGTTCCTCACATCAGTGGGTTGCCTGATATTGTCATCAAACAGGACTTGCATTTTTATGGCTGAGTGTCTCTTCACTGACATTTCCCAGTGCACTTATGGCACCTTCTGCAAAACAAATCCAGCAAAATGGGAACTCATATATGACTCGAAAGACAAATGCCAATTTTGTCCCAGACACCACTGTAGGAAAAAATTGTTTGATCAATTAATTGAATATCAGTTTTGCCTTCATTACTTGTCATTAACTAGGGGGCTTTGCCCTCTGCTTGCATTGCTTGCCAACCCCCCCAGCCTGCACTATGTACCAGCCACTTCACATCTCTGCCACTTGCGTATGTGGATTTCACCTTCATCAAACAACAAATCTTTTAATTCTCGCGGATACACCTCTTCATTGGGAAGAAACACTATTTTTCCCTGATGGCCACATGAATTAGACGATCTCTGAGTTAAAGTATAAATCTTAACAATATGTTCAATCTCTTTTTGCTGTTCCATTATTTAACCGAATAATAATTTCCGTTTGTTTGTGGTAATGCGATCTTTGCTGTCATTTTTTTTGAGACTTTTGAATTTTAGAACTTTCATTATCTCTAACCTGCTCTGCCATGCGTATCGCACCAACATTTTTGAATTCTTTAAGACATTCTACTTTATCATCTACTCTTTGTCTTTTATTTCCGACCCCGGTTAAATCTTTTAGCACAAAGTCTCATCTCGCGGGATGTAAAAATATCTCTCTGAAAAAGTCACGTCTCGTCCCAGGCTAAAATGTCTCATCTTGTCCAAGTTTTTTTTTATTGTAATAGAGAAATTACACACTTTTATAAGAATCCCACTTTATTTTCCATATCTTGCTCTGTAGGCGGCACTCTCCAGCCATTAAACTTACATCAAGGTAAATGAGGCACACTTGTTTTAAGAAACAGAATAATACAATATTTTGATAAACACAAAGATTCTAGAAATATGATAGCTATTAACATGTAATTGACATAGAAGACAAGTCACAAGACAAGACGATACATTTACTGGCTATTTAGAATTCTAATTTATCTTGGCACAGATAAACACTTTGACATTACCAAGTCAGTGATGTCCAGCGTCGTGTGGAGTTGCTGCTATTGTTTTTCGCGTTCAGGTGGAATCTTCTCTTCTTTGCTAAGTGGTCCTTTGTTCATGGTGTGATGTGGTGTGATGTTGCCTTTCTCAGTTTGCTATCAGGCTCTTTGCTGTGCCCTCTGCAATTTCATATGGAAAAGGCATTACTCTTTCTGGGTCAAGAGTGTAGGTTCTAAAGTTCCATTCATGAAACAATGACTGCTTTTTAGTCTTATTAGACTGGGCTTAACTGCTGGGCTTGGCTTGGCAGAATGGATCTTAGAGCTAGTTCAGGATATCTTCAAAAGAACAGATCGTTAACGTTCAACTTCCCAGAAGAGCTTTTTGGCTCCCTAAAACGAGCAGCTCATCAACTTTAAGGTCTACCCTGAGAAAGAAGAGATAACTGCATCTCGTTTTTGAAGGAATGTGTAACCTCAGGTGATTGCATCAAGGTCACTTCCAGTTACAGAACCAGTGTCTTCTTATTGGAGCATAATTTTGTTCATCACATTACAGGCAGGTTCATTTTGCCGAAGATGAATGTCCATTTGGGCGCCATTTTGTCTGAAGGAGCTTCTACAGAGGTGTCAGTTCAAATCTGATTTACACTTTTGATATCAGATGAAGTACACGGACTGAGCAATGTGTTTGGTAGGAGCAGCAGTTTAGCCATTTACTCAGGGATGCACATGGGGGGAGTACACCTGGACTTCTGCCATCCTCTTCAATCTGCTATCTTAACAGGGCTTGTGTGCCACTCAAATTTAACTAAATGTGCAATGTCCACTTTGTCCTATGGCACCTCCTGTGGGTTTATGACCTAAAGACCCCCCTCAAGAGGATAATGGTATCACTTATGAACTCACTATTGAGGAGGTGCACCCATGATGCCTAATTTTGTAATTTCTTACAAATCAGCTTAAATTACAGAATACATAAAGAAGATGGTTAGGCAAAATTAAAAGGAACTTAAAAGATACTATTATTCTTCCAATTAAATACAGTAATATAAAATAAATACACATCTTAGTACATACATTATTGTGGAGTGGACACAATATGAAAAGTTTACCTTATGTGTTATTTAGAAAAATTCAGTATTCTAATCAATTGCCCTTTTTATCAAAAATGATAAGGGATTGTTTTATTTATATATAATTTTAATAGAATAAAATATTGTTGGAAACGTAATTCCTCAATCACCTTAATTCTGTGGAGAAATAAAACAAATGTGGAGGAATAAACAATAAAAACATATATTATAATTAATATGACTTACAGTATGAGGGGTCAAAAATTATTCTATATACTGTATTTATTTACTGTATTGTATACACTATACAGTATAGTATACGATCAAAGTAAAACACACACACACACGTAGGACTCAAATCAGAATGCCACTGACTTTCATTTGGACCATCTGTGCTATTTTGCAACCAGTGTAAACTGGAGACTTTAGGATTGCTCAGGGTTTTTTTTTTCACAATTTAGTTAACTTTTCAACAAGCATGAATTTTTCAGGGACTCAGGGCCATGAGATTACTCCATTAGTGAAAATCAGTTTCAATCTTAGATTGTCGGCAAATAGCTAATAATTTCTCGATCACAGACATGGAGTTTTTGACATATAGATCTGCCTGTTTCCCACTACCCCTTCTGCTCTTGCGCAGTCCCATTTTAAACTGCACAAGCACAGTCCTCTGGTCCCTACTTAACCAACTGCTTTAAACAGCATCGTCTGCACACATGACACTGTCACAAAAGCCAGTGTCACAGTATGCAACTGCTATGGTTTGGGTGCATCAAATTAGCTAATCAGTTACTGGATGGAATCTTGTTACTGGATGATGTTAATATAAATGACTGAAAATCGCTGCCCATGTCACATTTACCGATCTTAGTGCTGACTTTCTGGGGGTGTTACTTGGCCCTTTTTCTGAAATCCAATAGTATGCTGCCTAATGGTTTAACACAGCATTTCTCAACCACTGAGATACGGCCCACTTTTAGGTCATGGTCTCCCGCTGGGATGTGTCACAAGTTGCTATTGTTTAAATTGGTAGTGGGTTGCGGTGAGTTGTGAGTGGGTCATGGCAGATCACCTACGATAGCACACACACCTGCACCAGCTCTCACAATGGAGTCTCAGACGCAATTTCTTCCCTTTTTTCACTTTTCCATTTTGACATGGTACATAAAACATGAGACACCAGACAGATGAATGTCTCTTCTGTTTGTGAGGTCCAAAACACCCATGGCTCCTTATTCCTTGTCACTGCATTCTATGCATTGTACTTCTGGTCGCACATTCATTGGTTGTCAGGTCTCATGCACACAGAGTCCGCCCCTATGACTAAAAACAAAATCAGACATGTCAGGGTCAGTCGAGGACCAGCTGGAGTGAATCACTGGTTATGCCACATTAAGTGGCAGATTTTCATGGGAGCGTGCCACCAGCTGCCTCTAAACTTGCTAAGGTTATGTAAGTGAAGGCTACAACTGGAAATCGCTGGAAAACTCGCCTAATGTGACATAGTTCTTAATAACATGGGAAAGACAGGTCTGTCTAGTGCAGTGGCCGCTCATTTTATACAGAAAATGATATATTTTATTATAAATTCAAAAAATCTTGAATCTTAAAAAGTGTGCACTACTTCAGTGCTTGTTTGTAAAAAGACAAAGGAAACTTACATTGTTAGAAATACAAAGATCAAATATTTCATTGTTCACTCCAAAATAACAAAGACTGCTTCAACTCTGGAGAAGCAGTAAAAAATGTCTCTTCTCCATGTTCATCTCCTTTATGACCTCTCCCAGTGCACAGTGATGTGTTGACCTTCATTGACTTTTCCATTTCTCTTGCTGGAGAAAATGTAACCATCTTATTGTCATAGGGTCTGCCGTTTGTGATCTCTATCACTTCAGACTCTGAAGAGCTACATTCTATAACCTCTGCTATTTCAGAATCAGAAGAGTTAATTTCTGTAAGATCTATGCCGCCAGACTCAGAAGAGCTGATTTCAATGGGGTCTACCATGTTGTCATTGGATGGACTGTCCTCAATAATCTCAACATCATCACTCTCAGAGGAAATAGATTCTGTTCTGTGTGCTAATTCAGTGGATTCCTGAGGGATAACTTCTACTTCGTTTACCGCCTCAGGAGAATCCAGGGGGATAATTTCTACTTCGTTTACCGCCTCAGGAGAATCCAGTGGGATAACTTCTACTTCATTTGCCACCTCAGGAGGACTTTCCTCCTTTGATGATGCTGACTTGGCCATTTCTTTGTAAATCATGTTTGAACTGGGCAGTCTAGGAATGTTGGAGGTACATGTAGAGCTATTGTTTCCTCTGTTAACCATATCAGGGGTATACAGAGACCACCACTGCCACTTACTAACTATGTCTGATGAGTTAAAGTGGACATCTCTTGCAGACACCTCTGATGTGTCACAATTACTGTATTCTTCAGTGATCACGTCTGGAACCTCTGTGGGACTATTAATGACACTGGCTGTATCAGAGACATTACTAGGGCTGCTGTCTTCTATAAGAATCATGTCCGATGGGCTCATGCAGCGGACTTCCCCTATAGTAATCACGTCAGATGAACAGGTGCTATCACTACTTCTAACTTTCTCTGAGTTGTATAAAGAGGTTGATTTATTTTTGATACATATTTCAGAGGTACTGGAAATGCTGTGTTTGTCTCCATTTATCACATCAAACTGTCTATTCTTACTTCCACATTCCATCTCAGACATATCCAAGGGGTTTGTTTCACTTCCCTTAAGAACATTAGAAGTATCAACTGAGTTAATTATTTTTGGGCAACCCAAGCAGTCGCATTCACCTTTGCTAACCAACTCCTGCTGATCCGCATGCTCACACGTACCTTCATTTTCTAAACTACACTGTCCTAAAGCAAACTGACTGCAGGTGTACAAATTGTTACTTTTATTTTCAATCACCACATTAAAGTTGCACAAAGGGTGGCATTTCTGTTCACTAATCACCTCAGGGGTATGAATGTGTTTGCAGTCACAATCACTAACTATGTTAAATGTGCGCAAAATGTTACTTTTGTTTGAAACAGTCATCTTTGGGTTAATTAGCAGGAGGCATTTATCTGCTTCAATCATCCGAGAAATAGTCAAGGGACAAATCTTTCCTCCAGTTGCTACCTCAGAAGTGTCTGTTGTGCTACTTTGATCTTTCATGCCGACCTTAAATGTATTAAGATTAGTGTGTTCCTCATCACCAGCCATATTTTTACTCAAGTGAATACAGTCTACTCCATTAACTAAGCTGTGCATCTGAAACAGGCAGCAGTCATCAGCGGGTAAAAAGGTGCTTTCATGGGACCAGCATTTCTCTTTGATAGTTGCCTCAGAAATATTTTGGGCACTGCAGTCATATGTTCCTGTGCTATGCGAGCTGGAGATGCTCGTTTCCTTTTCGGTGCTCAGAGAACTACATTTCTTCTCTAAAATTGCTTCTGAGTTATCCAAAAGGCAAGTTTTAGCTCTGCTACCCAATACCAGGTCCAATGAGCCAAGCAGCTCAGATGTTTCAAAGGTGGTGCATGGTGCTTCACTGATTTCTCGGTTTTCCAATAGATGGCATTCTCCTTCACTACTCAAACTGCATTCATTTTTTCCACTATTATCGGTTACAGTCTCAAATGGGTTACATTCATTTTCAAGAATGGTGCTGGAATTAAACAAGGCATTACACTCACTTCCTGCTGTTATCTCGGCAGCATATGAAGGACTACAGTCATTTCCTGCATCCAATGAACTGTCATTGCCTTCATTAACAATATCTACACTGCCCATAAGGCTGCAGCAATCTCTTTCATTTACTTTAGAGATATTCACAAACCTGCGTTCACCTCCATCGACCATGTCCAAGACAATTTGCCAGTTACTCTTTTCTCCTTCATGTGTTAATTTGGTGACCAAATGGTCAGATTCCTCACCATTAACTCCCTTGATGTTGTGCAAAGATCTGTGCTCTTCATTCACCATCATGGATATCTGTATGGTGCTGTCTTTCGCATGAACAACATCAAATGTATCTAAGGAAGAGTGCAGCAAATTGTTGTCAACAAGTTTTTGTTTTGCATCCATCAAGACTGTTGTGTCCAAGATGTTGTACTGTTTTCTGATGTCTTTTTTGTTAATCATCTTGGGAGAGTCTTGTGGACTGTCTTCTTCTTCTTCTTCTTCTTCTTCTCTAGTCTTCAAAGAAGAATAAAAAAAACTGCATTGTTCCCCACTAATTTCTTGAGGGGTATCTAAAATGGAAACGTGTGTATTATGAATGATTTTACTGCAGTTCTCTGGACTGTTAAACATTTTACTTGTGTCCAAGGTGCTGTTGTTTCTAGCTATGGCAGAGTCATCCAAAAAGCTTAATTCATCTGTGTTAATTATCTCCCTACTGTTGGGAAAATGATTTTCTGCAAATGTTTCCATCTCAGCGGTACATAAGGATTCGTGTTCTTCTTTATAAGCTACCCCAGAACATTCTGAAGGGGAAAATTCCAATTTTGTAACTAAATTATTTGAGTTATGTTGACCTGTTTCTCCATATCTAACCACTTCAGAATCATCTAATGGGGCAGCGGTGTCTGTGAAGCTGCATTCTTCTTTACGCTCTTCAGGTGTATTCAAGATTGTGGGGTGATCTCCATTAACTAACTCAGGCACATCAAAAGTAGTGATTTGTTTTCTCCTATCTGCTATGGTAGTATCTTGAGTACCACAGTTTTCTCCTATAAAAGCCTCCTCAGAATTGTCTGAAGCACTATTTGCAAATGAGGTGATTTTTACACTACTGATTTTCCTGGAGGTGTCTTTCGAATTGCCTTCTCCAGCAGCAACAACGTCACCGGAATCTATAGGATGGACATCCAAGGTTTTCAAACAGGCCATTTCTATCCTGTTATTTTGTTTAGGGGTGTTGGTAGGAGTGCAGTTTCCTTTGTTAGCCATCTTAAGAATTTTGATGTCAGTTACACTTTTGATATCTGTTGTCCCTGTTTTTCTTTCTCCTTTTGTAGCCACCAAATCGGGATCCGAGGAATTAAATTCTTTTGTGTTAATTATGCTGGTAGCATCCACATGTTGGTAGTTTTCTTCTTCCCCTAATTTGTCCAGATCAAAGCTATTTGAAAGACTGTAATCATCTATACTACCTACCTCTGAGGTGTTCAGGTGGATGGATTCTGCTCTATTAATTATCTCATTGATCTCTGAAGGGCTGTTTTTCCCATTTGTAGATAATACAGAGCTATCTGAGAAGTTGCGTTTTTCTTCCATTGTATCTTCTGAGGGCCACAGCAAACTTACTTCTCTTGGATTAATTGGTTGTGTGGTGCTCAATGAACTGCATTCTCTTTCTCTAGCTGCCTGAGAGCTTTCCTTTCCACTAGTTAGATCAGAGTTGTCAAACATAGATAATACTTTTCTACTAACTGTGAAGTCATTATCTGTAAACCGTTTTTCACTTTGTGTACCAATTTCTGCTGCATCCATAGGGGTGTTTTGTTGTTTATTCATTTTTTTTGGAGCACGAAGAGAGTTGCATGTTTGTCTTTCTTCATCTTTCTTAAAAGCATCCAAATGACTGGCAGTCTTCAACTTCCAGAATTCTAACGTTTCCCAGTTCTTTGCACTGTACACTTCAACCTACATGTAATAGTTCAACATAAGGATGGATTAATCATACAGATAAAATTTCAAACCGTAACTCTTAATGCTTTACGTTTTCAACTTTCTATTTTGATTAATTTTTATTATATGCACTTCATTTACAAAAACAGTGTGCACTGTAATAATCAGAATTATAGTATAACTAAAAGACCAGCTACATAAACATAAAACGTAATATTGAAATATAAATGGAGAAAGAGCTGTACTGTATATATTTATTTTTATTTGCTGTCTCTTTGGACTGGACTCCATTGGTATTGTGTCTCTTAGGAGAATCGTTAGACATTGCTGGTTTGACTTGTGTCAGATGAGTGGTTGCTCTCAGAGTCCCAAATGAGGCACATTACCTGTATTGTGAGTGAGCGTCAGTTATGGTACTACAGCCATGTGACGCGATTCCCCGAGGGCGATCCGGCTCACAGGATCCTTATTGTTGAGGACCCAAGTAGCTGGACTAGGTCAATGGGGCACCTGCATAACACCTGGCTGCGGCAGATACAGAAGATCGGGTTGCCCACACTTTTTCGGCTTGCAAGCTACTTTTAAAATGACCAGGTCAAATTGATTGACCTACATTAAAAATGCTATATATATATTGTCACGCTTGGGTCACAGATTTGCACAGAGACACAGGAGGTCGTAGAAACAAGAAGGATTTTTATTCAAACACTGCAAACACATGAGCGTAAACGTGCTCCATGACATGTCAGAGACGACAGTTCCGCTAGGAGCAGAGAGAGAGATAAAAGCAAACAATCAATTCCAAATTTGACAGGCGCTGCGCACGGCTTTTAAGTCGGCAGAGTACCACGCGAGGCTTGTATTACGCGTTATAATGCAAGGATAAGGAGCAATGTGAGGGTAGTCAGTGTTTCAGGCTTTGTGGTTTTCCCAGGGGCGTTTGTCTCTATTTGGGGTGCGATCAGCCCTCCAGCTCACAATATATATATATATATATATATATATATTATATATACACTGAGTATCAGAGGTGGGTAGTAATGAGTTACATTTACTCTGTTACATTTACTTGAATAACTTTTTAAAAAATTGTACTTCTAATAGTAGTTTTACTGCACCATACTTTTTACTTTTACTTGAGTACATTTGTGAAGAAGAAATGCTACTCTTACTCCACTACATTGGGCAACGCTCGAATCGTTACTTTTTTCCCATTAGATAAAGTCTGACAATTTTCAATCTGCTCTGTGTAGCGAACGCTATCAAGTGGCACACACGCCTTCCATTGCGTCTCCAGCTCTGACGCAAGGTTTGAATGTTCCCCAAATCAAGGCACTGCAGCTTTGAGGACAGATGTTGCATTTTTCGTTTGAAAGCATTAACTGAGCTAATCATATTGACAATGGTTTTCTCTTTTCCTTGCAGCTGTAAATTAGGCTCATTCAACATGTTGGTCAGATCGGGAAAAAAATGCCAAGTCTAGCGGCCATTGATCGCTATTAAGTTCCTTGTATTCTGCATGTTTAATGACAAGGAGAAACTCCTTTTTCTCCGGCCAGGGGTCTTGAAATCTCAGCAGGAATTTCTCCCTAGCCATCTGCCTCAGTGAAGGCATCTTTTATCATCTCTCCATCTTGGAAAGACTTCTTATGCTTAATGATCGAGTGACTCACCCGGAACGATGCTTTGGTGTGCCAGCCTTTGCTTTTCAATTCAGCCAAGTGAAAAATAACGGCTGTCCGATTAACTGCGATTTTAGTTTCCTCTCCTTTCTCTTTCTCAGATTGCTTTTCGGAAGGAAGTCAGTTTGGTAGTTTTTATGAACAGTACGAAAGTGCCTTTCCACATTTTCCTTCTTTGGAATAGCAATGATAGATTGACAGATCAGACAAATGCACTTCGATTAGTGATATTGTGAGAGAAAAAAATTCTCTTCCAATTCCACATCCAGCCCAAAACCAACAAATTTTTTTTAAAATCCCTTCTTTAGTTGATATAAATTGGAAGGCTAGCTAGATCACTTAGATAGTCGGAGTTTTGCAGTAGCTCACTTGTTTGATCGTGCGTGCGGGATGACCAGTGTGTTAGAAGAAAAGAGATCTCAGACGGCCGCCTGTATGTCAATCAAGTGGCAAATGCCATAGGGAGGATATATGATAGACTAACATTTAAAAAAAACATTTTTTGAATGCAACGCAATCTACCTGCACTACCTTTCCGATCTACTAGTTGATTGCGATCGATGTATTGGGCATCCCTGCAGTAGATAGTCATTTCTGGAGGTTGGGACTGGACCGCATGTCTGCCTGGGGGGTTTCCAACCATGATCTTGAGGTGTTTCGTCATATGGTGGGTATAGCAATGTGCTGTACCACTGCATGCTCCTCAACCTGACCTGACCTGACCTGCTCTCATTCACTCTCTACATATGTATGTAATATGTAATTTTATATACTGTATATATCAAGCTGTACGTTCATGTATAAAAAAGTCATGTTCATCGGAGGAGCACCTTCTAATTGTATGTATGTCATGCCACTCCAAGACAGAAGGAGTTACTGCCGCTAACCATATCGTCTCCCTTTCCCTACAAAGCTCCTTAAGGGCAACTGGCTCCTCCACTTCCTGTTGAAGCACTATAACACCATCCTTTGCTGGACTGAGGTGACTGATAGACAGTATCCCTCTCTAACCAAGACACATGCTGAAAAATGGCTGAATCTCATCTATCAAGGCTGCTTTCCCTTTATTTAAGATGGACTGCAATCAAACGCTCCTTTCATTTGTAATTTGTTGGAATTAAACAGGATGGTCCAGCTGCCATCCAAACCTTTCATATCTCTTGGCTGCGTCTTTCACCCACTCAATGAAAACAGCCACACACATACACACACACACACACACACCAGATTTCAACTTCTTTCAATGCAGAAGGAATAGGTTAATTAGCATTTCTGCATTGAGGGATGCTAATCGCTCTTGAGCTCATGTCAAGAGTGAGAATCTCAGACTAAGACCACCACTGACAAAATCAGATATAATAACCAAGCTCAGTCCAGGAAACAGCATGAGCATAATTTTACATTTGTTAGTTTGCTTATGAAAACTGAGCCTACATAGAGAGTCTGAGCCAGAGCCAGATCTCTCATCTTTTATAAAAAAAAGTAACATTTAACAAATATTGTGAATTCAAGTGAGTTTGCCAAACTCAGAACTTCCATTACTTGGACAGAGATCTCAGAGACATACAAAGAAGAATTTCCTCCTTCAACAACTCAAAACCATCAAACCTGTTGAGAATCAACACTATGAATAGCTTGCTGAGCATCATCAGTCAACAAAGTGGCAAGGATGGCAGCCCAATTTCCTCTGTCCTAGCACATCGTCATGGCAATGCATTCAAAGTTAAACAAAAAACACTTGGGGTCATTGGTAGGAGACGTTTTGTGCAGCATTATCTCAAGCATGAATAGGAATAGAGGCCCTCACATCAACATCTTGCTGTTGATCCATTATGTGCAATCCTCACTTCTGGTACCACTTGTTGCATTATGGGTCTAGAGTTGTCCAAAGAATAGTCAGAAAAGCCCGTTAAAATACACATCTCTCTATTATAAAAGGAAATCCTGGAACGAGACTTTTTCGGAGATAATTTCAACTCCCACGAGAGATAATTTCAGGTCCCGCGAGATGAGACTTTTTGACAAGAGATTTTGACAAGTCCCGCCCTCCTCTCAAACATTTACAACCGCACCCACGGTCCACTCACTTCTCATTCGAATGCTATTGTCAGACACAGTTCCTGCACTCTCAGCTCCAAGCAGTGTCGGAAATAAAAGACAAAGAGTAGAAGACAAAGTAGAACATTGTAAAGAGGCTCAAAAACATTGCCGTGATACACATGCAGAGTAGGTTAGAGATTATGAAAGTACTAAAATTGAAAAGTCTCAAAAAACTGACAGTAAAGATCACATTAGCACTAACAAATGGAAATTGTTACTCGGTGAAATAACGGAACAGAGAAAAGAGATTGAATATATGGACATAGCTGATATGACAGAAGTATGTAGATTTTGCTGGGCTTTAAACTTTAAGTCAGAGACTTGTGGATCGTCTAATTCGTATTGCCATCAGGGAAAAGTAGTCTTTCTTCTCAATGAAGAGGCGTATCCGCGAGAATTAAAAGATTTGTTGTTTGGTGAAAGTGAAATCGACATACGCGAGCAACAGTAACGTGAAGTGGCTGGTGCATAGAGCCCACCTAGGTGTTGGCAAACGAAGCAAGCAGAGGACAGAGACCCCTAGTACTTTTTAAACTAGGCAGTATTATATTAGAGTCTGCAAACATGATAAACTTCACTCATTTGACTCCAGTTGTATCTTCATGGAAAAGAAAAGAATTCACAGGCACCTCCATCAGTGCTACCGAGCTCTGCGAACAATCCACAGGATAGAAAAGTCAAAAGGGCAGTGAACCAAATAAGCACAAAGTTGCAGAGCTTTCCAGGTTTCTGCGAGCACGAGACAAGCAAATATTGCACACCGGCCTGAAGCTACTTGCAGTTGATCCCGCACTCTCAAAGCTACAATTAACTAAAGATGTGTTTTCTCTGAAATTGAATCAGCTCTAGGAAATGAAACTGCATCCTGATTGCTCACAATAAATATTTGTATGTGTGTGCATGTTAAATACTTTGTATTATTGTATGCTAATGATCCTTTATAAAATGAAGTGTAATCACCTCTTCTTGAATACATCCATTTATTGTGCTCATAAGATTTGCTTCAGAATGCTTTGAAATCACTTGTTATTTTAGCCAATTGCCTCCTGTCTCCCTGGTACAACAAAACCCAGACAAATGTTATACCATTTCAGTCGTTGTGATATGTAGTTAAGCAAGAAATCAAAATTGTTTAGGCCATTCCTCGACAACATTTTGTACAGGAAATTACACCCTTATGATAAAGAATAAACCAAATGGAGTTATCCTCAAAATTTGATTTTAGACTATTTCAAGCTCAGTGATCACAGAGATGATGTACTTTTGATCCTTTACTAGTGATCTAAATCTCTATGGACCTCTAGCAGAGAATGAAAAATGACAAGTTTCTATTACAATCAAGAATGTTTAGATTTCAAACATTTAAATTGAAGCGCACATTTTAAAATTTCAAATATTTGACACAGCTATTCTTGTTTATTATGTACTTGTACATCCTGTAGTGAGAAGTCAAGCAAAATGGCACCTTTTATTGGCTAACTAAAAAGATTACAATATGCAAGCTTCCGAGGCAAAACAGGCCCCTTCTTCAAGCAAGATGTAATCAAAAAGGGGCCTGAGTTGCCTCGAAAGCTTGCATATTGTGATCTTTAGTTAGCCAATAAAAGGTGTCATATTGCTTGACTTCTCCCTACATTCATAATGGCCAACATGGTAAAACACCCTAGTACTTATGAACACCCTGAATTATGTCAGGTTACGCTAATTCAGACTTTTTGTCGTGTCACTAACCGCCTTATAAGTTATATTAGATTCTTTCATCTCTCACCTGTGACTTGTGTCTTCTGGGTTGTGTTTCAGTTGTCCCTACTAACCAGCTGGTTCGAGTGGCAGTATTTACATTCATCATTCACTACAGATATGTAGAACTTGTCATGAGGGTAAATTAAAAAGTGAAGGCAATGTAAAAATTCTGCAGTAATCACAATGAACAGAACCTGATGCAGTACAACAGAGTTGCAGTGGCTTTTGGGTAGTTCAAATACATACAGTGCAGTACTCTGCCATTAGTCTAGGACAGATGAACATGGATGCTCCTCTGCAGTATTGAGCTACACACTTTGAGCAGAGTGAGTGAAACCTGTTGAAACTCACTGAAGGATGTTGGCTTGTGAGATCAGTAAGCTGTTTGGAAACCCATCTTGCACAAATTGTATTGTACCTCAAGTCAACATGCATTATGGTATGTGCAGATCCATAGCTGATATCCAAGTGGGTAGAAACAGTGGACAACTGAATTTGTCAGCCTCCTCTGATGTGTATGTGATGCTGATGGTTGACTAGATGGAGTTTTGTCACTTACACTTGTTTATCCCACTTTAAACCATTTAATCCGTACTCAGGCAACATCCTTCTTTGAATTTAAGGAGGTTTCACTCCCTCTGCCCAAAGAAATCTCACTACAGCATGTTGCTCAACAATTGTGCAATCTCGCAGCAGAGCATCAATTTTGGTTTGATCTTGGCTTCAACTAGACGAATGGCAGAGCACTATGCTCATTATGAACGTATTGTATTGCACCAGCTTCTATCTGTAGCAGTTACTGTGTTCATTTTCAAATTGTACCCTTGTACATTAGTCTCCAAGGCACCAAAAGTTATGATATGCACCTTTGAGGAATCCCCATGTATGTATTTTCTTCCAGTGTTCATCTTAAAGGTGTCCCTAAATCCTTTATCAAGGCAGTTCTCTTCTCTTCCTTCAGACCACTCCATGGCACCAGAACAGCAGTCTTCTGCTTCATTAATATTTCTTTTGCACAAAACATTCATCTCTACTTCTTCAGACTCTTGAGAGGTCTCTGAGGTCTTCATCTTCCAAAACTCGAAGATCTTCCACTTGTCTGAGTTGTTGACCGGTACCTGCATATAATGGTAGAATGATAAGACTGAATAAAATGCAGACCCTGGTAAATCATTATTTATATAGGATACTGTATAGCAGACGGCACATTTTAGCTTAATAAGTCAGGATGTTTACATGTGCTACAGATTGGCAGCCCTCAGAGTGGCTTCCTGCTTTGTACTTGACGTTCCTGCTCCTCAAGACACAGTAATGGGGAAGCAGGTTCAAAAATGACAGAATTGAGATTTGAATGGATTGTTTTTTAGGTTGCTGGCAGTGTATCTGTATGTTACCCACTAGGTCAGGGGTCCTCAATCACGGTCCTGGAGAGCCGCAGTGGCTGCAGGTTTTTGCTCCAACCCAGTTGCTTAATAAAAAGCACTTATTGCTAAAGTAACACTTTTGCTTCACTTTAGTGATTTTGAGCCCTTATTGCTTAATTTTGTCTTAAACAGCTATTTGAATTGCTCCTTATTATCAATAACATGCAAATGACAAGAGAGAGCAGCATTTCTCCATTTAGCTTATTTACATTTACACCTGTGTGTATTTATCTGCACTATTGGGTTTAATTAAATACTTGGAAGAAAAATGAAGAGAAAAAAGTGAAGGACTGAGAATTACTCGTTCATTTTAGCCTTCAAATCATTTGCATGATAGAAAGGGAAAGAAAATCTAGGATATGAGAATGACCTGACATAGCAGAGTTAATTTAATTCCATAGCTTGTTAGTGCTTTATTGGCAAGAATTGCTTTCTAATTAAGCAACCAGGTCAGAACAAAAACCTGCAGCCACTGCGGGTCTCCAGGACTGGGATTGAGGACACCTGCACTAGGTAGATTTCTCAAAAATTTGAATAGATGTTTAGTGAATTTTGGCCTTGATGAAACAATGAATACACCATTAGAGTGATTTAATGGAAACACTATTACAGTGATTCAAATTACACGTGAGTGTCGGCCAGCTGTGGCTTTTGCTTATCTAGTGTGTTATCACTCAAAATCTCAGGCGAGCTCTCTAGCCGGGTACAAATTTGAATCTTTTTTTTCAACACTACCTAAGACTGAAATTATGTCATTACCTGTATGTAGGCATTTATCATTGTGGGTTAAATTGAACAGGAATGGCTCAGGCTGACAATAATCTTCTCTTTACCTACACACCATGTCTTCCGCATGGGTTTCATGGTGAGAATATACCAGGTCAAAAAGACAAGGCCACTCTGTCCTTCATAAACTTTTCAAAGTCCTGTTTAGAATTCCAAAAAGATCCCAGAATAGCCATGAGATACAATCCATCTACAGTGTCCCAGATCTGCCCCATATTGTCTCCCAGTGGGCCATGTCTGATAGGTATAGCAAGATGGCACCTTAGCTGCATCCCTAAACTATATTAATTGGCTCATCTTAATCCAGAGAAGCAAGGGGTCTGCTCCAAGTGTGCTCCTGTATTTCTTACAGAGAGAATGAAACCATCAAAGGAATCTCCTTTTGGATATTTGTCCCTATGGTTTGATCACAGGTTAGAAAGGGGTTATAGACTGAGAGGCACAACAAAAGATTTGTCAGAGGACTTAGCTAGCTTCTGTTTCACCACCACAGTCTCGAACAACATTCATAAAAATGCCATCACTGCACCAAGTCATTGGTCAATTATCCCGAACACCTCTGCCCTCACTGGTGAAAAAGAGCCCCTAGGGACTTGAACGCCTCCATTTGAGGAAACTGCTTAACCCTTACATGTAGGTGTGACAGACGGCTGGCTGTTCAATGGGGCCAGGATGCCCAGAAAGGAGTAAGATGGGGGAAAGCAGGTACAGAGGGACACTGCCTCCCCCAGAACACCAGATGAGTATGCCCCTGCAGCTTAGTGGCACCCCAGATTCACGCAGGGCACCATGGGACTTGGAGTTCAGCTTCACAGCTCTGCTGGGTGCCATGGGTGCCGCCTGAAGATGCTACAGGGGGGCTCGATAATCTGTACTTTGCATATAGCTCGGAAGTACTCCCGAATTACATGTATGGAACCACAGAAGTACTTCCAGGCTAAAGAAATCCACAAATCTGAGCTGGAAGTGCAGATGAGTCACGTGGCCGGAAGGACAGAAGCACTTCCAGGTCAAACACTATTTAAAGGACTGGTGGAGACTCACCAAGAGAGACAGAGTTGGGAGGGAGTAGGACAGAACTTGGTGGGAGAAGTGGAGAGATTTGACGTGCTCCCGGGTTGAAGAAAAGGACTATTTACCCGGACTGTTGGGCAGGAACACTCCCGGGTCAGGGTTAGTATAAAAGGACTGTGGGAACTCCCAGACAATGAGCTGAGCTGGGTGGTAGGAGGGCAACGCGTCTGGGAGTGGAGGATTATGATTATTGTTATTGGATTATTGTGTATTTATGAATAGTGTGGAGTGGAGGGTGCTTGGTGCGCATTATTATTATAATAAAAAGATTAATTGTGACACTTTTACCAGGTGTTTGGCATGGTACCTGAGGGTTCAAGGGAGCACTAGCGCCCCCTACCCCGACACTATGTATTTAGTCGTATACATGTAAAATCAGTTAAAGCAACGTTAACCTGAATGGTTTTCATTATCTAGTCGTATCACTAAAGTGGAAGTCAGCAGCTTTGTGCCGAGCTCTTGTTAAACATAAATAAATATACAAAGTAAGCTGCCATAATTCATAAGTCTGCATTAAGACTTGATGAAGTACTGTGAGTGGGATCTACGTCAATGATCAAATTACTTATTACTTAATGACAGAGGCGGACTTCACGATTTGAGGGCTCTAAGCAAAAACAGGTATATAGGCGCCCTCAACATCTGTTCTTCCCCGTAAAAGCTGGTGCATAAATCATTCTGTCAGACAAAAAGTTTAAACCAACACTTGTTATAATCAGTAGAAGAGCGTGGTGGCAAAACACACGGTAAGTTTTCAAATGGAAAAAAAATCATTTGTTATAATCGACAGGAGAACAGCCTAACAGCAAAACACCGAGTTGATTAACATAACTGTGGATTTACAAAGCTACATTAAAACTGTATGTAAGTGTGTGTGTGTGAGTGTGTGAGTGAGTGAGACACAACAGATAACTAAAACTTGTCTCTACATGCTAATGCCTCAGCAGGAATCTCCACTAAACTGATTACTACTCCCACGTCCAAAAAGATGGCAACAAAAGCACAACCACATTGTCATTTTTCTCACTGTACACCATCCATTATCTACTTATCCTTTCTTCATTTTTCATTTGTATATAATAATTAGATTTAGTAAATCAGTAGCCATGGTGATTTACAATATAAACGTTACTTTTCACCTGAACCGGCCTCCTCCTCACCACTGATCAGTGATCTTTATCATTTAGCTGTTTTGGCCAGACAGCGGGGAGGTCATTCATTATGGCAGTGTCATCTTGTTGGAGGTGAAGAGGCTCACCTACATATTCATCTGATTTTCACTGTCACTACAAAAAGGGGTGCCATTAATTTCAGTGCAAGCCTTTTCACATTCCTCTGCAACTGAGATTGAAGGAGGGGTGGCTGTTAGAGCTGCACATGCAGTGCTACCACGTCATGCTGTGTGTGTTGGAGACTCAGAAGGAGGCCATTTTTGGTACATTTCTCTATGAATTTCTTCATTTCCTCTTTTTTCTTCTACTTGTCTGACCTGAAGGGCTAGCTATGTTTCATGTTGTTTTTGCAAGCCTATGCTATTAGCCTTTAGGTTTCAACGCTAGGTTTATGTGGTCGCTTCTTGAGTTCTTGTGAACTCCTTGTGACTGTTCTAACTGGCTGCCTGTACGGGGTCCAGGGATGATGGAACAGTCCACTTTTCCAACAAGGACGGGGGGAAATGCATTCAAACAAGTGGTAAAACAGGCACTTTCATTTCATCCATCCATCCCTCCATTATCCGACCTGCTATATCCTAATTACAGGGTCACGGGGGTCTGCTGGAGCCAATCCTAGCCAGCACAGGGTGCAAGGCAGGAAACAAACCCCGGGCAGGGTGCCAGCCCACTGCAGCTTAAATTTCATTGTTATTTATTATTAAATCTGGGAAACATAAGTAATAATCACCAGTTAATGTGTATCTTTCATTTGCAATAAGGTCTTTTGGGGGCTTCTTCTACACTCTTAAAATAAAGTTGTTTTTTTAATGGCACCTTATGGCTCTTTTACTGGGTTGCATGTTTCCTCATAGAACCATTACTGGAAAAAGCACCATTTTGTTTGCATATGAAGTTTGTTCTTTGTTCTTTATGAAGCTTCTTAATATGTACCAAAAAAAATTTGAAATATTTAATGTATGGTGGGCCACCTCGCACGACACTAACATTAAGAAAATCTGGACTTGGCCTGTGTTAATATACGTATGCGGCAAGTGTCCTTTTAAAATCAGGAACCCTTGGTATTTCACAAGCCTGTTACCATCTCTTCATGATTATTTACCGTATGGAGCCTGTAATTGATCTAAATTAATAAAGGTTCTTTCTTGGACCATCATGTAAATGGGTTATGTTTGAAACCAAAAATGGTTCATCGCTCTGCTTCATTTTTAAGAATGTAGTGCAGGGCCCTACGTGACTTCTTACCTCGCTTAGGTCCAGTCCGCTCCTGACTAATGTGTTTCTAAGTTTTAGACACATAAGGAATGCCTTGGTTATTTAAAAATCAGCTTCCTTTTTGGGAAGCTTTCCCTCTAATTTTGAGTTAAAATTGTTAGCTTTTATCATAATAACCATATGTATGATAATTAAAACCCGGCCAAATCTGTGAGCTTACTTGGGTTACCTCACCTTAAACAATCTTAGAAATGTAGAGCCAGTTTAAAGAAGATACACACCCAGCTCTCTGTTTTTTGTTCTTTCTTCTCCAGAGTGGCTCTTTTTAGAACTTGAGTCTTCTTCTCCACCTCGTTCTTCAGTTCTTTGAGCTCAAGCTCCCGCTTCTCCAGTGACATCTCCAAGGACTCCCGCTTCAGTTCAAGGTTCTGAAGTTTCTCCTGGTAAGATTTCCTTTTTTTCTTCACTCTGTATTTTAGATGCTTTTTCAGCCTATGGAAGAAAGGCTTGGGGTTTAAATACTCCTCTGATATGACACTGCTTGTCTCCACAGTGCTTGATGAGATTGAGCTACAGCTAGGAAATTCTGGAAGATGTCCCTGAAAAAGTAAGAAAAGGGCTTTAGTGTCCTGGAGGTGTCTTCAAAGCAAACATCTCATGTCAGTTGGTGTCATAGTAGCTGGTAAATTTCTGTCTGCTGTCCACATACCAAAAGGATGTACAAATAAGTCAATCTTCTTATATAATACGCTACCGTGGCTAGCTGTTTGTCTGTCCAGGATTTTAAATCATCTGTAGCTCGCAAACCGTTTGACCTATTGACCTGAAATTTAGTACACATTGTAGTGGATGGTTGGGGACGCCGGGAAGGACTGGGAGAGAGACAATACCTCCCCCCGGGCCATGAGAGGGCAGCCGCCCTGGTTCACCTGGGGACCACAGGAGCTTGGAAGCTCAACCCCTGTTGGAGCCTGTGGCCACTGCCAGGGGGTGCCTGGAAGATGGCTATAGAGACTTGGATTGCAGCAATTCCTCCAAAACAGGAAGTGCTGCCAGAACAGAAACTAAGTACGGCCAGAGTGCTTCCGGGTGCAAGGGCAGCACTTCCGCCACATCAGGAAGTAAAGAAAAGAAGAAGCGGGCCACTAGGGTGGAGAAAAGAAAAGCTGCTCAGGAAGCAACAAGCGCATCAACCTCTGAGCAAACGAATGCTAAACGTACAGAGACAGAGTGCTCAAGTCAAGTGTATTCGTGCGCCATTACTGGTGTTAGTATAATACTAGAAACGGCTCTAATGAATTTATAAAGCTGTTTACATCTTCTATTAACTGTGTTTATATATCATACAAAGGCTAAAACACTCCCACATACAATGACATGAAATATTAAAAGTACAATTTTGTGGTTTTAAATATCAGTCATGGCTAACAGTTATCTCGTCCTCATGAAGTTGCAAAATTAACAAAGTACACCCAGCTTTAGCATCAATAATCATTTTCTGTCTCTTACTTCATATTTCTTCAGTTCATTGATGGCTAGGAGCATTTGCAGTTGCGTTACTTTCATAAAGTGCTGCCACGACATCTCAAAGAGGATGAGGTTAGGATTTTCACTTGGCCATTCCAAAGCCCAGACTCTTTTCTTTTCTTTCCATTCATTTGTAGATCTGGTTTGCATTGTTTGGTTGTATAACCTAATTCTGGCCAGGCTGCAGCAGTAGGACACTGAATTTCACATTTTTCAATATAAGAGGAGAATATTATGGACCCAAGGCTAGATTAAGACCACAGGGACCCCAAGTTATCAAAGATCAAAAGGCCCCCCTTACCTCACCTCACCTCACCACCTCCACTCAAGACACATGCATGTATACTCACACATTATAAATATCACAAATGTCAATAGAAAAAAGGACGTGCAGGGAAGGAAGTGGAAAAAAAGTCACCTTCCTTTTTAGTCCATTTGTGTCTTGCAATAAGTGTCACAAACTAATTGATGGCATCATATCTACAGGAAATCAACTTTCTTCTGATTGCACAGTTAACAAACATCAATTAAACATTTTCTTAAAAGGCCTATATCACTTTCTGGCAAAAATGGTGATATGTAACTGGTTGTATCGGGGACAGATAAAATAAAAGACTGGAATAAAGATTCTTTATTTGGCTTTGCCGTTGTCTAATGTGTCTTATCTCTGGCAGCGGCCTAGTTGTTGGCCACATTGTTGTTCACGTCTATGTCAGTGACTCAGCAGAACTGGACAGCACATTTACACTAAAGCTACTACAAGTGGTCATACCAACCTTCTTTTGACCATCTGTAAAGTCTCCATTCTAGTATTTATTGCTTGTCCAAATCTTTTTTTTTTTAATGATTGATATGGTTTTTAGCAAAACCGCGTCTTTTGCCTCTATTACTTTTAAAATTTTCCTCTTTGCTGTACCACTGAGCTCTCATTTTGAACAATAATAAATGGATAACAGATGGTGCAGCATAATCATTTTTAGTAGTAAAATGCATTGCATTTTTTATTCCAACAGATGGCGAATTACAAACATTAACAATGCTTTGACAGATCTCATACTAAATGACATGTAACAGAAACATATGCATTGCATGATGTACTGTAAACGTTAACCCTGAGGTCCATGTTGACTTACCGTATATACTCACGTATAAGTAAAAATCAATCATAAAATCAGACCCTGACTTATACGCCCTTTTAAAAATGCGACGCTTGATTCTTTTTTTTACATCTTCTTGCCTCCTCCAATCTCACATCAGTTTCTCAGATGCATCAAATTTTGCAGTTACCAATTTCTTTCGCCACTTCAATGACATCTACTTAAAACCAGCTTCATATTTTCTTCTGATCGAACGCTCCATCATAGATAAGAGATGCTCAAACAGTAAAGGTATATGAGGGTGTGAGATACAAAAAACACAAATCAGTGCAAACGTCACTTCAGAATAGTTCAGGCATTACCGTGTGATCACGTAGGCACAATGCATAGAAACAAAAGGCAATGTGCCTAGTGGTTACTCTCTCAGGCGGGCGTTAGCAAATCACTATCTCTTGGACCAATAGCGTGAGTTTTGTGCATTCGACTTATACGACCGACATTATAAAATACCAGAATATATATGGTAAAGTCAAGTCCCAACTTATACGCCGGAAAACTTAGCAGCGAATATATACGGTACTTGGATTTCATCTCGTCTTAGATAGGTAATACAGCCATCTTTCTTTTTTTCACTATGTTAACACTTCAAATTTACAGTAGCATTAATGTGGTGGGTGCGGCAATGCGCTGTATCAGCACATACTGCTAACCTCTCTCTCTCTCTTACTGATTGAACATGTTTATAATTCTGAAGGTCAAAGTTGGGCAGGAGTGAGTGCTGGACAGCAAATTGCTGAACATGCCTATGCTGTTGGTGAAAACTTTGACTTTTCCTGTTTTTAGAACTTTTTTCTCTCTTATATGTGAAGGCTCCTTTGTGATTAGTGCCACAGGTTATGCACCAAGTCACCCTGATGGATTGTGAGGTATCTTGTGTCTGACAAAAAAAGCCTCAATCATCATCTTCGCTTCACCACCTTGCCTACTTGAGTTTTCTGTATTGTGTTTTTTGCCAAATATGAAGCTGAGTGTAACAGCTAAAACACGTAACTTTGTTCTAGAAGTCGTGTGGTTCAGTCAGTTGGAAATTTGCAAAGCTTAGCCTTACTGCCATGTTCCTGTGATAAGAGAGGTTTGTGGCTTTCCGTGCAGGCTCCGAGCGGGTCTGGGTACACACATGTACCACTCTGAGGTTAACTGGGGTGCTTGGCTGATCGCTCCGTCACATGCAAATGTGGGCAGATCAGTCAGGTGCCTCCTTCTCACCTCAGAGCAGGTGGAGAATAGCACCTGCGCCCAGTCACAGCTATATAGGAAGCCTGCATGGCAAAGAGGGGAGATTAGAGTCAGAAAATTTGGATGTGGGTGTCAGTAGGCTTTGCACCCTAGGACCCAAGTTTCCCAAAATATTTTAGAACATTTCAGTAATTATTTAGCACTCTGATGTTGATCTTTCTGATCATAAAATAGGTCATTACGATAGCAATTAATGAGAAGAATTCATCATTCATTTTAGAATTACGGTATTTGAGGGTTCCTCTAGAGTGCCTCCTTCTCTTGCACGTTTTGACTCAAAAACTAATCAGCACATCGCCATCTCACAACAGGCTTAAGTTTCAAGTTTGGGATTTTTCTGTTCAGCTGTTTTAGCTCTAGACCATCCTCAAGAAACCATGACACTCAGACAGAAAGACAGACACACACCCATCATCAAGATATCAATGTTTTTGGCATCAGAGGACCCTAAAACATTGAGATCCATCAAAAGCCACAGATCAAAATTTTTCACGAATCTAAAGCTTTCACTCCTCTGCCATAGACAATAGGTTATGGTGGGAAAAGGCGCAAAGCAAAAATGAGAGAAGGAACCAAGTAAGAGAGGAACAAATGAATGGAGGTTAAGGAAGGACAAAGAGGCAGGATGATGATGAGCCTGTGTCATGAAGAATGGAGGCAGGAGGTCACATGAATGCCCCGGGGAAGCAAGCGTCAGGCCCACGCTCGACTGTGCAGCTGAAGAAGGGGCACTCCCACTGAGTGATGAAGAGGAGTAGGAACACTCCTGATATATTACATCTTCCTTTTGATGCTGACACACTGGTTGAGGAAGACATGAAAGGGGTTTGGCGGGGAGTCAAATGGACGCCCACAGACTTACCGGTAAGAACTCAAACTCAGGATGAACTGGATGACTGCGCCAATGGCAGGCGTCTCCTGCAACACTTTGCACCAACGCCTTGCTGACTGTGTGTGTCCTCATTTGCCTGGCTCAATGATTCCAAGTTTATGAGGCTTCTGGAAGCAGCCAGGGAGGGTGCAGCTGACCTGGACCATCACAGTTCTTTTTAGAGAAAAGATATGCCTATCCATATTTAAAAAATATACTGCTGGCCATATTTCCTGCTTTTATATAATGGCAGAGTCATGAACTGTAATATCTACCATGTTGACAGGGTCCTGTAGATTTCCATATTGCCTAGGGCATTGTAAGATCTGCGCCCGCATTTATCAAGCATCTCAAGAGTAGGAAAATGTGACTCAGACATCTCAGTGTGACTTTTAGCTGTAGGTGTAATAGCATTTGATCAATTTTCCAAATTTAGAAAACTGCTCCTAACTTCACTAGGGTTTAGGGGACCTTGTGAGCTGTTGTCATAGATGGCCTGGGTGCTTGTCCGGCCGGGACACTTCTTCAAGGAGAGGATCAGAGGAGCAAGCATGGGCAGAACAGTACCTCCCCCGGGATGTTAGATGGCGGCCCCCATGGGTTGCAGTGGTTTCACAGATTCCCACAAGGCTTCATAGGAGTTGCAGTTATCTATAGCCCTGTTGGGATCCGGGGTGCCGCCAGGGGGTGCTGCAATACCTGCTGAGCCCTCTTGGGCGGGTTTTCCGCCACACCCGAAAGAGCACCTGGAGCACTTCTGGGGGCTTTATAAAAGAATCCAGCAGTCACCCCTCCAGGAGCCAGAGTCGGGAGGTGGAAGACAAAGCTTGCAGAGGAGGAGTGGAAGAGAAAGACAAAAGAGAATAGAGAAGGAAAGTATTGTATTTGTGCTTTTGGACAGTGATGTGAGCTCGTGGGGATGGGGAAGATGTTCCAAACGAGCTAAGAAAAATAAAAAAAACCTATGTTTTTATAAGTGTGCCTCCTGTGTCTGTCTGTGTCGGGTTAAGCGCTGGTATAGCACCATCTATTGTCACACTGTCCTAACTTACTACGAGATGCCAGAAGATGGCGTTTAGGCAGAGATTGGCACACACATCTTAGGAAAGGCTGAATGTTTTGGAAACCTGGACAACAATGAATTTGTAAAAAGATATTCATTTGATTGAGATGGAGTCGTATTTGTAACAAAGTTTGTACATTACCTGATTGACCTATTTATGTAAATCAGCCATGCTCTGTCTGCCAGAATTAAAGTTTGTTACTGTTATGCTTAACGGTCACATAGTAGTGATGATTTGATTACATCAGAACCAAAAAGTTCTTGAATTTTGCAGCAAATATTAAACACCATTACAACATGGGAGGTAACACACACATTTATACGTTTACCTACAATGTGAGGTAATGTTAAAGCAGCCACATTCATGCAAATCAGCACGCACATAAAGTGTGGATGAGCATGATCTGTGAATCACAAGCGATGGCACAGTATCACACATAGGTGGTCATGAATGCAAACTGCACTGTAGTATTGTGCTTTAGCAGGTCCGCAGCTCAGACCAAAAAGCCCAGTTGTTTTAAATGGATAATCTCCACACTCGCGGCTTAAAGAGGGGGAGTGGTAGTGTGGCCGGAGCAGTTCCTGGGCGCATCCGTGATTGAAGCTGGGAGCTGCTAATTGCCACACCTGAGCCATGTCCCTGTAATAAATAGGAGAAGCGCGAGGCGGAAGGGGAAGAAGAGACCGGTAAAAGATGGAAGAACGAAAGACTTGGCGAGTGAGAGAGCAGAATTGGGGGGAGTGCAAGAGAGTGGACGAGCCAGCCAACTGAGGAAAAGTATGGTCAGCACGGTCGGGGGTCCCTTCATAAAGCGAATGATCGGCGCTCAAGGGGACGGATCATGCCACTGAATGGGAGAGTGGGTACGATCAAGGAGGAGTCTGCCCTAGGGACCTGAGGGACGACTACTTGTGCGAGAAGGAAGACGGGAGGAAAACCAACCCCGAGCGGTCTAGCAGACGTCGGCGGAGGCAGCTAAGACGGGGGGTCGGTAGAGAGAGGACCGCGCTGGCTGAGCAAACCATGGGTGAGCTGAGGAGGCTGGGAAGAGCTGTGGCTGGGTGGTGTAGCCCCAATGACTGCTACAGGTTTTAATTCTCGTGTTATAGCCTTGTTTTAACCTTTTGGGATTTTTATCCTTTTATTGGATTATTTATTTAATGAACATTTGATTGCACTGCACTAATCTGGGCACTGTTGATGTTGTTGTTTTTAATAAAAGTATTTTTGCACCATCCCCTTGCTTTGTTGTTTCTTCACTGTCCAGCTCATCCGGTGACATTACCGAAGGTGTCGGGTTCAAGAGCTCCCAAAATGGAGACGGGGGCCTGCAGCTGAACCCACATCGTCACAAGTACCCAGCATACTACCCTAAAGGTAGGAGGGCCCGATTGGTGATTGACAATGAAATATCACACGGATACAGTGACCTTTGCCTTCCAAAGCTCACAGGCATGAATAGAGCCTTGCAGTAGGTAAGGGGGCATCACCAAAAGATCAAGTATGGAACAGTGGAATATGACTGGGGACACTGGGAGTGTTAGCTTGACTAGAAGCAGTGCAAGAACAGCTTCAGTGCATAGTTTCAGTATGGCTATTACTTCATGAGACATTTCCCATGACCATGAAAAAGGGGAGGTTAATTCTTCTGAAATTATGGCTTTGGATCATTCATTTAATTAAACAGGCCTATTGGCGCACTTAACTCTTACACAGTGTATGTGTGTGTGTTTCAGTTTTTCTATCTCAGTGTTCGTTACAAGATTATTCAAGATATTGGAGCCACTATTATGTGCCTCTTAGCACAATGTCCTCTAGTGTTATGTTTCCTTGATTATTATTATTATCCATGTGATGAAACCTAAGCAAACGTTAAGAAAACAACAAAACATCATCATGAGTGTCAGCTGGCAGCAAGAAATGCCAAAAACTTGCGATGTCACTCAATCTCAAACATGGCTTCCTTCTCCTTGCTGGGACTGGGAGTAGAACACTTTGTAACTATTTCTCATGTCTTACTCCATGGTAGGAAAAATTCTTATCCTATAGTCAGAATTTTATTATAATTCTGAGGAGTAACCCTGAGACTTTTCATAAATACAGGCCCTGATGTTTGAGTGAATTTTCCGGGAGTCTCGCTCCAGTGTTCTCCGTTTGTAAATAATCCTTCTTGCTGTACAGGGTGGTCCACATCTAATTATGCAGATCCAGATCATCTGGATGACTTTGATTTACAGTATGTGGGGACGATTCCAGTTCGGCACGAAGACGATTCTTCATGTCGTCAGTTTGCACACTTCTCGATCTGGAATTTTCGGGTGATTTTCTAAGTAATAAACTTAATAAGTTATAGCGTAATGAAAATTGCATAATTAGATCTGGACCACCCTATACAATAAGGGACTTCACACTGTGTGGAAATGGCCAAGTAACAATCGTGCCTGTGAAATCAGTGCTATTCTGCTTTTCCCTTGGCATTGTGTTACTGCAGTTCCCCAGACTGAACTGCTTAAGGTTCTCCTTTTATATGGCGATGGTAGCTCTTCCTGGCAATCAACTGCTCTTGATTAGCAGCACTGGCATCTAATTACTTGCTCATTTGATATGGAAGTAATCAGTTATTTACTTTTTATGCATAACTTCTTACATTTTTCATATTTTTATTAAATAAATAATGACAAAGTAGAATCTGCTATGTTTTGTTTATTACCTGAAATAACATCTACCAAATCGTATGTCTTGGGAAGGACTGGGTCATTTTTTTTTTAGTAAAGTCCGAATACAAAAAAAAAAAAAAGAATTTAAAGACTTTTTTCATATTACATGTTGTACTCAATCAAGTGAGTCAATGTCAGCATTAAATGCATTTAAAATGACAATAGTATTTTAAAGTACAGGTTGGTCATTAAGGCTTCCTCATATTGACAATGAAATTCCTGATTAAAGGGAACAATGAAAAATGAAGAACTCTACAAATGCCAGGAGCTCAGTTTGATGGCTAAGTCATTCCGTAAACATCCAGATTTTTCCTAAAATATATTGGGGCATCAGCTTTGATTCCTGTAACGTGACTGGGCCCTTTGTTTTAGACTCCCATGATCCTGTGTGAAGATGATATTGACACCCACAAGTATCCTTCTGTGTGGGTTTTTCATTGTCTGGTTTGATTATCTCTGTTAACGCCATTTGATATTTAAAAAAACTAGGGGGCTCTGCCCCCTGCTTGCTTTGCTCGCCAATCCCCGTGCGGACCCCATGCGCTAGTCATTTCCCGGATCTGTCGCTTGCAATGAATCGTGCTATGCTTTTGGATAAACAAGAATATTAACTCTGTCTTTGATATCTCCATCTTTCGAAGCTATTATCCCTGACAATTTGTCACATGTTGGTTTGTTATATATGTGAGCGTGATCGTTCAGATTCATATAGAAATCCAAGAGAACTTGTTTGTCCGTGTTTTTTAGATAAATTTCATGTAAAGTGCGATACTTTTGGACGTATGGATTTGTATCCATTATTGGCTGTAGAATTTCTAATATGTCTGATCATTTAACTCTTTTGATCCTATGTTGCATCGCTTCTCCGTGATCATAAACATAAATCTGACTGAATTGTGGCTTCTTTGAAATTAAACTTGTTGTAGTTTTAATTTTTGCGGGCCCACAGACTCTCATTGGCCATTTGATATTTAAACAAAAAAGGTCCCCACAGCCTTCTCCACTCAGTGTTGAAAAGATGGCCCTCTTGCAGCCTGACAGAGTGCATCACATGTGTCAATAAAGCCACACTTAAACCTATCTGGTAAGTGGCGGTCACCAGAACAAAGAGCACCACTCGTTTTACCTGCTTAATAAGCTCCCCTCATATCACTTATGGTGTAGCATCATCCCTTTTGGAAATGATCCAGCGCTGGCATGCCTTTCAGAGGTCTACCTGGCCACTCCCTGTTGCACAAGTTCAAGTGCAGTGGAGTTTGGTTCATGGCACAGCGCCCGACACGCCCAAAGCAGTCATTTTGACACAAGGCAGAGTTTCACCATAATGTCCCTTAATTTTCACGTTCTTCAGTTTTTACTACATATTTAGGCTTTTTAATCATTACAACATTTTGATCAGAGAATGACAACAAAGTCTCACATTCTATAAGTCTGTATTTATACAATGTCTGGCATGTTTTGCACTTCTTGCATGAGCGTTGAATTGGATCTTCATTTGTTTTCAGAGTTCTTAGGTTTTTTTTGATGGGGTTTGAATTGTAGCCTGATCAATATCTGTGTGGTGTTCACATGTTCTCCACGTCCTTGCATTTGTTTTTCCTCTGATTTTCTTGTACCTGGACATTCTGAAAAGACCTTCTAAGAATGATTGTATATAAAGAAGGAAATGTGTCCTGTTTGTTAGGTTATAGCATTAAAACCATTGAATATGATTCAAGAGACGTAATGCTCAGGCTAAATGATGTATTAGTGAGACCATATCTGGAGTATTGTATGTAGTTCTGGTCACCATGGTATAAGAAAGACATAGCAGCACTTGAAGCTGCACAGAGGAGAGCAACCAAGTGCATCCCAGGACTTAAGGACATGTCCTACTCTGACAGACTCAAGAGAATTAAACCTGCTTAGTCTCCAGGTATTGAAAACCATCAAATGCATTGATAAAGTAGATCCAGCAACATTCTTTTGGCTTAAGGGTGAATCACGTACTTGACAACGCCAGTGGAAATTAAGGAGAAGTGCATTTAGGACTGAAGCCAGGAAGTACTTCTTTATGCAAAGAGTCATGGGAATCTGGAACAAACTACAAAGACATGGAGTTGAAGCAGAAACCTTGATGTCCTTTAAGAAGAATCTGGATGAGATGTTGGGACAGCTTAGCTATTAACTACCCAAATGGGATTGATGGATTGTACAGCCTCCTCTCGTTTGTAAAACTACTTACAGTATGTTGTTTTGTTCTTGTTTTTGCCAGTGCTACCAGCATAAGCTCTAATGCCCCCTACCCTTACAGCTGCTTTAAAGGAATACTCCACCAAAAAATGATATATTTTTTATATGTTACTTAACCCATGTAGTTTGTACTGGAAGCCGAGAAAAATTTGTAAATCTCATGTTTTACTGGAGAAAGTACATAATAAAGAAGTGAATGGGACCCAGTGGTGACCAATTGTGGGCAACGGCATACAAAGTTAAACATCGTGTCACATAATCCATATTTCTGTTCTAAAGTCAAAATGTGCAAAATGAGTGCATTTTTTGTTAAAGTATTATGCTTACTTCCAGAAAACTCAGCACTGAAGATCAAAAAGAAAGATATCATTCCCACCATACTGTACTTTGAATTCAACAAACCATTATTTTTCAAGAAGTGAAGTAACAACCCTTATTCTATTAATGCTAATGTTGTAGAATATTAATTCCAAGTTATCACCAATTATACATTTTTACAATAATTAAATGCAAACATAAATTCAACGTACCAGTTGTAATCAGAATATAAGTTGTGCTCTGTACAAAAATTATTTTATAAATCGACTCACATGTACAGGCCAGGCCAAAGTTAGCACACAGGGGGCTCTTAACATTTAGAATTGCTGGGCCAAGCATAGGACAAGATAGACAAAGACAGCTGGAGGAATGTGTAGTCAGCCTAAAGACAGGTCTATACTATTTTGTCCTCTGTTAAAAGTCAGCACTAAATCTTCTTTCCTTGTTTGGAAATGGACTATTTGCCAATGTGGGGGCCTGCATGTGATGAGGAACCAGTATAAAAGACTTGGACATCAGCCAAATACTTTAAAGGGTGATAACGTCATCCGTCCTGAAAATCCTTTCAGCACAGTGACGAACATGACAAACTATACACAAAGACTTGTCATTGCTTCCTCATCTGTTATGCCACATAAATCGTCATTAAAGAAAGCTAAGTTATTTTCTCTTATGTGATTTTTACCGCTGTATCACTATGGGAGAGATATCGCCTTTTTTACATTATATCTATGTAGTTTCAGGTTACTTAAAATGCTGCAATTACAAAAGAACTTATTCCAACTAGGGAGCTAGCGACCCCCTAAAGAAACACCAGTCTCAAACCTGCTACATCTAGTGTAGTGTCAAAGGGGCATGACACCTATCCCAGCAGTACTTGGTGTAAGGCAACAAGCAAACATGGACAGGGCGCCAAGCAGTAGTATGGTTTACTAAAGTGAATGGGACTGGTTTGGAATCAGCAATCAATCTACAACATTGTATCCCACATCTCTCTGGGATATGGAAGGAAAACGGGAGAACTCTGGGAAAAAATCCACCCAGGCCCATGTAGAATATGTAAGGAGTCCTGCCATGTGCAAAAGTTCGCTGATGACACTGCTATTGTGGGCTGCATCAGGAGTGGGCAGGAGGAGGAGTACAGGAAGCTAATCAAAGACTTTGTTAAATGGTGTGATTCAAACCACTTACACCTCAACACCAGCAAGACCCAGGAACTGGTGGTGGATTTTAGGAGGCCCAGGCCCCTCATGGACCCCGTGATCACCAGAGGAGACTGTGTGCAGAGGGTGCAGACCTATAAATATCTGGGAGTGCAGCTGGATGACAAATTGGACTGGTCTACCAATACTGATGCTCTATGTAAGAGAGGACAGAGCCGACTATACTTTCTTTGAAGGTTGGCGTCCTTCAACATCTGCAATAAGATGCTGCAGATGTTCTACCAGACGGTTTTGGTGAGTATTGTGGTACCCGGCCGGGGCTGGAGCCTGGCCGGGACGCCCAGGAGGACGGAGGAGGGCTTGTGCCTCCTCCAGACTGCGAGGGGGCGTCCGCCCTGGTTATGTTGGGGGCCTCGGGTGAAGGGCTTGGAAGCCCAGCCCTGTAGGGACCCGTGGCCACCGCCAGGCGGCGCCCCAGTGCCTGAATATCGGGAGCCCAGCACTTCCGCCACACCAGGAAGTGCTGGGGAAACGACAGGGACACCCGGACGGCTTCCGGGTGCGCAGCCGGCACTTCCGCCACACTGGGGTGTGTCTACGGAGGAATGCCGGGAAGCAGCTGGAGCCCATCCGGGTTCCTATTTAAGGGGCCGCCTCCCTCCAGTCATTGGTGGATGTCGGGTGGAAGAGGACGGAGTTGAAAGGGGGGACGGGAGGCAGCCAAGAGAGAGGCACAGAGACTGTGAGGCCTGGACATTTGGGGGAACGGTGCTGGAGGCACTGGGAAGTGCACTGAAACAAATTGTAAATATATTGTAAATAAACAGTGTTTGTGGGTGAACATACGATGTCCGTCTGCCTGTGTCCGGGTCCCAGTTCATACTATCTATCTATCTATCTATCTATCTATCTATCTATCTATCTATCTATCTATCTATCTATCTATCTATCTATCTATCTATCTATCTATCTATCTATCTATTCAAAATCAGAATGTAAACTGCTCAAATGCAGATGTATATTGAATGTATAATATATATGTTGTGATCAAAAACCTACACTACAAAAAATGCATGTACAAAAACTTGACAAAAAAATGGGAGCTGTTTTGCTTTAATTTAGCAAAAATGTCTGCCAATGGGGTAAGCAGAATTTACTTGACAGGATTTCTTAAAGTAAGCTAAAAAAATCATAAATACAGGGGTGTCCATAAAGTCCGTGTGCAACTTTGTAAGTATATGTGATAGAAAGAATTCGTACAAAGGATGTATCTCGTTTTTTTGTCTTTAGAAGTTTTATTTTTGCCGTATTTGGGGAACTGAAAATCCACATGAGTCCGTTGAACATGAAAAAGATTCTCCCAAAGTTAATGTGTGGCGTGCTTTGGGACAAAATCGAGTGATAGGGCCATTGTTTTTTGAAGGGCGTGTTGTTGATGGTGATAGCTAATTAGAAATGCTGCAAAATGACTTTATTCCTCAACTTGAACAATTAGGACTGATAGAGAATACAGTGTTTCAACAAGATGGTGCCCCTTGTCACTTTGCTTTGCATGTTAGACAGTTTCTACATGAGAAATTCCCTAACAGATGGATTGGAAGAGGTGGACCATTTTCTTGGCCTCCACGTTCGCCAGATTTGACTCCATTGGATTTCTTTTTTTAAGGAAATGTGAAAACGAATGTTTATTCAACCAGACCTCGATCTTTAGAAGACTTGCAAGCGAGGATAACTGATGTGATTGCTGGTGTTACTGAAAATCAGCTTGAAAATATTTTCCAAGAACTACAGAATCGTATTACCCTTTGTATTAGAATTGATGGTGGACAAGTTGAAAATTCAACAACAAGAACAATACAAAATGTAAGTGTTTCTTCTTTCTAATCCTTTTTACAGAGTCTTCCTATCACATATACTTACAAAGTTACAACTATTTTAAATTACACATGGACTTTATAGACAACCTGTACACATTTTTTGATGAGTCAATCATTCTTACAATAAGGAAAACAAGATTTAATGCCATGCTTTTCACTTGCTTAGATTTCATTTTTTGCAGTGTGTAAGACAGCTTCTCATTTACTTTGATGAGACGCCACTTCACAGTCATCACTCTTAAAGATATACTGTACAAATGTTTCGACGCCTCGGTCACTTTGGAAGCAATTCTGGAAATCTTCAGGTGTCAACAAAGTAATTTCAACATGTACGTTATAATGGATGCTTGTTATCATTCTAACTTTAAGCTTTACATAGATTGGATGGAAATGAAAAACTACTGCAATGGGCAAAGTCAGAAGGTGTAGCTTTTAATAGTGTGTGACAAAACTAATCATCAGCAGCTGAGGGCAGTTACTCCTAACATTTTTCCTTAAAAGAACCAGAGCTTCTTTACACTATAAATATGTCCTTTACTGTCTGATTTAACTATACAAATTCATGGTAAACAAAAACACATGATGGGCATGAATGGTGTGGGACCCAACTGGTGACTTCCACTGGGATGATTAGTTTATTCACAATATGTGTGCATAAATCAGAAAGACCATCCGACCTGCTGTCTGTGTTTTTAGACCTTTCACATTTTCTCCTTGTCTATGAGTTTTCTTCTGTCAATGCTAATGTTTTCCTCATAAGCAGATTAGGTTTATCGTCCACTCTAAATTAACCAGTGCCTGTGTGGGTGCTTATCTAAATAAGCTCTGTAATGGACTGTCAGTCTGTCACAACTTTTAGGCGATGATGTTTGAACATTAGAACAATAGAAAAATCTAGACGAGGACAGGCCATTCAGCCCAACAAAGCTCGCCTATCCTATCCACTTAACTCTTCTAAAAAAACATCAAGCCAAATTCTGAAAGTCCCTCAAGTCTTACTGTCTACCGCACTACTTAGCAGCTCAGCGTTTCTCAGCCTTTAAGTATTTGCGACTCGAGTTCTCATAACTGTTTTAATCGCGCCCCCCCCTAACATTTTTTTTGAAATGTAGATGCATATTTTATCATACCTACTTAACTTTTATCAGCATTTATCTAACTCTATATTTATTGTTCTAGTATCAGAATGTAGTTTAAATTCATTTGTTTTGGTTTCAACAGATTTTTTTTTCATATTTTTGATTCTTGTTTTTTTTTTTTTTCACATCTTTGCTCCCCCCTTTTTGTTACTTCGCGCCCCCCACCACACAGGTTGAGAACCACTGTAGTAGTTTAATCCAAGTGTCTATTATTCTTAGTGTAAAGAAAAACTTCCTAATGTTTGTGTGAAATTTACCCTTAACAAGTTTCCAACTGTGTCCCCGTGTTCTTGATGAACTCGTTTTAAAATACAAGTCTCAATCCACTATACTGATCCATCCATCCATCCATTTTCTAACCCGCTGAATCCAAATACAGGGTCACGGGGGTCTGCTGGAGCCAATCCCAGCCAACACAGGGCACAAGGCAGGAACCAATCCTGGGCAGGGTGCCAACCCACCGCAGGACACACACAAACACACCCACACACCAAGCACACACTAGGGCCAATTTAGAATCGCCAATCCACCTAACCTGCATGTCTTTGGACTGTGGGAGGAAACCAGAGCGCCCGGAGGAAACCCACGCAGACACGGGGAGAACATGCAAACTCCACGCAGGGAACTGTACTGATTCCCTTCATAATTTAAACACTTCAATCATGTCACCACTTAATCTTCATTTGCTTAAACTGTAAAGGCTCAGCTCTTTTAATCTTTCCTTATAACTCATCCCCTGTAGACCTTTATTCAGCCCACTAAAAAAAGTATAACATTGATGTTGTTCGTTCAACGTAAATTTTCTCTTTCAAGCAACTTAAGATTAGTCATTTAGTGTTGCAGCTTGAAATATTTGGTTTCAGATCTCAATCAAAGTAAAAAAAATTGTTTGTATCAAATTAAGTTATGGTGGAGGGAATAAATGTAAAAATCCTATTTCATTTAACCTAATATTTTAGGCTGTTTGTGTGCTGTGTTTGAGGGGCCGTTTGTATTTTCTTCTGGTCGAACTTTCCAGTGTGATGGCTTTCTAGCTGCCAAAAAAGAAAAACACTTTCCCGAGTGGAGTGGACGTGGAGATCCAGGTCAGGTCATTTTCAGCAGCAGACTTTTATAACGGAGGATTTCTGGTAAGTAACCCTGTTTCTCAACTGTTCATTTTAAGTATAAGAACTTGTAATAAAACATACTTTCAAGAAAGCTGTAGGAACGTTTAATCATTTTTGTTGTATATTTAAGATTTACACTGCAAAATGCGTGTGTATTTGCACTAGATTTTTAAATAAATGTAAAAAGTACAGCATTGGAATGTGTTATGTTCATAATATTTCTAATAGCATAAAAACAGGTTATGACCAATAAACCATTTTTCCTTCAGTATAAAACAAGTGAATTGCACCCAATCACTCTAAATGATTTGCCTCAACTTAAAAATTGTGGGATCAATAAGCTAAAAAGAATTATATTGATTCAGATTGAAAATATTAAGTGTGAATCATTACCTTAATTATTTTAAGTTGAATGGAGGTTATACTTGTAACGATCTGGGAAAGAAATTGCCACTGGGTCATCCATCCATCCATCCATCCATCCATTTTCTAACCCGCTGAATCCGAATACAGGGTCACGGGGGTCTGCCGGAGCCAATCCCAGCCAACACAGGGCACAAGGCAGGAACCAATCCTGGGCAGGGTGCCAACCCACCGCAGTTGCC
This sequence comes from Polypterus senegalus, assembly GCF_016835505.1. Lineage (NCBI taxonomy): Eukaryota > Metazoa > Chordata > Cladistia > Polypteriformes > Polypteridae > Polypterus > Polypterus senegalus. Next base: position 5,843,762 of record NC_053167.1, on the reverse strand, counting down.
ACTGGGCAGAGTGTTTAATTATAAATAGTTAAAAGGAAAAAAAAAAAAGAAAAAAGGGGGCGGGCGGAGACACAACTGCCACTCTTAATAAAACAGCCTCTGGGGTGCTGGGAAGGTGGGTTGGGTTTGAGTGGGGTGGGTTTTTTTTGGGCTCTTTTTTGTCCTGACTACGTTGTGGTTGTCGGTTTGTTGAAGTAAGAAGTAAAGTGAATAAAAACCATTGATTAGTTCTTTTATTTGGTAATTTACCACCACTTGTTTGTGAGATTCATTTGCCCGTCTGGGAAGGGATACTACATACTTTTATCAGTGTAAGTTGCTCTACTATGGACTTTTTCTAGTGCTGCTATGTCCTTTTTGTAGTCTGGAGACCAAAACTGCACACAGAACTCAAGATGAGACCTCACCATTGCATTATAAAGGTTGAGCAGAACCTCCTTAGACTTGAACTTCACACATCAGGGTGCTATATAACCTGACATTCTGTTTGCCTTTTAATAATAATAATAATAATAATAATAATAAGAAGAAGAAGAAGAAGAAGAAGAAGAAGAAGAAGAAGAAGAAGAAGAAGTTGCATTCATAGAGCACATTTCAGAAACCCAAGGTCGTGTTACATACAGAGTAAAAAAAAAATGAATTACACAGAAGACAAAGGTTCATAGAAGAGGAAAGTTTTGAGTTGAAATTTAAAGGTGGAGAAAGAGGAGCAAACTGAGGAGAGACTGAGGAAGAGAGTCCCAGAGTTGTGGGGCAACTTCATGACAATGAAGGACCTAAATCTCAGGGTGGAGAATCTGGTGTGTGGGACAGTAAGGAGATGACTGCATGAGGACCTGAGAGAGCGACAAGGAGTGTATGGAGCAAGGAGCTGAGGGAGGTAGACGAGGGCAAGGATTTGTAGGGCTTTGAAGGTGAGAAGCAGAATCTTGAATTTAATCCTTCATGGAATCGGTAACCAGTAAAGAACAGGGGAGATGTGAGCAGAACACTTTGTGTGGGTGAGGACTCTGAATGTACTGTAGCTTCTGTATAGATTTTGCAGGGAGGCCGATGAAGAGGGAATTACAGTAATCAACGTGAAACATTATGAAACAAAGAACCAGAGTTTGAGCATCATTAAAGGACAAAAATGGACGGAGGCGGGCAATGTTACAGAGATGATAGAATGACATTTTGGAAAGACACCTAATGTGTAGCTCAAAATTAAGTGATGAACCAAACAAAACACCAAGATTTCTGACAACACGAACAGGTTTGACTAGTGTACCATCAACAGAAACAGAGAAGTTGGATGCCATAGAAAGTTGGGATTTTGGACCTACCAGTAACACTTCAGTTTTATTGGCATCAAGTTTAAGAAAGTTATTTTCCATCCATAGCTTAAGGTCAGTGATGCAGTCAGTGAGTGTGCTTGGAGGTGAATCTGAACACTGCTTTCTGAACACTGTCGGGAAGGTGATAGTGTAGCGTCCACCACGACTTCTAAATCATTCTCCTACTTTCAATTTTCAGACATCCCATTGTGTATTTAAACCTAACACTGTAAATAAAATACTTTACGTTTACTTAAATTAAACTTCATCCCCCACAAATCTGCTCAAGCCTGTATGCTGTCCAAGTCTAACTGTAATTAGTCAATGGACTGGGTAGACTCTGGTTCACACACAACCCTAAGCTGACTTAAGATGGTTACACAATAGGAGAACTAATACAGTAAATCGACATCCTACGTAATCATACATAGTGAGTATATGTAGAAACAGCATGAACGAGTGCCTAATCTACAGCACAAGTCTATTGACTTTCTCTGGAATGAATTTCTGGGCCTTTTTGGTTTTTTTTGATGTAATTTCTACTCAATAGAATTAGTAATTTGGAGATATTTTGAAGACTTTCTACTAAGCATTAATAAATGCTACCACACTCCATTCCAAACATTACATTATAATGCATAATACTTAAACTTTTTGCAATGTATAGTATATTTCATTCTAGCATTTTAGGACAATAAACAACTGCGTGTCAGTTTTCTAACGTGTAGTGCTTACCCATTTCAGGGTTCGGGGAGATGGCTCCTATCCCAGCTGCATTGCACTCAAGGTGTGGAGCAACACACATTATAAAATTACACACATTTCAAATCACAAATCTTAAAAGATTACTGTGTAACAGCTTGCTGTTATGTGAGTATAAAGTTATGTTGTCACTTAAGCATTAAATTAGAGAAGTAAATGTCCATTATATTAGAATGAGAATAGGAATATACCTACATTTAGATCTGCAATGTTCATTTCTCTGTTAAGCTGTAATGTGCTAGAAAGTAGTGTTTATAAAGTTAAGCATTCAAGATCTGGGAGGATATGTGAGAGGAAGTGAGATTGTCATTGTTTCGTTTTAGCCTGATCTTGTGCTAGCAGCTGCAGAGAACACAGCTTGTATTTGGAACAGAAATCTGCCTCCATCCAGTTCTTTTTGTTCCCAAAAAGGATTCCATCCATTTTAGAAGAGAAACCTTGTTACATTTGGTGGCAGAGGTGGGATAATTCTTTTTTTTTTCTTCTGTTTCTTTCTGGTGGATGATTTGCATTGAGGACGAGTTTTTCTGACAACTAACGTCTCTAACAGATTGCATTCCTATGGAGTCCTGTTATTTGTGAACACTGGCAAAAGGCAATATAATTTTTTTCTGTTCTGTTACCTGGCACATATAGACTTTGAAGTTTAAGTTTTTTTCCCCCTTTGTGAAGCTGTTTATGACACCTTGTGCTCATTAAGATGTCCGCAGGAGCGAATTCAGCAAACTCAGGGGATATTTTAAGTGACTTTTGGAGAATGATAGCGGCTCACCGACCACACAGTTCCCATTTGTTCCCGATTACATACATTGTCCCCCGTTTTTAAAAGTGATGGGTCTGAATCTTTTGCAAGTTGGCCTCGGCGGTTTGAAGTGGCTGTTGCAGCACTGCACCCTTTGGCTGCTTCTGAGTTCCAACCAGTGTTAGCAGCTCTACTTCCCACACGTTTATCAGAAACAGCATTTTTGTATTGGGATAGTCTCCCCACAGCTTTACAACAAGATTACACTGCAGTTTCATCTAAGCTGAAGGAAGTTTCTGGGTTTAAACAATTCCTGCCTTTCTTTCAGACCTACATTAATGCTCGTCCAAGAAAACCTAATGAAAGTTTAGAAGTTTATGGACCTGAAAAAACACGTCTTGTTCTTGGGGCGTTTCCAGATTGTGACACTAATGCACAAAATGGTGAGAAATTAACATTGCACATCTAAATGTAGGTATATTCCTATTCATATTTTAATATAGTGAACATTTACTTCTCTAATTTAATGCTCAAGTGACAACATAACTTTACATGAGTTTAGCACAGACACGAAAACAACCGTTTAGAAATCTGAATAACTGAAAGAGGACAGTTGTGAAATGCAGCCGTGAATCACTTCTACCTCTGAACTGGAGACTTGTGACCGATCTACGCCTACGGGTGGTATGAGTCTTAAGCCTGACATGGACCAATCTTGGATCAGAAAATAAAAATAACAAATGAAAAACGGGATTAAATAACACTGTTGATATAATAAGTAACCGTATTCGGGTGTCGATATAATGAGTTGCAAAATCCTGGACTGTACCTCCCCGATCCCGCCGCGACGAGCCGATTTGACTGCTGTGGGCGGGGAGAGGGGAGGAGCCGCCTGTTTACATACCTCGTAGACGCCTCGGTGGAGCAGTTCGTCGATTTCCTGCAGGGTCTGCCGTAGCTGTGTGCATTCCGCCTCCTGCTCCTGCCTGCGTGTTTCTAGGGTCGCGTTAGCCAGCTCTGCGTGCTCCAAGCTTCGTTGACATTTGCGCAGTTCCTTGGAAGTGGTGCTGCCTCGCGTGAGCTTCAGCAGCATCTCCATTGCCTCCTTACTAACGCAAAGTCTCCTAGCAGGCCAGCACGGCTGTAAGCTTTATAGCGACGGAAGCTGGGTGATAGCCCGTCGCTATGGTAATCTCCTCTTCCAGTGCAGCAGGTAGTTACGCGATACAATAAGCAGGAGGAATCAGCTATAAATTTTTTTCACACATGAGTGTTGCCTACTATAAAGGGTAGCGCTGGTTAGCGGTAGCTGGACTCGAAAGTTAGAACGCGATAAAAAACTGGTCACTGGAGTAGTCATTCGCAAGTTAAGACATGAGAAAGGATGGGTAATTCCTTTGAGTGCGTGTAAGGATTAAGAAGTAGTGGTCAGTGGTCACTATTATGCCTCAGTTATCCACAAGTATCGCTGGTACTGCAGTCGCTGTTGCTAGAATTGATTAGGACAAAATGGCCCGTTTTTGCTTAAATCGGTACGAAGGATATTGTGATCTCAGGAACAAGACAGGAGCCAAACTATCACACAGCACACTCCTTCAGGCACTGTTAATATGGGGTCACCAATTAACCTATTCAGCATATAGATGATCTTTGATTCCTCTTCATAATAAATGATGCACCAACATTGATGGACTGAAAGCCAGAAGTCTACGTGACCATCATCATCAGGTCCTTCCATTAAAACCCTAAATACAAAGAGGACTGTTTGGTTTATGTTAGGTAGATTGCCCAGAGGGGACTGGGCGGTCTCGTGGTCTGGAATCCCTACAGATTTTTTTTTTCTCCAGCTTTTGGAGTTTTTGTTTTTCTGTCCACCTGGCCATCGGACCTTACTTATTCTATGTTAATTAATGTTGACTTATGTTTATTTTTTATTGTGTCTTCTATTTTTCTATTCATTTTGTAAAGCACTTTGAGCTACATTTTTTGTATGAATATGTGCTATATAAATAAATGTTGATTGATTGATTGATTGATTGATTGAGTAGTGGATACACAGCTTCTTCTACTGAGAAAAAAGGGCAGTGCTGGTTTGGGATCACGCTGTGATGTACCTCAAGCATTTGAAAGATTAAAGTGGAATTGGATGAGCATGGATACGCATGGTTGGTACCTGCTTTACACATATAAGACTGCTGGAGCAGTTAAAATTCTTGTAAACATTAAAATGAACTAAGAAGAAACAGTCAGCTTCAGTTATTAAAAGGATTAAGCCTGTAATGATCAGGGATTATTACTCCATACCACAGTAACATACATGGACCTTGTATGGGTAGTGACTCAGAATGGGGAAAAAGGGGCACTTTATGGGACAATATTTGTTATATTTTATTACTGGACACACATTGGTGACCTATTTCATTTCTGTGAATGTGCTTTTTTTCTCTAGGATGCCACTTCCCACAATAAAGGAACACAGTCTCCTAAGGAAGAAGAGCCTGCTCTGCCCTTTCTTATATGGTTCATCTGTGTTATGAAACCAGACAGGCCTGTCAAGTACTTGTAGGAGTGGACCACCTCTACATCCACTCCCTGAATGGTCACTGAACATAGAGGATCTTTGGTGCAGTGAAAGTCAATAACCAGTTTCTTGGTTTTGCTGATGTTAAGATGCAGACAATTATTTTGAGTGTTGCACAAATCTGCATCAGAAACACAGTCTTCAGTCTCACAAACTGTGCTCTCCACAACAGGTGGTCCATTATTCAGGACACCACAGGCTCATCCACCTGCATATCTCTGAGTTTACCCCTTAACTGGGATTGCTGGATGGTACTGAAGGTGCTGGAGAAATCAGAAAAACATAATCCTTACAGGTGAGAATAAGCCTAGTGCAGCAGGTAGACAATTGCAACCTCCACTCTAAACTACTCCTTGAACCGTCACCTTATCGTGGTGGAGGGGTTTGCGTGTCCCAATGATCCTAGGAGCTATGTTGTCCGGGGCTTTATGCCTGGTAGAACCACCAAGGCAAACTGGTCCTAGGTGAGGGATGAGACAAAGAGCGGTTCAACAAACCTCCAATGAAGAAAAAACTTGGACAACGTTTTCCCTTGCCGGGCGGGTCACGGGCCCCCTCTGGAGCCAGGCCTGGAGGTGGGGCTCGATGGCGAGCGCCTGGTGGCCGGGCCTGCACCCATGGGGCTCGGCGGGCACAGCCGAAGAGGTACGTGGGTCCTCCTTCCCATGGGCTCACCACCTATGGGAGGGGCCAAGGAGGTTGGGTGCAGTGTGAGTTGGTTGGTGGCCGAAGGTGGGGACCTTGGCGGTCTGATCCTCGGCTACAGAAACTGACTCTTGGGACGTGGAATGTCACCTCTCTGAAGGGAAGGAGCCTGAGCTAGTGCGAGGTCAGAGGTTCGGCTAGATATAGTCGGACTCACCTCGGCACAGCTTGGACTCTGGAACCAATCTCCTTGAGAGGGGCTGGACTCTCTACCACTCTGGAGTTGCCCCGGTGAGGCGCCAGCAGGTGTGGGCATACTTATTGCCCCGACTTGGAGCCTGTGCATTGGGGTTTACCCGGTGGGCGAGAGGGTGGCCTCCCTCCGCCGGGGGGAAGGGTCCTGACTGTTGTTTGTGTGTATGCGCGAACAGCAGTTTGGAGTATCCACCCTTTTGGAGTCTCTGGAGGGTTGCTAGAGGGCATACCTTCTGGGGACTCCATCGTTCTGCTGGGAGACTTCAATGCTCACGTGGGCAATGACAGTGAGACCTGGAAGGGTGTGTTTGGGAGGAATGGCGGTGTTTTGTTATTGGAATTCTGTGCTCGTCACGGATTGTCCGTAACGAACACCATGTTCAAGCATAAGGGTGTTCATATGTGCACTTGGCACCAGGACACCCTAGGCCTCAGGTCGATGATCGACTTTGTGGTGTGTGTCGGACTTGCGGCCATATGTCTTGGACACTTTCGGGTGAAGAGAGGGGCGGGCTGTCAACTGATCACCACCTGGTGGTGAGTTGGCTTTGATGGTGGGGAAGATGCGGTCAGACCTGGTAGGCCCAAGCGTGTTGTGAGGGTCTGCTGGGAGCGGCTGGCAGAGTCCCCTGTCAGAAGTAGCTTCAACTCCCACCTCGGCAGAACTTCAACCCGTCCGAGGGAGGTGGGGACATTGAGTCGAATGGGCCATGTTCCGTGCCTCTATTGTTGAGCGGCTGACGGAGCTGTGGCCGCAAGGTGGTGGTGCCTGTCGTGGCGGCAATCCCGAACCCGTTGGTGGACACCGCGGTGAGGGATGCCGTCAAGCTGAAGAAGGAGTCCTATAGGACTTTTTGTCCTGTGGGTCTCTGGAGGCAGCTGATAGGTACCGGCAGGCCAAGCGGAACGGCTTCGTTGTTGCTGAGGCAAAACTTCGGGCATGGGAGGAGTTTGGAGGCCATGGAGAGCGACTTTGGACGGCGAGGAGATTCTGGTCCACCGTCCGGCGTCTCAGGAGGGAAGCAGTGCAGTGTCAACACCGTATATGGTGGGGATGGTGCCTGCTGACCTCGACTTCGGGACGTTATGGGTCGGTGGGAGGAGTACTTGAAGACCTCCTCAATCCCACTAACATGCCTTCCAATGAGGAAGCAGAGCCTGGGGACTCTGAGGTGGGCTCTCCCATCTCTGGGACTGAAGTCACCGAGGTGGGCAAAAAACTCCTTGGTGGCAGGGCCCGGGGTGGATGAGATCGCCCGGAGTTCCTTAAGGCTCTGGATGTTGTAGGACTGTCTTGGTTGACACGTCTCTGCAACATCGCATGGACATCGGGACAGTGCCTCTGGATTGGCAGACCGGGGTGGTGGTCCCCTCTTTAAAAGGGGACGGAGGGTGTGTTCCAACTATAGAGGGATCACACTCCTCAGCCTCCCTGGAAAAGTCTATTCGGGGTTCTGGAGAGGAGGGTCCGTCGGATAGTGAACCTCGGATTCAGGAGGAACAGTGTGGTTTTAGTCCTGGTCGCGGAACAGTGGACCAGCTCTTCACCCTTAGCAGAGTCCTGGAGGGTGCATGGGAGTTTGCCCGACCGGTCTACATGTGTTTTGTGGACTTGGAAAGGCATTACCGTGTCCCTCGGGAATCCTGTGGGGGTGCTCGAGTATGGGGTACGGACCCCTGATAAGAGCTGTTCGGTCTCTGTACAACGGTGTCAGAGCTTGGTCCGCATTGCGGCAGTAAGTCGAGCCCGTTTCCAGTGAGAGTTGGACTCCGCCAGGGCTGCCCTTTGTCACCATTCTGTTCATAACTTTTATGGACAGAATTTCTAAGCGCAACCAGGGTGTTGAAGGGGTCGGTTTGGTGGACTCAGGATTGGGTCACTGCCTTTTGCAGATGATGTTGTCCTGTTTGCTTCATCAGGCCGTGATCTTCAGCTCTCTCTGGATCGGTTTGCAGCTGAGTGTGAAGCGGCTGGGATGAGAACAGCACCTCAAATCCGAGAGCATGGTCCTCAGCCGGAAAGGGTGGAGTGCCCTCTCAGGGTTGGGGAGAGATCCTGCCCCAAGTGGAGGAGTTCAAGTATCTGGGGTCTTGTTCACAGTGAGGGAAGAATGGGCGTGAGATCGACAGGCGGATCGGTGCGGCGTCCGCAGTGATGCGGGCTCTGCATCGGTCTGTCGTGGTGAAAAAGGAGCTGAGCCGTAAGGCAAAACTCTCAATTTACCAGTCGATCTACGTTCCTTCCCTCACCTATGGTCATGAGCTATGGGTAGTGACCGAAAGAACAAGATCGAATACAAGCGGCTGAAATGAGTTTCCTCTGCAGGGTGTCTGGGCTTTCCCTTAAAGATAGGGTGAGAAGCTCAGTCATCCGGGAGGAGCTCAGATTAGAGCCGCTGCTCCTCCGCATCGAGAGGAGTCAGATGAGGTGGCTCGGGCATCTGATCAGGATGCCTTCTGGACGCCTCCCCGGGAGGATGCCCCGGGAAAGACACAGGACACCCTGGAGGGACTATGTCTCCCAGCTGGCCTGGGAGCATGGGATTCTCCGGAAGAGCTGGAAGAAGTGGCCGGGGAGAGGGAAGTCTGGGCCTCTCTGCTTAAGCTGCTGCCCCCGCAACCCGACCCCGGATAAGAGGAAGAGGATGGATGGATGGACTCCAAACTACAGTGGGTCTAGGTGGTCTACCAGGATGTCTGCTTTATTTTGAGTTCTGTCTGTGTGGAGTAAGTCCTTGGGGGTCTCTGGAAATGCCTGATAAAATATGAAGGGGGTACTGTCTTATGTTTTGTTTCTGGGGACTCCAAAGGTTCTGGTCCCTTAAATGCTGTTTGAAAAAGGAAAAAGGGAGCCGGACTAGAGTTCTAGTGTTTTTGCTTGGTTTTATATGTGTATTTTCTTTTTTTTTAATCTGTCATTTAACACATGAGCTGGGAATTGATGGACTTATAGATGTGAGTCATCCTCACTATGTTAACAAGTCAGACACACTTGATAGTTTCATATCACTTGTGTTTAAACAAAAGACCCATCTTTTTTTGTAACATCTTGTCTGTATCTTGCTCACTCAGCCTGGTTTATCCTACAACTACTTAAACACCCCAAGTTGAACCCTTGCCAGTTACGTGCAGGGAGCGGAGTGTCACAGTACCCTACTTACTTGAATGAATGAAACAGGTAGTTGGCCAGTGAGTTCTCCACTATCCTGGAAGGTGATATGGAAGGACTGGATAGTAATTACTAAAAGAGATAAATCAGCACTTACTCTGCTTCACTTACCTATGTATGTACAGTAGATTAAAAAAGTGATAATGGCTCCAGCCCAGGTCAACAATATAGCACTAATGCCTTGGATTACAGTATGATGCACCATCCATGTATTAATTTTCTAACTTGCATATCTACAGTGGTGCTTGAAAGTTTGTGAACCCTTTAGAATTTTCTATATTTCTGCATAAATATGACCTAAAACATCATCAGATTTTCACTCAAGTCCTAAAAGCAGATAAAGAGAAACCAGTTAAACAAATGAGACAAAAATATTATACGTGGTCATTTATTTATTGAGGAAAATGATTGAATATTACATATTTGTGAGTGGCAAAAGTATGTGAACCTCTAGGATTAGCAGTTAGTTTGAAGGTGAAATTCGAGTGCGGTGTTTTCAATCAATGGGATGACAATCAGGTGTGAGTGGGCACCCTGTGTTATTTAAAGAACAGGATCTATCAAAGTCTGCTCTTCACAATACATGTTTGTGGAAGTGTATCATGGCACGAACAAAGGAGATTTCTGAGGACCTCAGAAAAAGAGATGTTGATGCTCATCAGGCTGGAAAAGGTTACAAAACCATCTCTAAAGAGTATGGACTCCACCAATCCACAGTCAGACAGATTGTTTACAAATGGAGGAAATTCAAGACCATTGTTACCCTCCCCAGGACTGGTCGACCAACAAAGATCACTCCAAGAGCAAGGCGTATAATAGTCAGCGAGGTCACAAAGGACCCCAGGGTAACTCCTAAGCAACTAAAGGCCTCTCTCACATTGGCTAATGTTCATGTTCATGAGTCCACCATCAGGAGAACACTGAACAACAATGGTGTGCATGGCAGGGTTGCAAGGAGAAAGCCACTGCTCTCCAAAAAAGAATTTCTGCTCGTCTGCAGTTTGCTAAAGATCACGTGGACAAACCAGAAGGCTATTGGAAGAATGTTTTGTGGACAGATGAGACCAAAATAGAACTTTTTGGTTTAAATGAAAAGCTTTATGTTTGGAGGAAGGAAAATACTGCATTCCAGCATAAGAACCTTATCCCATCTGTGAAACATGGTGGTAGTAGTATCATGGTTTGGGCCAGTTTTGCTGCATCTGGGCCAGGATGGCTTGCCTTCATTGATGGAACAATTAATTCTGAATTATCAGAGAATTCTAAAGGAAAATGTCAGGACATCTGTTCATGAACTGAATCTCAAGAGAAGGTGGGTCATGCAGCAAGACAACGACCCTAAACACACAAGTCGTTCTACCAAAGAATGGTTAAAGAAGAATAAAGTTCATGTTTTGGAATGGCCAAGTCAAAGTCTTGACCTTAATCCAATCGAAATGTTGTGGAAGGACCTGAAGCGAGCAGTTAATGTGAGGAAACCCACCAACATCCCAGAGTTGAAGCTGTTCTGTACGGAGGAATGGGCTAAAATTCCTCCAAGCCGGTGTGCAGGAATGATCAAAAGTTACCAGAAATGTTTAGTTGCAGTTATTGCTGCAAAGGGGGGTCACAGCAGATACTGAAAGCAAAGGTTCACATACTTTTGCCACTCACAAATATGTAATATTCGATCATTTTCCTCAATAAATAAATGACCAAATATAATATTTTTGTCTCATTTGTTTAACTGATTTCTGTTTATGTACTTTTAGGACTTAAGTGAAAATCTGATGATCTTTTAGGTCATATTTATGCAGAAATATAGAAAACTTGCCAACCCACGGTGTACCATACATCGCATAATCAGGCCGTTTTTTTAATGGTTTTTAAGCACAGGGAGAAAATTAACATTTTAAAAATCGGTAATGTAATAAATCAGCAAGAAAAGCAACATCGTAACAATGCACGGAACGAACCAACACACAATCGTCCGTGACTGAAAACTGGCGGACCGTCCTCACGCCTTCTCCTGCCAGACGGAGGGATGGAAGCGCACGGCGCGGAGGTTGGAACGGGAGGAGAGGAGAATGACGTCCATTCAGCTCCGTCCGTCATGCTAGTCTGCTGATTTCTCATTCAGTATGCACTGCCCGCTCATGTGCCCACCTCCAACTCGTCACTTGAGTCGTCGTCTTTATACAGTCCAGATGTACGTGTGACTGACGTAGACTTTTCATTGCTCTTTGCGGATCTGGCTGCTTTTCTATGTATAATCCACCAAGACACCCGACCACGGTAGTAGCGAGGTGGGAGGGGGGTGTGCACAAAGGGTTGGGACGTAAGCAGTGGGAGCGTATGAGTCGCACTTAGTAGGAATTCCACAGTTTGCAGCCCGAATGTGGTTCAATGGCTTACCCACGCCAGGTAGACACACGCTCAATGTCATGTATAATTATTTATTGAATGCTAAACACTTCTGGAAAGACACGGTTGTCTAAAACGGGTTGGTGTGAGAATACAACAGTAAGTGAATGAAAAGATGGAACTCTGGAGAGTGCAAAATAGAACACAATAGTGAACTCGCGGCATAACAAACGGCGCATAATTATTTATTGATGGTTGAACACTTCTGGAAAGACACAGTTGTCTAAAAAGAGAGGGTTTGAGGATACAACAGAAAGTGAATGAAAAGATTGAACTCTAGACTTTTCATTGCTCTGTGCGGTTTTGGCTGCCTTTCTATATATAATCCACCAAGACACCTGACCACGGTAGTAGCGAGGTGGGAGGGCGGTGTGTACAAAGTGCAGGAGCATCTAAGAAGACGCATGTTTGTTGCGGATGCGAATAGCTGTATGTAGCGTGTAAAACAGTTTGCTATGGTGCACGCGGTCGTGCATCATAACGAAAACTCGGTTTTTAAAGACTGCATACTTCATTGTGTTTTAACCTCAGTTGTAAAGGAATGTTTTAAGGATCCCATGGGATACCCCTCGGTTTTGGCTGGTTTTCTATATATAATCCACCAAGATACCCGACCACGTTAGGAGGGGGGTGTGCACAATGGGCAGGGACGTAATGAGTGGGAGCGTATGAGTCACACTTAGTGGGAATTCCATGGCTTGCAGCGCGAATGGGGTTCAATGGCTTACCCACGCCTCTCTGTGCTGGGTAGACACACGGTCAATCTCATGCATTATTATTTATTGAATGCTAAACACTTGTGGAAAGACACGGATGTCTAAAACGGGTTGGTGTGAGAATACAACAGGAAGTGAATGAAAAGATGGAACTCTAGAGAGAGCAGAATACAACACTATAGTGAACCTGCGGCATAACAAACGCCGCGTGGCTCAGACGTGCATGTGGACTCATACCACAGATGAAAGGGACTAACTGGGTGGTCGGTGAGTTTTTGCGTCTGGGCAAATGGGCAGGCAGTGTGAATGCCTAGAGAGCGAGGGTAGACGCCGGCCAGTGAAAAAGGAGTGTTGGTGGGCAGGAATACGTCTTACGTGTTCCTGCAGGAGCATCTAAAAAGGCGCATGTTTGTCGTGGATGTGAACAGCTGTATGTAGCGTGTAAAACAGTTTGCTATGGTGCACGCGGTCGTGCGTCGTAACCGAAAACTCAGTTTTTAAAGACTGCTTACTTCATTGTGCTTAAACCCTAGTTGTAAAGGATTGTTTTAAGGATACCATGGGATACCCCTCGCAAGCCGTTTCACACACGGCATATGGCAATTCACCTCCGCGAGAAACATGCCTCTATGAACAGTCAACGTAGCTCGGAGGTGCATGACATGCACATGACATTAACCTGACCTGCACTGCATGTGGCCTCTACGACAGACGAATATAAATGACGCCATTTTTTCTGTGTCATCATGTCCGAGTTGGTGGGAGTGGCCCTGTGAGTTGTCGTCGTATCCAATGGGCTTGGAGTTGGTGGGCGTGGCTCCTTCCTGTGTGCGCCATAGGTGTCTCACTTGTCGGAGGCTTAGAGAATCCACGCCCCTTCCGACGTGCTTTCCATGGTTGTCTTGCCTTAGTGAATTATATATATAGATTCTAAAGGGTTCACAAACTTTCAAGCACCACTGCTAGTTTAGGGTCATTGAAGTTTGAGGGACGCCCAGCATGCTTACCAGACTTGGGGAGACAACATGCATTGTCCCGGAACTGCTAAATGATTGCAGCAGCACCACAGTTTCTCACAGGGTATTGTGGGAACTGGAATTCTTGAACTCAGCCCTGTTGGGTTCCATGGGTGTCACCAGGGGTTGCTGTGGGGACTGGAGAGCCCTACTTTGTTGGCCGCTCACCTCACCCAGGAGTGCTTCCGAGTGACAGCTTCAGGACACCAGAATGCTTCTGGGTGTAACATAAAAGGGGCTGCCTGCCACTGCTGGAGGAGTCAGAGCTGGGAGGAAGCAAGGCAACACATGTCTTGGAGGAGCAGCAGTGCGGTGGAGAGAGAAAGAGAAAGAAGAAGAGACAAGGTATACAACTGGTTATACAAGATATTTATAATAAACTCCCACTGTATTTGAACTCTGTCTGTGTGTCGTATTTGGGGTTTGGGGCTCAGTGGCACCCCTCACAGCTTTTACAAATAAAAGTCAGCCAGACTTGGACAGTGATTTCGATGCCATAATTACTAAAAGGGATAAATGGTGGCTGGAGACTTTTTGAGAATGAGCCCAGATATTATATGATGTTTGCATCATTTATTTTTTATTGTACTTACTGTCTTATTTAGTCATTTGCTCCATTGATTGTCATAAAAGGAAAACTAGAGGCAACAACTACAAATCAGTTAAACATAACATTAAATCAGTCTCTGGATGATACTTTAGCACAATTGTTATTACTAGCAGTCAATATAAAACCCAAAGTCCTTTTCAGCCATTCAAAATCAATCAGATGTGCAAGAGGATGATTTTTTCCAAGATAAAAAACTAAACTTTAAAAGATTTAGATGGATTAATAGCCATCTGTCCATTTCCTGGACCTGTTTTTTTCCATTACAAGCATTCAAAGCCTATCTAAGCACTGTTGAAGACTGCAGCCAGCCATAGACACTAGGCTACTCCATTACATGGCGCTCACTCGCTCATACCACGCCGTTCTGCGTCGATAGCTAACCTAACCCATCTGTGGCTTGTGGGATTAAAAACCTCAGAGACACAGGGAGAACATGCAAACACCTAACACACACTGGTTTATCTTATATAAACTGCTCAAAATGATTAAAGGAACACTTTAAAAAAACATCAGATCTCAATGGGAAAAAAAGCCTGCTGGCTATCTCTACTGATATGGACTGATATGGTAATGTGTTAGGAACTAAAGGACGCCACATCATTTGATGGAAATGAAAATGATCATCCTACAGAGGGCTGAATTCAAAGACACCCCAAAAATCAAATCGAAAAAATGATGCGGCAGGCAGGATTTGATTGCAGCAACTTCAAATTGTACTCAGTCGTTTTTATGGCCATCACGTGCTTGTATGCATGCCTGACAACATCCTATTGAGACGATGGATGGTGTCCTGGGGGATCTCCTACCAGATCTGGACCAGGGCATCACTGAGCTGCTGAGAAGTCTGAGGTGCAACCTGGTGGTGTGGGATGAACCAAAACATAATGTCCCACCCAGAGGTGTTCTATTGGATTTGGGTCGGGTGAGCGAGCATGGGGGCCAGTCAATAGTATCAATTCCTTCATCCTCCAGGAACTGCCTGCATACTCTCGCCACATGAGGCCGGGCATTTTTTGTGCACCAGGAGGAACCAAGGACCCACTGCACCAGCATATGGTCTGACATTGGGTTCAAGGATTTCATGCCAATACCTAATGGCAGTCAAGGCGTCATTGTCTAGCCTGTAGAGGTCTGTGTGTCCCTCCATGGATATGCATCCCCAGACCATCACTGACCCACCACCAAACCGGTCATGCTGAACGATGTTACAGGCAGCATAACGTTCTCCATGGCTTCTCCAGACCCTTTTACGTCTGTCACATGTGCTCAGGGTGAACCTGCTCTCATCTATGAAAGCACAGGGTGCCAGTGGTGGACCTGTCAATTCTGGTATTCTATGGCAAATGCCAATCAAACTCAACGGTGCCGGGCAGTGAGGGCCCATTGGAGGAGGTTGGGCCCTCAGGCCACCCTCATGAAGTCTGTTTCTGATTGTTTGGCCAGAGACATTCACACCAGTGGCCTGCCTGCTGGAGGTCATTTTGTAGGCTCTGGCAGTGCTCACCCTGTTCCTCCTTACCCAAAGGAGCAGATACCAATGGGTCCTGCTGATGAGTTAAGGACCTTCTACGGCCCTGGAATCTCCTCCATGCTTTTGAGACTGTGCTGAGAGACACAGCAAACCTTCTTGTAATGGCACATATTGATGTGCCATCCTGGAGAAACTCTGGAGGGTCCAGGTATGGTCTCATGCTACCAGCAGAGACACTGGCCATAGCAAAACGAAAAACGAGTGAAAAAATAGATGAGGAGGGAAAAATGTCAGGGGCCTCCACCTGTTAAACCATTCCTGTTTTGGGGTTGTCTCATTGATGCCCCTCTAGTGCACCCGTTGTTAATTTCATTAACACCAAAGCAGGTGAAACTGATTAAAAAACCCCTCTGTTACTTAACTGACCAGATCAATAGCCCAGAAGCTTAATTGACTTGATGCTATACTCTGAATGAAAAGTGTTCCTTTAATTTTTTGGAGCAGTATACAAAAGACTGTAGGAGGTCACACATGGACAGACATAGCCTGAAATTTGCAGACGACTCTGTCATTGTGAGCCTTTTACAAGATATGGAGGACACCCAATGGACCTGTTGTCGGTAAGTTTGTTCAATGGTGTGATTGTTCCTCTTCTGTAATCTGAGATTACAGATTATGGTTGTAGATCTCTGGTGCTCCCCTCCTTCCAGTGCCTCAGCTTTAATAAAAGGAGAGACAGTGGAGATGGCAGAGCACTATAAATATCTGGGGACAATCGTTGATAACAGACTAAACTTTGATCTTCACACAGAACAAATTCACATGAAGGTGCGGACATGACTCTTCTTTCTTAGGAAGCTCAACTGTTTTAAAGTGGACAAAACCATCATGATACTTTACTGAATCTGTTATTACATTTGCTTTTAGATGTTGGTTTGTTGACCTCGGTATTACGAATATAAACCTTCTTAACAATGCTGTAAAAATCAGTAGTAAAATTATTGGTTTGGAGCAGACCTTTGTCACTGAACTGCAGAAGGCCGACTCAGTTATACCAGACAGTAGCCATTCTCTATTTCTTTTATTTCAGTTGTTGCCATCAGACAGCAGATTTAGGTTTCCAAAAGTAAAGAACAATGTATTTAAGAACTGTTTTATCCCTACTGCTATTTGCAATTTGAATTCTGTTAGTTGTAAGGATGCTGCTGAATGTTAAATTCTAAAGTATTACTTTATGAACAGTTAAAAGTGATTATTTTCCTTTGCTTTAATCTTGAATGTATGTGTATAGGAGGACAACAATGGTTGCCAGTTGTTTTATATTTGTTTTTTATTGGATCTTTAGTAATATAATGCCTTATGTTTTGTACTTTCCTGATGTATCCAGCAGTTAGCAATCGCTCCCTGGGATTATACCCTTTATTGATGCAGAACAGACTGGAGTCATATCTCTTTTGCAACCATGGCAGAAATAATCAGACAAAAGAAATATGGTACAAAAAGAAATGCATGTACTTAGCTTGCTTTAAAAGATAACCACTATCCCCATAATATACAATGTATAATTCATGCATACAATACAATAAAATGTATTTTTGTATAGCCCGAAATCACACAAGAAGTGCTGCAATGGGCTTGACCACCCAGCCTTGACTCTCTAAGAAGACAAGGAAAAACTCCCAAAAAAACCCTCTTAGGGAAAAAAATGGAAGAAACCTTTGAAAAGGCAGTTTAAAGAGACCCCCTTTAAAGGTAGGTTGGGTATGCAGTGGGTGTCAAAAAGAAGGGGGTCAATACAATACGATACACAGAACAAAACACAAGTAATCCTCAATACACCATAATAGTAAAACAATAATATCACATAATATGATTTGGATTTGTTTCAAGTCTTGGAGACCTCGGCCATCAAGCTGCCTCCCCCTATTGGCCATTCCACAGCCGAGTCAGCACTGGGCCAGCCAATCCAATGAAAGGACCCTTCTACCCAATAATTCCTGCGATCATCCATCAGAGATGACTTTATCTTAGGCAGGCAAAACAACTTGGCAGGTGGGCAGTGGTACCAAGTGCCACTTCTGAGTACAGAGAAGAGAAACGCAATAGGTGAGGGTTAGTAACAAATTATAACAAAATATATATTACTTATGTTTTAATGCTAATGACTAACAACAGAGCTGCAGTCTGTACAGTCAATCAGCAGCTCTAGTCAGGATATGCTAAACTGAAGTAGTGAGTCGTTGGCCGAGATTTGAAAGCTGAGACTGAAGGGGCATCTCTTATTGTAGCAGGAAGACAATTCCACAGTTTAGGGGCCCCTGCAACTAAAAGCTCGACCTCCCACTGTTATTTTATTATTCCTTAGAAACATAAGCAGACCGGCATCTTGAGATCTTAATGTGCACTCTGGTTTGTAAGTCATGATAAGTTCAGACAAGTAAGCCGGACCTTGGCCATTTAAGGCTTTAAATGTTAAAAGGAGGATTTTGAAATCTGCCCTAAACTTAACCGGGAGCCAGTGTAAGGATTTAACAACTGGAGTTATGTGTTCGTATTTTCTTGTTCTTGTAACAATTGTTGCAGCAGCATTTTGGATTAACTGGAGGCTGTATAAAGAACAGTTTGAACAGCCAGTGAACACCGCATTGCAGTAGTCAATCCTACTAGAGATAAATGCATGAATGAATTTCTCAGAATCCTGTTTATTTGGAAAGCGCCTTAATTTCCCAACATTTTTAAGATGGAAGCTTTGTAATGAGCGCTTTAAATGACAAGTCAAAGATAACTCCTAGATTGCGGGCTGATTCAGTAAAATTAATAGTGATTCCAACTGAGTTAAATGATGACAAAATATTGTTGTGATCAGCATCATTCTCTTCAACAATTAACATCTCTGTTTTATCTGTGTTTAAAGGCAAGTAGTTCTCATCCATCCACTCTTTTTAATTCAGTAACACAACTAATTAAAGCCAACATTGGAGAAACTTAATTTGATCTAAATGAAAGGTATAACTGGGTGTCATCTGCATACAAGTAAAAATTAACATTATGTTTCCTAATGAGAGATCCCAGTGGAAGCATGTAAAGTGAAAACCGTAAAGGTCCCAGTACAGATTTATACATACAGTACTGTACATATCCAGGCTGGAGAGAAGCTAAGGAACAGTACAGTCATCACAGCCAGTTCTTCAGGTTGGGAAATGCTGACAACTATATGCCCATCCGGCAGGAATGTTCGTATTGGCGTATTTCAAACAACGTTGTACACCTGCTGCACACAAATTTCCCTCTGGGATAATAAAAGCCTACCTAATCTAACCTAACACAGTGAGTGACATAAGAAGTGAACATTGAGTCTTGGAACACGAAAGGACAAGTAGTAACCACTAACTGAGATACCTCATGAAAGAAAATGTAATTCATACACTGTAACCAGAAATATTAACTAACTTGAAGGAAAATAACAACACACTTTACATCCGGTGACAGAAGGAGGTGTTGTACAGTACAGTATATGGGTATTGGGGTCCAGATTGTATGAACAGCTGCATGGCAAGGCATCATGGCAAGCTATACAAATGTCTCGGTTTGTGTATGGTACAGGTATGCCCATGGCTCAGAGGGCCGCTTGCTAGACTCTCCTTAGGAAGGAGATTGCCAGAGAGAGAGAGGGTCACATCACGGTGACCTTGGGACACCTACTGGTACTCTGAAACTACAGTACATTGAGAATACAACATCAGTGCATCTGTCAGTCATTTAGGTAAGTGAATGAGTTTGAAAAAAATAAATATTGTTTTGATTAGCCCAATATTTTGTGATGCATGCTACTAATATGGATGTGACAGTGGGATGATTACAAGCCAAGGTCCCATGAACATCTAAAGCAGGTCAGGGCTCAAAAAAACAAAACAAAGCCCTAACATCTCGCAGTGTCAGCTTATTCTTCACTACTCACTTGAGCTCTAACTTAAATGGCAATAAGAAAAGAATTGAGATATTAAACAAGAGGGAATTCACAAGAATAGCGAGAGTAAAGGCAATAATTTAAGCCATTAATTATTAAACAAGGATATTACAACAGATAGTCTGTTTAACAAATGAAAAGCAGAAACAAAATGACTTGAGTGAAAATCAAAAGTTAAGGAAGAAGCAACACTTAAACTTGTACAAAATGCACTGAGAAATTATCAAAACAGAACACAGGAAAGAATTCCCTAATAGCAAAGAAAGCCTTAGTGAAATGAAAGTTAATGCCAAACATCTGATGAATACCCTTCCCGAATTATCTGACTTTTACTCTACGTACTTTGCAGTGATGGCTGACAAAAAAAAATCTAATAGTCAATAATCTATTGTTTTCATACAGAACAGAGATTATAGAGGGTCTGCGGTGGCCAACGCTGGACAACAGCATGCAGGTATTTTTTGGACCAAGGATGTGAATGGCCAACGCTGGACAACAGCAACGTGCATTCTGGACCATGGATGTGAAGTCAGGGGAGGCAGGTGAGGTTCTGCCATCATGAAAAGTAATAATGATAACATAAAATAAATTTGTCCACTGGTCTGTGCTATAAATTTGTTTTCTGTATGAGTCCGATGATTGTGATCATTTTTATAGTCAAAATCGCTGAATTTGAGCATTTTCCTGTGAGGTGTGGCAGCGATGAACCTCACTTTCCCTCGGACTGCGCTCTCCCTCACACACTCGGGGTGGACGCATGCAGTTGGCTCATGCCTGTTGCTGTCTCTCTGTATGTTGCCAATATAATGTTCGGAGACACGTTTATCATACACCCTGCCTTTTCACAGTCTGGCTAATATCTTTAATGATTGTGTGTGGCATATTAAGACTTGCTGATCGGACATAAAACTGCAGTGAAAAGGCACAAGGTGAGGCAGACAGTTCCGTGCCACACCGAAGGGGGCACATGTGAGCCCAACAGGTGATGGTTGCTGCTGATCTTCTGCTCTCGGCGCCAATAAGTTAGCAATATCAGAAAGTCCAGTGCACTGCAGCAGTCTGTTTATTTTTATTTTTTGTTCCGACTGACTGCCAAAATAGAAGAATAAGATTTTTAAAACTCAAGGAAAATAAGGAGGACTTTTAGAAGAAAGTGACAGAGATTTTTGTGGAGAAGGATAGGTGCATGGGCTTCATTTACAAATAAAGGTAAGACCGTAAACGTTTTTCAATTTTATTAAAAAAAATCAATCCAAAAAACCAAATTTTGTCCTTAAATAGAATATTCTTTTGTTTTTCTTGTTATCCTTTTGTTGAACAGTCTCTATTAAAATTGGCTGAAAACAAAAAAACTTAAAAAAAAACGAAATATTTCAATTAAGGTCAAATTGAAATCCATTTTTTTTGTTCACCACTCAATGCTTTCATTTGTATTGTATGAATGTGAATTGTGGAATTGCAACAGCAAATTTAGGACACATGGAGGGTGCAGAGCAATTGTCTCTCTCCCGCTGCTATAAATGTATCGTTCTTTCTTAGCCAAATATGCATCCTACTTATCTATGTGTGAAAAAATGCTGATAAGATCTGAAACATAACCAGTAGTCAATGTGCATGCCGGCTACCAATTGAATAGTGAATAAGCTACTCTTTTGGGTACATAAAATTGTAAATCTGACACTGAAGGACTCAGTGCCTCACCAGCCATGAACCTCACCGCACGTCACTGTCCTGGACACTGCAAGAAAATGCAAGTTTAAAGTCAACGTCAATTTACTTATAGAGCACATTTAAAACAACATCAGTAATTCTGTAGCCAAAATGCTTGACATTAAAACATACAATGAACGTAAAATAAATAGAAACTAGGGGGCTCTGCCACCTGCCCACTTTGCTCGGTAACCCCCGGAGCAGGTGCTGGGTGCCCACTTTCTAAGGGTGCTCCTCCATTATTGAAAGTGATTGTATTTTAAGAGATAATGTATAGAAGAGTATGCAGGGCGTGGGAAGAAGATGGTTTGATGCTTAGTTATTATAGATAGAAAATCAGTTACTTGAGTATTTCAAATCAACAACCTATTTTAATAGCAATAAATAGTAAAACATAGTAAAAGTAGAAAATTAAAATTAGAAGTAAAAAAGTAAAACATTATAATCTATACTAATAAAAGGCAAAGCCCTCACTGACTCACTCACTCATCACTAATTCTCCAGCTTCCCGTGTAGGTAGAAGGCTGAAATTTGGCAGGCTCATTCCTTACAGCTTACTTACAAAAGTTGGGCAGGTTTCATTTCGAAATTCCACACGTAACGGTCATAACGGTCGACAATGTCCGACATGTTGAACTTTCTTATTTATGGCCCCATCTTCACGTAATTTGGTAGGCAGCATCCCTGCGCTAACCGAAACCAATGTACGTACTTATTTTGGTGGTATGATGCCACTGTCGGCCGCCATATTGAACTTTTCTTTGTTACTTATGGGCCCATCTTCAAGAAATTTGGTACGCGGGTTCCCAACACTAACTGAATCCTACTTACGTACATATATACGTCCATAGCCTGCACCTCGGTCACCGTGTAAGGTGGCGTTGGGTCCCCCATCCCAACGCCTCCCACATTGTTGGCTGCCTGCCTATATAAGGCCGTCCGTCGCTCCAGTCTCTACATTCCCTTCCTTGCTACGCCACGGGATTCACGTCTCCCTGCTGATAACTACAGCATTTTTATTTAATCCACGGCTTCTCTGCTGTTTTATTGTTCATTTATTACTATTATAGTTATTGTGTAGGTATTTTAGACTTACTTTACATTGTTCAGGTACCCATTTCCTTTATTATTCCAACCGTACCCCCATTAACATGTCTATCGAGGTGATCACCATCGATCAAAGAACTGTCACTTACCGAGTGGTTTCCATGCCCGAAGATGGCACCTACCTTTTCCATTCTCTTTGTTACATATTGCACGGCCATATCAGGCTCACTCTTGATATCTGGAGGAACATTGTGTTTTATGTATTGAATGACTGGGACAGGTTCAAGGTGTGGACTAATGACAGTACAGGAGATAATTATACTACACAGGAGCACTAGAAGAGT
Source organism: Polypterus senegalus (assembly GCF_016835505.1). NCBI lineage: Eukaryota > Metazoa > Chordata > Cladistia > Polypteriformes > Polypteridae > Polypterus > Polypterus senegalus. Next base: position 5,821,008 of record NC_053167.1, on the reverse strand, counting down.
GAAATCCTTAAGCCCTTCACCTATGGTTCTGCATGTGAGTTGATGGCTGCCGCTGAATTGTTTGGTTGTCGCTTTCAAGTGTACCAAAATGGCCAAATATTTTACACCTTTCGACAACTGCCAATGCCTCTTAAACATCTTAGATTCACAGGTGACGATTTCAGTAGTGGACACTTTGATGTTTATGAATGTTTAAACTCTCAAAAGCTGGATGTGAAGTTATCGATGAAACCGGTTGTGTGCTTACAACGCTTGACAGATGCCGAATGTCACTTCAACACAACAAATCATGCAAATACTGTCGAAATTGAAACAAACCATGAAACTCAAACCGATTATGACAGCAGCAATCCAAGCTGTGAGATTTGAGAGAAGATTGCTTTTCACATGGCCAACTGTACGTTGCATGCTCAAGAGTAAGCTCAGCACACAGCGTGGTCATATTACAACCGGAGGGCTGAACTGACAATGTGGTTTACAAGGAGATCCTTAACAAATAATTATTGGCATATTTTCCCTCAGTTTAAAAAGGTTTACTTTTCTTCTTAATAAAAATTTTAAGGCAGTACTTCACCGCTGCGAAGCGTGGTTATTTTGCTAGTGCATAATAAAAAGTAAATAAAAAATTAAATTACATAAATGCCTCTTCCAAAATAATATTATGAATTATTTTATCCTCTAACTTGCATTCTATAAATGCTGCTTTTTTGAATTTTTGTTTGCAAATTGTATGGGATATTTTTCACTTTTTCATTATTTGTTTTTGATTTTTATTATATGCAGCTCTTTTTTGTTCATTTTCTTTTTTTCAATGTTCTTTATCGGTTCTTGCCACTCTTTTTCTACCGCAGTCTAAAATTCGATGTTCTTGATCAGATAATTTGCTTTTCTGCCTCGCCATTATAACTGACTGCACTGAAGGGCGAGTTAGCACTGAGAGTGTCACGGGGTAGTAGGAGTAATGACTGGGCAAGCGGTGTGGAGGGGAGTGGTCAAGACTGGATAACGTGGACACGACAGAAAAACTTTTTAATATAATAGAGAGATAAATAGAAATACAGTACAATAAAACAAAATGCAGAAGAGTAGGGAAACTATCAGTATCACTGAAGGTCACTGAAAGCTCAAGAACAGAAATGAATCTTCAGTCTCATTTTAAACAATTCAATTGAAGGTGGCTCCTTAATGTAATGAGGTAAAGGGGTCCACAGATGAGGTGCAGCAGTTACAAAATTCCTCTCCTCCTTATTTTTACACCATAAGAGACAAATGACCAGTAGATCTAAATTCTCTAAATGGCTGGTGTAAAACACACAATTCAGATAATTGAGCAGGAGCATTCCCATGTAATGATTTAAAAACTAGCAAGAACATTTTAAAGTCAACAGGTAGCCAGTGTAAAGAAGCTAATATTGGAGAAACAGAATCAAACTTCCTTGCCCCAACCAATGAGCAGCAGCAATCTGAACAAACTGCAACCTACATATCAGGGATTTGCTGATCCCAGAATAGATAGATAGATAGATAGATAGATAGATAGATAGATAGATAGATAGATAGATAGATAGATAGATAGATAGAGTGCATCCGGAAAGTATTCCCAGCGCATCACTTTTTCCACATTTTGTTATGTTACAGCCTTATTCCAAAATGGATTAAATTCATTTTTTTCCTCAGAATTCTACACACAACACCCCATAATGACAATGTGAAAAAGTTTATTTGAGGTTTTTGCAAATTTATTAAAAATAAAAAAACTGAGAAATTACATGCACATAAGTATTCACAGCCTTTGCTCAATACTTTGTCGATGCACCTTTGTCAGCAATTACAGCCTCAAGTCTTTTTGAATGTGATGCCACAAGCTTGGCACACCTATCCTTGGCCAGTTTCTCCCATTCCTCTTTGCAGCACCTCTCAAGCTCTATCAGGTTGGATGGGAAGCGTCGGTGCACAGCCATTTTAAGATCTCTCCAGAGATGTTCAATCGGATTCAAGTCTGGGCTCTGGCTGGGCCACTCAAGGACATTCACAGAGTTGTCCTGAAGCCACTCCTTTGATATCTTGGCTGTGTGCTTAGGGTCCTTGTCCTGCTGAAAGATGAACCGTCGCCCCAGTCTGAGGTCAAGAGCGCTTTGGAGCAGGTTTTCATCCAGGATGTCTCTGTACATTGCTGCAGTCATCTTTCCCTTTATCCTGACTAGTCTCCCAGTTCCTGTCGCTGAAAAACATCCCCACAGCATGATGCTGCCACCACCATGCTTCACTGTAGGGATGGTATTGGCCGGGTGATGAGCGGTGCCTGGTTTCCTCCAAACATGACGCCTGGCATTCACACCTAAGAGTTCAATCTTTGTCTCATCAGACCAGAGAATTTTGTTTCTTATGATCTGAGAGTCCTTCAGGTGCCTTTTGGCAAACTCCAGGCGGGCTGCCATGTCCCTTTTACTAAGGAGTGGCTTCCGTCTGGCCACTCTACCATACAGGCCCAACTGGTGAATTGCTGCAGAGATGGTTCTTCTCTCTCCACAGAGGACCTCTGGAGCTCTGACAGAGTGACCATCGAGTTCTTGGTCACCTCCCTGACTAAGGCCCTTCTCCCCCGATTGTTCAGTTTAGATGGCCGGCCAGCTCTAGGAAGAGTCCTGGTGGTTTCGAACTTCTTCCACTTATGGATGATGGAGGCCACTGTGCTCATTGGGACCTTCAAAGCAGCAGAACTTTTTCTGTAACCTTCCCCAGATTTGTGCCTCGAGACAATCCTGTCTTGGAGGTCTACAGACAATTTCTTTGACTTCATGCTTGGTTTGTGTTCTGACATGAACTGTCAACTGTGGGACCTTTAAATATAGACAGGTATGTGCCTTTCCAAATCATGTCCAATCAACTGAATTTACCATAGGTGGACTCCAATGAAGCTGCAGAAACATCTCAAGGACGATCAGGGGAAACAGGATGCACCTGAGCTCAATTTTGAGCTTCATGGCAAAGGCTGTGAATACTTCTGTACATGTGCTTTCTCAGTTTTTTTATTTTTAATAAATTTGCAAAAATCTCAAGTAAACTTTTTTCATGTTGTCATTATAGGGTGTTGTGTGTAGAATTCTGAGGAAAAAAGTGAATGTAATCCATTTTGGAATAAGGCTGTGACATAACAAAATGTGGAAAAAGTGATGTGCTGTGAATTCTTTCTGGATGCACTGTAGATACTTTATTAATCCCAAGGGGAAATTCACATAACTCAGCAACAGCGTACTGATACAAAAAACAATATTAAATTAAAGAGTAATAAAAATGCAGGTAAAACAGACAATAACTTTGTATAATATTAACGTTTACCCCCCCGGGTGGAATTGAAGAGTCACATAATATGGTGTAGGAACGATCTCCTCAGTCTGTCAGTGGAGCAGGACGGTGACAGCAGTCCATTGCTGAAGCTGCTCCTCTGTCTGGAGATGATCCTGTTCAGTGGATTCAGTGGATTCTTCATGATTGACAGGAGTCTGCTCAGCGCCCGTCGCTCTGCCACAGATGTCAAACTGTACAGCTCCATGCCTACAATAGAGCCTGCCTTCCTCACCAGTTTGTCCAGGTGTGAGGCGTCCCTCTTCTTTATGCTGCCTCCCCAGCACACCACTGCGTAGAAGAGGGCACTCGCCACAACCGTCTGGTAGAACATCTGCAACATCTTATTGTAGATGTTAAAGGACGCCAGTCTTTTAAGGAAGTATAGTCGGCTCTGACCTTTCTTACACAGAGCATCAGTATTGGCAGTCCAGTCCAATTTATCATCCAGCTTCACCCCCAGGTATTTATAGGTCTGTACCCTCTGCACACAGTCACCTCTGATGATCCATGAGGGACCTGGGCCTCCTAAAATCCATTACCAGTTTCTTGGTCTTGCTGGTGTTCAGTTGTAAGTGGTTTGAGTCGCACCATTTAACAAAGTCTTTGATTAGGTTCCTATACTCCTCCTCCTGCCCACTCCTGATGCAGCCCACGATAGCAGTGTCGTCAGCGAACGTTTACACATGGCAGGACGCCGAGTTGTATCGGAAGTCTGATGTATATAGACTGAACAGGACCAGAGAAAGTACAGTCCCCTGCGGCGCTCCTGTGTTGCTGACCACAATGTCAGACCTGCAGTTCCCGAGACACACATACTGAGGTCTGTCTGTAAGATAGTCCACGATCCATGCCACCAGGTGTGAATCTACTCCCATCTCTGTCAGCTTGTCCCTAAGGAGCCGAGGTTGGATTGTGCTGAAGGCGCTAGAGAAGTCTAGGAACATAATTCTAACAGCACCACTGCCTCTGTCCAAGTGGGAGAGGGATCGGTGTAGCATATCGATGATGGCATCCTACCTTCTCCTGGTATGCGAACTGCAGAGAATCAAGGGCGTGGTGGACCTGTGGCATCAGGTGGTGAAGCAGCAGCCGCTCCATGGTCTTCATCACATGTGACGTCAGAGCAACAGGCCGGAAATACAATGACTTGCAGTAATCAAGCCAAGAAAAGATAAAAGGACGAGGAAGTAAATAAGCAAGTTTAGTTTGAAAAAGAGCCGTAAGAATGTTAGAGGTTCCAGATAAAGTTATTAGAATAGCTTATTGGAGAGAGGGAGAGAAGAGCACTTGTCCATCTACAGGTGGGTCGGGCATACGCAGGTGTGTGAGGGAACTCATTCTAGAAGTAAAGTTCCAGGAAAGCGAACATGTATACCTAGATTTTACAAGTGTTACAGGACAAGGCTACAAAATTGAATTCCATAAGTGAAACCTTTAAAACAAATTATATACTAGTTACAATTCCCAGATGTACAAAACCTAACAGCTAATATCAATTAAACAGATATTCAACAAAAAGAGAGTCTTTAAGCGCTTCTTGAACATGTTCAGGGTGTCAGAGTTTCAAATGGAGATGGGCAGCTCGTTCCACCAATTCGAAGCTACACATGAAAAGAATCAGGCATTGAGATTTCATACCACGTAGAAGTGGCATCACAAGATGCCATTCATCGTCAGATCTGGGAGGTTGAAAAGGACAATAGGACCCCACAAGTACCTCCAAATATATACAGTGGTGTGAAAAACTATTTGCCCCCTTCCTGATTTCTTATTCTTTTGCATGTTTGTCACACAAAATGTTTCTGATCATCAAACACATTTAACCATTAGTCAAATATAACACAAGTAAACACAAAATGCAGTTTTTAAATGATGGTTTTTATTATTTAGGGAGAAAAAAAAATCCAAACCTACATGGCCCTGTGTGAAAAAGTAATTGCCCCCTGAAACTAATAACTGGTTGGGCCACCCTTAGCAACAATAACTGCAATCAAGCATTTGCGATAACTTGCAATGAGTCTTTTACAGCGCTCTAGAGGAATTTTGGCCCACTCATCTTTGCAGAATTGTTGTAATTCAGCTTTATTTGAGGGTTTTCTAGCATGAACCGCCTTTTTAAGGTTATGCCATAGCATCTCAATTGGATTCAGGTCAGGACTTTGACTAGGCCACTCCAAAGTCTTCATTTTGTTTTCCTTTATCCATTCAGAGGTGGATTTGCTGGTGTGTTTTGGGTCATTGTCCTGTTGCAGCACCCAAGATCGCTTCAGCTTGAGTTGACGAACAGATGGCCGGACATTCTCCTTTAGGATTTTTTGGTAGACAGTAGAATTTATGGTTCCATCTATCACAGCAAGCCTTCCAGGTCCTGAAGCAGCAAAACAACCCCAGACCATCACACTACCGCCACCATATTTTACTGTTGGTATGATGTTCTTTTTCTGAAATGCTGTGTTCCTTTTACGCCAGGTGTAAAGGGACATTTGCCTTCCAAAAAGTTCAACTTTTGTCTCATCAGTCCACAAGGTATTTTCCCAAAAGTCTTGGCAATCATTGAGATGTTTCTTAGCAAAATTGAGACGAGCCCTAATGTTCTTTTGGGTTTGCGTCTTGGAAATCTGCCATGCAGGCCGTTTTTGCCCAGTCTCTTTCTTATGGTGGAGTCGTGAACACTGACCTTAATTGAGGCAAGTGAGGCCTGCAGTTCTTTAGACGTTGTCCTGGGGTCTTTTGTGACCTCTCGGATGAGTCGTCTCTGCGCTCTTGGGGTAATTTTGGTCGGCCGCCACCCTGGGAAGGTTCACCACTGTTCCATGTTTTTGCCATTTGTGGATAATGGCTCTCACTGTGGTTTGATGGAGTCCCAAAGCTTTAGAAATGGCTTTATAACCTTTACCAGACTGATAGATCTCAATTACTTCTGTTCTCATTTGTTCCTGAATTTCTTTGGATCTTGGCATGATGTGTAGCTTTTGAGGTGGTTTTGGTCTACTTCTCTGTGTCAGGCAGCTCCTATTTAAGTGATTTCTTGATTGAAACAGGTGTGGCAGTAATCAGGCCTGGGGTGGCTACGGAAATTGAACTCAGGTGTGATACACCACAGTTAGGTGATTTTTGAACAAGGGGGCAATTACTTTTTCACACAGGGCCATGTAGGTTTGGATTTTTTTTCTCCCTAAATAATAAAACCATCATTTAAAACTGCATTTTGTGTTTACTTGTGTTATATTTGACTAATGGTTAAATGTGTTTGATGATCAGAAACATTTTGTGTGACAAACATGCAAAAGAATAAGAAATCAGGAAGGGGGCAAATAGTTTTTCACACCACTGTAGGTGCAGACCCACTGACTACTCTTTAGGCGAGCATTTAGGATGTGAAGTTAAAAAGTGCTGCTACAGAGAGCCAACGCACTGATCGTAAGAGAGGAGTGACATGTGCCCACTTTGGATGGTTGAACACCAGATGCACTGCAGAATTTTGAAACATCTGCAGTGGCTTGGTATCACATGCTGGGTACTCTTGCCAGTAGAGACTTGCAGTAGTCCAGATGTGAAGATCTTGCACATATTGTACAGTGTGAATCTGCAAGACCAAGAGACCATAGCAACAAGGTCCTTGATGGACAGTGTGTCATCAATCACCACCTTAAGTTTGTGTTATGGACTTGGCGGGTGTTAGCGATCGTGAGCCAAGCTGAACCGACGTATGGTGCTGAATAGATGGACAAGTTGGGATAACAACAAGGTCTTTCTCTGCCAGGTTGCACTATTGGTGAGTTATACAGAGATTCTAGCTTATAACATGTGGTCCTCTGGAGGGAATGACAGAAAAAAGCTGTGTATCATCAGCATAGCACTGATAGGAAAATCTATGGGACTGGATGATTGGACTTATTGAATTGTAAGGAGAAGAGAAGGCCCACCACTGATCCTTGGGGCACACCTGTGCTATCTTAGTATGTCCTTGACTTCTCTCCATGGCAGGACATACAGAACATGGCGTGTGCCCGGTGCATCACTGTAGGCCTCATTGATGAAAAAGAAGCAGTGCAGGGGATTGGCCATGACAGTCAGTCAGTCAGTCATTGTCCAACCCACTATATCCCAACACAGGGTCACAGGGGTCCGCGGGAGCCAATCCCAGCCAGCAGAGAGCGCAAGGCAGGAACAAATCCTAGGCAGGGTGCCAGCCCATCTCAGGGCACACACACAACCCACTCACACACCATGCACACACTACAGAAAATTTAGGATCGCCAGTGCACCTAACCTGCATGTCTTTGGAATGTGGAAGGAAACCCACGCAGACACGTGAACATGCAAACTCCACGCAGGGAGGACCCGGGAAGCGAACCCAGGGCCATGGCAGTCCCTTATCCAAATAATTCACAAAGTTAACTGTTAGGAAGGGGTCTTCCTCCCGGTATCGACCTAGGAAGGAACTCCTGAGTAGTGAGAAAGGCGAAGAATGAAAGATGGGGTTGATCCTTTTTGTGGCAAAAAGTGTAATAGTAGTGTAAGAAAAGGAAGAGGATTCACTTCTCTCTATTATAAAAGGAAATCTTGAGACAAGACTTTTTGCCAAGAGATTTTGTCAAGGCCTGCCCTGCTCTCAACCATTTACAGTTAACGGCCCACGCCCATGGTCCTCTCACCTCTCATTCGTGTGAATGCTTTTGTCAGACACAGTTCCTGCGCTCTCAGCTATTGTAAATTTTTACGTTTTCCTCACTTTAAGTTCCCAATAAAAGAAGACTTATTATGTCCAAATCTTACACTGTAGAAGAATTTCCTCCCGAAGGGTTATCAACAGAAGAAATGTGTACACTGGAAATCCTAGCACTGAAGTCAAATGAATTAATGCGAAAATTGTCGATCAGTTACAAATTGGTTAAATGTGTATAAATAGACTGTGCTGAAACAGTTGGTGGTGATGGTGCAAAGGATAAAAACATCAATTTATAATATCCATCTATCCATTTTCCGGAAACGGAAATAACGGAACAGGAAAAAGAGATTGAATATATGGACATAGATGATATGACAGAAGTATGTAGATATTGTTTGGCTTTAAAATTTAAGTCAGAGACTTGTAGATCATCTAATTCATGTTGCCGTCAGGGTAGTGTTTCTTCCCAATGAACAGGTGTATCTACGAGAATTAAAAGATTTGCTGTTTGGTGAAAGTGAAATCCACAAACACTGCAGGCAAAACATCCGAAACTACAATAATCTGTTCATGTTCGCAACATTCAATGCTCAAAACAAAGATTTACACAATTCAGGACCATACGCTATGAGAATCTGTGGTCCCGCAACAATTAAAGCAATGACAAGTTTAGTTTCATAGAAACCACAATTCAGTCAAAGCTATATTTATGATCACAGAGAAGCGATGCAACATAGAATTGAAAGAGTTAAACAATCGGATGTATTAGAAATTCTATGAAAACGTCTAACCGAATGAATAATGCAACATGAAACATAATTTTCTTTCAATTTATTGCGATTAAACTATTTTTAACTGTGGTTAAGTACTCGCTGTAATGTAAAATAGTTTTATTATGCATATGTAGCAGTTCCCATGAAAATAACAATCTGTTTAAATTGTACATCCACTTACCCATACGCGAGCGGCAGAGCTGCAAAGTGGCTGGTGCATAGTGCTCACCCGGAGGTTGGTGAGCAGAGGGAAGACCCCCCTAGTCTTGTAAATACATTTTTTTATTGCTATTTAGTTGTGAGCATTTCATCAGGACTTTCTGTTTTCTTTTATTAGTAAGTGAAGACACAGCGCTAACTTTTGATCTCATTTGTTTGTCTTGAAGTCACCTGTAAATAAAGAAGCACCGTTTTCATGTACTTTTATTCTTTTGGGTCTGTATCTCATTATTGTCTGCCACTGATACTCAGTGCATCAACTACTAGATACCGAAGGTAAATCATGATGGGCCGAGGGCATGGGGATCACAGAAAAATAAATATTCTTCATTTTTAAAGCTTATTTGGATGATTGAAAGGCATTTTTTATGATTTATGCTTCCTTGCAAGACACTTTTATTTTCTTTGGGACATTTAAGTTTACATTTGAGGCTTATAACCCTTTTGGGTTCACAAAGGCTAAGGCAGGCCATAGGAGTTGGGATTAAGGCCGTCGGGGTGAGGCCTTTTCCAAGTTGGCAAAGGCGGTCTGTTTTCATCAGTGAGGCCTCACACCCCTTTTTCATTTTGGTCTGTTTCACAATAATTAGAAGTGGTCTCTAAATGCCAGGGAGAATGCAAGAGGAGTGAAATACAAATGAGAGTCCGAAAGTGAACAGAACAAATTGGAAAGCTAATGCCAGCAGCACAAACGCATCAATGAATGATCACTTACATAAATGGCTTCGGCAGAAACAAGGAAAGGAGAACTAATCAGCCTTTGGCCATGTGTTAAATGCTGTTGATCATTCTGTGTTGTTTAAATGTGCAACACCTTTGCATGTGTTGGACTAGGACCCAAGAGATGCGATTGTCACTCTACCACCGCCTCCTACAGTAAGTGACATTATTTTAGGCTAATGAGGGATCAGCCATTGGCTTCATCAGACAGTGACCTCCAGCTCTCCGTGGAGTGGTTCGCAGCCGAGTGTGAAGCGGCGGATAAGAGAGTCAGCACCTCTAAATCCGAGGCCTTGGTTCTCAGCCGGAAAAGAGTGGAATGCTCTCTCCGGGTTGGGAGCACAGAACTGCCTCAAGTGGAGGAGTTCAAGTATCTCGGGGTCTTTTTCACGTTTGAGGGAAGAATGGAGCGGGAGGTTGACAGACGGATCGGTGCGGCATCCGCAGTAATGCGGGCTCTGCAACGGTCTGTCGTGGTGAAGAGAGAGCTGAGCCAAAAGGCGGGGCTGTCGATTTACCAGTCGATGTACGTTCCTACCTTCACCTATGGCCACAAACTTTGGGTAGTGACCGAAAGAGCAAGATCGCGGATGCGAGCGGCTGAAATGAGTTTTCTCCACAGGGTGGCTGGACTTTCCCTTAGAAACAGGGTGAGGAGTTCAGTTATCCGGGAGAGACTCGGAGTAGAGTTGCTGCTCCTCCGCATTGAGAGGAGTCAGTTGAGGTGGTTCGGGCATCTGGTTAGGATGGCCCCTGGAAGCCTCCCTGGGGGTGTTCTGGGCATGCCCCACTGGGAGAAGGCCATGGGGCAGACCCAGGACACGCTGGAGGGATTATATCTCCCGGCTGGCCCTGGAATGCCTCGGGGTCCTCCCAGAGGAGTTGGAGGAGGTGGCCGGGGAGAGGGAGGTCTGGGCTTCCCTGCTTAGGCTGCTGCCCCCGGTGGATAATGGATGGAATGGTTGGATGGAGGGTTCAGCCAGTTGCTGTACAGGCTTGATCTCATTCACAAAAGCTAAGCATTTCTGTAACAACAGAAGACATTCATTGGATCATTTCTCACCCAACTAGAGGGTCACCATGACCAAAATTCTAAGCTGCAAGCTGCTCACATAAAGGTTTTAACCTTTCTGTAATTTAATTATATGGTAGTGAGCCTATCAGTTTAATGGGTTAGAAAAATAGAAAATGATTATCCTCACTTGACACGTACTCGTAAAATATAGGCTGCGAGGAAATTCTGGAGTAAACCCATCAGCGAATTAGCCTTATCTTTGACTGTTGTGACAAGAGCAAGCTGGAGTCTGTGGTTTTCTTAATTGAATTTTAAAAGGTGACATCAAGAGCCTGAGAGAAGTGAACTCCCATTATCATCAGAAAGCCCTCCAATTTGCCAGTAGATGGGAGAGGGCCGTGGATGAAGAAGATAAAAATATAAACTCAGAGTGTAATATTTGGAAACTAGTTGAAATAGAATACAATGGTGGTGAGGTCACCTCAAAGTAGTAGTGACCCCAGCCTTTGACAGTATGGCCACACTTTCCTGACTGACAAATCTGGCCTTTTACAGAAGCGGCTGATTGAAATAAACTAAAATATTATTATATTAAGGCTGATTAAAAACATACACTGCAAGCTAATAGCCTTCATTCTTGAACTCTAAACTTCCTTCACGCATCTGTGGCTTCTGTCCGCACCTTCTGTAAATTGTCATGAAGCAAATAGCAACGTCTCACGGGTGCCTTCAGATTGTCTTTTAAGTGCAGATTTGTCCCCTAGCCTAGAAAGCAAAAGAAATGGAGGAAGGTTACATCTGTCACGGGCAGATTCCTCACGTGAATACAAGACTGATAAATATGTAAAACGTCCCTGAGGACTGAACTGACAAAGTCAGGCATACAGATGCAGTAATAAACTCTCAGTGGAAGCAGAATGCTAAGGTACTCCCATGATTTTGAGCCTCATCTGTTAAAGTGTCTTCAGCTTTGTACATCTGTGTCAATCACCACATGTACTGTCCCACTAGGAAGCAATCCAATTTGAGATAATCAGTGGAATTTCTCCGTTAAACTTGTTATGGATGTGTTTTTCAAGAAAATGTGGCACAATGAAACAGTGATTAGCGCCGTACCTTCACAGCTCAATCGTCCTGGGTTCAAATCCTGGGCCTGATCGTTCTCTGTGTGAAGTTTGCATGTTCTCACTGGGTTTGTTCTCCACTCACTTCTCCAAGATGAAATGTGTTAGATTAACGGGTGACAATGAATTGACCATGTGATGTGTGCCCTACCTCAAAACTGCTGGGATCACCAATCACGATGAACAGAACATCCAAGCACATCAGCCTGTCTAAACTTTGTCTGCAGTGTTTTCAGGAAAGTGCATTAAATAATCTTGGAAATAAAAAGTATTCACAGCTAAGCCTCTGGTAAGTGACAGATACCAGCTGTTTCTTAATACTTTTCAACTGATTTTGGTGAGTGAGCAGTTTATAGAAGTCGTAAACCACAATCGTACTTAATGGGAAAGGGCTGTGTACGGTGTCACACACGTTCAGGTAGGAGGCAGCTAAAGGACCTGAGTAATTGTAATAAAACATCTGACCAGGGGGCAGCGGAGTGCACTGACTGTCTTTCTCAGTTCCCTACAGACCTTTCCCAGGAAATCCTGCAATGTTCCGGCACCTCAGAAGACATCATTTCCAGTGGTGGGCCCTTTGCTGACATCACTTCCAGTCCAGACGACATCATTTCCGATTCCGGCCCCTTTGATGACGTCACTTCCAGACCAAAAGATATCACTTCCGGTGCTGGGCCCTTTGCTGATGTCACTTCCAGACCAGAAGACATCACTTCCGGTGTTGGGGCCCTTTGCTGACGTCACTTCCAGTACAGACGACATAATTTCCGATTCTGTCCCCTTTGATGACGTCACTTCCAGACCAGAAGACATCACTTCCGGTGTTGGGCCCTTTGCTGATGTCACTTCCAGACCAGAAGACATCACTTCCGATTCCGAACCCTTTGATGACATCACTTCCTATAAGGGCCTTTAAAGCCTCCATCTTTGTCTCATGTAATCAGTTCTGTTTTGGACTCTTGTGAGCAACTCTTTGAAAATGTACTACATTTGCAGCCAGGATACATTATACGGGTGGCTGCCCCCAAACCTTTATGATGTCTGGTGTGATTCTTTGTGACAACGGTTTGTGTTCTGCCTCATGATGGGTCGCTTAAGCAAACACTATTGATCCACTGCGACCCTCATCGTTTCTCCAAGGGATTAGAGATGACGACCATCTGCAATTCTGCATACAGGGGCCACCAAGGAGATGATTATCAGCAGCAATTCTGGATCTTGAAACACCCAATATAAAGCTAAATTGGGTCGCCAAGAAACAAAAGTTTAAGAACCACTGACAGGGTTGTGGCTAAAGCCATTGTTGAATGTATCCCCTCACTCTTCTGTGTTTTGAAAATGAAGACAGAACATCTGACCAATGAATCTTCAATTCAAAAGTGTGGTCCCATGTTAAGGGCCTTCCTGCTTGTTAACTTCTTTCATTTCCATCCATCCATTATCCAACCCGCTATATCCTAACTACCGGGTCACGGGGGTCTGCTTTCTGGAGTAATTTATTTCATAATATTTTAGCAAGAAAATATTGTTTTGCACATTCTAAACATATGGTCGGGTGACTTGATACTGTATGTGGATTATGAAACATGAGTAACATGAGATGTTTTTCATGAATATTTTTATAATGTCATACACAGCCAACCAGTCTGTGAATGATGAGCTTAGGTCTACGCTTGATAGGCCAGGGGCATAGGTGAGGATCTTGTGTGTGGACTTTAGCTCTGCTTTCAATACAGTCATCCCAGAGCACCAGGTTCAACCTGCCCAGGTCAATCTGTCATTGGATCACAGACTTCCTTAGAGATAGGAAACAATACGTGTGTCTGACCCATTAACCCTTAGTACAGGTGCACCACAGGGATGTGTCCTTACCCCACTACTCTTCTCACTTTGTACAAATGACGAGTGAGATTCATGACTTGACGGGAGTCCCAAAGAGTGCAGAATCCAGGTGGGTGCAGATGCAAGTGTGAATGTGCACCCGCCACTCCAAGGGTGATTAGGGTGCTTGGCTGCAGCACCTGCACCCAATCGAGGCTATAAAGGGAGTCTACATGGTGAATTTGGGAAGAAAAAAAAGAGAGGCTACATAGAAGAAGAAGAAGAAGAAAAAGGAGGAGGAGGAGAATGGAGGTTAAGATTAGTGTGAAAGGCAGCAGCTTGCATGGAGTCTGTGAGGTGAGTGGAGGCAGGTGGTCAGGAGTAAAAGCCCGGGGGAATGACCATGAGGCTAACACTCATGGAGGGCTGAAGAAGGGCTCTCCTGTGGATGGCTTAGTAGGTGTAGCCCATCAGGAGGTGTCTCACTGGAGCCAATGAACTGGCATCAAGGGAAGTGTGAGTAGCTCGATGTTGTGCCATGCAGAGGACTGGCAGTAGGCTTTCCAAGCCTAAGAATTAAAGGTTGACTGCACCTGTTGGTGGATATCTCCTCTAGCAGAGGATACGAATAAATGGTGAGCTAAGGGGACACCAGAATTTGGAAGGAGAACAAGAGCTTATTTAAGCAATATGACCCCTTTAATTGGCTAACTAAAAAGATAACAATATGCAGGCTTTCCAGGCAACTCAGACCCCTTCTTCAGGCAAGATGATTGTTTTAAGATAAGGATATCTGCCTTGATTTTGATCTCATTTGATTAGATCTATTTACTGAACCTGTTAACCTACATGTGTACCTCGACTTTTATGGATTATTTATTTATTAAAGAACTGAAGCAGTGCACTTGCAGACACTATTTGTTTCTTTGCTTTTTAAATTAAAGCACTAAGCATTTGCTCCACCCCTTATTGACTGTGGGTGTCCTCTCTTGTCGCGGTTCATCCTCGGGTACGTTATCGATGATTCAGGGTTCAAGTGACTTTCAGAAGCAGCCAAGAAGCGTGGAGCTAACCTGGACCATCACATTGTACCTCTGGTGATTCATTTAACAAACTTCTTAAATTTCTATCCTGCTAGTTAGCCCGCTATATGTTATTTTTCATATATTAGGAACTTTTACAAAGCCCAAAGAACCAACTTCAAATGCAAAGAACCTTTGTAGAATAAAACGATCCTTTATCCGGCAATGGTTCTATGAATAACCACACAACCCAGTGAAGTGTCATATATTTAAGATATGGTTAGCTATCCTATTTCGTGACATCTAACTTTCTAGCCTGTGTAGATTTTTTTTTCCTCCAGTGAAAAGCACTGAAAATGGAAGACTGACATGCCAAGCATAAACAGTTTATTACCAGTTTATTTATTTATTTATTCCTGAAAAAGGTACCTACCTAGTTGCAGTGTGCTGTTTGTTGAAAAGAAAGAAAGAAAGAAAGAAAGAAAGAAAGAAAGAAAGAAAGAAAAATAAACTGTGTTCAACTGTTTTTCGATTGTATTATTCGTCTGGCGCTCCTGCAGTTTCTTGTTCTCCTTGACTTGTCTGTTATTTCTGTTGCTGACCACGTCGCCCCGACTGACTCGGCCCCATAACCTCAATGAAGTGTCCTTACCGACAATTGGCGACGTTCAGCGCTAAGCCGCTCTGGTGCTGCACGCTGCCGGCGGAGGTTTAACGAGTGGCGCTCGATGGGCACAGCTCTGTCAATTCACTTTTGTCAATGGCGCCTCGTGGCCTCTAGATGGCAGTGTTCTTTCCACGTTAAACCAAATGTCCCAAATGATGGGTTTGAGAGGAAAAAACAGGCGCTTTTTGTATTTGCTTTGCAAAAGACGCGTTTTTTTTTCATAACTGGTGACATCTCTCCAAGCTCTACTTCTTGCTGACTGATACCAGAAGCTCTTGTGGCTGAAGCCGGCATGCGCTAAAAAGTGCCGAAAAAGATCGGCGGAGTGTGGCAGTTTGTTTCCCAGGCATCCTTGGCACATTAATGGGTGTAAGGCGACTCCAAGATGCACTTCTAAGGAAGAGCGCACGCATCTGCGGGCCGTGACAAGAGGCCTGCAGAGCGAAGGGACAAAAAAAAAAAAAAAGAAAAGAGAAGAGAGTGGGATGGGAAAGGATGCTCGTCCCGGAGGAGAGGCATCGCAGCGCGAGCTGAGGACCACGAAAGCACACGAGGCTTGCAGAGAGGAGGGAGCGGGTGACCTGACAGCACGCGACTAGCACGGCGCCTTGCAGGTACTTGTGGGACGGGGAGGGTGAGGTGGTACAGCTGGCAAGCGACCCGGGGCCACCTCGTGCGCGTCACAACACTACGGAGCCTTGCTGCGCTCCTTATGGCTGACAATGGTGCCGCTGTGGGCTCAAACGTTGCTTGCTCGATCTATTTTCATTAGTGATGTTACAGATGCTGCTTTTTTTCACCACGGCGTCATCATCATCGTTATTATTCAAGCAATCCCGAACGCGTTTCGTGTTGTTATGCTTAGTGATCTCTTGTCATTGTACTCGTGCACCTTTTAAATGACCAGATTAATCTGAAGAACACCCGCGCCGCGTCCATCCCGTGCATCTCATGAAGGTCACAGCACCGGAGCTCCGCTTCAATAAGGCGAACCTCGAAACTTCGGGCTGCGGGTGGCCGCGACCCCGGCCTGGATAAGCTAATGGACGGATGTATGGAAGGTTTGAGTAAGATCTGATTTGCACGCCAAAACGTGTATTTATAGATGACGTGTATCATAATAGGAACTGTATGTAGATATTGCACAGATTCGGATCGTCTCATTGCACACAGTTCTCTGTAGATGTCTCTAACCACCACGCGGCGGGAGAGATGTTTTATTTGACCGTTTCACGGCATATAACGTCAATGTTTCTACAGTATTTTTTAATTCAACATATAACGGCTAAATCAACATTTGTTTAAAGACTTTCAGCAGGTAAGCGAGTATCAGTGACTGATCGCAAACGTGCTTTTTAAATTACAGTTTAAATAGCGATGGCAGCCTTGTTGCTCACATTACACCCAATACCGTTTTCTAATACAGTCATTCAAGGTCAACATGATTATTTTTCATTTCTCATAAAAGATTTATCCTTTGCATGCCACCCCACCCAGCTCCGCTCTGCCCCCCATGGTAATAGTGATGTGGGCTGATCGGCAGAGGCCCGCAATTCCCAAAGTGCAGACACCTTCACTCTGGAGCTTCACATGGAAGTGTAACCGTGGAGTTGAGCCATAGCAACACTCCTGAAAAAGCGAGGCGAACACCGCCAACCACCACAATGAAATCTGGCTGCATATAAACACACTAATCCACTCAATAAAGCAATAACAGCATGGGCTCCTGAGACATCACCTGGCTTATTTAGAAAGAAATGCAAAATACAAGCACAGCCTAATAATAAAATGAAGGAAAGATATTCCAAAATGTTGCACACTGGACACTAAAAAAAAAAAATCAAGGAAATTAGGCAGGCAGTGTGGTGTTGTGCATCAAGCAGTGGCTTAAGTTTCTTCATGCCCTGCCTCAAACTTCACTTAACTCCCATGTGCTTCGGTTGTAAATATATATATTGTGCTAGCTGTGCTACCTGTCTATGATGTGATGAAATCTAAATAACTAACGTAGACCTCCGCGTTAATGTTTGTCGTGCACCATGCAATGGATATGCCTTTTGGTATGGCGATCGTAAAAGTAGTGTTAATCTTTGTGATGTGCCACCTGTTGGAATGAAAAACGAAATGCATATGGCTCTGTTAAATGCCTTTTGGTGTGGGGTTTGTAAAAGCAGCGTTAATGTTTGTTAGAATGATAACCGCAATGCATTTTATTGCCAAAAAATGTTTCTGGTGTGCCACCTGTTGGAATGACAGAAACGTACCAACTGGACAGATACACAGACACCCTTTTATTAAGGTGGATTAAAACCAATTGTAAAGTATCATAGTCTGGTAGGTTCCCTTGAATACAGGGGTCAGGTAAATACACAATAAGAATTTGTTTCCACATTGATAACCTTAATCTATGTGTACACATATTCATTTCTGAGCAGTATGCACATATATATTGTGCACACACAATTAAGTATGGCTATAAATATATGAGTAAAAATATTGAATAGTGCATTGTGGCTTCTGGAAACATCCATAATTTAAAAAGTTACATGTGTGACTCTAGCAGCATTTCTATCCAAAACCCTACAGCTGCTTAGAAAGCAGAGCTTCAAACATGGCTGTGTAATCTGTATACTGTATATGAAAGCCAAAATCACGAAATCTCCTGAGTCACGAGGACTTGGGTCTCATATAGGTTACCTTTGGCCCATACCTGTGGTCCAAGTGCGTTCTGTCTGTATGTCTGTTCGCTTTTCACAAAACAATTACTTAATAGATTTAGATCTGGTTGTTTTCTATAATTTGCTTGAATTTTCCGGTAGATTTTGCAACTTCTCTCATTGCGCTAAGTAGGATAGTTCGCTTGCGGTACTGATGTATTTATGCAAATCCAAGAGGGAGGCTGTGGGCCGAGAGCAGGGGGACGGGGCCTTCCTCATTCACTCGCCAGCCTCTGTCTCGCCACATGTTGGAGTGCACCTTACCTCCGCTTAGCTAGCGATACCTGTTTGTTCAACAGACATCATCATCTCCAGATCGTTAAGGAGTAACGTTTGACATTTTTGAGAGAGAGATCAGAGCTCCATGTGTGTTTTAGAGGGTAGCTGCTGATTGCCAGCGATATCACGGCCGTGTGCTTTTCTCCCCACGCGGGGAACGCTCTCCCGTCAGAGCTGAACACAATCAGATACAGTGCCAGCGTCTATTGATTTTTAAAGTTTGTCCTGTTTCATTAATATTTGGGAGTAGCCACGAGGTGCAGCTAGTAAAATAATATTTTGCAAGTTACTTTAAGTTCCAAACTTTTTGTAGAAGTTCATTGGAGAACGTATTCTCTAACTCACTTATGCAGGGCAGGAATGAGGGGCAGGTGAAACCTATCCCAGCAAGCACTGGAGTCAAGGCAGGAACAGCACCTGTAGAGAACGCCGGTCCATCGCAGAGTGAACACACAAAATCAATTTTGCATTACCAGTTCTCTGAACCGGCATGTCTTTAGACTATGGGAGGAAACAGGAGCACTTATATCTCTATCATGCCACGGAGGCAATTTTGTTTACAATACACTATTAGTCAAAAACGTTTATGTCCTTACACTTGGTCACCTAGAATAGAACTGAGTCAAATTCACCGTTGATAGCAAGATTATAGCCAGGCGGCAGGTTGGAATGTTCCATTTACGTACAGTATTAGCCTGCTAAGATGTCCATGATAACAGCTTCATCTTGACTAGTCTAGTTTATCATGACTAGCTTCATCTTGACTAGTCTATCAGAATTACTTGGATACCTCCAGTACGTGTATTGCGTCAACATTAGTTTACTATGGATGACTCTTCGGGTGGTACGGTGGCACTGCTGCTTCGCATGTCCCACGTGACTCTGACAACAGATACCTACTGTTTCCAAGAAAAATAAATCAACATAGTATCATCCAAATTCTGAGAGACCTGCAAATTCCTGTTCTTGAACGATAATTTTATATACTTTCATGACAAAGCTATGGAGTATCAGAGCCTATTCTGGCATCACTGGTCATGAAGCAACAACAACAGCATTTATTTCTATAGCACATTTTCATACAAAAAGTAGCTCAAAGTGCTTCACATAATGAAGAAAAGAAAAATAAAAGACAAAATAAGAAATTAAAATAAGACAACATTAGTTAACATAGAAAAGGAGTAAGGTCCGATGGCCAGGGTGGACAGAAAAAACAGAAAAAAACTCCAGACGGCTGGAGAAAAATATAAAATCTGCAGGGGTTCCAGGCCACGGGACCGCCCAGTCCCCTCTGGTCATTCTACCTAACATCAATGAAATAGTCCTCTTTGTAGTTAGGGTTCTCACGGAGTCACTTGATGTTGAAGGTCATACAGACTTCCGGAAGCAAAAATCTTCCATGAAGCAGAATCCAATCCACGGGTATGTCCATCGCTGAGTACCTTCACTCACACCATTCAGCTAGATTGACTTACCTGTATTATTGATTACCCGTAAAGGCGTACTGCACATGAATACACTTGACTTGACCGTTCATACTTTTCATCCTCTTTCTCTGCTCATTTATCATTCATTTGCTCAGAGGTTGATGTTCTTGCCGCTTCCTGAGCAGCTCTTCTTTTCTCCACCCTAGTGGCCCGCTTCTTCTTTTTTTCGTCAGTGTCTTTTCGCGTTAAAACTAATTAAGTCAGTGTTTGTTTTGCAATTACTCAGTATGCTTTCTTTAATTTTTCACTTAAGTCTTCATTCTGCCTCAAGAATGATTTACGATATGATGAGGTAGGGGAAGTGATGGCGAAGGTGGTAGGAATGAGAATGCACATGGGCCACCCTGCTGGCCACTGCTGAGAGTTAATTCCACAATAAAATAAAATAAAAAGCTGCAGCCTGAGAGAAGATTTGTCTTCCAGCAAGACAACAACCCAAACATAAAGCCAAAGCTACAATGGCTTAAAAGCAACAATGTTAAAGTCCTGGTAAGGCCGGATCAGAGTCCAGATCTCAGTCCAATTGAGACTTTGTGGCTGGACTTGACAATGGCGGTTCATTCATGATCTCCATGCATCCTGACAGAGCTTGAGCAGTTTGAAAAATGGCAGCGCTCAGAAGTGCAAAGCTGCTAGAGATGTGCACACAAACTGTCATGGCTGCCAAAGGAGTGTCTACTAAAAACTGGCATGAAGGGGGCGAATCCTTATGTGATCAATTATTTTGTGTTTTAAATTTTCTAAATAATTTAGACCACTTTGCAGGGATCTGTTTCAATCTGACATTAAAGCATCTTTTATTGATCAGTGTCAAAAACTTCAAGTTAACTTCACTGCAATTCAGTAAAATGTGTAATACATTTTATAGGCACTTTATCATAATAATGATATATAAGAATAGCCTCCCTTGTCCTTCCTGCCACATATTTATTTATGCACCCTGTGCACTGGAAAGCGTAGATAAAAAATAGAGCAACACCAAAACAGGAAAAAGTGAATGAATAAAACAAAAATAATAACTATCTCTCTATTATAAAAAAAAAAGACGAGACTTTTTCCCTGGGGACGAGACGTGATCTTTTGAAGCGAGACAGAGAGACGCTTTCACTTCCCGCAAGACGGTCAAGTCACGTCATACTACAACCCTCAGACGCAAGTCCCGTGATACGCATGCAGAGCAGGTTAGAGATAATGGAAGTAGGAAAATTTGAAAGTCTCCAAAAATGAGAGTAAAAATCACCATCTGTTACTTGTTTCCCAATGTGTCACCGTTTAAGAGGGGTTTCAGAGGGGCGGCCGCGTCAACAAACTGAAAATATTATTCGAGGAAATAACGGATCAGCGAAAACAGATCGAATATTCAGGTGCTGTAGAGATGTTTAAATGTTAGAAGCTCCGCATGAGATGCAGATCACGCGGCACGGCAGCAGCGGCAAGCCAACAGTTGATCGAGCAAAGAGGGGGTGAAAAAAAGCACCCGTTGCTTGTTTCCCAATGTGTCACCGTTTAAGAGGGGTTTTCGGAGGAGCGGCCGCGTCTCCTTGGGGTGCGCTCGGCCCCCCTCTTCATAACGGCGCCTACCGCTGGCGGAGGGGTAAGCGAGCGAATTGCAGCTCACTCGTGAGGGTAGCAGCAGCACGCCAACAGCTGCTCGAGCAAAGAGGGGTGAAAAAAAAGTATTTGTTTCCCATCGTATCAAGAGGGGGTTCGGAGAAGTGGCCATTGGCAAGGGGGCTTGGAGAACGAAGCGAGCAGAGGGCAAAGCCCCCTAGTATGAATAAAGAACTATTTTACTGTATTTGTAATTTAATCTCTGTGCATACTCCCTTCAAGATGGAGAACATTATGTCATTTCTCTGCCAGTGGAATCAAATCAAAGTACAAAAGCTGCCAATGCTGTAAATGAACTCATTATGGGCTGTTACACCTTGAAGCAATGATTATTGGGAAAAAAAAATCATCAGAAAGCAGTTGTAAAAGAAGAGACATTCAGCAGAAGAGAAAAACACCATAAGAAAGCACACAAAACAAAGAACGTCATTTTCTGCCGCTTATCCTGGTGCAGGTCACGGGGGCAGCAGTCTAATCAATGACACCCAGATGTCCCTTTTCTCTGCCACCTCCTCCAGCCCCTGTGGGGAGACATGGAGGCGTCTCCAGGCCAGCTGACAGCTATAATCTCTCCAGTGTGTCCTGGGTCTTAAATCTTAATTCTTTAAACTGGGTGCATTATTTGCATAAAACGTGAGAAAAACAAACAATATACAGTGTGTGTTTACTAGTAGAAATATTCTCAAACATTATATCGCTTTCATTAAAATCCAAATGCATGGTCTTGATTCAGAATTGCTTGTGCTATGTTTACCAACGTATAACATGAAGGAACTAAAATTCAGTCTTATGTATGTCAGTTCAGGCACAAGGCTAACGGTTTATTTAAGTTTTCTAAAGGTATTGTCTTGTGCACATTTTTGAACTTTCTTTCCTAAGCTCTACGTGTAGTGTGTTCAAAGTCATGTAAAGTATTTTGTAATTCCCTTTGTCATGTCAGATATGAGAGAGAGGTTCGGTCTGGACCTGCTCCTGGACATTGGTTAGTTTTGTGTAAGACACAGCACCTTCCTCAAGACTGTCTTCCTTGTTGGCATGTTTTAAAATTCTGTCGGGTTTCTTTTTCTTCATTTCAGGCTTAGCAGATGGTGCGATGGGCAGAAGCCAAACCTAATATGGGACGAGTGAGCTAACTGTTTCCCTATGGCGTCTCCAAATGTGTTTGAACTGAGAAGTGTCACGGCCAGTTGTCACCACGGTCCCTCCCAGCCTGCTGCTTCAGGACCCCGGACAGCACCAAGCAGTGGCTTTGAAAATGCCTCTTTTCAGAGCGACGAGCAGGAGACGTCCTTCGCAAGCACCACAGCGCAGCCGACACATCAGGAGCCGATGTGCGGCGGCACCAGAGAGGAGCTCTCCCCGAGGTCTGAGGAGGACCACTGTGCAGAGCGTGATGGCCACTCCGTGGACTATGGCTTTGTCTTTGCTCTGGTGTTCCTTGTCAGTGGGATTCTGTTGGTGCTCATAGCTTACACGATTCCTAGAGAAGCAAAAGTTAATCCAGACTTTGTGTCGGCCAGAGAGATGGAAAAGTTGGAAATGTACTATGCGCAGCTTGGATCACACCTGGATAAATGTATTATTGCAGGTTTGGGCCTGCTCACTTTGGGAGGGATGCTACTTTCCGTGCTGTTGATGATTTCAATATGCAAAGGGGAGCTATATCGCCGGAGGACCTTTACCATTTCCAGGCGGCCCAGAAAGACTTACGGTTCAATTAACCTGCAAATGAGACAGATGGAGGCAGACGGCAGGCAGTCCCTGGTGGATGGCAACCCTGGTGCTCCAGCTGGCTCCTTGGCTGATGTTGAGGAGGCCAGTTAGGCCCCACCTATGCCAAAGGAAAATGAATGTTTTTCTAAATCCTTCAAGGGAATGGTAGTTGAATAGTACATGCGGGTCAGCTAATGGGATTCCAGGGTATTTCAGAACAAGGAAAGATCAAAATCAAATGGGTGAAACAAGGAAGAATCGTGCAAGGCGTCCCTTTTATAGCTAATGAATATCTGAACACACTAGCTAGCTGCAGTTGACATAAGACACACACACCAGCTGTATTCTGACACCTGTGCCCATTCAGTGCCATTCTGCAGTGTAAAAGAAAAGCACAATGCCACTCAGAAGCACCACTGGCCCTCAACTAGGGCATCTTCGTTAATACTGAAACACCTTTTCCATTGAGCTAAGGACAGAGTTCACTTCATTGAAGCGTTGAGAGGCAATTCTCTGACAAGTGGACAGCACATGTGCTTTAAACAGATTGTCACAAATGAGCCTGCATGAGTCCATCTTCCATCTTTTTAATCATGTTTTAGCGCAATGTGAGCTGAAGTGAAAAGGAAAATGGAGGCAAACACGAGAACATACAGTACAGTCCACGAAGGATGACAGCTTCAAACTACACTTGAACCAGACAATCACCACAGCAATACAAAAGCACGTAGTTACATAAATGATGTCATTTTGACCAGAGTGTAAGTAAGATAAGGATGGTGTCTTTTTGAACCCAACATTTACACTCACAATTGCCTCTGGGAACAGAGTTCAAATATATGAAACATGCACATCACACGGGTGGCACGGTGGCGCAGTGGGTACCGCTGCTGCCTCGCAGTTAGGAGACCTGGGATCGCTTCCCGGGTCCTCCCTGCATGGAGTTTGCATGTTCTCCCCGTGTTTGCGTGGGTTTCCTCCCACAGTCCAAAGACATGCAGGTTTGGTATGTGGGTGGGTGCGTGCCCTGCGGTGGGCTGGTGCCCTGCCCGGGGTTTGTTTCCTGCCTTGTGCCCTGGGATTGGCTCCAGCAGACTTCCGTGACCCTGTAGTTAGGATATAGCGTGTTGGATAATGGATGAACATTACACAAAATGAATGTGGCTATCTAATAAGTTCAACAGCTCATTGGTCTCTCTGCATGTGTAAAGACCTTTTAAGGAAGTGGAATTCTTCTTTGTTCCAGTTTTTAAAGGACAAAGGTAACTAAATAGGGAAAGCGAAAATCATAGTCAGCAAACGTTGAGAAGGAAAGCCAGCAAGAAAGAAAGTGGTCTTCGTTTGAAATAATCACTTAAAGATATTTTGGTGTCCAGAAGGTTAGCCACACATTGACATGTTCAGTTGTCTGAGGACAGCTTTGATAAATATCTGGCAAATTCTAAAGACGTTTTGATTGTTCCTCATAAAGTGAATTTAATTTTAATTTTAGTTTCAAATTTTAAATGAAATTGGGTTATAATACACTGTTAACTATACTGGTTCTTTAATAACACTTTACTGGGCTTTGTGGTTCCTTGT
This sequence comes from Polypterus senegalus, assembly GCF_016835505.1. Taxonomy (NCBI): domain Eukaryota; kingdom Metazoa; phylum Chordata; class Cladistia; order Polypteriformes; family Polypteridae; genus Polypterus; species Polypterus senegalus. The sequence goes on along the minus strand of NC_053167.1, from coordinate 5,796,239 downwards.
AGAACCATTGCTTGACAAAGAACCATTACATTCTGGGAAGGGTTCTCTGCACGTGAAATGTGTTCTTTAGTCTTTGTAAAACACTCCTATAATACGTGGACAAAACAGAAATCTGTAATGTACAGTAGGTGACCTAGCCGGATACTCACAGATCAACAAGACCCCAACTTAGCCTGTAGCACTGTATCCAGCAAGAGTCCTTTTAAAATCAGACACCCCACTGGAATTTGCAAATCCTGTTATAGGAATGGGCGGCATGGTGGCGCAGTAGGTAGCGCCACTGCCTCGCAGTTAGGAGACATGGGTTCGCTTCCCGGGTCCTCCTTGCGTGGAGTTTGCATGTTCTCCCCATATCTGTGTGGGTTTCCTCCCACAGTCCAAACACCTGCAGGTTTGGTATGTGGGTGGGTGTGTGCCCTGCGGTGGGCTGGCACCCTGCCTGGGGTTTGTTCTAGCCTTATGCCCTGGGATTGGCTCCAGCAGACCCCCGTGACCCTGTAGTTAGGATATAGTGGGTTGGATAATGAATGGATGGATGTTGTAGAAACACAAGAAACTTGACAAATGAGAAGTGACTATTCAGTCCATGAAGCTCCTTCATTTAGGTAAGAACTTAGCTGCCCCAATGTCTCATCCAGGTTCCATTTAAAGGTTGTCAGGGTTTCTGCTCCAACTACATGTTTCACTAATTTGTTCCAGATTCTCACAACTCTTTACATAAAGAGGTACTTCCTGGCTTTAGTCTTAAATTCACTTCCCCTTATCATCTGTTTCACAGTTATTTATGGAATCTGTTATGGATCTAACTAAATGAAGTTTCTTTCTGGATCATTCACATGGATGGTTCTTTTGGGAAACAAAAATGGTTCCCCTATGGCACTGCTCTGAAGATTTACTTTGGGCTGGAGGTAGGTACGGATTCTTAGGGCCGGTATATACTTGATGCTCAGAACACTTCAACACACGCATCATGGCTGCTACGCATTCTGGGCGCTCTTTTGAGGTGTCCTCTGAGGATGTCGTCAGAAAATAACACAACGTTACAGTACAAGCAAACATTTGGGTGGAGTGAACATTCAAGTTTTGGTACATAACGGCAGCATCGCTGTTTACTATCAATATCTCCATACTGACAAATATGGCTGCCAGAACAGCTGGCATCAAATTACCAGCTCTTTGCAAGTGGATGTGGAAATGTGCAAGTAAAATGGACGCAAATTTAACTCTTTGAGGGCTGAATATTTTTTCCAGTTTTCTGAAAAGCACACAAAACAATGGTTTCACACATAAATCAGCATAAAACACCTTTTGCCACCTGCCATGGCTGCTGTCGGTGCCCATTTGGTGCCTTTGGCAGCAGCAGCTGCACAGTGGCAGCTCTATGACCAGCAGGATTATGGGGTTGTTTGCTCTTCACTACTCCGGCACATGCAGGAAATCACGATCAAATCAACAAATCTACCTTTAAAGAGAGTCAAACTAAAACAGAACGTCACAGCTTACAGCGGATTATCATCCTCTACCCCTGAATTTCGACAAAAGTTGACATCCGCCCTAAAAGAGTTAAGATAGATACGTCCACGCAAAGCAGAAAATGTTCAACAATACCTTTGGGGATTTGGCAGTTGCAAGATAACACGGTGTAACGGCAAGTCGCATTGCAGCTCCATCAGCATCAATGTGCCTGCTTCGATGTTTGATGAATGGTTTAATACGGTGAAGCAAATCCTCAAATTTAAACGCTGACATGCAAATTTTTTCATGGTGTTTTTTGCCATTCATTTCTTGCTCAGGCAATACAAACATTGCATATTCTCCATCTTAATGACGCAATACGTTTAAAGGTCTCACATACCATCTTCCGTGTCGTTGTTGCCTTCTTTTTTTTTTTGCACCTTTGCAACAGCAACTCTCAGTGCCACCTGGTGGAATCTTCCAGATTTACATAAAGTACACACGCAAGTATAGTCAGTACACTGCTTTACACAGCAGCAGCAGCAGCATCCGCATGCGCACACGTCATGTAGTGTCAAGTATATCCCGGCCCTTACAAATGAGAGATAAGACAGTGGTCTCAATAGACTTCAGACTTGGTAACTCTCCCTGGCATGATGCCCTTTGGGCTCCAGTCTCTCTTGATGAAGTAAGACGTGCCTTTCCCTCGAGTACTCAGTAGCACTTCTCTCTCGAGCATTGACCTCTCGGTTAAAAGTAAGTGTACTGACTGGACAGGTGGCAGCAGTTCAAATAAAGAAATAGCATCAAGAGTAAAGGAAAGTAGAAACTAGCCAAGCACAACCACCGGGCGATTGAGACTTGAGAAAACAAGCTTAATGTGCGTAGCGAAACTCATAGTCAGAGGGTCAAGAACCAAAATACGCACGAAAAACGGAAAGTGGAAAGTTATGGCCAAAAAGACAGAAAAGATTTCATAACTAGGGACCAAAATGTTACACAATAATATCACTAAAGACTTTAACAAACCAGCAGGTGCACAACATACATTCATGTTCAGTAATGACGTCCAAAACACTCAAAAACAAATGTGAGCCGAGGATTCCTTGACTTCTAAAACATCGGTAACATAGCTTAAATTATTTTTTTGAGGTCAAGAAAAAATCGTGACAATCAGAAGGCTACTTGCTAGATGAAGACCTCTCTTTACACATCAAATTAAGAAAACTCTGACTTTAGAAAGAACCTTAGCACGTTCATATTTATACTGAATATATTATTAGAAGACATATCCAGATGTGAGAATGGACACCGGTCAACTGTTATATCAGATACAGAATGGGTTTGTTTAAAATGTGTAAAAAAAGAAAACGTTTGGAAGATACAAAGCTAATCAAACCTGTTACAGAAGACACATTTCATATACTGATACCTGCCTTTCATTACAAACACTTAAATAAGCTGTTCAGTTTCACAAAGTAGGCAACTTTAAACAACACTGGCACTGTGAGCACCGACATACAGACAATAGTGAACTGCTAAGTATGGCTGCTCCGTGGTGCCCTCTGCTGGCTGGTAAAAATGGGGAAATCTGCCCAGCTGTACAACACAAAACAGACAAACAACAACAGATTCTTGGTTTCATTATATCACCGGATAACTTTCTTTGTAACTTCATCCTAAATTTGAAAGCAATGAGGAATAAGACTACTTTATAGAAGTTTGTTAATAGACCGGACACATGGCAGCGATTGTGAGTGTGGCTGGCACAGAAATCAAGTGGCCACGCTTCCTTTTCACCCAATACATTTCTCACGACTGACAGACAGAATGTGAGCTGAGAGTGAAGGAGGAAAGCCTTTTGAAGAATCCTGAGTCTGAGGAGCACTTTTTCTTATCACGGTAAACTTTTAACAGCACAACTTTGTTCAGAACCCTTTATTTCTACGTGATGTGGACAGTTGCATGTCACTTCCTCACAGATTTTTGTGTTCTCAGTCACTACTTAGAGTAGATGCTGTCAAGTTTGGCCATCACTGCTGCACAAATCAAAGGATTTCCACGGGAATAATTGCTAGGAAGTGCACCATGTCTCTGACAACGTTTCATTTACAAGCTAAAGGAGATACGTTGGACTGCAAAGTGACTAAAACAGACATGCCACCTCCCCCTGTTAACAAAGAGAAAACAATTGAGTAGCCCCCCCAAACGTTAATATCTAGCAAGTTCTGTATCAAAATGAATTTAACAGAAAGTGCCCATTGAGGTAAACCAATAGCACAAGCTCTGCTCCTCACTCGCTCCACCATATATATATATATATACAGTATATACAGTATATATATATATATATACACATGACACAGGGCATGCACACCAAGCGTACCGCAGACTCTCGAGGTAATCGTCTTTCATGGCTTCACACTGGAGTGCCTATCTTTCGGTGATATCAAGGCTGTTAAGCTTCTGCTATCTGCCAGTTGTCTGCAAAATGACTTCTGCTTCTCTGGAAGCAGATAAAACCATCAAAATATGATTATGTACGCCAGTGAGCGTATGTGTGTGTGTGTGTGTGTGTGTGTGCGCGCTTCGGTTTTTATATGACAAGTGCACGTGTTTTTCTGTAGTACCTTTTGATGTTGGGATTTACATTGCAAGAGTTAATAGCCACCCATTTCCCATCCATGCTTCTTCATCCATTTGTCTACTCTGTTTTCCTTCCACGTAATTATACTTATTAAATATGCTTTTGTGTTTTCTCGTGGAGGTCTGAATTTATTTGTTTGTTTTTTTGAAATAATGGCCTTGCTTAGGAGACAAGAGAGAAAATAAAGAAGATCACTGTATTCACCTGTGCATTTTCTTCTGGGTATACTTTTGGCCAAACCTGTTTCTCCCAGGTGTGAAGGTAAGAGTCCTCTACCTCAGCCTGTAAACGATTGGCTCATATCATCGTTAACCAAAGCTGTTGACACTGATGTTCATTTAAAAACAGGATCACTTCGCAGTCCTTCAGAAGTTATGATGTGTCCTTGTTCTGTCAGCTTGAGCTGGGATCGTGGACACTGGGTTCAGTGCTAAAAATCTGTCCGTCTGTCCTGTGCTTATCTGCTGCCTCCTGGATGTCTTTTCATAGACTCTGACTGGACACCATAGCCCTTTTAAAATGGCCTCATTGGAGCAGGTCCAGGCTCAAGTTCAGTACATAGACAGATGGACCTCATCCTACTCCTGTGATAGTGCGGGTTGGCTCCATGCTCATAGTCCTGTTTGGGAGCCTCTTGAACCCGCTACCACTGATAACGTAGCCAGGTAAATGAGGACACATGCGCCTAGCAAGGGGTAGGTGCAAAATGTGAAGAGTGCCTTTATTTGTAATCTAGGGGTTGGTGGCAGAATTGGCATACCAGCCACCAAAAATAAACCTCACACTGCTCCATTCCATCTGAACTGGTGTGGTGCTGAGGTGTCACCCATTGCATGGCTGCATTCGGGTCCTAATCTGGATCCTGAGTTGGTTTGTAGTGTGGTGGGTCCGGCAATGCGTTGTATAAGTGCGTGCTCCTAACCTCCTCCTCCTCCTCCTCCTAACAATCAGTGTCCAAATCAATAGTGTTGTGCTACAAGTTCAATAAATAAATAATCCAGTAAAATGAGGTGTTCTGTGAAGGTCAAAAACAAGTCAATAAGTATTCCTTCAGAACATGACGTTAAAACTCCCAGGCAAGAAACTATCCTTTAAGATCCTTTTGTCATGGGTGCAACCATTTTATCCTCCCCTTATCTCTGTCTGGACCTTACAGAAGCAGGGGACCCTCAACTGACAGTCACAGCCGTCCACCTTCTACAGGTCCCAGCAGCGCTCCCAATTCAAACCTCTTATTACAAAGGCAACCATCCGTGGATCCCTCAGGGGTCCCCATCTGAGCCATCCCTGGACTTAAAGTGGTATGTCGTGCCAATGGGTTACTCTGGCTTCCTGATCTCTCAGGTGGAGTTGCCTTCTCCATCCCTTGGGCATTGACCACACGGTCCCCAAAAGGGGCTATCCCTCCGGTGGTCTGCTTCCTCTCTTTCTTCCTCTCCAGCTCTCACCCATTCCTGCCTTTCCCTCCATCCCTTTCTTAACCTTCATCCATCTTTTCCTTTTCTTTCGTTTCTCCCTCCCTTTTCTGTCCCATGCAGGTTTCTCTTATACCAACACTCCAAATGGGGTGTGAACGTGCCGCTCTCCCAGAGGAATTAATGCGGCACCTGACTGACAATCGCACTCGCATGTGCTCTCGCAATCAGCCAAGCACCCCCATATGTCTCTGGAGTGAAGCGCATTTGCACACCCACCCGCTCCCGACTGAAGCCTGCACTTTTACACTGCACAATTACTGATTTAAAATTAGTCATCTATTGCTGTGCCACAGCTTCACTATATTCTGGGATTAATAAAGTATCTATCTATCTATCTATTGTGGAAAACGTACCCCCAAACACAGACAGACTGACACCAGGATGTCCAAAGCACACTCTTTTATTTTATTTTTGAGCACCACAATGCCTTCTCTCACCAACTCTCTTCCTTTTTTTCTCTTTCTCTTCTTCTTTCTCTCTTTCTCTTTGACCTCCTTCCTCCCCCTCACAAGCTTCGTCTCCTTCCTCCCAACTCTGGATCGTCTACTAGAAGGAGGCGGCCCCTTTTATCATGACCCGGATGAGCCCCAGGTGCTCCCCTTGACGTCACTTCCTGGTGTGGCGGAAGTCTCAGGAAAGCACCTGGAAGCACTCCGGGTCTTCTTGGAATTATTTCCGGCAGCACTTCCTGGTGTGGCGGAAGTGCTGCCATCCAGGATTCCCTCACTGTCCGGGCACCCCCTGGCGGTGGCCACGTCCTCTCATGAGTGTCCCAGGACCCTCCTTGTGGCCCCCAAATAGGCCCGGGCGGCTGCCCTCTCGCAGCCGAGGAGTAATATTGTCCACGTCGGGGACTATCCAGGCGTCCCGGCCAGGCAGTGTCCCCAATCATCTATCTATCTATCTATCTATCTATCTATCTATCTATCTATCTATCTATCTATCTATCTATCTATATTATCAGTGTGCACTTTACCCATGGAGCCAATGCTTTGAATATTTATTACCAGTGATTAAATAAAACATAACATCTGTGTGCCCACACTTAAGTATTAATCTTTGGATTTTATTTTAATAACTTTACAAAAATCAATTCAAATTCGCTGCCTTACCCAGAAACACACTTTGTCTGTAAGGGCGGCATTTTTAAAAATAGGGCCACAAAATAATAATAAAGGGATCTTCTATCTCAACCCCAAAGCCAGGCCAGACCCACCTGGGCACACCTCAGAATAGGCTGTGGAGCAGGGGTCACCAAGTCCGGTCCTGGAGGACCACCCACCGTGTCTGCAGGTTTTCATTCTAACTCTTTTTTTAACGCGTGCCCTGCTTGTGCAGTAAATTAACTTCTTTTGAATTCATTTTAATTGAATTGCTTTTTTAAGATTTGTTCCCCTGAATTTCTTTATCATTCCTCTGAAATACTTCATTTATTTCCTTAAATGGCACCCAAATAGAAATGAAATGTGAAGTGAGGAAGCCAACAGAAGACCAACTGAGTCAAGGCCTCAAACTGCAACCAATTTCACTCCAACCAGCTACTTAATCAGTTGCTGATTCTTGTCGTTAATTAAACCCGTTCTTTAATTCCATGGCTTGTTGCTGCTTTCGTGGTGCATTAGCAGACATTTCTGAAATTGTTGATTTTCTCTCTCTAAGAGCTCTGTTAAAATATTTTGTGGACCTGAGCAGATCGACATTCCTGTACCTTCATCTTTCTTTATTTTCAGATATTGTATGATGAACACAGTTTGCTGGTCATGTTTTGGCTCATTTTATATCTCATTATTGTTTGGCTGCTAATTAAAGAAAAAGAAACAATTAAGGGGCCTGAGTCTTCAAGAACAAGTCATTTAAAATGAGTTCAAAAGAAGTTAATTAGCAGCAAAAACAGGTCACTCATTAAGAAAAGGGTTAGAATGAAGACCTGCAGCCACGGTGGTCCCCCAGGACTGGAGTTGGTGACCCCTGCTGTGGAGGACAAATCATGCAAACAATAGAGAGAGAAGATGAAAGAAATACTTAGTTGAGTTTTTAATACTACAACAGGAGCGGGCATCTTCTCTGAGGCTCAGGTTTTGTCCTTCCCACTGTATCCGGCTCAGGAAAAAAAGGCCAAAGGCTGAATGGGCAGACAGCCATTAAGAAGAAAGCATTCATATGTTAGTCGTGAAGACCCGGTAGGTAGCACCCACATTGGAGCTCATCTCTTTGAATCACTTTATTCAGATTTCATTTGCAATACCAGTCTTGTAACCCATACAACATCCAAAACCTCCCCTTTATCTCAGTCTTCTACTCAGAACTCGCAGTATTCAGACCTTCAGCTCCAAACTTGTTTTCTAGTGGTTTTTCCCTGGATGTTTGCTTTTCAAATAGGCCTTGTTCTGCAGCTCATGTTGTGCCTCATTTAAACGAATTATAGCTTGCACTGGGGATGTAAGTGTGTAAATGTGGCTAAATCAAAGTGTAAAAATATACAAATAGATAAAAAAAAAATGATATATGGTGGCACAGCTGTTTTAAGCATAAATCACAGTTCCATACTAGCTACTAATCATACAGGGGTGGGCAAAAATAGGCCGTGAGTGCTTGAAGAACAAGAGTTTATTCTTGCATTATTTATTTACCAGTAACGACACACTTCACGAATCCACTTGACTTGAGCTTTCCTAGATTTCATCCTCTTTTTCTGTATGTTTAGCATTCGTTTGCTCAGAGGTTGATGCACCTGCCGCTTCCTGAGCTGCTCTTCTTTTCTCCACCCTAGCGGCCCGCTGCTTCTCTTCTTTCGTCTGCATCTTTTTGCGTTAAAACTGATTAAGTCAGTGTTTGTGTTGCAATTACTTAGTAGCATCCATCCATTGTCCAACCCGCTATATCCTAACACAGGGTTCTGCTGGAGCCAATCCCAGCCAACACAGGGCGCAAGGCAGGAACAAATCCCGGGCAAAGCGCCAGCCCACCTCAGATTACTTAGTACATTTTCTTTAATTTTTCACTTAAGCTGGCACTTAAGTCTTAACAGTCAAGCATTTCTATCAGAGTTACTTGGATACCTCCAGTACATGTATTGCGTCAACATTAGTTTAAACTGGATGACTCTTAGGGTGGTACGGTGGCACTGCTGCTTTGCATGTCCCATGTGACTCTGACAACAGATACCTACTGTTTCCAAGAAAAATAAATCAACATAGTATCATCCGAATTCTGAGAGACCTGCAAATTCCTGTTATTGAACAATAATGTTATATACTTTGTGGTCTAAGGCCGGCTTGTCATCTCGGCCAATACCCCCAGGCCGCCAGATGGAGCTCTCCCTGCAGCATGGAGGTGTCCCAGATGCCAGCAGGGAATCATGGACTATGGAGTTTTCCCTTACAAACCTGCTGGATACCCCAGGGGCCAACAGAGGACGCTGCAGGAAGGCATAGAGAGTCATATATGCCCTATAACCCGGAAGTGCATCATAGGCAGAGCGACAGCAGAAGTGACGTACATCCGGGATGAAGAAAGGGACTTTTTTTCTGACCCGGAAGTGATAAGGATCACATGAACTGGGGATTGGAACACTTCCGGGTCAGGGACTTTAAAAGGACTGTGACAGCTGCCAGAGGACGAGCTGAGCTGGGTGGAAAGGTGGCAACGCGTCTGGGAGTTGGAGGATTGTTTATTGTAGTATTGTGGTTTATTTAATGAGTATAGTGGTGAAGAGGGTGCTTTGTGCACTGAATATTATTAATAAAGTCAACATTTGGACTTTTACTTGGTGTCTGACGTTTGATCGGAGGGTTCAAGGGAGCGATAGCACCCCCGATCTGTCACAACTTCCATGACAAAGCTATGGAGTATCAGAGCCTATTCATGAAGCAGAATGCAGTCCATGGATATGTCCATTGGTAAGTACCTTCACTCACACCGGGCTAATTTAGAGTTACCAGTCAGCAAGATTGACTTGCCTGTATTATTGATTACCCGTAACGGTGCACTGCACGAATACACCTGACTTGACCGTTCCTAGTTTCCATCCTCTTTCTCTGCACATTTGTCATTTGTTTGCTCAGAGGTTGATGTGCTTGCTGCTTCCTGAGCAGATCTTCTTTTCTCCACCCTGATGGCCCACTGCTTCTCTTCTTTTGCCGGCGTCATATCTCGTTAAAACTGATTAAGTCAGTGTTTGTGTTGCGATTACTTAGTACGTTTTCCTTAATTTTTCATTTAAGCTGCCACTTAAGTTTTCAATCTGCCTCAAGAATGATTTAAGATGTGAAGAGGTAGGGGAAGTGACAGAAAAGGTGGTAGGGAATGAGAATGGCGCCCGTAGGCGTGTGCCACATGGCCACCGCTGAGAGTTGATTCTACAATAAAATAAAATACAAATAAAAAGAGGAATAACCTTGGAGCTCAATCATCACCCCGAAAGTGGATAGTAGACATCACATAGTAGATGTGTACCAAATTTCAGGTCAATAGTTTAAACGGTTTGCGAGCTACAGGTGATTTAAAATCCTGGACAGACAAACGGACTGCCATGGTAGCGTATTATATATGAAGATTTGTATTATTTGTCTTCTTCTTCTTAAAGCTATAGTGTCAATAAAGTTATTGTAATAATCATAACCTGCATGTCTTTTCTTCAACTGAACCACCCTAAACCAACTTTTGCCCACCCCTGAATATGACGCACACTGCTAGATTGGTTAAGGTTAGCCCATCAAGCATCTTCATAGAACTTGGCAGTAAGGACACTGATGAGAGTTTCAAGTGATGTTGTTAACACTTTGGTAAACACTTCACCACTCTTAATAAGAAGTGTGACCACAAAACCACTGAGAGCAGATTGATTGGGCCTGACTAGAGCTCGTCCCGATCGACCTGTGTTCGATAAAGTGGGCTCAGAAATGAATGGATGGTCCTTCTTCAGCCACAGGATCTCTCCGAGCATAATGGCTCAGCTATTAAGCACAACACAATGAGTTCAACAAGTTGTTTGTTCTGTTAGAAAATATTTTTTGAAATACAATTACACAATGTTCTGTATATACCGGAACATAATATGCTTCAGAACTGAAGAGATGATAAAAGAAACTAAAGTATCAAAACTTGACAAGCCATAAATAGATAGACAAACAATTAGAAATGCACTATATGCTATAAGAAGGACATTTAACTTTTCATAGAAGCTCAAGAAATATTATGACAAGTAAGAATAAGAAACCCTGAAATACACAGAGGAGTTAAAAAAGAGAAGAAAACTTCAGACCTAGTAAAAGATATAAAGAACAGTCCCAGTCCCAGTCCCAGTATGGCATTATTCAGCCATATTGTTCTTGGTGTAAAGGAGGCCCAGTGGTGTTTCTTGACAAACGTCTTCTGACTGATTTGTTGGCTTATAGTCCTCAGTGTTAGTGTGTCATGGCATGGAGAGGATGTGTAGCATTGTTCATAGTGACCAGCAGTTTTACTTTCATTTTCTCCCCTGCTTCTACCTCCAGCATCCCACATCTGATTCTTCCTTCTTATTCAGTTTTCTGCTTTGGTGGGCCTCCCTTGAAGTGATGTTACTGGTCCAACACACTACAGCGTATAAAGTCACACTGGCTATCTCAGGGTTGTGGAACATGCAAAGGATACCATTACTCACAATAAAGGAGCACAGATTTTACTCTACCCTTATCTTTTATGATGTGGACTTCCATATTTGCAAAAAGTGCACCACCTCCACATCCGCGTTTTGGTGCAATCTAAGTCATTGATGAGCATTTGGTTGATGTTAAGTTGTAGACAATTCTGTTTGCACCAAGAAATAAAGTTCTCCACCTGACTATCCTACTCTGTCGTGAAAGAAAAATTAACTGCTTGCAAGCTACTAAGGGTTAATAGCTGACAAAGCCGTTTTGCTGTAACGGCAGGTTATTCATACAGGCGTGTGTCATAAGACAGGGTGCAGTAAGCTGACATAGGACAACTTCCAGTATGTTTAGGAACGCGTCTATTTGACACAAGAAGATGACCTTTCCTTCTTTAGGGTCTATCTGACAAGTAAAAAAAAATAGAAACAGATGACCCATTAGTGTAATAAAATAAAATGCTTAAGTAAATGATATTATGTTTTTTTGATAAATACAGGGAAGGGGGAGGAAGAAGAAAATATAAAAAGCCGATTGAAAAAGGGAACTTTGCTCTTCTGCCTTGCAACGCATGAATCCAGGTACTCATCTGTGACTGAATAAAAAGCTGATTGATTTGAACTATTCCTGTCTTCCTCTGAGGTTTCTTCCACACTGTCGCATCCCCTTTATCAATATGCCCCATAAGTGCAGAATCATCTGAGAATTTCTGCAAGTGATGTGACCTCTGAGGTGTACAGAGTGAAGAGAAAAGGAGACAGGCCTGTTCCTTGTGGTGCTCCAGTGTTGCTCACATCAGAGCCGCAGTCCTTGAGTCTCACAAACTGCGGTCTGCCTGAAAGGTAGTCCATTATCCAGGACACCACAGGCTCATCCACCTGCATATCTTTGAGTTTACTCCTTAACAGGGATGGCTGAATGGTACTGAAGGCACTGGAGAAATCAAAAACCATAATCCTCGTAGTGCTGCCAGCTTTGTTCAAGTGAGAATAAGCCTTGTGGAACACAGATAGTTAATTGTATCCTCCACTCCAATCTTTGTCCGATACTGCAGTGGGTCTAGGTGGTCTACCACAAGAGACCTCATATAGTCCAGGACCAGCCACTCAAAGATCTTCATGATGTGAGATGTAAGCACCACTGGTCTGTAGTCATTAGGTGAAGAGTCGCCTGCCCTCTTTGAAACAGGAACAATGCAGGATGTTTTCCACAGCAGCAGAACTTTCCAGAACCTTAGAGACAGACTGAATAGATGACAGAGGACACCACAAAGTTAGTCAGTATGGGTATTAAGAGTTCAAGGATCGACACTATTTGGTCCCACAGCTTTTCCTGTGTGTAGCCTCTTTAAATGATCTCTTCACTTGGCCATCAGTTCTGGAAAAGAAGTTGTAGGTGGATTATGGATTGTAAGAAGAAGATGGTAGTGGAAATAGAAAAATCTATTAAAACTTGGTTCTGAGTGTTAGTTTTGCCCACATTCCCTTCCTGATCCCAAGCTCTGGAGTGCTAGAGTCCAGTAATGACATGCAGTCCACTCCAAACACCTTCCTCAACTCAACGCAACTCAACTCAACTCAATTTTATTGCCATTCATCCACATACATAGTATTTGATTGAACGAAATTTTGTTCCTTACAGTCTGCAGTGCATAGGCAAAACAACATACTCTACATTGAACACACACCATAACATTTCCAAAACGAGTGCAACAATACAATGTAAGAAAACAAAAGACGCAGGACTACACAGCTTGAACAGTGAGCCGGACTCTCTCTTCTGTCTCTCTCCCGGTGCTTTTCCTCCTAACCTTCGTTCCGTCCTGCATCTTTGCCCCTCCTCTTCTCTTGCTAACCAGTCCTTTTTTCTTCCTTTTTTCCTTCTCTCTTTTCTTCTCCCCCCTTCTCAGCCCTGCAGGCTCCTCTTATTCTCAGCTACCTAACTAGATGCAGGTGCGAGGTACCAGTTCCTCTGTAGCACCATTGAGGTGCCTGACCGATCCGTCCACCCCTTCATGTGCCTGCCAGCCAGCACCTCAATTAACCGCACTCATGCGCACCCACACCCAATCAGAACCTGCCCCTTTTTGGGCGTGATTATTTACTTCAAATAAAAACTGACCACTCGCTGCTTCGCCACAGACCCAGTATTCCACAAAAGGTCACTTTCAAAGCTAAAGTACAAACCCATAGTGCTCTTCTCTAAGCTACTGAGAATAAGATGGACAGAATTCTATGGCTGCAGAGATAGAGTGCTTGCTGTCTGTCTCGTAAAATGTTTAAAATTTAAAAAATGCATAAATATTACTGCTGTAAATAAATTCTATCTTAACTTTATCATTTACACCACCTGACAACTAGCATAAAAAGGACACTTTCGGAATCTCTGAAGCTTATTTTTTTTAAGTTGACACTAAAAAAAGATTTAGAAGTATAAAAAAGAAAATACATTTTCAAAATATGGCAATGTCTGTAATGCAGAACAAGGAAACACAGCATGGCGTGACAAAAACTATGCTGCCTGGGGAGTACTGTAATTGGGATTAAAGTAATCGGAGAGTGAGCCACTGCACCACCATTCCACCACCTTCATGCACACACGCTGAACAATTTTATGAAAGTGAAGCTTAGGAATGCTGGCCAGGTAAGCTGTCATCTGCTTGAGTGGCTCACAAAGGTCAGGCGTTCTGATTCAGGATGCCACCCGGTATATCCATTTACACTCAAAATGGAGTGCTTTGAAATCTGAGATCTTCCTCTTGTGTGTGAAGGCTCTGCACAGCCTCCACCCCCTCAACTTGACTTCCTCTTGCGGCTCTGATTTGACCTTCCCGACTGTAAGCGTTCACTCGCACTCTGAAAACGTGCAGCTAAGTGTCAGTAATGGCAGGAGCAGCAACAAGAAGAGCAGAGGTAATCCTGGGACGTCTTTCCTGATTTGTAGTCGCTGCTGGATTTAAAAGGTGAAAGGATGGATGCTTTGTATTTCACATATTCTGTAACCAGGTCACCGGTGAGTGCGTGACCTATTTTTTTCTTTTTTTTTTTTCCACATCAGCTGATTAAAGCACACCAGTGCCCTAGTCTATGAAAAATCATACATGCTAAACTAGTGGAAGAAAAGCAGGGTGGGCTGAAGTGTGGATTGTCAGTAAGGATTAAGTTCTGCTGCCACAAGTCTCTGGAGTAGAAGCAACTGCCTACTATCAGCTAAAGAAAGCGGGGAACTCTCGCTCCGCTCGACATGCAACATTATCCTTCTGAGGCTCCAAGGGGAGCTGCACTAAACACTTCATCCATTCTTCTTATCCTGTTTAGTGCAATACAGTGTTAGAGAAAGAGTGACTCTGTGTGGCTGAGAGCAATACGGGAACAGTCTGTGGCAAAGACTGCAACAACAACATTTATGTCTATAGCACATTTTCATACAAATGATGTAGCTCAAAGTGCTTTACAAGATCAAGAAAGAGAAAAAAAAGACAAAATGTAAAAATAATATTAGGCAATACTAATTAACATAGAATAAAAGTAAAGTCAAATGGCCAAGGAGGACAGAAAAAACAAAATCTGCAGGGGTTCCAAGGCCACAAGACCACTCAGCCCCCCTCTAGGCATTCTACCTAACATCAATGATCTCAATCAGCCATTATTGTATTCAGGGTTCACATGGAAGAACTTGACGATGACGGTCATGTGGACTTCTGGCCTTCAATTCATCAATGTAGGGACATCATGGTGCTTTGATCAGGTGGTGGTGGCGCAGAACAGCAGAGAAGGTAGGGGTTAGTTTGGATTGCGGAGTCACCATGAATGATAACGATTATCAAAATGCTCCTCTGTATTAGCCTGGCAAATTTCAAATGGTAAGCTATTGCAGATTTTAGGTGCATAACAGCAGACTAAATACAATTTAGTGGAGTCATATTGAAAAATGGCGCAAATATTTCTCATGCTGTATCTACAGTTCCTTAGCTAGCAAATCCTAACACGATGACTTTAACATAGGAGGGTAAACTAAATAGTAAAAGCAATTTGTAAATGACATGGTAGCCGCAACGCACAGAAGATGACACCACACATCACATTTGTGATGACTTATGGGTACTGCAGCACTCTACAGTTTGTCTATTTGAAGCCAAAGTCAATTGGACACTCCACTACAGGATTGCACCAGGGTTGAACAAGGCACTATAATGAGAATTCTTTGGGCCCAGGGAGTAAAACCTGTGTGGAATGTGGCCCGGACACAGACAGACGGACAACGGTTTGTCACCAAGCACACACATATTTATTATATACAATATTTACAACAGTTTATAAGTCCATGCACAAACCCAGTGCCTCCAGTACCAGTCCTGTGCCTGTCTTCTGGCCACCTCCACTCCTCTCTCCCTCCAGACTCCCGTCTACTTCCACCCGACTCTTGACTCCGAATGATGAGAGGTGGCCCCTTTTATAGCAGCCCGGATGGGCTCCAGCTGCTTGCCGACACTCCTCCGCGGACACTCCCCTATGTGGCGGAAGTGCCGGCTGCGCACCCAGAAGCCCTCTGGGTGTCCCCAGTCTTCTTCCCCCCAGCACTTCCTGGTGTGGCGGAAGTGCTGAGGACCAGGGCTCTTCTGGCACCGGGGCGCCCCTGGGCGGTCCCCAGTGCAACCAGGGCAGTCACCCCCTCGTGGTCTGGAGGAGGCGCAAGCCCTCCTCCGGTCCTCCTGGGCGTCCTGGCTGGGTACCACCCCCAGCCGTCCGCCACACCTGTTAAAACTCACCAACGGATGCTGGCTTGTGCAGATGAGTTAGCTGTTTGTTAACCCATCTTGCACCAACTTTACAATATACCAAGTTATCATGCACTGTGGTACGTGCAGATCCATAACTGATATCCAGATGTGCAGCAACAGCAGACAATGTAATTCATCAATCTTCTCTGCAGAAGAACTGCGCCATGTTGATGTGGTCTTGAGTGTCATGTTGATGGTTGACCAGGTCGAGCTTCATCGGTTACATTTGTTTTTCCCACTTTAAACCTTTCTGCCCATTCATAAACATTTTGTTGAGTCCTGCTGCTTTCACTTCCGTACTGAGACAACATCCTTCGGTGAATTCCAGCAGCTTGCACTCCTTCTGCCCAAAGAAATCTCACTGTGGTGCGTTATTAAACAATGGTATAATCCCACAGTGGAGTGTCCATGTTCATTTGACCTGAAGACACCTGAAAGAAAGCAGAACAAGTTACAAGGCATCCAGAGCCATTCTCTGTCCCCATACATGTTCTCTCAATGCACCGGACTCACATCTCAAGAACAGACAGAGTGAACCGTGACAATGACTTGCAAGGATCCATAATCAAGTTTTTATTTTGACTTTGTCATTATTTAGCCATGTGGCATGGTGGCACAGTGGTAGCAATGCCAACTGCACAGTAAGGTGGCAGGGGTTTGCTTCCTGGGATTTTACTTTATTGAGTTTACATGTTTTCACCATGTCTGCATGAGTTTCCTCTTGGTGATGTGGTGTCCTCCCACAGTCCAAAGACATGCATGATAGGATAATTGGCAACACTAAATTAGCCATAGGAGTTTGGTTTGCGTGTGTCTGTTCACCCTGCGATCGAGCGTTGTCCTCTCCAGGATGTGTTCCTTTCCTGCCTGGTGCCCAATGCTAACTGGCTTTGGCATGTCATGATATGATATTATGCTGGCCAGAGGTGCAGCATGCAGACTGGTTTAAGGATCACACAGTTATTTGGTGAAGTCATGGTTGACTAAATGTGTGACCCCTGGAAATGGAGTATTTTTTATGATGACTCCTTTATATTTTAAAACTCTGCCTTATTTCATTTCAAATACTTTCCAAGTTTCCAAGTAATACTTGTCTTCAGTCTTTGTTTACATGTTCTCACAAAAATTAAAGGAACACTTTGAAAACACATCAGATCTCAAAAGGAAAAAATCCTGCTATGTATCTCTACTGATATGGACCTGGTATTGTGTTAGGAACGAAAGGACGCTACATCATTTGATGGAAAAGAAAATAATCAACGTACAGAGGGCTGAATTCAAATCAAAGTGAAAAAATGATGCGGCAGGCAGGCTTGTCCGTTTTGCCAAAATTTCATTGCTGTAACTCCAAATCGCACTCAGTAATTTGTATGCAACCACCAAGTGACAATGTTGGGGAGGTGGTGGCCTGTTCTTAATGAGATGATGGATGGTGTCCTTTGGGATCTCCTCCCTGATCTGGACCAGGGCATCTCTGAGCTCTTGGACAGTCTGTGGTGCATCCTGGCGGCGTCAGATGGACCAAAACATAATGTCCCACCCAGAGGTGTTCAGGCGAGTGAGCTTGGGGGCCAGTAAATGGTATCAATTCCTTCATCCTCCAGGAACTGCCTGCATACTCTCGCTACATGAGGCCGAGCATTATCGTGCACCAGGAGGAACCCAGGATAGGGTCTGACAATGGGTCCAAGGATTTCATCCTAATACCTAATGGCAGTCAAGGTGCCTTTGTCTAGCCAGTAGAGGTCTGTGCGTCTCTCCATGGATATGCCTCCTCAGACCATCACTGACCCACCACCAAACTGGTCATGCTGAACGATGTTACAGGCAGCATAACGTTCTCCATGGCTTCTCCAGACCCTTTCACGTCTGTCACATGTGCTCAGGGTGAACCTGCTCTCATCTGTGAAAAGCACAGAGTGCCAGTGGTGGACCTGTCAATTCTGGTATTCTATGGCAAATGCCAATCAAGCTCCACGGGGCCAGGTGGGTAGTGCGCACAGGGCCCACTAGAGGACATCGGGCCCTCAGGCCACCCTCATGAAGTCTGTTTCTGATTGTTTGGTCAGAGACATTCACTCCAGTGGCCTGCCCGCTGGAGGTCATTTTGTAGGCTCTGGTAGTTCTCATCCTGTTCCTCCTTGCCCAAAGGAGCAGACACCAGTCCTGCTGGTGGGTTAAGGCCCTTCTACAGACCTGTCTAGCTCTCCTCAAGTAACTGCCTGTCTCCTGGAATCTCCTCCATGCCCTTGAGACTGTTCTGTGAGACACAGCAAACCTTCCGGCAATGGGAGGCATGTATTGATGTGCCATCCTGGAGAAGTTGGACTACCTGTGCCACCAACCTCTGTGGGGTCCAGGTATGGCCTCATGCCAGCAGTAATGACACTGACCATAGCTAAATGCAAAACTAGTGAAAAAATAGATGAGGAGGGAAAACTGTCAGTGGCCTCCACCTGTTAAACCATTCATTCCTGTTTTGGGGGTCGTCTCATTGTTGCCCCTCTAGTGCACCAAAGCAGCTGAAACTGATAAACAACCCCCTCTGCTATTTATCTGACAGATCAGTAGCCCAGAAGTTTCACTAACTTGATGTATTATATATATATGAACTCACTGAACAAATTATTAGGAACACCTGTACACCTGCATATCAATGTAATTTTCCAATCAGCCAATCATGTGGCAGCAGTGCAATACTTATAAAATATATATTCAGATACAGGCCAGGAGTTTCAGTTAATGTTCACATCAAACATCAGAATGGGGAAACAATGTGACCTCGGAAATTTGATTGTTGGTGTCAGACTGGCTGGTTTGAGTATTTACTGTATGTAACTGCTGATCTCCTGGAAATTTCACAAACAACAGTCTCTAGAGATTATCCAGAATGGTGCAAAAAAGAAAATAGAAAACAAAAAACATCCATTGAGTAGACGTTTTGCATAACGGACACCCCTTGTTGAGGAGAGCGGCCTGACTGGTTTGAGCTGACAGAAAGGCAAGTGTAACTCAGATAACTCAGATAACCATTCTGTACAGCTGTGGTTAACAGAAAAGCATCTCAGGATGCTCGACACATCAAACCTTAAAGTGGATGGGCTACAAGAACAGAAGATCAGGTCGGGGTCAACTCCTGTCAGCCTAGAACAGCAAGGTGAGGCTGCAGTGGGCACAGACTCATTAAAAATGGGCAGAAGAAAACTAAAAAAATGTAGCCTGGTCTTGATTTCAAGTGAGAAACATAGAAGGAGGTTTAGAATTTGGTGCCAACAGCATAAATCCATGAACCCAACCTGCATGGTATCAGCAGTCCAACCAGTGGTGATGTAGTAATAATGTGGGGAATGTTTTCATGGCACACTCTGGGCCTGTTAATACCAGTCACTGCTTGAATGCCACGGACTATCTGAGTATTGTTACTGACCATGTGCATCGCTTCATGACCACAATTATCCCATCTTCTAATGGCTATTCCAATGTAATAACATACCATATCACAAAGCAAAGTCCTCTCAAACTGGTTTCGTGAATGTGACAGTGAGTTCCGTGTTCTTCAATGGCCTCCACAGTCAGCAGATCTGAATCCAATAAAACACTTTTAGGATGTGGTGTGATGGGAGACTCACAGCATGAAGGTGCAGCTGACAAATCCTCTCAAATCGTGTGATGCAATCATGTCATCATGGACTAGAATCTCAAAGGCAGTTTTACAACATTTTGTAGAATCCATGCCACAAAGACATGGGGTTGTTTTGAGAGTAAAAGAAGGCCTACCCAGTATTAGTATAGTGGTCTTAAAAATTTGCTCAGTGAGTGTACACATTTAGCAAAGGCCCTTATCACAAAGCATTTCATAGACCAATCAATATTACAGACCAATATTGAGGGTACAGACTGAAGGGCAGAAGAGTACAGCAGTAGAACAAATTGGTGTCTCACAGCTCCAGAGTTCTGGGTTCAAATCAGTGTTTACATGGACTCTGCTCATTTTCCCTGGTTCTCCCAGTGTTAGTGTTGTCTTTAAGTGTATAAAATGACATCCCTAACTTCCTTAATCTAAATCATACTCAACAAAGTCTATCCCAAGGAAAGGCAGGAACAACCCTGGACAGGGTGGTTGTGTAACGTAGGGGGCCATTAAAACCTACACTCTCACTTGGCCAAACTAGAATTCCCTAATAACCTCACACATAAGTACAAGTAGTTCGGATATGAGAGGAACAAACTACAGCACCTGAAGAAAAAGAATGTGTTAAGATACATTTTAAAATCTAAGGTTAGAGTGAGGGTCACATTAGGAGAACACAAGCCTTGTAAATGTCCTGATGCCCTAAGCTTTGAACTGAACTGGATGAGCAAGTCAGATAATGAGTGGATGGACATACACCCTCAGCTAAACGACAAAGACAGCAGAGGAAACGTGGGGTCAAAAGGAGCTCACATACATGCCAGGTAATGTTGGTTCCAGCTAATCTGAAAAGGAGCTTACAAGATGAATGAAAGGAAAATTACAATAATGGCAGGCAAAGTAACAGATGAACTGATACATTGAAGGTGCAGAGTAAGTATTCCTGACAGAAGATGGCATGATTTCATGAAAGCCTCTGAATGTTTACATGCATTTAAGGATCATCTTGCTAAATTCCTGGTCATCTCTGTGGAAGGAATATTAGATCTTAATGACATCAAGGCAAGACTTTGGCTGACTCCTTACCTTGACCGGCCACTATACTACCAAGACTTATTCCTTGGAGGTTTCTTGCTCTAATAACAAGCCATACTCCTTACAAGTTGTCTCACTTTTCCTGAAACGATTAAATAACCAGAAAACAGTAACAGATAAGTAAAATCAAATATAGATATATTGAAAATTGAAAAGACAAACAAATATTTAAAATTATATATATGTGCACGCAAAACACTACTATGCCAAAAACACCAGTTACAAATTACTATAAAAGAACACGAATATACAAATATTTACATTGAATCCCCCCTTGCACCTAAACAATAAACAAAAACACGTAACACAAATACAAATACCGATTAAACACAGCAATTGAAAACATGGTGAAAGTGAGTCCAAAATAAAGTCTGGCGGTATTGATACTGGCTGTAGTGTATTGCCCTCCTTCCTGAAAACAAAACGACCTCACCGTGAAAAGTCCTGGCAATGGCTGCTATGAATCCAAACTCCGGGGTTTCTCAGCTCGGGCTCTCATGATGTTCAATCAGTGGTTGAAAAAGCAAGCATTGGAATGATGCAATAAATGGCAGTGATGAATTTGAAAAGGATCGGGTAAATTGTCTCCTCTCTCTCTCTCCTCGCCTCTCGCTCCTCTTTTTTAAATACAAAATGTCCCGGATGTAACTGGTGAGTTAACAGGTGATTTCCATCTCGGGGCTGCGGTCTTTCTCCGTCATTCTTCTCCTCTTCACTTACGGGGACAACATTCACTGACGCACATATAACGGACAGTAAACGGGACGGTGAGACGAAACGCACTGAGCACAAACATAGAACATACTATTATTATGTAGCCCTGCTACAACTTGGCAGATCTTGTTCAACTGTACCCCCTCTGGATACTCCAGCAGTACAGCCTGCCATCCATTTACACCTCATAATGCTGTGGGGTGGAGGCATTGCTGGCCCTGTATGAGTGAGGGTGGGTGGCCCTGTTACATCATCAGTGCTGCTGGGATAGGTTTTCAGCAACAATCAACTGGATAAGCAGATTTGAGAAATGAACAGATGGATGGAATCATAGAGTTCTTGTATAGTTTATGGACTGAATCTCACCCGATTCGGACTCACCCGGGTGATTTTTACTCCAGGACTACTTCCAGCAGGTCAGCACTATAGCCAAGAAGCACTTCTGGGTCAGGTAGAACCTCCACCTGACAGGACAGCCTCCTCCCAGCAGCTTCCATTAGCAACCCCCATAGAACCGGGGCCTCGTGTATAAAGGTGCGTATGCTGCATACGCCCGTTTCCACGATCACATTGAGATGTATAAAAACTAAACTTGGTGTAACGTTACGCACATTTTCACAGCAGCTTCACACCATGCATACGCATATTTCTGCTCAGATTTGTAAGCTGGTGGCACCAACCTTTAAAGCAGTGCTACTGTTTCTACGTGGTCTCCCTTTCTTTATTAGATTCACATCAATGATGCGGGCTTTAGCAAATCCACAAAAATTAACTGCATATCGTTTACAGATTTATAGCACTTGATTGTCATCAATCTGTAACAATAAAATGGTGCACGGAATGGCCAAACTATTCCAACTTACATAGCCTCTTAGCAGTGTTAGAAGACATCACAAATGGAAGAATTAGAAGAGGGTGCACATTTAGAGATCATACTGATTTCTTGTCCCATGATGATGACTGGCTTCAATTTAGATTTCTTCTTGGCCCTGTGCGCTGAACTGGCGCTGGCTTTACAACGGCAGACATTTAGGAATTGAGCTCTACCTGCTCCTTTGCAAGTTCTGTCCACTCTCGGGTTTTTAGCCACAGAAGCTTTTCAACGTGAACTGGCTGACCGATTGGGTGTTTCACAAACATCACTAGGCCAGCTGTATAGGATGGTATTATATTCCTGTCATCTAGGTGTATAAAATTTCCTTACACTGTGCTTGAACTGGGAAACATCAAAGCATAATTCACAGCAATGTCAGGTTTTCCAAATGTAATCAGAGAGGTCGACTGCACGCACATTGATATAAGGGCACCTTCAGAGAATGAATTTGCTTATGTAAATAGAAAGCACATCCACTCCATTAATGTGCAAATTATCTGTGATCTGAAAATGCAACTCATTACTATTGTGGTGAGATATACTGTATATGTGTCTCAGTAATTATTGCAGCAACTCGCAGCTCAAACGGTGTGAAGCCTGGAATTCCGCAACTTTCTCCAGTTGTGTTGACACTCAACGGTGGGATGCGACTCGTCTTTTCACATCGACTTCGATATCTGACCAATTATTTTTTTTTATTATTATTATTATGGGCACTGTGTGACTTTCTGAACTTAGATAGATAGATAGATAGATAGATAGATAGATAGATAGATAGATAGATAGATAGATAGATAGATACTTTATTAATCCCATTCACATAATCCAGCAGCAGTATACTGATACAAAGAAACAATATTAAATTAAATAGTAATAAAAATGAAAAAAATAAAAATAAAATTAATGTTAGCATTTACTCCCCAGGGTGGAATTGAAGAGTCGCATGTGTGGGGGAGGAACGATCTCCTCAGTATGTCAGTGGAGCAGGACAGTAACAAAAGTCTGTCACTGAAGCTGCTCCTCTGCCTGGAGATGACACTGTTCAGTGGATGCAGTGGATTCTTCATGATTGACAGGAGTTTGCTTAGTGCCCGTCGCTCTGCCACAGATGTTAAACCGTCCAACTTTAATCCTACAATACAGCCTGCCTTCTTAGCAAGTTTGTCCAGGCGTGAGGCGTCTTTCATCTTTATGCTGCCACCCCAGCACACCACCGCGTAGAAGAGGGCACTCGCCACAACCGTCTGGTAGAACATCTGCAGCATCTTACTGCAGATGTTGAAGGATGCCAACCTTCTCAGAAAGTTTAGTCTGCTCTGACCTTTCTTACATAGAGCATCAGTATTGGCAGTCCAGTCCAATTTGTCATCCAGCTGCTCTCCCAGATATTTATAGGTCTGCACCCTCTGCACACAGTCTCCTCTGATGATAATGGGGTCCATGAGGGGCCTAGGCCTCCTAAAATCTACCACCAGTTCCTTGGTTTTGCTGCTGTTCAGGTGTAAGTGGTTTGAGTCGCACCATTTAACAGTCTTTGATTAGCTTCCTATACTACTCCTCCTGCCCACACCTGATGCAGCCCACAATAGCAGTGTCATCAGCGAACTTTTGCACGTGACGGGACTCCGAGTCATATTGGAAGTCTGATGTATATAGATTGAACAGGACCGGAGAAAGTACGGTCCCCTGCAGCGCCCCTGTATTGCTGAACACAATGTCAGACCTGCAGCTCCCAAGATGCACATATTGAGGTCTGTCTGTAAGATAAAAAAAACTTTAACTTTTGAGTGCCTTTGCCGGGCTGTACTACTCCATTAGTTTCATTTTGTTGCTTATACCACTGCTTATGCTAGCATAGTACATTTTTCCTTGCCTCCACTTGAGCAGGTCCTCCATTTTGTATTCACTAAAAAATTCTTCTTTTGTACACATGTTTTGCCATTGTCTTTTAACAAAACACTGAATGGTAGGTGCTATTTATATTAATTTGCATATTCAAACATGCAAAATTCTGGGAGGATAAGTGTGGGGCTGTAGGCTCGTGCATGTGTGTTAAAATTCACATTGATTTGGGTTTATAATGGGAAAGTGCATAGAACTTTGCTTACACATAGCTTTATACATCTGATTTTTTTGTGCGTACACACATTTCTAGTTTTGTCTGTACACCATGTTTTAGTGTGACTTCTACACAGGGTGTGAGGTCTGTGCTCTTCAGAACTATAAATTTGATTCACCATACTATTTGTGTCCAAACAGCTAGAAATGCTATAAAGATGTTGCCATTCAGCATACAGGAAGAACTCATGGCCCCGGGATTTAGTGTCGCCTTTTTCCTTCCAAAAGGAACAGCAGCCATCCCAACCAGAATGTCCATCCATCCTCAATATTATCCATAATGGCTCCCAGCCAGGTAAGGAAATGCCAGTCCATACATCTTGTGTATCACAGTGTCAAGTGAACATTATCCAGTTTAATATAATTTATTTTCATATTGAATCTTCTTCAGTAGATAAAAAATAAAGAGATATGAACATACTTCATGCTAGTAAATCTAAAAACCTCACAGCACCTAAATGGACAGACCTGAAACATATGAATCCCCACTATTTGTTTGTTCTGATCAGATATCCTGGTAAGACTCTGACAATACAGTATATACAATACTGCCCATCTCTCTATTAATGCTTGTTTCAAACATTTAAAAAATGTCACATCTGGTGGTGACGTGAAATAAATCAATAATGACAGAGAAGCTATCAGACACAGCTACCTTATCTCAGACTGCAAAAGGAGTGAAATCCTACATCAGACTGCTCTTCCTGTGCATTGAGGAAACAACCCGCCACTTCTACCATCGATGACCCGAGTATGACTGCAGATAAACATGCTGCCGCCAAGTCAGCGCTAAATCAAGATATCATCTGACACCTCATTGTGCAGGCCAAGCGCATCATGAGCTGGGCCGCTGAGCAGGCAGGAGGTGTGCTCGTGGCAGACAGTGCAGCGACAGCAGAACAAGAAGAGCAGTCTCATGGGGACAGGCGAACATGATGAGAATGCTCTGTCATTCTGCTAGCAAGGAGTTGTTTCATTACTACTGTATTTCTATTAAAATATTGCCTTGTGTAAGTTTTAGGTAAATATTGAAAATCTTTTTTATCAGAGTGCTTAAAATAGAATAAAGTGTTGAAAAATAAATGTAGAATAAAGCGATAAAAGTGAAAATTATTATACTGCACCTTACAGGATATTGTCCCATTCAATGTTTTTTTCCTTCCTTGAACCCAGCACTGCCAAGACAGGCTTTGTCACTCTACAATCCAAAAATGGATTAAGCAAGTTTGACATTGTTAGATATTTTAATTTAAGCAATTCAGTTTATTTTTGTATAGTGCTCTTCACTGAGCACAGGCACAGAGTGCTGTGACAAGTTTAGAGGCAGATGTAAATACAAACTTTACAAATTGCTAATGGCATAATGATTGCACATAAATATAAATGTAAGGTGTGGCGGACGCCTGGAAGGACTGGGAGAGGGACAATACCTCCCCTGGGCCACAAGAGGGCAGCCTCCCTGGTCTGTATGGGGGCCACAGGAACTGAGTATGGAAGCTCAACCCTATTGGGGCCCGTGGCCACCGCCAAGGGGCACCCCGGATGATTATGGAGCCCTGGACTGCAGCACTTCCACCACACCAGGAAGTGCCATCAGAAGATCACCAGAGAGCACCTGGAGCACATCCAAAGCAGTACAAAAGGGGTCGCCTCACTCCATTACACGAGACGGAGTTGGGAAGAAGAGGACGGAGCTTGCGTGTGAAGGAGTGAGGGCGGCAGAAAGAGAAAAAGAGAAAGAAAAGAAAGGACTGAGTTTGGCTGGTTGGAGCATTATGTGGTGATGATAAGAAGGAAAATATTAAACGTGTGTGTTTTGGTCATCTGCTGTCATGCCTGTCTGTCTTACCACAAAGTATTAGCATCCCTGACTGTGTCCAGTGCTATTATTAAATTGTGAATTTCCCCTTGGGATTAATAAAGTATCTATCTATCTATCTATCTATCTATCTATCTATCTATCTATCTATCTATCTATCTATCTATCTATCTATCTATCTATCTATCTATTGTCACAGACGACTGGGGTTCTGACCCAGCAGGGATGCCTAAAAGGACTGGAAAGTCGCAAGAATAGCTTCCGGGCCACGAGCAGGCAACTGCCCTGGAGCAGGAGAGGACCACGGGAGAAGAACAAAGAACTTCTGACCTGTTGGGACCCGTGACCACCGCCAGGAGGCGCCTCAAGCCTTGTAGGACTCAGAAATAGTTACTTCCGAGTGCTTCCGGGGCAAAGGGCAGCACTTCCGCCACACAAGGAAGTGCTGCCGGAAGGACATCATCACATCCGGGCAGGAATAAAAGGCGCCACCTTCCAGCAATCTGGGAGCCAGAGTCGGAAGTGGGAATAGGCCAAAGCTCCCAGGAGGAGACAGGCGGCCAAGGATTGAGAGAGAAAGGACTTTATTGGGGTGATTATTGCTTTGTGCATTGTGTGCTGGTGTTCAGGACTTTACTCCTGTGATTATTGATGAATAATAAACGTGTGACTTTTATAAAGATGTGGTCTCCGACTGGTGGTGTTCGGGCAAGTCTCACACTATCTATCTATCTATCTATCTATCTATCTATCTATCTATCTATCTATCTATCTATCTATCTATCTATCTATCTATCTATCTATTAGGTTTGGCTCCCTGACTCAGAAGTGGGGTTTGTTGGCTTGAAGGTTGCTTGGACAGATCATATTTTAGGATTCAAAAGACAGACTGCACTGATATTAAACTGCTGTTGTTCAGATCCTCCTGGAATTCCTTTCTAAATATGTGGCATTGCAAGCAAGATTTTATGATTCCGCATAATGCCGATAGCTTTGGTATATAATGTCTTTATGTAAATATCCTCACTTGATCAAAAGTCGTTTATGACAAGCTACAAGATCACACAGTAACAGGCACCAGTGGAACGCTCTCAACAGTGCTGGAATAAAACTTAGTTAAGGAGATAGCGATGGGTGAATCGCAAATGATTTGTTCATTTGGAATGAGTCTTTTGAGTGAATCACGGGAATCAATTCAATAGCATGAACGAATCGATTCAGCAGAATTCAAAGAGAGTGCTAAAGCACACGTGTGATGCTGTCAGCCTCTTTTGTTCAGATGTTTAAAGTTCACGTGCAAGTACTGAACTGCTGCTGTTTGATGCCTGATTCTTCTTCACTTCATTTGTGATTCTTTCTACTTCGTACATTACCGCCGAATGATAACTCTGTCATTGTTCATCATACAAGTACTATACAGCAAGAACACATTTATATTAGAACGTTTCGGTTGTTTTGTACAATTTGTTATTGGAATTGTTTTAAACAAAATCTATAAACATTATATTAAGCTAATATGCTTATGTCCCTTTGCACATTCAAAAAATTAGTCACACAAAACTGAACCTTACAAAATATTATTCTAATTTCTAACATGATTTATGCTCTCGACTTTACTTTTGCCTTTATAGACTTTATTTTGCTCATTGAATACACCAAACATGTCTCCTTCACTGATTCATTTGAGTTTGAAGTGCATCTTGAAAGCATTTTAAGTCTTCAGCAGCCATAATTTTGTAATCTCATCCTTAGGTCCACTTCCCTGTGTTTCTAGAGGTGAGGTCACTGAAAGTAATGACTGGTAAAAGGATGTCTGGAACGCCAGTTTCTTATGTAATCTGCGGATACCAACTTTTAAAAAAGCCTCGTGCAGAACTTCTCATGTGTTAACTTTGGGTTTGGCCTCTTGCTTGTTCTCTCAACTTTGATTCCTGTCTGTCATTTTGGCTTTGGTTTCCTTTTGCTCTTGTACTCTTTTGTGTTCCTTTGCGCATCTGCCGGTTGTGCTCAAAAAGTTTTTTTGCCAGTGCACTGACAGAACATCAACAACCTTGTCTAATAAAAAGCAGCCATTCCCTCTTCCCTGATCTTGCCCAAATAAGCAAAGGCATTTAGCTTTCTTACTGCTAGAAGAGCAGACAGTTTCTCAAAACACTAAAAATGGTACTAATTCATTATCACCAAGTCAAAGATAATTCTCACTCGAAGCAAAAGCCATTCAAAGCTGCAAACACACCAGCTATGCAAACATAGGTTCTGCTTCATTTTCTAACGGTGTAAACTCCTAACTTACATCTCTTACCTGCAATCTGTCAGTTAAAAAGGTTAAAGTATTTCTCTATTATAATAAAAAAGTCTTGGGTCGATGAGTGATCTTCTCGGAAGACACTTTAACATCACGCAAGGCAGTGAGACAAAAGGACAGCTGCTGTACAGGCTTTTAAATGATCGACGCGCAGCGCGACAAGTAGAACACGCAGCTCAGCGGCAGCAGCAGCAACACAGCAGCTGATCCGACCGCATCTCCTTAACGTTTGTTCAGCCGCCCCCTTCACAACGCGAGCAGCAGAGACGCAAAGTGGTTGGAGCGTAGCGCGCCCCAGTGGTGGGG
Source organism: Polypterus senegalus (assembly GCF_016835505.1). Lineage (NCBI taxonomy): Eukaryota > Metazoa > Chordata > Cladistia > Polypteriformes > Polypteridae > Polypterus > Polypterus senegalus. The sequence goes on along the minus strand of NC_053167.1, from coordinate 5,767,387 downwards.
AGATGTTGTGGGTGAGCAAAGTGAGTAGGGGGCACAGGCCCCTAGTCTCTCCTATAAATACAGATGATGATTAACAAATTAAGCTTATAAGACATAACTACTTAGTGTTTGTGGTGTATGCTGCCATTTTGGACTGACATGATACTCTGGAACCGGATAGACTCAGACATAAAAAATCAGGCCCGAGTTTTCCTGAGTAATTTCAAGTTTGGGGTGCATTTTATGACTTGGAGGCTGAAAATTGTGAGTTCTGAGTTATGGTCGAATGTGTTGCAAGGTTTCAGTGAGGTCATAAATTTGGGCCTAATCATCTAATACCTCTGCATTGAAGAATGGGACGGAAGATGATTTTTCATACTGAACACAAAAGAATGTTTGGTCAAATTGAAAATGCATAGCTTCTTTTATATGAACCACCATTATTTCAGTACAAGATGTCTGTGTGTCAGTGGCGTAGCTCGAGTTCGTGCTGCTCGGGGCGGAGCGCTGCTTCAATTTGCCACCTTCCAACATATTTGAATATTTTAACCTATTTAGATAGAAAATGAAAATGACGTATAGAGAAAAATTGAGATATATTGTGCATTCATTAAGTCATATATAGAGAAACAGCAATACTTTTTCACAAATAATTATTTATAAGCATCAACTAGACAAGAATATCAAGTAGATGCGCTGATAAGCCGTGTTCTCATTATTAGTTTAGTATAATTACGCGGCGAAAACCAGAACCAGAGTAGGGTACAAGTGATAGGTGGGGATGTTTTCTGCGCAGAGCAAGAACACATTCAGATTGATAACGAAATGAAATTATAAATTGTAAATTAGTTGTTTATCTTTCTAGAAATTATTATCAGTGTAATGTTTAGGTTTATTTTTGTTTTTGCCTCATAAATTTCAACTTCTATGTCTGATGTCATCACAGACGGACAGTCTGAAAATTATTTTTAAAGCATTTATGGATAAAAATCAGAGAATTTTACTTTTTTCATTCATGAGTGATATTTTTCCGAACCCTGCTGCTGACATACGAATTGTACTGAGCCCCGACGGACCACCCCTAGCTATGTCACGGCTGTGTGTGGGTGGCATGGTGGTGCAGTGGAAGTGCTGCTACTTTGCAATAAGGAGACCCAGGTTTGTGTCCCATGGAGTTTGCATATTCTCTGTGTATCTTGCTTGGGTTTCCTCACACCGTCCAAAGACATGCATGTTATGTAAACTCGTGATGCCACATTGGCCCTAGTGTAGGGTTGCCAGATGTCCCTTATATATGGGACATGTCCCATATTTGATAATTTTGTCACCTGTCCCGTACTGACCTTTCAGGGACACCCAAATGTCCCATATTTAGTTCGCTTTCAAATTTCATAATAAAAACATATTTTTACTACTTACGTATGGTACTTGGTTGTAGTTGAACAGAACATCAGTAGCTCTAGTTACTAAAGAAGGTCAAGTTGGGGAGCATGCACTGATACAGCGCGTCGCCATATCCACGAAATGACGAAACAGTTTGAGATTCTGGTTGGCAGCTGATACCGGTACCTCACCTTCCAATTCAAAATAATAAAATATATGCAAAAGGTTGTCCACTGAGTATTTTGACCTGTTCATTTCCTTCGCTCTCTTGCCAGACGCATGGTGAACAGACACACGCAAACCAAACTCCTATGGCTAATTTAGCGTTGCCAATTCACCTTTCATGCATGTCTTTGGACTGTGGAAGGACACCACATCACCAAGAGGAAACTCATGCAGACATGGTCAAGTCAAGTCAAGTCAAGTTGGGGAGCAGCACTGGTACAGTGTGTTGCCGCACCCACTACACAGCGAAGCAACTCGGGATCCCAGTTGGTAACCCCCCCAGGCAGTACAGTCCTACCCTCCGGAAATGACCCTCTATCTGCAACAGCCAGGTATTACGTGGGCAACCCTTTGGCCTGGTCCAGCCACTTGGGTCCCCAACAATGAGGATCTTATGAGCTGGATCACCGTTGGGGAAACGAGCCACATGGCTGTAGTGCCATAACTGACGCTCCCTCACAATGCAGGTAATGTGCCTCATTCGGGATTCCATGAGCAACACAAAGTCAAACCAACGTTACCCAAGGATTCTCCGCAGAGACACAGTGCCAAAGGAGTCCAGTCTTCGTCTCAGGTCACTGGATAGTGTCCATGTCTCAGAAACCATATAGCAAAACAAGAAGTAGAGGATTTAAAAACTGTCGCAGAAGGAGCACCATGTATCCAAGCAAGCAGAACGTTCCACAGCCTTTGGGTCCTGTAGTTAAATGCTTGACGTCCCGTTATTATTTTATTAATCCTTGATAAGCCTTATCAGTCTGCTTGGTCACACAGAGTCACTGTGGCTGAACTGGGAAGTGGTGGAGATTCACTCAGTGTTTATTACTGAATCTGGGAGGTTGGCAGACCTGCTGAATGCCACTGGTGTGTGAGAAGATTCATTCCCCCACCTTGACTAGATGCTCTTTCTTACCAAATTAGCGCGCCTGAGCAGATATTTTTTTTAATTTGTAACCAAGAAGCAGACAGACCCCCAGACGTGCAGGTCAGAGCGGAGTGTGGCTGCGGTGATTTGACATTCCCACACATCCCCTCGTCTCACTGAGGTGCCTGCCGCAGTCACATGACCTCCGGCGCAGGTTTAGAGGACAGCAGCCTAGTAACCAAGTCAAGTTGCCCTGACAACTCCACAGTCCTCATTTGCACAAGCTTTATCCCCAGAATTATTCATGCCTCTGGTCTTGCTGCTCAGAACGCCGACCTTCTCGGTGAGAGCATTGGAAGGGCAGAGGATTCCTTCAAGCTTTGTTTGGGGTAAAGTGCCATACTGAGCAGGAATATGTGGAGGGATGCTCAGCACATTACTCCTTTTGGAATTTCAAAGAAAAAAGTTACTCGGGGCACATGCCAATGACCCACCAAGTCTTTCATGCCAAGTGTTTTTCTTGCACTTTACCATTTTTCATCTTAATTGACCCACTCACTTCCTTTGTGCACAGGTCTTCATTTTTCTTTTTGCCCACGATTTGTTCTGAGGATTCCAGAGAAACAGACGGCTAATCTGGGATTTGTAACAAAATGCTCTTTTCTTCTTATTGACTTTAATCCCGTCTCATCCTTCCAGCTCCAATTAGGCTGCTTTTCTTTCCATTGATCCAGTAACCTACTCTCCCATCTTCATCATTTAGGCTCCTTTTGTCAATGGAGGGGGTTAGAAAGGATAAATCAGATACCCCCATTCTGACCTCCATCTTATGAGAGCAGATACTCATACCATCCTGTGGACATGGCTGTGTTGTCTGGAGTGGCACTGGGGAGGAAAACAGTGATTCAGATCACGGCCCACAGGACCCGTGGGGGGCACCTGCCCACCAGCCTTGCTTCTCACATTTACTTTGAGTTGCTAGGATGCTTTTACATTGTGAAACTGGAGAATTCCAAACGGATATCCCAAAGTCTAAAGTGTGCTTTTTTGAATCTGGACACACGGCCCACACTGCAGCTTGTCCACAATTATTTATTTCAAAGTGCACAAGCCACAGCGTGTCCTGATCACATACTGTAACTGGACCCCAGAGCATGGGTTTCTACAAAGAAGAAGAAAAAGGGTCATTAAGGATTTATGATAGACATCTGGGATACAAGGAAGAACCCTGGTGCCAACCATGGTATCCATCAAGGCTAGGATTGCCTACTAGAACAGGAAGCTTTGGGGGAGGTCTGTGGACGGGTCAGCAGGGAACAATGGTGTCCTCCTTCCTTGAGGGAGCCCATAAGAACGTTGTGGTGTTTGTCAGTTTAACTACAAGCAGGAGCAGACACCTCAGTCTGTTGGCAGGGAAGCAACTAGAAAATATGTAGAAGGAGCTCACTGTGGCCATGATTCTTTAATTCATTCTATTGTACATTTGGCAGGTGGGTGGCGTGTTTACTTGGTTGATACAGGGATTGAATCTCAGCTTATGTGGTGGAGTTCACATGCTGGAGATAAACGACAAGGCAACATGGCTGAGAGAGAAGGAACTGCTGCCCTGGAAAACCACGTCTGTGAGAGTCACGTCTACATTAGACTAAGGAGTGTGAAAGGCACTATATTACAGATAGATAGATAGATAGATAGATAGATAGATAGATAGATAGATAGATAGATAGATAGATAGATAGATAGATAGATAGATAGATAGATAGATAGATAGATAGATAGATAGATAGTTTTTCACACCACTGTATTTCTTAATGTCTGACTTAAATGGACTCCAAGGGTTATTCAGTGACTTGGCTATTTTCTGGTCTCCATCCCCTGACTTGCACTTTTCAATCACCTTGCAATGTTCTTTTGGCTTCATCGTGTGGATTAGGCCATCATGTGGACTCACCACAAGCTGTTTCTTCAGACTGCAATCACCTGAAACCCCTTGACTTCTTTAAACCATTTGGCTGCTCCATTGATGATTTCGGAGTGTCATATTAAAAGAGGTGAATAGTTATTGTGTGTTTTTTATTTGTCATTGGGCAGCACGGTGGCGCAGTTGGTAGCAGACCTGGGTTCGCTTCCCGGGTTCTCCCTGCATGGAGTTTGCGTGTTCTCCCCGTGTCTGCAAATGGTTAATTACTGTAATCCAACAGGAGCGTACTGCTACATCACAATCATTTTGTTGCCCACTTTACTGAGAAGCCCCTGCAAAGTGTTGTATTGATGGTGTAATATACAATAATATGATACAGCAAAATACTGAGAAAGTAATGCAATTACTAGCGAGCAGTTTGCTGTAAATTTACAGTGACATTTTTTAAAGGGTGGAGTGTGTATGTTGTTCCAGCATCTGTGTAAGTTTTGTTTTCCTCGGGTTTTTAGTTAACTGCTGATTTTAAATTCACCCTGTGCTGGCTCTTTGATGGACACCCAACCCAATTGGCCCAGTTAGGTATGGGCTACATGGGCAGCTGCCCAGTGCGGCAACTTTGGAAACCCGCTTCAAAAAATTTGGAATGGAACTTACTGCCTGAGACGGTCAATCCATTCTCAGAAGTTAAGGGGTGCGCACTCGAGACACCGAGATGAACACAATGATTATCGAAATATGATACCTGCATCTCTATGTTGACATATAAGACAGGACACGGGCAGCCGATTCAGATAAACATATGACACAGATGTGGCTGGCTCTTAACTGGTATTTAGAGTTCTAATTTTTTTTTGGCTCAGATAAATAGTTTTACAATGTGATGTCTGATGTTGTGTGGAGTTGTTGGTGTTGCTGCTCCAGGTTTAAGTGGATGGTTCTTTTTACATTGAAGTGCACTCTTTCTCTTTGCTATGTGATCCTTTGTCCAGGTTCTTCTGTGCTTTCCCCAGTTAGGCTCTTTGTGGTGCCATCTGCAACTTCATAGGGAATGCCATTTCTCTTTCTGGTATGAGAGTTTAGATGCTCTTCTTGAAGTAAAAGCTACTTCTCGGCCTTCAGACTGTGCTCAGTACTTGGTTTGGATCTCAGCTGGATCTTAGCTTTCAGGTCCCCAAAGAGAGAGCGGGCTCATCAGCTCTCTGGTTTCAGAGGTCATTTTGGAGAATGCCAACAGATTTCCCCCACAGCAGAGTGACCCAGATAATCCCCATTGAGAGAGAGTCTCTGAGAGAAACTGATGGAATGAGTGTCACTGGTTTATAAATCAAGGTGGAACCTCACATGGCTGGATTAAAATCACTTTCAGACACAAAACTGGTGTCTTCCCCGAGGTCACTTATTCTGTCCATCATTGATTCATTGATTTACAGCTCTTTGTTCTTTCTTGAGTGCATTTTGAACCTTCTGGCCTGAAAGAGCCTACACTGGAGTCTCCACAAATACAGTGGTGTGAAAAACTATTTGCCCCCTTTCTGATTTCTTATTCTTTTGCATGTTTGTCACACAAAATGTTTCTGATCATCAAACACATTTAACCATTAGTCAAATATAACACAAATAAACACAAATTGCAGTTTTTAAATGATGGTTTTATTATTTAGGGAAAAAAAATCCAAACCTACATGGCCCTGTGTGAAAAAGTAATTGCCCCCTCGTTAAAAAATAACCTAACTGGTGTATCACACCTGAGTTCAATTTCCGTAGCCACCCCCAGGCCTGATTACTGCCACACCTGTTTCAATCAAGAAATCACTTAAATAGGAGCTGCCTGACACAGAGAAGTAGACCAAAAGCACCTCAAAAGCTAGACATCATGCCAAGATCCAAAGAAATTCAGGAACAAATGAGAACAGAAGTAATTGAGATCTATCACTCTGGTAAAGGTTATAAAGCCATTTCTAAAGCTTTGGGACTCCAGCGAACCACAGTGAGAGCCATTATCCACAAATGGCAAAAACATGGAACAGTGGTGAACCTCCCAGGAGTGGCCGGCCGACCAAAATTACCCCAAGAGCGCAGAGACGACTCATCCGAGAGGTCACAAAAGACCCCAGGACAACGTCTAAAGAACTGAAGGCCTCACTTGCCTCAATTAGGGTCAGTGTTCACGACTCCACCATAAGAAAGAGACTGGGCAAAACGGCCTGCATGGCAGATTTCCAAGACGCAAACCACTGTTAAGCAAAAGAACATTAGGGCTCGTCTCAATTTTGCTAAGAAACATCTCAATGATTGCCAAGACTTTTGGGAAAATACCTTGTGGACTGATGAGACAAAAGTTGAACTTTTTGGAAGGCAAATGTCCCTTTACACGTGGCGTAAAAGGAACACAGCATTTCAGAAAAAGAACATCATAGCAACAGTAAAATATGGTGGTGGTAGTGTGATAGTCTGGGGTTGTTTTGCTGCTCAGGACCTAGAAGGCTTGCTGTGATAGATGGAACCATGAATTCTACTGTCTACCAAAAAATCCTGAAGGAGAATGTCCGGCCATCTGTTCGTCAACTCAAGCTGAAGCGATCTTGGGTGCTGCAACAGGACAATGACCCAAAACACACCAGCAAATCCACCTCTGAATGGCTGAAGAAAAACAAAATGAAGACTTTGGAGTGGCCTAGTCAAAGTCCTGACCTGAATCCAATTGAGATGCTATGGCATGACCTTAAAAAGGCGGTTCACACTAGAAAACCCTCAAATAAAGCTGAATTACAACAATTCTGCAAAGATGAGTGGGCCAAAATTCCTCCAGAGCGCTGTAAAAGACTCATTGCAAGTCATCACAAACGCTTGATTGCAGTTATTGCTGCTAAGGGTGGCCCAACCAGTTATTAGGTTCAGGGGGCAATTACTTTTTCACACAGGGCCATGTAGGTTTGGATTTTTTTTCTAACCTAAATAATAAAAACCATCATTTAAAAACTGCATTTTGTGTTTACTTGTGTTATATTTGACTAATGGTTAAATGTGTTTGATGATCAGAAACATTTTGTGTGACAAACATGCAAAAGAACAAGAAATCAGGAAGGGGGCAAATAGTTTTTCACACCACTGTGTATCAGGTCACCTCTGACGTACACTTCTGTGAACAGAAGTCCCGTCCTGGCAGATCCTGGTACAAGCTGGAGTTCGGTCCCTTAGTTGGGGGTTTGTGCAGCTGGAGGTCTGTTAAATCTGCTACCTTAACAGGCCTGGTGTGTCACTAAAGCCCAGCAGAATTGGCAATGCCCACGTGTTTCCCTCACCATTCTAGCCATTGTCTTTTATATTTTTCCTCTCATCCAAAGAGTGTTCCACAGTGTGCCCTTTTTGTGATGTCAAATCCCTAAAAGCTGGTTCTGCTGAACTTCACACCAGTAATGGCTCTATTTGACATGTCCATTAAGCTTTGCACAAGATAACATTACTGACAGTGTGCCACAACGTGTAAAGATATGCTCGTCTTACGTTAAGTGCCGCTTTGCTTGCCATTCTCTCAATGGAAGAGATTTGTGTGAATGAGATGCAGCCGCCGGCCATGAAATGCAATTCATTTTATTATTCAGTAATCTGTTTGCAGAGACACTGCCATTTTAAGGCCTCTGGTTTTTGAATGACCAGATAATTGCATTCTGTATTACAGAAGATGAAGAAAATGCTGACTTGTTTCAGATATTGACTTATTGACCCACTGGGGTCAGGACAGCGGTCTGCTTTTGTTTTGGTTTTATTCACTGTCATCTGTTAAATAATTTGCAATGCGCTCTCCTTATTTTACTTAAGCTGGCCTAAATAATGATTATGTATTTTTTTGTTAAAGGTATCAAGTTCCTTTAGCCAAAAATAGCAAGTCCTGTAATTCTGGCAGTCGGGCAAATCGTTGTCTGCCTACAGCTTCTCATTTGAATCTCAGGATGCTGTGAAGAACACAACGTGGCTGCAGCTTTGCTGTATTTCACTGCAATGTTGCAACCAACAGTTGAAACTCGATGTAAAGTTAGGCAGAACTTCCATTACAAGGGCTATGGAGCAAAAAAACAATATCACTGGCAACTTAAGGTGCACGAGGAAACGTGAAAATGACCATCAGCCTGAAAGATCTTAAAGTTCAACACTTGTTAGAAGTGCTTCAAAATGGAGGAATGTGTGCACCACGCGAACCTTTGCAAAGCAACAAAAGGTACCATCAGTTCAGTTTTATGGCTAGTGTCCAGGATCTGCTGGGTTTGGTGTTCAACCCCAAATTGTTCTCCTTCAACTCCTATCATCTGGAAGCTTCATTTTCATCATATCTCTTCTCACCTCATCAATCCAAAGGCCTCTTACCACCCACGGATGGATGAAGACTTCGCTTCAGCCAGTTGTCATCATCCTTTCACACCACTTGTCCATATCAACTAAAGCAATGCCTCTGCAAGTTGGTGCTTATAGGTTCGTATCTGTTGTCTAGATCAGGGCTCGCAGGGCTTGCACACACACACACACCCACAGATCAAGCACATACTAGGGACAATTTGGGATCGCCAATGCACTTAACCTGCATGTCTTTGGACTGTGGGAGGAAACCCACGCAGACACGGGGAGAACATGCAAACTCCGTACAACCCACTGTGTCACTGTGCCGCTCAAATAAACCAGCACCACCTCATTTTGATTTTAGGAATAAAAGTGAACGTTGACAGCCAAGATCCACTTAACTTACCTGAAGTTATTTCTTGATAATGATGTGATCGAAAGAATTGTCGTTGAGATGAACCATTATGCTGAACAGTGTTGGGTAAATGACTGTACACCTAAGCAGTAAAATGCGATCAAAACCATTAAATCGATGGACTGAAAAGCATTCCATTATGTCTGCCATTTGTGAAAATGACTCATTGCTGCTCTTTGATGGAGAAAATAAACAAAACATAAATGGTTGCAATGCACCTGAATACTATTCCATGCACTCATTTTCCTCATTTGATTCTCATTTGCTGTCTTCTTGAAGAATAAGATCTCACAGTCCTATTCATTGATCTCATGCATTCGTTTATCACTACAGAATTAGTGGGTTTCCTCCCACAGTCCAAAGACATGCAGGTTAGGTGCATTGCCGATCCCAAATTGTCCCTAGTGTGTGTGCCCAACGGTGGGCTGGCGCCTTCCCAGGTTGGTTCCTGCCTTGCGCCCTGTGCTGGCTGGGCTTGGCTCCGGCAGACCCCAGTGACCCTGTAGTTAGGATATAGCGAGTTGGAAAATGACTGACTGACTGACTGAATTAAGTGGAAAGGATTGTCGAGCTTTGTTTGCTGAGTAGCCTGCTCTTGTCCAGATTGTTCTAAAAATTCCGGCTTTTCTTATCGGAATGAAAAAGCAAATATAAACAAGGCACAGTTTGCTTATAACATAGCAGGCTGTTTTGACTTAAAAGTAAGTAATAAGCTATCATTTGTAAACTCCTCAAGTTACATTAGTAGTGGCTTCCTCCTGCTCTACGCCTCTCAAATCAAGGACTGTGCTCAACTTTTACTTGATCCAGAAGAAGTTGCCTCCTGTCCATAGCTTGTGAGCTATTATTAAAATAAAAAAAAGAAAACAAATTTATTTATTGTGACTTGCCAGGTGTAATTCAAACATGCAATTGTTTTTATTTGTTTAGCCTCATCTATTAATGGTGGTGGATATCGACTGTGTAGCGGATGGCCGGGGCCCTTTGCTGGCCAGAACACCCCAATTTCTGGTATTTTATAATGTGAGTTGTATAAGTCGAATGCAGAAAACTCACGCTATTGGTCCAAGAGATTATGATATGCTAACGCCCACCTGAGAGAGTGACCACGGAGCGTATAGCCTTTTCTTTCTATGTCGGTGCTGCAATGTGCTGTATCAGCGTGTGCTCCTAACCTCTCTATCTCTATTGTGCCTACGTGACCACACGGTGATACCCGAACTATTCTGAAGCGATGTTTGCACTATTTTGTGTTTTTTGTGTCTCTCACTCACGTACACCTTTATTGTAAGAGCATCTTAGGAAGGACCCGGGGAAAGAGGACAGTTTTGTCACCGAGCCAATAAAGAGAAGCCCCCTTGGTTTTCAGTGAGGCCATGGGTTATGAGCATGGAGGCTCAACCCTGTTGGAATCCGTGGCCACCGCCAGGGGGCGCATGGACCTTTCCAGGGCCTTATTTGGTCATGCTTCCACCACACTCAGAAGTGTGGTCAGAAGAAGCTGGTTAGGAACCTAGGATCGATCCAGGTGCCTTTAAAAAAGAAGCTGCCTCATTCCATTAAGAGTCGGGAGGAGAGGACAAAGCCTGAAGAAGAGTGGAGGGAGAAGGACTGGTGGCAGAAGGGTGTTAGTGGTGGTCTTTGGATAGATGGAGAAACTTTAAATAAACATGTGTTGTGTGGCAAAAGTGTCTGCTGCCTGTCTGTGTCTGGGTTAAGGGGGTGGTGTGCCCCCCTAGTGGCTTACAACTGCTAAGGTCACAATGAATGGGTGACACAAGGTACATTCAAATTAACATTAAAGAAAAAAAAAACAACCAGGTACATGCCTAATTATAATATCTTCATCCTCAGCTTCACTTCAGAGTGTCAAACGGCTGGACCTCCATGTCACTGCTCAGTTAAAAACATATGCACACTAACATTTGTACTATACATGTGCCATGACTTTATACTTTACGATTCTCTATTTGTAAATCTCTAATAGCATTCTGACGCTGTGCTCAAAGGAGAGCGCCATAAAAGAATAAAATAAATTGAATTATGATCCTTCTGAAAGGGATAAAATGAGATTACATTTCAAAATAGCTTTAACCTCATGTGCAGAAACAGGTATCGAGTCTCACGCAAGGGCCGGACAATGGCAGAAATGCATTGATGTGGAATTAGCATGTGCACAGGCAGTTTATGTAGGACCAAACTCTTTGGTGGAGAGGGTACCAGCCCATGGCACTGCCAAACTATCAGCCGAGCAAAACCCTACGATGCAGGGGTAGGATGACTGATATATTAAACTACAGCAATCTGTCTATGAAACGTTGAGAGCGGATGACCTCAAACCTCAGGCCTCAGTGTGAGTGAGATGCTGCTTGGGGAGGAAGTGACAGCCACACTGTTACAATTAAATGAATGCAAAAGAATAAGGCGCCTGAGCCTCTCAACACTTTCAGGCTAATCTATTGAAAGTCATGCCATAGTTAGATACAAGAAAAGAAAATTAAACAACAGGCGAGATCAACTTATCGACAAAGCTTCATGATCTTCTGTTGTTTATCATGTTTGGATGAAGAAGCAATATTAGCGTGAGACATCATCACTAATTTTAAATTTCTATCTGGCACTACTTTGAAAAATCTCACGTTTCAGAAATTTGAACTCCAATTAGCCACCGTCGCACATGTGGTCTGGGAACCATCTTTCAGGGTGCTGAGGAGATAAACAGTTCCACCCCTGGATGTAAGGGGGCGCGGTCATTAAAAGTATCTTCTCCTCTCTATCTAGCAACGAGCCGCCATCCAAGCAGAATGATTAGCTACACCTCGAAGCTCTGAGAAGGCTCTGCCCCGTGTAGTCTGTGACCCGACATTTGCACAATAGACATTTGAGGGCCGACAAAATAGCGGCCATTAAAACGCGGCGTCAAAATCGTGCCGACAAAATTGCGAAAGTTTTATGAAATATGAATTACTAGTTTAAAGCATATATAATAATGTTTATTTTAGAAGTGAATATTATGAGACACGGCACGCAGATAGTCCTTAAGATCACGCCCTGCATATGTAGGAAGAATTGCAGCAAGATGTCTTGATAGTTGAGCGTATTTAGACTTGCTGGCTGCCTGACTGCTGATAATTCCACTTTGTATACGACGCGTTATGCCAACCCTCGACTGAGTTATTTGTTCGCGGCATGCCACCAGCAGTTATAACAGTTATAACCTAGCACATAATGTGTACATAATGCGCAAGTACGCGTCCCACTCTCTTGGCCTCTCTCGCGATTTTGTTGGCGCGCATTTGTCGAAAACCAGTTAGCGAGTTTGACGGCGCTCATTTGTCCGTCGCGGTTTTGTCGGCGCTCATATGTCTATCGTGCTTTTGTCGGTGAACCGTGTAGTCTAACCACTATAAAAAGGAGCCATTCCCACAAGGTGGTGTCTCAGATTCACCTAAAGCTGGTTGAAGGCAGAGCTCCCACTGAGGCGTTTGAATTGTTAAAGTAGACCAAGCCTCATTTCTGTTACTGTCTCACAAGCCATATGGCCACCTTTATGGTGTTTATTAGTAAATGGGGTAACCCAGCGTGATATAAGGGGGAGTAAATGCGAACATTAATTTTATTTTAATTCTTTTCATTTTTATTACTATTTAATTTAATATTGTTTCTTTGTATCAGTATACTGCTGCTGGATTATGTGAATTTCCCCTTGGGATTAATAAAGTATCTATCTATCTATCTATCTATCTATCTATCTATCTATCTATCTATCTATCTATCTATCTATCTATCTATCTATCTATCTATCTATCTATAACGGGTCGGCGGCTCTGAATGAATGGCCAGTTTTTAAATACTGTATATACTCGCGGATAAGTCAGGGTTTGATTTTACCGTATAATTTCTGGTATTTTATAATGTCAGTTGTATAAGTCGAATGTAGAAAACTCACGCTATTGGTCTAAGAGATTATGATATGCTAACGCCCACCTGAGAGAATAACCACGGAGCGCACAGCCTTTTGTTTCTATGTGGGTGCGACAATACGTTGTATCCGCGTGTGCTCCTAACCTCACTCTCTCTCTCTCTATTGGGCCTACGTGACCACATGGTAATACCCGAACTATTCCGAAGCGACGTTTGCGCTATTTTGTGTTTTTTGTGTCTCTCACTCACATACACCTTTACTGTAAAAGCATCCTTTATCTACGATGGAGCGTTCGATCAGAAGAAAATATGAAACTGGTTTTAAATTATGTCGTTGAAGTAGCGAAGAAAATTGGTAACTGTGCTCGCTGCGGCAACAAAATTTTAATGCGTCTGAGAAACTGATGAGAGATTGGAGGAGGGAAGAAGAAGTAAAAAAAAAAAAGGAAGTGTCGCAATTTTGAACGGGCGTAAAAGTCAGGGTCTGATTTTATGGTCGATTTTTCGGGTTTCTTATACGTGAGCATATACAGTATGTCACAAAAGTGAGTACACCCCTCACATTTTTGTAAATATTTTTTTATATCTTTTCATGGGACAACACTGAAGATATGATACTTTGCTACAATGTCAAGTAGTCAGTGTACAGCTTGTATAACAGTGTAAATTATGCTGTCCCCTTAAAATAACTCAACACACAGCCATTAATGTCTAACAACAAAAGTGAGTAAACCCCTAAGTGAAAACTGTCCAAATTGTGCCCAATTAGCTGTTTTCCCTTCCCGGTGTCATGTGACTCATTAGTGTTACAAGGTCTCAGGTGTGCTGTTATCGCTCTCACACTCTCTCATACTGGTCACTGGAAGTTCAACATGGCACCTTATGGCAAAGAAATCTCTGAGGATCTGAAAAATAGAACTGTTACTCTACTTAAAGATGGCCGAGGCTATAAGAAGATTGCCAACGCCCTGAAACTGAGCTGCAGCACGGTGGCCAAGACCATACAGCGGTTTAACAGGACAGGTTCCACTCAGAACAGGCCTCACCATGGTCGACCACAAAAAGTTGAGTGCACGTGGTTTTGAAAATAGACGTATGAGTGCTGCCAGCATTGCTACAGAGGTTGAAGGGGTGGGGGGGGTCAGCCTGTCAGTGCTCAGACCATACGCCCACCGCACACTGCATCAAATTGGTCTGCATGGCTGTCGTCCCAGAAGGAAGCCCTCTTCTAAAGATGATGCACAAGAACGCCTGCAGGCAGTTTGCTGAAGACAAGCAGACTAAGGACATGGATTACTAGAACCACGTCCTGTGGTCTGATGAGACCAAGATAAACTTATTTGGTTCAGATGGTGTCAAGCGTGTGTGGCGGCAACCAGGTGAGGAGTACAAAGACAAGTGTGTCTTGCCTACAGTCAAGCATGGTGGTGGGAGTGTCATGGTTTGGGGCGGCATGAGTGCTGCCAGCACTGGGGAGCTACAGTTCATTGAGGGAACCATGAATGCCAACATGTATTGTGACATACTGAAGCAGAGCATGATCCCCTCCCTGGGCCACAGGGCAGTATGCCAACATGATAACGACCCCAAACACACCTCCAAGATGACCACTGAGGGTAAAGGTGCTGGACCGGTCAAGCATGTCTCCAGACCTAAACCCTATTGAGCATCTGTGAGGCATCCTCAAACGGAAGGTGGAGAAGCGCAAGATCTCTAACAGCCACCAGCTCCGCGATGGCGTCATGGAGGAGTGGAATGCTTCTGTGAGAACCCTAAATCCAAAGAGGACTGTTTGACTTATGTTAGGTAGATTGCCCAGAGGGGACTGGCCGGTCTCGTGGTCTGGAATCCCTACAGATTTTATTTTTTTTCTCCAGCCTCTGGAGTTTTTTTTTTGTTTTTTCTGTTCACCCTGGCCATCGGACCTTACTCTTATTCTATGTTAATGAATGTTGACTTATGTTTATTTTTTATTGTGTCTTCTATTTTTCTATTCTTCATTTTGTAAAGCACTTTGAGCTACATTTTTTTTGTATGAATATGTGCTATATAAATAAATGTTGTTGTTGTTGAAGAGGATTCCAGTGGCAACCTGTGAAGCTCTAGTGAACTCCATGACAGTGCTGGAAAATAATGGCGGCCACACAAAATATTGACACTTAGGGCACAATTTGGACATTTTTCACTTTGGGGTGTACTCACTTTTGTTGCCATTAATGGCTGTGTGTCGAGTTATTTTGAGGGGACAGCATAATTTACACTGTTATACAAGCTGCACACTGACTACTTTACATTGTATCAAAGTGCCATATGTTCAGTGTTGTCCCATGAAAAGATATAATAAAGCATTTCCAAACATGTGAGGGGTGTACTCACTTTTGTGACGTACTGTACACTAGGCAGGTCCCGTAAACGGATGGTCAGATGAAACACTGCTGATATGAGAGGTCCAGAAGCCCATCATTTAACCCTCTGTGATGTACTACACCCTTGTAAAACGTGCACAGTTACATACAATGTTCCCCGAGTTTGAGATATTTTACATATGTGATCTTCCATTTTTATGGTCATCACAATTACTAGGGTAGTTTGTAATGAGAGCCCATAAGCCCCTTCGCTAGACTCCTCAATACAACGGACTGTGACCTCTGCTATCCACAGCAAAAATTACCCACAGCAGAACTCCTTTGGAAAAATAAGTCACAGCATTTTGTGACAGGCGTTTCTCCATAAAGGCTGTTATATAAAACACAGATCAAGTGTTCTATTTTGAAACACTTTCCTGGCCATTGCTTCCTGATGATACAAACCGACAACAGGCCCTCACGTTTTTTTAGAGTGCAGGTTTTGCTATAATTTCCACGGTACCATGTCGACCGGTAGGACGACCCTTCTGTAGCTGTAATCACAGACTGCTTCTTATCGCCTGCCTCCCTTTGAACCTCCCACTGTTTTTCATGCTCCGAAGTCATTATCTTCTTTTGCTGTTAATTCCTGGTAAATCCAAAATCCAATAATTAGATTCAGCGTGAGAGACGTGTGCAGTCATTTTTTTTTTTTTTTGGATTTTGCACACAAAGGAAGAGCATCTCAATGAAAATTTACCATCTGGTATCTTTGCTTTTCTTGCTTCCAAATAAATATGGAGAATGCCTTGAAATAACAGCCCATCCCACAGTACAATCAACAGCTTTTTATTCATCTTTTTAGGAGAAAAAGAGTTTCATCTATGGCTGGTGATTTCCAGTTCTTTTGCCAGTGTGTACTAGACAAACCCTGCTAATTCACTTCCATTCATAACCGTTCGGCTATCATCAATAGTAAAAATCTTGAAAGAAATAAGAGAGGAAAAAAATTGCGGAAGAATGCTGAGGTTAAATTAACCATTTTTATAAGAATAAAACACAGAAGTTTTTGCTAAATTTCGTAGGAAAGTAATATTCAAGTTGATCCTTCTAGAAGCAAATGGTCCCTCAAGCTACTGCCTGATCTGTGCTAGCAGCTTCATTAATTCTTGATTTGGTTTTTATTTTTTATAATGATAGTAAAGTGTGTCCTGCGGTGGGTTAGCACCCTGCCCAGGATTGGTTCCTGCCTTGTGCCCTGTGTTGGCTGGGATTGGCTCCAGCAGACCCCCGTGACCCTGTATTCGGATTCAGCGGGATAGAAAATGGATGGATGGATGGATAGTAAAGTGCTGGTGGTATGAGAAGGTGGCATGGTGGTGCAGTTACACTGCTGCTGCTTTGCAAAGAGACCAGGGTTCATATGTTCCCTGCGTGGAGTCTGCATGTTTTCCTTGTATCCGTGTGGCGTTTGCCTCCTGGTGTAGGTTAGTTGGCTTAGCAATTGACCGCTTGTATGTGTGTGTGTGTTCACCCTGTGATGGACTGGCGCCTGGTCCAAGTGTTGCTCCTGATTGCTGAGATATCCTGTCTTGGATAAGCAGGTTTTAAAAATGGATGGATGAATCAGGCAACATACAGTACCTGATCAACTGAGTGATTCACATAAGAAGGTGTTTGACGGGCAAAAGTCGATTCTACCAATCACGCTGTGCTTTGAACCTGCTGCTTTCATCACAGACTGGCAGAGAGCAGCAAGAGATGAATAAACCCCAGTGGGGAAAGTCAAAATGATCCCAAAACACTTTGTATATTTAATTTACTATATTAAATAAAGATATTGCAAAAAAAAAAAAAACTATTAAAAAACTCCAAAACATGCAAAATTACAAAATGATCAAAAATATCTCAACATTCAAAGCTACAAGAATAACAGTTCCAAAAAGAACAAAAATACAAAATTCAAAATATGAATAACAAAACAACATTTATTTATATAGCACATTTTCATACAAAAAGTAGCTCAAAGAGCCTTACATAATGAAGAAAAGAAAAATAAAAGACAGAATAAGAAATTAAAATAAGACAACATTAGTTAACATAGAAAAGGAGTAAGGTCTGATGGCCAGGGTGGACAGAAAAAACAGAAAAAAAAACTCCAGACTCAAGTGGACTGGAGAAAAAAATAAAATCTGCAGGGGTTCCAGGCCACGAGACCACCCAGTCCCCTCTGGGCATTCTACCTAACATAAATCAAACAGTCCTCTTTGCAGTTAGGGTTCTCACGGAAGGGCTTGATGATGATGGTCACGTAGACTTCTGCCTTTTAATCCGTCCATCACTGTTGGAGCATCATGAAGCTTTGAGTAGGTGGAGGTGGCGCAGGCCACCACCACAAAGAAACCGGAAAAAGAAACAGAAAAGAGAGTAGGGGTCAGTATGGATTTTAGAGCCACCATGAATAGTTATTATGATGAATTGAACATACAGAGTATCAGGATTAAGTTAAATTAAGTTAAATTGAAGTTATAGAAAGGCCATGTTAAAGTAATGTGTTTTCAGCAGGGTTTTAAACTGCTCTACTGTATCAGCCTGGCGAATTCCTATTGGCAGGCTATTCCAGATTTTAGGTGCATAACAGCAGATGGCCGCCTCACAACTTTTAAGTTTTGTTCTTGGAATTCTAAGGAGACACTCATTTAAGGATCTGAGGTTACGATTTGGAATATAAGGTGTCAGACATTCCGATATATAAGATGGAGTGAGATTATTTAAGGCTTTATAAACCATAAGCAGAATTTTAAAGTCAATCCTGAATGACACAGGTAACCAGTGTAGTGACATTAAAACTGGAGAGATGTGTTCGGATTTTCTTTTCCCAGTTAGGATTCTAGCAGCTCCATTCTGCACTCGTTGCAAGTGATTTATGTCTTTTTTGGGTAGTCCTGAGAGGAGTGCGTTATAGTAATTTAGTCGACTGAAAACAAAAGCATGAATTAATTTCTCAGCATCTTTCAAAGATATAAGAGGTCTAACTTTAGCTATGTTTCGTAAGTGAAAAAATGTTGTCCTAGTGATCTGATTAATATGCGATTTAAATTTTAGATTACAGTCAACAATTACCCCTAAGCTTTTTACCTCCGTCTTGACTTTTAATCCTAATGTATCCAGTTTATTTCTAATAGCCTCATTGTATCCATTATTGCTAATCACTAAGATTTCAGTTTTCTCTTTATTTAACTTGAGAAAGTTACTATTCATCCATTCTGAGATACAAGTCAGACATTCTGTTAGTGAATCAATAGAATCGGGGTCATCAGGTGCTGTTGTTTAAACAAAAACCCCACCAAATTCAAGTACAAAAATCAAAATTCAAAGTAACTGCAAAAACTATTCAAATAAAATGCTAAGCTGGCAAAAAAAAAATAATTCAAAACTGGGAGGCGGAGCCAAAAATCAAAATCCTGAATATCTAAATAAAAAATGGTCTGAAAACCATTTACTCAAACCATTGAATTTGCTCAAGGGCAGCCGTAGAACACTTGCCAGCATAGACATGCAGAAATTAAATACTGAACAAAATTTGTAGCAGTGCTACCGCACGAAGAACTCCCATTTCCCAGCAGCCCCAAAGGGGATCGCCCGCATCGGATGACTGGAGCGAGAGCAGGGGCTGCTGGGGACGAGAAAAGACTGGTAGGAAAGTGGAGCAATGGGAGAGCTGTGTTTTTGTGTATCCTGTCCGACGTGTCTACTGAAAAGTCAATTGTACCCCCGGGATCGTTTCCCGTTAGGATGAATGGACTGTCTCGTGCCTGCCTGTCGTGTGTATAGTGGTGGATTAATCATTGTACATCTTCAAAAGGAGCGCTCCTGCAAATCTCATCCCTTCCCACTCACGACTACCGGTAGGACTGTTTCAGTCATTTATTATGGAAGCTGTTCCTGGGATTGTCATCTTCACGTCCATTTTTGCTGCATTGGACTGTATAAGGACATAGTCGTGAATGTTTATTGTTGTGGTTCATTGTTGTGTTAAAATTGTAATGCCGTAGGGAAAGGTTTTCTGATTTTTGTTGTTTGTATTGGATATTCCATCCATCCATCCATTATCCAACCCGCTATATCATAACCACAGGGTCACAGAGGTCTGCCAGAGCCAATCCCAGCCAGCACAGGCCACAAGGCAGGAAACAAACCCCGGGCAGGGCGCCAGCCCACCGCAGGGCACACACACACACTAGGGTCAATTTAGGATCGCCAATGCACCTAACCTGCATGTCTTTGGACTGTGGGAGGAAACCGGAGCACCTGGAGGAAACCCACGCAGACACGGGGAGAACATGCAAACTCCACGCAGGGACAACCCGGGATGCGAACCCGGGTCTCCTAACTGCGAGGCAGAAGTGCTACTCACTGCACCACCGTATTGGATATTACATTTAATATATTAGTTATTCATTTGCTTGTTCTGTGTCTCTGCCTGTGAGTGTGTGTGGGTCGGGCCAAGGCTGGGTGCGTTTCTGGAAACTGTCAACGAAAAAATAAATAAATCACTGTCCTGTCGACGGTGTGAATCTTAGCGGCACTGGACCACTACAAACTAAATAGAACCACAGAAAAATGCAAATAATTAGCACAAGTCACACGATTAACATAAACAAGAGAATCAAAGATTGTAATAAGTATATAAGTTTAACATGTTACTGCGCTCTGTACAAAAATATTTTATAAATCTACTTTTCTTTCTACTCACATGTACAGCTAACACAAAGCCAGATTTAGCAGAGGAGTTCACCATATAAGAACTGCTAGGCAAGCATTTGAAGACAAGCCAGCAAAATGGGCATTGTATACTATTTCTGTGTGTCAAACTCAGCATGAAACTGTATCCTCTTTGCCTTGTTGGGAATGGCATGATTCACCGAAGTGGGGGCCTGCACATGAAGAAAGAGTATAAAGCCTTGGAACATTGCCCGGCACACCTTTGAAGCTGACGAACGGATGGGAGATAACGTTATCTGATCCAGAAAATCCTCCCAATGCAGCAACGAAAATGGCAGACTCTATACATCGGGCTCCCACTCCCAAACTGGGTTTTTGTCATGGCTTCCTCATCTGTTATGCAGTGTAAACCTTCATTAAAGAAAGCTAAGTTATTTTTCTGATGTGATTCCTTACCGCCGTATCACTAAGGGAGGGCTATTGCCTTTTAATATTCTATCTGTACCAGTAACGACACACTGCACGATAACATGCAGTGAACACACTTGACTTGAGCATTTCTAGTTTTCATGCTCTTTCTTTGTACGTTTAGCATTCGTTTGCTCAGAGGTTGATGCGTTTGCTGTTTCCTGAGCAGATCTTCATTCCTCCATCCTAGTGGCCCGCTACTTCTCTTCTTTCATCGCCATCTTCTCATGTTAAAGTGTTTATGTTGCAATTACTTAGTACTTTTTCCTTAATTTTTCACTTAAGCTGGCACTTAAGTCTTCAATCTGCCTCAAGAATGATTTATGATATGAAGAGGTTGGGGAAGTGACGGCGAAGATGGTAGGGATGAGAACAATACCCGTACAAATGCGCCACCTGGCTGTCTTACTGGCCGCTGCTGAAAGTTGATTATACAATGAAATAAAATATAAATAAAAGGAGGAATAACCTTGGAGGTCAATCCTGACCCAAAATCAGATAGTAGACGTCATGTAGTAAATGTGTACAAAATTTCAGGTCAATAGTTTAAACGGTTTGCGAGCTACAGGTGAATTTAAAATCCTGGACAGACAATCGAACAGCCACGGTAGCGTATTATATATCTATACCAGTAACGACGCACTGCACGATAACATGCAGTTAATACACTTGACTTGAGCATTTCTATTTTTCCTCCTCTTATCTTTCTCTGTACGCTTAGCATTCGTTTGCTCAGAGGTTGATGCGCTTGCCGCTTCCTGAGCAGCTCTTCTTTTCTCCACCCTACTGGCCCGCTTCTTCTCTTCTTTCGTCTGTATGTTTTCCTGTTAAAAATGATTAAGTTAGTTTTTGTGTTGCAATTACTTTGTACGTTTTTCTTAGTTTTTCACTTAAGCACGACAATCTGCCTCAAGAATGATTAAAGATATGAAGAGGTAGGGGAAGTGACCGCGAAGGTGGTAGGGATGAGAACAATGCACGTATGCATGTGCCACAAGTCCGTCCTGCTGTGTGCTGCCGAGAGTTGATTCAACAATAAAATAAAAATAAAAAGAGTAATAAAAATCATCACCCTGAAAGCGGATAGTAGACGTCACGTAGTATAAGTGTACCAAATTTCAGGTCAATAGGTGAAACGGTTTGCAAGCTACAGGTGATTTAAAATCCTGGACAGACAAACGAACTGCCACGGTAGCGTATTATATATAAAGAAGATGCCAGTAATGGCGTGTTGCACTATAACATGCAGTGAACACACTTGACTTGAGCATTCCTAGTTCTCATCCTCTTTCTCTGCTCATTTGTCATTCGTTTGCTCAGAGGTTGATGCGCTTGCCGCTTCCTGAGCAGCTCTTCATTTCTCCACCCTAGTGGCCCGCTACTTCTCTTCTTTCATCGGCATCTTCTCATGTTAAAGTGTTTTTTGTTGCAATTACTTAGTATGTTTTTTTTTAATTTTTCACTTAAGCTGGCGCTTATGGCTTCAATCTGCCTCAAGAATGATTAGTGAAGGCGGCAGGGAATGAGAACGACGCCCATACGCATGCGCTGTACGGCCGCTCTCCTGCGTGCTGCCGAGAGTTGATTCTACAATAAAATTAAATAAAAATAGAAAGAGTAATAAAAATCATCACCCCGAAAGCGGATAGTAGACGTCACGTAGTATAAGTGTACCAAATTTCAGGTCAATAGGTGAAACGGTTTGCAAGCTACAGGTGATTTAAAATCCCGGACAGACAAACGAACTGCCACGGTAGCGTATTATATATAAAGAAGATGCCAGTAATGGCGTGTTGCACTATAACATGCAGTGAATCCACTTGACTTGAGCATTTCTAGTTTTCATGCTCATTCTCTGCTCATTTGTCATTCGTTTGCTCAGAGGTTGATGCGCTTACTGCTTCCTAAGCAGCTCTTCTTTTCTCCACCCTACTGGCCCGCTTCTTTTCTTCTTTCGTCTGTATGTTTTCCTGTTAAAAATGATTAAGTTAGTTTTTGTGTTGCAATTACTTTGTACATTTTTCTTAGTTTTTCACTTAAGCACGACAATCTGCCTCAAGAATGATTAAAGATATGAAGAGGTAGGGGAAGTGACCGCGAAGGTGGTAGGGATGAGAACAATGCACGTATGCATGCGCCACAAGTCCGTCCTGCTGTGCGCTGCCAAGAGTTGATTCAACAATAAAATAAAAATAAAAAGTAATAAAAATCATCACCCTGAAAGCGGATAGTAGACGTCACGTAGTATAAGTGTACCAAATTTCAGGTCAATAGGTGAAACGGTTTGTGAGCTACAGGTGATTTAAAATCCTGGACAGACAAACGAACTGCCACGGTAGCGTATTATATATACAGAAGATGCCAGTAATGGCGTGTTGCACTATAACATGCAGTGAACACACTTGACTTGAGCATTTCTAGTTTTCATGCTCATTCTCTGCTCATTTGTCATTCGTTTGCTCAGAGGTTGATGCGCTTACTGCTTCCTGAGCAGCTCTTCTTTTCTCCACTCTAGTGGCCCGCTGCTTCTCTTCTTTCATCTGCATCTTCTCATGTTAAAGTGTTTTTTGTTGCAATTACTTAGTACTTTTTCCTTAATTTTTTACTTAAGCTGGCACTTAAGTCTTCAATCTGCCTCAAGAATGATTTAAGATATGAAGAGGTAGAGGAAGTGACAGTGAAGGTCGGTAGGGATGAGAACGGTACGCGTACAAATGCGCCACCTGGCTGTCCCACTGGCCGCTGCTGAGAGTTGATTCTACATTAAAATAAAATAAAAGGAGGAATAACCTTGGAGGTCAATCATCACCCCGAAATCGGATAGTAGACGTCATGTAGTAAATGTGTACCAAATTTCAGGTCAATAGTTAAAACGGTTTGCGAGCTACAGGTGATTTAAAATCCTGGACAGCCACGGTAGCGTTTTATATATCTGTATAGTTCCGGGTTATGTAACATGCTGCAATTATAAAAAAAAAAAAAACTCATTTCAACCAGACAGCTAGCGCCCCCTGCTGGATACAAAGATGGACAAAAAAAAAAAAGACATAAAAACAAATATGAACATCAGCCGGGGGGAGGAACCCTGACTGAATCCTAACAGAAGATGGCACATTAAAAAACTAAAAGAGTGGGACTCAATCCCCTCATTTGTGGCCAATTTAGAGTCCCCAATGGCCTTTCAGTCAACTGGAATACCTGAAGAAAAACCCATCCACACTCCAACACCTGGGCCCACGGGAGTGTGAATGAGTGTGCGAGTGGGCCCTGTGGTGGGCCGCCGTCTTGTCGTACTTTTGAGGTGTGCGTTCGCCCCATTGTGAGTATGAACCTGATGATGTCATCTTTGCACTCCTCTAGGATTTGTAAAGCAGTCTGTGACAGAATGTGCTGTGTAAGGCGCTATAAGAACTGAAGCTGAAACTGTATAAACACAATTGGCCAGGGTGCACCACCTCCGTAGCCCTGAACACCGCAGGTGACCCTCAAACCTGCACGTCCCATCGATTCACATCTCTCGGCGGATGTCGAGCGGACGGACTTTGCTTCTTTTGTTCTTCAGTTTCTGCTACTGTGCGAGCAGAAGAGAAAGCCCCTCAGCTCTCACCTCGAAGGAAGGTCACAGCCAGTGACTCTGGCCTCATAAATCTGAGCTGAGTTCACAAATGTCAATGGCTTAGACTTCATCTCGCCAGCAGACCCCAACAACGTTAACCCAGAAGAGAAAACGTGCTCAGCGGGCGGGGAATTTATTTTTATCCATTGAGCAAATTTGCACTCTTCCTTCATCGGGTCACTCTCTTGCAGTCTGGAGGACAGCAAAGTGAAAGAAGAGAGAAAGGAGCGGGTTTTGTAGAAGCAGCCTGTCGTTTCACTGTTGCCATGTCAACAGCAGCGGGATCCATCAGTTGATGAGGAGAATGGCAAGATGGAAGAAGCAGCGGGCAGGGCACAGGAATGCTACAGCTTGGCTATGCCACCGGTGTCGTCGTTCCCTTAAAATGACACAGTTACGCTTTGGCATTTCTTTAGAGAACAAGCTGAAATGAATACGCTGCATCCAGCGCCGCAATGGCAGCCTGCCGACAAGCTTAAATGTGATGATCCATCCTTGCTTGACAGGCATCAGTTTCTGGGCTCTCCTGTTAGCGCGTCTGTCATGTCTGACTGTCAAAACGCTCTCACGTTACCAGCAAACGTGTTTCAGACATCTGCAGGGAGAATGAAGTATTGACAACAGAAATGGCAGGGCTGAGGATTTTTAAGAGAATTGTGTTTGCTCAAAAATGTGTCCACGTGCATTGGTTCGATTGCCTGTCATTCATTAAAATGGAATAAACCAGCAAAGAGAAGCCTCTCATCCCAGCAAATGCAGAAAATAAAGGCAGACAGACATCTGAGAATAAATAATAAAACGACACCTTTAAGGCTGAGCCAATATGAAAAGTCGTTAAAATGAATGCCCACAAAAGTGAAGGATGTCAGGGGTGCAAACTGGCCTTTAATTCATCCATCCATCCATTATCCAACCCGCTATGTCCTAATGCAAGATCACGGGGGTCTGCTGGAGCCAATCCCTGGGCGCAGGGATGGAACAAACCCTGGGCAGGGCGCCAGCTCACCACAGGGCACACACACCCACACACCAAGCACACACTAGGGACAATTTAGGATCTCCAATGCACCTAACCTGCATGTCTCTGGACTGTGGTAGGAAACGCACACAGACACGGGGAGAACATGCAAACTCCATGCAGGGGGGACCCAGGAAGCGAACCGGGATCTCCTAACTGCGAGGCAGCAGCGTTACCACTGCGCCACCGTGCCACCCCAACCACAAACATAGCACAAAAAATGTCAGAAATTAAACTCCTGGAGTTGTGAAGAAGCATCACCCAGCATGACACTGGAACTGAAAAACGGGTTAAGAAATGGAAAGGCGGTGCCAGAGATCTGAACCAGGCTGAAATGCCAGGCAAATAAGAAAGTTCCCCAGGGATTCTTGTTCTGATAATGTGCTGCCCTTTTGTGCCTTGACAGAGTTTTATTTCGAGATGGTAAGTTGCCATTCAAAGCCGAGCTAAGTGCAATGTGTTCCTTACTTGGGTCTGAGACCCTCTGGATTCATTTTTGTTTTATGATTGAGGTCAGTGGTGTGCTGTGGTTCCCCACCCGATGGAGCAGTGAACTCACTCACACTAGTAATGCCATTTCTTTACTATACCTAAAATGGCAGGATTTCCAGGCAGTGTGTGGAGAAAAGCCAAGCAAAATGACACCTTTTATTGGCTAACTAAAAAGATTACAATATGCAAGCTTTCGAGGCAACTCAGGCCCCTTCTTCAGGCAAGATGTAATCATTACAGCTAGTTAAAAATGAGCTAACAAAAAATATTGTAAGTGCCATTATGTTGTTCTTCTAATTAATGCCTAATTATGCTCTGCCAGTGCACTGTTCAAGTTGATTCGAATTAAATGTCCACAGCATAATAAATATTAATAACCAAAGTGCCGAGTAGCCATAGAAACTGCGTTATTAAAAACATCCAAGGTATGACTTACATCTCATTTCTCAATGCTCCTGCAATTAAGGAGCTAAATGCCACCTCTTTTAACAATTAACAAACCTCATAGTTTGTAAAAGAACTGGCAAATTGATTGATAATGTGAGGAAGGCCAGGCTGCTGTCGCCAATTTATAATGCTGCGTGCTGAGGAAGTTGGGCATTGTGGTGAGCATGACCATAGGGAAGGTAGCCAGAGACAAATCGTAAGATTCAATGAAGTGCTAAAGTGTCCGCAGTCGGCTGCCCACAACCCTGAAGTGGGTTAAGCAGGTCTGCTAATGGTACTGTACGTTATAATTAATTTGTATTAGCTCAAGACACCATATTATTGTAGGCCCTGTAGACATTACATTAATGATATTGCCATGAAGACAGACAATCAAGCTGACTCAGAACTTCTACAAGTGGCCGAAGTCTCTATAATAAAACAGAAGGGTAAAAGGTTATTTGCGTGCTAAAGAGGAAAAAAGGTTAAATACACAACGCTTCAGCTGTATAACCTTCATCAGGTGTGTAACCGAAAAGGAAGGAGCAGGTAACAAACTGTGCAGAAGAGGGGAAGGAAGGAATAAAGCCAGCGAAGCTGAAAGAAGGTGACAAAAAGCTGCCATTTGTGAAGATGACATTAAATACTGTAGTTAGTCAGTCATTAAGACCTGGAGAAATACAGTCATACGAAAGAGTTTGGGAACCCCTCTTAATTCTTTGGGTTTTTGTGCATCATTGGCTGAGCTTTCAAAGTAGCAACTTCCTTTTAATAGATGACATGCCATATGGAAACTGTAGTATTTCAGCAGTGACATTAAGTTTATTGGATTATTTTTTTCTTCTTCTTCTTTATTTCGCCTTATACAATTCCCTGTATGAGGAATTTGTTATTTTCTGCATACCCCTTTTCCCCAAATTTCAGGTTAAGGGTCTTGCTCAAGTGCCCAGCAGAATAGGATCTCTTTTGGCAGTGATGGAGATTCGAACCGTCAACCTTCTGGATACCAGCACAGATCCTTAGCATCAGAGCCACCACTTCGCCCCTCAGAAAATATTAACAGAAAATATGCAATATGCATCATAACAAAATTAGAGAGGTGCATAAATTTGGGCATCCAACAGAGATATGACATCAATACTTAGCTGAGCCTCCTTTTGCTAATATAACAGCCTCCAGACGCCTCCTATAGCCTTTGATGGGTGTCTGGATTCTGGATGGAGGTATTTTTGACCATTCCTCATACAAAATCTCTCCAGTTCAGTTCAATTTGATGGCTGCCATGCATGGACAGCCTGCTTCAAATCATCCCATAGATTTTCGATGATATTCAAGTCAGGGGACTGTGAAGGCCATTCCTGAACATTGCACTTCTCCCTCTGCATGAATGCCTTTGTAGATTTCGAACTGTGTTTTGGCTCATTGTCTTGTTGGAATATCCAACTCCTGCGTAACTTCAGCTTTGTGACTGACGCTTGAACAGAATTTGTTGATACTGGGTTGAGTTCATCTGACCCTCGACTTTAACAAGGGCCCCACAGCATGATGGAACCTCCACCAAATTTCACAGTAGGTAGCAGGTGTTTTTCTTGGAATGTGGTGTTCTTCTTCTACCATGCAAAGCACTTTTTGTTCTGACCAGATAACTCCATTTTTGTCTCATCAGTCCAAAGCACTTTGTTCCAAAATGAATCGAATCTGGCTTCTCTAACTGAGCATTGGCATACAACAAGCGAGTCTGTTTGTAGCTTGAGTGCAGAAAGGGCTTCTTTCTCATCAGCCTGCCATACAGATATTCTTTGTGCAAATTACCCCGAATTGTAGAACGATGTACAGATACACCACCTGCAGCGAGATGTTCTTGCAGGTCTTTAGAGGTGATCTGTGGGTTGTCTGTAACCATCCTCACAATCCTGTGCATGTGCCGTTCTTGTATTTTTCTTGGCCTGCCAGACCTGCTGTGTTGGTTTAACAGCAACTGTGCCTGTGGCCTTCCATTTCCTGATTACATTCCTTACAGTTAAAACTGACCGTTTAAACCTCTGAGATGGCTTTTTGTAGCCTTCCCCTAAACCATGAGACTCAACAATCTTTGTTTTCAGATCTTATGAGAGTTTCTTTGAGGATCTCATGCTGTTACTCTTCAGAGGAGAGTCAAAGGGAAGCACAACTTGCAGTTGAACACCTTAAATACCTTTTCTCATGATTGGACACTCCTGTCTATGAAGTTCAAAGCTTAATGAGCTAATCCAACCAATTTGGTGTTACAAGTAATCAGTATTGAGCAGTTACATACATTCAAATCAGCAGAATTACAAGGGGACCCACATTTTTGCAAAGCCAGTTTTTCACATTTTGATTTAATTTCATACAACTAAATACTGCTTCACTAAAAATCTTTATTCGGAAAACACCCCAGTACTCAGATGTTACTAAGAAATGAAAGACATACCACTGTTATCTTTTTTGTTGAAAGTAAATTACTATGCAGGCTGAGAGAGGTTCCCAAAATTTTTCATATGACTGTATATGACCCCAGGCTGAGAATGAGCGCAACATCTTCTGTTCGTCTTTGAAAAGTGTCTTTAAAGCCCGGTGAAAGAACCTAAACAGAGAGACCAGTATGATTGTAATCAAGAAATTATTTCGCCCCTAGCATTTTGCCTCCATGATATTTCTCCCCCACCCTAGTAACTTCTAATACCCACACCCAGACGTTTTGAGTGTTGGAAGTTTCTAGAAAAAATAAAAAAATAATCGTTCTCAGCGTTCAAAACTGACTTTCCTAATTTAAACATTTTTGTAGCAAAATGATAAAAAAGTTAGCAATAGTGCATCACTTAAATGAAACGCTCTGTTAACATATATAAATTTTTATTTCGATTAAACGAATCCAAACGATTTTACAAAAATTAGTATCACATGTCATTGCGAAAAAACATACGTGAAATGCAATTATGTACTAAATTAATATCTTTGTAATTTACCAGGGGCGAAATGTGTTGGGGGCAACTTATCCAGACGCCTGTGAAGAGACATACAATAGGCTTTGTAAGATCATTAATTTTAACATCTTAAACATGCTACCTGAAATGGCCTGCTGGCTGTCTCCCTCTTTCACCTACTGTACCAAGATGGCTGGACACTTCCTACTAGAAATGCAGTAAATTCGATTTTTAGACTGGCAAGAAGCCCGTTACTTAATACTGCATTTACTAGACGGACCAGATACATGGGTATAGTTGGTGACATATTTGTTAGGGACACAGCCGCTCTTGTTACAACTCAAAGTGCCTGCTGGAAAACGTGCCTCTCCACTGTGAAATGAGCTGCAGATGAGAAGTTTTGTGTTGGTTGGATGGTCAGTGGAAGAAGATCAAAGGAGGATTAGGGAAAAGGCTCATGTGGAAGGATCAGTCCATAAAATGGGGAAATTTTGTGTAATGGCTTGTGGGAAAGATAGAGTGTTAGGGTAGGCTGGTGGGATGCAGGTTTCATTACTGGGGTTCTTCAAAGAGTGGATGTTGCAAATTCTGCTCCTGGCTTCACTGAGGGTTCTGTAAACAACAAGTGATGGATATCCTCTGTCAATAAAGAAACTCCTTATTCTGAGTTCTTCATTAGTTCATGAGTTCAACCTCATCACTGTAGAGGTGCTGAAATCTAAGGAACTGAGAAAGAGATAAGAGTTTTTATGATGCCAGGGGTTAAATGAGCTGTGGAGAAGAAAACTGTTCAAGTCAAGTGGTATGACGGACATTTTAATTCCTGAAAAGCTAATTGAAAGGCTACAATCTAAAAATGTTAGACTTGTGGTAGAAACGTTAACTGTGAACCTGGGAGATGGATAGAAACTACTAAAATCATTAATGAATTCCTGCTTCTGGAGCAAGAGGAGGCACCAACACAATGGCCGATATATTTTTTGTACCCGTCTGGTACAAATCCAAGGTAGGAAGAAACAAAAACACCCTTTACCCGGACGAACATGTTGGCATAGCTTGGTCCCATTCTAGTATCCTTTGCTTTTTCACTGATCAAATGAAAAAATGAGTTATCAACAGAGAAAGCACTGTAGGTAAGAACCAGTTCTGCCAGTCTGATCAGGGTGTTCAGGGAGAATCACCAAATGATAAATAAACATAAATGGTTTGCATTTTTTAGAACATTAGAACAATCTAGATGAGAACAGGCCATTCAGACTAACAAAGGTCTCAACTAGGGAATCCATTCCCGGGAATTCGGGAATCCCACATGTCATTCCCGGGCTCCCAGGGATGACACAGTGCACGGGCATCTCACATGTGAACGGTTTTAGAACGACCGGCACTTATTTTTAATAAAATTACTGCAATATGTTGACACCAATAAAAGACTAACCTTATCTACAAGCAGTTTATGCTGTCATATAAGTACATGTATCTAGTTAGTTGCAGTAATAAGAGTGTAGAAAGCACAACGTGTCCAGCGTGCGGTCGTCCAGGTGAAAGCGCACCTTCGTGCAGAGTACGCCAGCCGCTAAGAAAGCACGCTCTGCCTCCACTGAAGTAGGTGGCACAGTCATCAGTTACAGATACACTTGTTCTAAACAACGCCCACGCTTGCCGTTGCTCTGAGACACCCTGCCATTTCAGCTTTTACTGATACAACAACAACAACAACATTTATTTATATAGCACATTTTCATACAAACAGTAGCTCAAAGTGCTTTACATATTAAAGAATAGAAAAATGAAAGACATAATTATAAAAAATAAATCAACATTAACATCGAATAAGAGTAAGGTTCAATGGCCAGGGGGGACAGAAAAAAAAAAAACTCCAGACGGCTGGAGAAAAAATAAAATCTGTAGGGATTCCAGACCAAGATACCGCCCAGTCCCCTCTGGGCATTCTACCTAACATAAATGAAACAGTCCTCTTTGGATTTAGGATTCTCACGGAAGGGCTTGATGATGATGATGGTCACGTAGACTTCTTCCTTTTAATCCGTCCATCATTGTTGGAGCATCATGAAGCTTTGAGTAGGTGGAGGTGGCGCAGGCCACCACCACAAAGAAACCGGAAAAAGAAACAGAAAAGAGAGTAGGGGTCAGTACCGATTTTAGAGCCACCATGAATAGTTGTTATGATGAATTGAACATACAGAGTATCAGGATTAAGTTAAATTACGATTAAAATGAAGTTATAAAAAGGCCATGTTAAAGTAATGTGTTTTCAGCAGTGTTTTAAAGTGCTCTACTGTATCAGCCTGGCGAATTCCTATTGGCAGGCTATTCCAGATTTTAGGTGCATAACAGCAGAATGCGCCCGCCTCACCACTTCTTTTAAGTTTTGTTCTTGGAATTCTAAGGAGACACTCATTTGAGGATCTGAGGTTACGATTTGGAATATAAGGTGTCAGACATTCTGATATATAAGATGGGGCGAGATTATTTAAGGCTTTATAAACCATAAGCAGAATTTTAAAGTCAATTCTGAATGACACAGGTAACCAGTGTAGTGACGCTAAGACTGGTGTGATGTGTTCTGATTTTCTTTTCCTAGTTAGGATTCTAGCAGCTGCATTCTGCACTAGTTGCAAACGATTTATATCTTTTTTGGGTAGTCCTGAGAGGAGTGCGTTACAGTAATCTAGTCGACTGAAAACAAACGCGTGAACTAATTTCTCAGCATCTTTCAGTGATATAAGAGGTCTAACTTTACTTATGTTTCTTAAGTGAAAAAATGCTGTCCTAATGATCTGATTAATATGTGATTTAAAATTCAGATTACATTACACAAAATTCAGATTCTGATGCATCCAGTTTCTTGTCATCATTCTGTGATGGCAAGTTTCTTGGCACAGATAATGCGGAAGCAACAGACTGACACATTGCAATTTCAAGTTGCTGTCCAAAGCTGTTGTCTGACAGACGTCAATGAAGTCTGCCCCATCCCAGCATTCGTGAGCTGCAGAGTGCAGATTCCTCCCAGTCCACTGAGCTCAGTCTTAGTCGGAGCCGGGAGACTGACTGCTGCTGGTCTGTTGTTGACTGAATTAATCTGCAACACACTAGACTATGGACCAAAAAACCATGCCACTTAATTATTTTCAACTATAACTCTGTTGTTTCTAAATCGAGTTTTAAACTTTTACATGCTATATATGCGAGCTTGGCCATTCCCGGTTTCCCGGGAATTACAGCAGTTTCATGCGGGAATGGATTCCCTAGTCTCAACTCCTGCTCAGGCGAGAAAGGCATTGCAGAATTTCAGCTTTTAATGCAATAAAATGACCTGACCCAGAGACACTGTTAAAACTAGAAGGAAACTCATTTTGTAGTAATGTGTTTTATTATACTTGGTAATGACATAAGATTAGAAATTTATTATAATAAGAAAAATGATAAACTCCCAGAGTTGCAAAGGTACTGGAATACTTTATTATTTGCTTTAGTTGTTATTTAAATGTCATGCAAATCACAAGCAGCTTGAAGCTGCTGGCATTGGCTTAAGTCTTTTTCTGCAGTGACTCCATGATAGCTAGTTCATAAACGCTAAAGATATTTAACAAATAGTCTAATGGACATGCTGCCCAATGGAGTTTTAAAGCCATTTTATTTCTTAATTATTATTTTAATGATTTCAGCTAACTCTTGTGGCAGATGGCTGGGACCCATGCTCGGTTGGGACGCCCCCTTTGACACTGGATCCGGGGAAGCAGTCATGGGATGCACACTATGTCCCCCGGAACACTTGTTGCCAGCCCCCCTGGGTTGTATCTGGGCCAATAATTTGGAACACCAGAGCTCATTCCTGTTAGGCTCCGTGGCCACCACCAGGGGGAGCTGTATGGCCTAACGAGCCCGTCTGGGTGGGAATGCAGCCACACCTAGAGGTGCAGCAGGAATTAGGTCAACAAGCACCTGCAGCACTTTCAGGTGGGCTATAAAAAAGGGCCAACAGTCACCACTCCGGGCACCAGAGTTGGGAGGAGTAGGACGAAGCTGCCTTGGAGAAGTGGAGGAGAAAGAAGAGTGTTTTGTGGTGGTGTTTTGCTTTATTGTGGTGTATTTTGAGACTGTGTTAGGGCTGAGGGACACAGGGAAGACGTGGACCTCAGCTAAGTAAATAGATCTTTTGGTTCATTTTATACGTGCCTCTGCTGTCAGTCTGTGTCGGGTTGACACCTTTGCCACTCCCTCTAAAAACATCAACATCTGACAATTTTCCTGAAAATGCTATTGGACTGGAAGAAGTGAACCTGAACCTAACCATCTTTACTTTAGGGGTCTCAATGGTGAAGACATATTTACTCACCTGGAAAGAAGTCTCTATCCATACAGATAAAATTTTTATGCACGTATTCCTTCTCTGTGTAAGCATCTTCTTTTTTCAGCTGCTCCCGTTAGAGTTCGCCACAGCGGATCATCTTCTTCCATATCTTTCTGTCCTTTACATCTTGCTCTGTCACACCCATCACTTGTATGTCCTCTCTCACATCCATAAACCTTCGCTTAGGCCTTCCTCTTTTACTCTTCCCTGGCAGCTCTATCCTTAACATCCTTCTCCTAATATACCCAACATCTCTCCTCTGCACATGTCCAAACCAACGCAATCTCGCCTCTCTGACTTTATCTCCCAACCGTCCAACTTGAGCTGACCCTCTAATGTCCTCATTTCTAATCCTATCCATCCTTGTCACACCAAATGCAAATCTTAGCATCTTTAACTCTGCCAGCTCCAGCTCTGTCTCCTGCTCTCTGGTCAGTGCCACCATCTCCAACCGATATAACAAGGCTGGTCTCACTACCGTCCTGTAGACCTTCCCTTCAACTCTTGCTGATACCCATCTGAAATACTTTTTAAATATTGTTGTTTATTTGTTTAACATGGACGCATTGTGTGTAGGTTTACAGTGGGTGGGCCACCATTATATTACTGCGAGGTGTCCGTCCACAGCATTTATGTCAGGCCGGGGAATAAGCTCCTCAGAGGTTCATCAAGATTGTTGGAAAATGGATCATTATTGTGAGTAACACCATGTATTGTCTGGTCTTTGGATTTAGTTACTGGATTCTGGATTGAACTCACTTGCGTTGGTTTGCCATTATTGGCAAATCCTTTTCCTTTTTTTGCCTGTGTGATTATTTTGTTTATTTAAATAGTTCATTTAATAAAGACTGTTCATTTGCCTTGTCTCTCAGTGCTAACAGTTTGACAGTTTATCCACTCTGGAACTCAGTTTGGGCCTGTGCAGGGAGAAGCCTGCTTGCTGAGTTTGGGATCAGGCTGCCTAAGGTGAGGACTATTTTTAGGCAGCCTGGTCTAATCTGCGGGTCTTTTTGAAGGCCTTTTACTGTTTTCGCTATGTGTTAGTCACCAGTTCATAAGCAACAGATTTTGCGCTGCTATAATCATGGTTCACAGTTTTCAGTTATCTTGACCACATACTTATCCAAAAACATAGATTAGATGAAAATATCCTGCAAAACAAATACATACCATACAACATTTGTAAAATGCAGCAGTTACTATTGTTTTATTGTATTTATATCTTTATCCAAGACGATATTACAAAAAATCTACAGAGTTGCAAGAGTTAAATGTAATGTTAAGTAAAAGAAAGCCACATTTAACAGTCCCCAAGACTAATTAAAATTCAAACAAAACTGAAACTGTTTCATGTATGACCAGAAGGAGAAGGTGACGAGGGGGTGATAAGAGTCCAATGAGACTCAAAAAGAGAGTAGTCCCAGGAGATCAAACGTCTGCAGTTCATTTAATCAAGCTAAGTTTATTGCAAACATTGGGAGGGAGAACTGAGAAGCATCGTTCAGTTGGCACACTTGATGAGGAGAAATACAGAGAGCATACACGCCAAACCGGAATGGAGACTACTTGGAGAGACA
Organism: Polypterus senegalus; assembly: GCF_016835505.1. Taxonomy (NCBI): domain Eukaryota; kingdom Metazoa; phylum Chordata; class Cladistia; order Polypteriformes; family Polypteridae; genus Polypterus; species Polypterus senegalus. The sequence goes on along the minus strand of NC_053167.1, from coordinate 5,732,359 downwards.
CAAGACCTGAAATGCACCAGAGCGAAGCTATGCAGGAACAAGGCAAGAGCTATAAACATCTCTCTGCAAATGGAAACTTGTAGAGAGCATGAAGTAGAGCAGCAGGGTGGGTGAAGTAAGTGACAGAATACAGCACATGAGCTACTGCAAGGAAATGAATTCCAGTTTATTTTAGAAAAACAGTATTTGCTGAATTTCTTAACTGTAGTAAAGCCCGACTCTGAAAATCACAGTTAATAATATGATGAATCTCTGTTTTTGGTCCACTTCGTTCAGTTCATTTTAGGAAATTATGTTTATTTCAATTGTGTGTGTTTTTTTTTACACTGTTCCTCTGACACCATTTGATGTTATGTTTCTTGTATGGTTGTTGCCATTTTGTGACTGGCTTTGCATGTTGGGTCATTTTACTCTGCCTGTATAAGATAGTGGTGCACAGCTTCATGCTTTCACAGCAATGGATAAGCCTTGGAATACAAATTTAAAACAAACAACCTGGTTAGAGAAGGTGGGCTTAAGAAATTCTGAGCTGTGTTTCTTTCTTCTAACTCAGCTTCATCTTTGATGTTTAGTTTGGTTAGTTCCTCCTTGGTAGTTACACCCCTACTGTTAAGCAGACTTTGCTTTTTGGCTGGGCACTTGTTCACCTTAGGTGCTATAGGATGAAGCGTGTTATACCCTTTATTTGTGATGCAGGTCTTTGGTTTCTTTTCCTTTAAAAATCTAGGGCCCATCTTTGATTTTGTTACGTTCACTTTGAGAAAGTCATTAGGGCATGTCTGAATAAAATCTGATGTTTGACTGTTAAAGTATTTCTGGGATGATGAGGCAAATTATAAACACCCCACCCATATAGCCCACCAGAAATATAAAAAAGATGCGTTGAATATAAAGCTTGGCTTGGTGATAGAACACAGTCTTTGAGGATACTCACGTTAAGATGGTTTACAGATGAAATAGTATTATTTAATCTCATTTGCAGTTTGTGATTCTCAAGAAAACTGAAAAACCAAAAGGTCAGTTTGAATTAAACTTCTTAGTAACCAGATGCTTTTAAATAGCGTGAACCACATAGCTAAAAGCTTGACGTTGAGTTTTCTCCAGCCATCCAAGCATGTAGTTTAGCATCACTAACAGGGCATCTACAAAATCCCTCTCTGCTTGGTAAGAATACTGAATCTCCACATGAACAATTGCTGCTCAGGTTATAGTCAGTGGACCCTGATCATGAACCCTTGGTCTACAGTTTTTGGGTGCTTGGATGATCACTGATTGTTTCCAAAGGTTGCCTACTATTGCGCTGCCTGTTAAGTTTCTGAAAGTGTGTGATCAATACTCTGCACATGCTAATAATGTTATACAATTGATTCTGCATGCATTCTGAGCTTTGTCTGGTTTTATATATTTAAATCGTAGTCTGCCAGCATTAAATTACATGCATTATTTCAAAAGCTATAGCTGCTAGAATATCTAGCATTTTTGTGATGGCTCTAAAGTTAAAATCATTGGTTTCAAACGTGCTGTAGAAATTATCTGCGAACACACAGCGTCTCCTGTGCTCATGGCCAGTAATTGTCTGTCCTGCCAAAAATTATTAACATCAAATTTTACTTTGTCTTTATATTTACTTTTATTTCTTAATCTTTTTTTTTAATCTTCTCTTCCACAATTTACCCTCCTATCTGCTGCTGTCACTTTTAAATAGACAATCTGAAATGGCTAAATCATCACATACTGTATTTGTAAACAGCTACGTACCAGTTGGTGTATCTAATGTCTACATTTCTAAAGCTGAATCCTCATTATAAATAATACATGGTGTCCCAACTTAAACAGCATATTCACCTTCAGAGCTCTATTCTCTAAGTAGGCATTTCAAAATTGTACATACAGCAATGCAGATGCACGATGGTCAACAAGGCGTTCAAAATGGAAGTTCAGGAGGTGAATACATTTACACATTTTTGTGACATCATTGACTTAATTGACAATGGAGGTTAATTAAAATATTTTAGTTGTAAATCAGTCATACATACCTTGGAGTTACACAAAAGCACCGAGTGCCTTGAGGGGAGGTAACTGAGGCATGTCCCACTGAATGCTTCACTGTTCATCGTCCCACAAGTGAGGATTTGCTCTATAAGGTGCAACAGCTCTGGGCTACAGAAATTAATGACAAAACAGCTACTGCATAATCAAGCTTGTCTGTATTGCAGGGTGGTCAGGACTGGCACTTTGGCAATTGGGAGACTATGTTGTATATAATAAATGTAGGCAGGGTCAGCGAAGTATGGATCCTGCCCAGCGGAAGCACACAAAGGCCTACTACTTAATGCCCCTTTACCAACTATGGGACCAACTACTGTAACCATCTGGTCAGCTACACAATTTAATTTTCCAGTTCTATATACAGTACCTGTGTATGGGGCAGGGGAATGCTTAAAGCTGAGAGTGTGTGGTGACAAAATTAAAGTGGCCTGAAGATGTATAAGGACCATCTGCTCTAGGGGTGTCAAACTCACTTCCTACAGGGCAGTAGGTTTTTATTCCAAGCAATTTTCTTTACTAAAGAGCAATTTTTGCTGCTAACCGAACTTACTATTTTGGGCTAAATTTTAGTTCATTTACTTTGCTAAATCCAGAACCCTGAAATGCTTCTTTTCCTCTTAACCGGATGGATTCAGACTCTTTCATTTCTTCTTTTCTTATGCAGCTTTCAGTTAACAGTAAGATGAAAATAACAAAGTAGACAACGTGTAACCAGCTAACTTGGTAATGAGTACGCTCATCATAAAGCATGACTTTCAATGAAACATTTGGAAAGAAAGTAGAGAAAAAAGGCGTACTTCTATAGTCCATGAATAAGCATTTTGATGACGCTCTCAGAAGAAAAGAAAAAGTAGAATACAGTGGTACCTTGGTATACGTCCGCTTTGGAATAAGTCTAACTTTGTATACGTCCTGTTTGGATGCGAAAAATTTTGCTCGGTATACGACCTTTGTTTGGAATACAACTCGCGTGCTAGAACATCGCGCTAGCCTTGTTTACCCCTCTCGAGACAAAGCCATGACTGCCCATGAGCGTCAGTACGCCAGTTGCTAACATTCAGTAAACAACCCGTGCGCTACCCTTGTTTATCCCTCGCAAGACAAAGCCACAACTGCCCACGAGCGTCAGTACGCGCTATAACTCTCTGTGAATTTTCAAGTGATTTTGTGTTTTTTGCGTAAATTTGAATCGATTGTTGAAAAGTATGAAGGTGGCATGCGTATCTGGGACTTGGCTGCTGCATATCGTATGCCGAGAACGACGGTATCTACGATTGTGAAAAACAAAGACGTTATTAAAAAGTAAAGTAAGGTTAAATTTTCATTTATTTCATTTAATTGCTTTTGTATTTATGTATTTTAGTATTAAGCAGTGTTTAAATTATTTTATACAACCCCATCAATATATAATATGCCAATAACAAAAGGATTTTTTTTCATGGGAACGGATTAATCATTTTCCCTTTATTTCTTATGGGAAAAATTTGTTTGGTATACGTCCTGTTTGGTATAAGTCCAAGGGTCTGGAACGAATTAAGGACGTATACCGAGGTACCACTGTATATAAAAGCATGACATTGGAGAACAAGAGCACTAACATGCCAAAGAAATAATACAACATGTTTAACTAACAGCAAGAATGGATTTTAATTAAGAAACTGGGGCACTCCAGAAAAGAAAGCTAACACCCCTAAAGGACAATTTGTGGAGGGCAGAGGGATGAAGATTACTGCACAATGGGGTCCCACGGTAATTTAGTATGATTTAATAATAATGAAAGATAAGTTATGACAAAAGAAACTAGTTAGTTGTTTCCATGTAAATCAAAAGCACAGATAATAAAACAATCAGACCAGTATTAAAACTACTATGTAAGCCAACGCAAGCACATGACCTTCAAGCAATCAACCTCAGATTATGCTACAATGTTCAGATACCACTGGAGGACCAGGCACATGCGTACAATTTTTGATGCAAGTAAAATCCAGAAATACTATAGAATCAGAGGTCTATTTTAAGCAATACAAAAGCAGTGATGATGACACACAGTGGATTGCAATGACAACAGTTCTACAGCAAACAGAACATCGGAATTAATCAAAAGCAATGAATTTATGGCAACAGACAACAAAAGAGTATAATCGAGCAATACACAGTGATTTGTACTTTTCTGCACTTTTACTTTTTAATGGGGACTGATGGATATAAGCGAGTAAAAATATAGTTAAAAAGTTAAAAATATAGTTAAAACATCCAAATACAGTGAACCAATATAATCAACACCTTTCTTTTTAAAGTATCTCTTACTCTACTCATATAATCTGATTTGTGCCCAAGTATGATGTAGAGCCTAACAGGCGGGTTTTTACAAAGAATAATCACACTGAAAATGCAATGTATCCTCAACAGAAAGGTTAAAGAAAGAAAGAAACAAAAAAACCCATTAAGGATTATTTTTTGTTGCAAGAAGGCAGCATAGTGTAGAATCAATAACCTAGCCACTTTTAGCTCTAATGTAATAAATATGGAATACTATAATTGGCAATTAACTTATAGCAAATGGGTGACTTCATTGTCATCTTTTTATACAATATTAAAATAAAAATGAATAACAAGCAGATAAAACAAGCTACCCAAATGTCAAATATGCACCAAACATACAAAACAGAAGATGAAAGTTGGTTATAGGTAAATTTCACACCTACAGTATGTCGGGATGTTCTTCACATTGAGAGTCGTAAATATATGGAATAAATTATCAAGCAGTGCATACGGACCTTCAAAGTCTGCCTGGACGATAATTTGGAAAAGTAAGGTCAACAGCAATTGGTAAACTGTGCTAAGCTGTTGCTAAAGAAGCATACGGAGGCATGAGCTTATGATCCCTCTCAAACCAACTAACTTTCCAACACAGAACACAATGCAAGGCTTCATGGAAAGCACACAGAAAGCACAGACCTATGAAAAACACCCCTCAGTATGGGCAGATATCAAAAGACAAATGAGACAGATAACTCACACTTCTGTCAGTATGAAGAGTTAATTAATGAACAGACAAGAGATCCTGGTGTTACACAAGAACATCCATTTTCAGATACCCAAGGGCTACAGAAACAGGTTCACAAGTGAGGTAAAAAAATGTGTATGTGTACAAATATGTGGAAGTGTGTTAAAAAATGAAACACAAGAAAACACTGCTTCATATTCCAGGAATTATGGTAAATATGATTTAATTTATACTCTACAACATCAAACAGTATTCAGAAACATTAGAAACTTCCAAAGTCAACTCTCTGGGGTACTCGCACACTCCAGACCAAAACGAAAGTCAAAAAGCTAGCAGAAACAAAATGGAATGCTCTTTTGTAGTTTTATCAACCAAGACAAAAGACTTAAAAAATTATTTAAAAAAATGAAAAAAACACCCAGCAGTCAATCAAAAAGAAAATGCTTCACCTCTTTGAAAAAAATCTTTAAAATTTGGCATAGCCTTTGAACTGGGAATTGAAGATAACAGTTTATGAAATCCTTTATACTGCTTAAATTAATGCCTGAACTCAGGAGATGGTGTATGATAATTTTGAAAAAAGTTCACTTTTAATTAATTTCAAATATGAACTTGATTTTTTTTGAACTTGCAGTTATTTCACAGTTTCACTGTTATTAAGAAGACATGAATCCAATTTGACATAAGGTTACACTGCCCTGCACATTATGCTTGCATAATACAGAATTTAACAGCCGGATACTGGAGTTTCGTTTATAGTGCAGACTTTTTGAAGATGCTGCATTTTATGCTGAGGTTGGGACATTTTCACATATCTAGTAAATATTCTCTTTAATATATAAATTACATTAAACCAGCCATAAAACCACACTAATAAAGTTGAACATTCTAAACAAGTCACCCAAGAGTATTTCTTTCCACTTTTTGGTAAATCCTGGCTGTGGAAACAAAGAATTTACAGTCTTTATGACCTTTTTCTGCCCTAGACAGCTATCAATGGCTAGTACAGATGATTTTGATCATGTGTTTGGCAATTTCAGTTCATTGGGAAAAGTGGTTTTTGTCACACGCTTTTGCCACAGTGTCAATTTAGCCTCATAACTGTTGTGCCAAAAATGCACTCATTAATGATACGTGGCAAGTTTCCTAATTTTTTTTTCCCTTTGTTATGAGCACACACAAATATCATAGGACACGCAGTCTCACTACTTTCTCCAAATGAACAGTAAAATAAAATCAGTTTCTATCTCCTCCAAAGACTGGGTTTATTTTACTGGTGGGACGATTCAAAAACATTTATTTTGTAGTTAAGCATGTGAAAAAACACTGCATAAAGTTTTCAGTTTTCCAAATTGATCTAAGACCAAACAGGGGTACCTATGAAGACAGGTCATCCAGAAAGAACTCTGGATTCAAAATGTGAGCTGTTATGCAGGTCTTGGTCAATTACATAAACATGTCGTCAAATCCTGGTGGTGGCATGTGATCAGGATCTGGGCTGTTAAAAAAAAATAATAATAATAACATTAAAAAAAGATAAAGTAAAGGAAAAAAACACATTTAAAGCATGTTAGAATATAACAGATACCAGCTGTTTTGACAAGACCCTGGGCTAATGCTGACTGATGTACAATCAAATACTGAATAGAGAAACCGCTTACCAAAGCATTCAGAGGAAGGGACAACATTCTTGATGTCACAAAAGGAATTAGGGAAGAGTGGCAGGTTAGGACACCTGATTAGAAACACAACAAGGGAGTTCACAGAAGGGGAGATACCGTACAGAACCTCCAGTGAGATCACTTGAAATTAGGAAGATCTTGAAAACATACAGTGCAATTTTAGAATCAAAGGAAATCAGGGCCTGCTACTGTAGTAACAGCCACAAGATAAGTGCCAATTCTGGCTCCTTTCTCAAAGCGTTGTGCAGGTCTGTATTTTTTTTTTTTTTTATAGAATTCAATTAACAGGAAGATACCTAATTCTACTTAGACATACAGAATATTCAATATGTTCAATAGGTTCAAATGAACAGGTTTTCTTTCTCGAGTGCCATGTTGGATCACAAAATTGGAAAAAGTAATTCATTGTTCAGCAGACTACAACCTCCCACAGCAAGCTGAATTTAAATATGCTGTCATCATACCCGGGTGGATTTCTTCCAACTGGTCCAAATGGATCAAACCGAGCCCCTGGTGGTACTGCACCTGGGGGAAGACGACCAGGAATTCCAGAAGTGGGATTAAAGCCAGGCCTTGGCAGACCGGATCGTAGTGGGTCAAATATCATTCCTCCTTGGCGGCTCCTGCAAAAAAAAAAAAAAAACATTAGCACAACACAATTTTTTCACTTCTGTCACAGGATTTTTGTGGAATTTATTTGTAAGAGCAATCATTTTAAGCTGTCATATGTATCTTAATAACCTTATAATCCACATGTGGTATTTCATATGGTGTGATAAAATCTTGGAACAGAAATCTCCATGCAATAAAAGCCAATAAAGAATCAGAATTAAAAAAAAAGGATACTATCACTTATTAATAAAATGTTTGAATTAAGGGCGGCACGGTGGTGCAGTGGTAGCACTGCTGCCTCGCAGTAAGGAACCCTCCTCCCTGCGTGGAGTTTGCATGTTCTCCCCGTGTCTGCGTGGGTTTCCTCCCACAGTCCAAAGACATGCAGGTTAGGTGCATTGGTGATTCTAAATTGTCCCTAGTGTGTGCTTGGTGTGTGTGTGTGTATGCCCTGTGGTGGGCTGGTGCCCTGCCAGGGATTTCTTCCTGCCTTGCGCCCTGTGCTGGCTGGGATTGGCTCCAGTAGACCCCCGTGACACCGTGTTAGGATATAGCGGGTTGGAAAATGACTTATTTTAAATAAATAGAGACAAAAAGAGATCCCATTGGAGAAGGTCATAAAATAAAATACAGTTTGAGTTAAGAAAATAAATTACTAATACAATAGACAGGTGGTGAATGTTTTATTGATCTGCCAAACTTCAACCTTTTTCCATTTTGATGTAGTGACATTGTAAAGTTGATGAAAGAAAAAAAAAAACTGAAACATAACACTACAAAAGAAAAAAGGGGGCAGCTTCTTTTGTGTGTATTCATGCTTTTTCTGTCCACATTTCCCATCTTACAAAAAAGGTTGTTCTCTTCCTGCTAAATAAAAAGAACTCAATGTACACTGGAGAGGACGGTCATTTATATCCTATTCCTGGGTTAACTCTCCAGGCATTCCAGAAGTCTCTGGTCAGAGATTGCCTACCAAGTTCTTATTCCACCCGACTCCAGTGTCCTCTAGCAGTTCCCTTACATATCTCCTTCCTAATGCCTTTGTTTAGTTTAAGGTCTAAGAGCTACTGCTACTACTGGACTGTCTGACATCCTCTAAATAAAGATGAACCATACTGCTTCCCTCCTGGGTACTTCTGCTGTCATCCACAGGCTAACTGCTATAACTTTGGCAAAATTCCCAACGTCTTCTTCATTGTGAAAAATGTACTGCAGTAAACCATAGATATGCTGGATATATAGCTTGGGATCTCTTTTTCCAAATGTCCCCACAGCAGAATTATCAAAATCCTATGTTTACTGGGCCCATTTCACTTGTTCATCTATGCCCTCTTCCTGATTTTGCCTGGAAATAAACCATATACAGGCATACATTATCATGTTATTTCAGAGTTAAGCAGATCATCACTGATTGAAAGCAGTGAAACTGTTGAACAACACACTTCATGGATTTCTATCCCTGTAAAAAACAAGACTTCCCCATCTGGAACATACTGTACACTGACACTGGATGTATTTCGTTCTATAAAGAACTGAACACCAATTTGTTTTGATTTGCCCATAGAAAAAAAGACAACATTTCTCAAATTTTGACATTTCAAGCCATAAACCAAAACATATTTTGACTAACAACACCTTTCAGAAACAGCTTAAAACTGTGGTAGCATTTTTGCTGCAATATAAAATTTTAAATCTTGTAATCCACTGGGAATACTGTAGCATAACGAAAAGAAAAAAAAAACACATTGTTACTCTTGATTGCAGTGTTACGCAACAATCCTGTACAGTATTATACTTTTGCTGAAAAATTAAATTAAACCAAGAATGGTATCAGTAAATTGGCCAAGAAAAAAACGCCAGTGTGTCAACTTTTTTGGGCTTAAATAAAGAAAGATAAAATAACATACAAGATGTACATTCAAACATGGAAAAGCATTTCAGTAATAAAGCGTTGAGCTCATGGAAATTTAAATGTTATGTGTTACGGGAACTCAAGTCGAATTCCTACATTCCTATTAAAAACTTAAGCCTGATGCTGAAGTGTAGATATAAACTTCAAAATCTAAAATGCCAAAAAATTAGGAAGCCATATATAAGCCGAAAGAGATTTTCAATAAATGAAACAATTTTCAATAGATGCTTAGTTGGTATTAGTTACATTTAGGAAACATGGCAGTGCAGTGGTTGGTTCTGCTACCACAGACATTCAGCATCCTGGATTTGAATCCTGCATCTGTTTGCTGTTTGTCTGAAGACTACATGCACTTTTTCTGTGTCTGTATGGATTTTCTTTTGCAAGCTCTCTGTTTTTCTTGCTGATCTGGTTAATCGCCAATACTACATTAAACCTGTATTAGTGTGGATCTGTGTGTGAGTGAGCCTGTGGACTGGCAACTTGTCCACAATTTCGACTGTTCATCTAATACTGCTTAAATGAGCACTAGCCCTCGTTACCCAGAACTGAATAACCAAGACAGAAATACTGTAGGTGGATGGATGCACCAAGCTAGCTCAAAATGAACACATTAATGACAAAATGGTGCTGCATTTTTCTAAAAAACGTTTTGCTCAAAAAATGTAGTACTTTCGTAGTTGTAATAAAAAGAATTTGCATTGCTTCCTTAATAACTGCTATTTAGAAGGCCATACTTTAAGTGACAGAAGATCTCATGCAAGTTTAATTAGTTGTTTTACAAGCTAATTTTAAGCCAAGTACCATACATGGTTCTCTCTCAGAACCGTGCAATTGTCACACATGATGGGCGAGGTGTGAGGTGTTTAGAGAGAGAGAACAAGATGCTGCAAAGTGCAACATGATAAAGAGGCAAACTGGGGGATGAGTTTGTTTGAGGTTTGCTGTGCCCGTTTTGCTCAAAGAAGAAGTGGCCTCAACAATAAGTTTATGTAAAGTCACTATTTTCAGGTTGGGAGAGATTCTGTTTTCACCATTTTATGCCTTATAAGTGTTTAATCTACCACTGTAAAGAAATAAGGCTTATTTAGCTAAGTTGTTGATATGCTTGGATTCATTTTTATTGTTGTAATACATCAGAATTCTCTTTATTTGCAAGGTACATTAATGTGTACTAGGAATTTGTCTTGATAGTACTGATGCAACATACAAGGATGACATCAAATACAAAAAGATAAAAAATATAATTTGATTATAAGTGCAACACAAAATATCTCTATATTATTAAAAAAAAAATCTTGGGAAGGAGACTAGGGAGACGAGAAGTGAATTCTTGGAAGATAATGTGACGTCCCGCGAGACAAGGCAGTGAGACGTTTAAAACAAGTTCACAGACATCTAACCTAAGCAGTTGCTGGAATGCTTTTGGCAGACACACTTCATGTGCTCCCAGCTCTTAAAAAAACAACAAGCGACAAGCGGAACTCGCAGCTCGCCAATACCAGCAGCAGGCCAGCAGATGATCCGACCACTTCTCCCACTCTAATAATAACCCCCCCCCACCCCCACTTCAAAAGACGAGCAGCAGAGACGCGAAGTGACAAAAGGACAGCTGCTGAACAGGCTTTTAAATGATCAACGCGCAGCAGCAAGCCAGCAAATGATCTGACGGCATCTCCTTAACGTGTGTTCAATCGCAAACCACAACCCCCAACCCTTCACAATGCGAGAAGCATTATACGTCCTGTGAGAAAGAGATTTAACGTGCCCAGAGCCAGAAATAAAGGACAAGTATTTTTTTTAATAAAAGTTTTAAAGTCAAATTAAAAATAATGCATATGTAAAAATGTCCATGAAAATAACAATCTCTTTAAATTGTATATCTGGTAAACCAAACCCAGGGGTGGCCAAGCGAAGTGAGCAGGGGGCAGAGTCCCCTTGTAAAGAGAAAATATGAAAGAAAGAAAAAAGTCCAGATAGTTCAGTGTGCAGGTATACATAGACAATACATAGAAATGCCATCCTGATTAGTCAGAATAACTGCTTAGGTAAAGTTTATATGACATGTCTTAATCACTAAGCCCTTGACAAAAAAATAAATAGAAATGATTGGCTGTTTACAGTCTTTTACTGAAACTTAGCTATTACTAAGCAAACTATGCTAAGTGATCTTAAACATCTTAAGTTTTTCTTATTTGGGCAGAGATGCAAACAATACAACAACATTATATCTCTGCATTTGCATCTGTATTTCTGAGCTATTTTCTTATTGAACCACTGGATGTTGTTGCAGTCTTCTTCAGCAGGATGATGATAAAAACAAACATCCAATACCAGTGAAGCATTCTATGAAATACCGAGGCCTACTACAGTGAAGGCATGAGGTACAAAACAAGTGTCAGCGGATCTGTGAGTAGCTGGGCAGAACCAGCAAGTCACATAGGCCTGAGAAAGCAGGTTGATCATTCAGTAACTATTCAAAGCAATGTTAAACACAGCATATAATTTCAAGTAGGGAAATTAAAGAGGAAACTGGGCCCTACTTTAGAAGAATACATTATCAGCAAATAGAGTGCTTGCTGAAGTAAAGTATTATATCAAATAATATAAATCAGGTGAGAAAGAGATAAAAACAACTTGGAACAACATGCATAACATAGCATTGTGCCAGTACAATTCAAAAATGAAATATTTACAACAAGGTAATATGAAACAAACTCTACTTGTACACATATGCCTTTAAGAATTGGAAATACAACATTAAAACCATCTAATACTCTACTTCTCAATTTCAAAGCTCTCTTGTGCTATTTTGCATTTGGTCTTGATCTGCCTAATGTTCTCTATAACAGTGGCTTGTTAGTCTCGAAGTTGAGGCCTAGTCCTTTTGTTCCTGAATCTTTAATAAGGGGATTTCTGTTCTCAATTGCTTTTTGTCGAGCGAAGGCTCAATCTCTGCTCCAAAGTTCTCAAAGACTTAGCAATGGGCACCTCTTTTGTTTATATACAGTATATATTCTGATGTCTGTCTCTACATCAGTATGGATCTCACTAGATTCTAGTGAGTTTTTAGATATGCTAATGACTGATCAAACAATCGCATTAGTCCTACTTCCTCTCTCATGTCACAATCAGTCTGTACTGATTAAGTCTTTGCAGCATATCATCCTCCTGTATTAATCTCTTCAAATCCTCTAGTAAATATTACGTCAACAGCAGCTTAGCGGATAAGTCCCTGAACATCCATTTAATTTCTCCCTAAACAGATAAACAAATAGAAACTAGTGCCGCCTATGGCAGGAATGTTGAATCAAAAACAGAAGAAGGTGGTAAGATAGTCCAGAAAATCTAAAGATATACTATGGCATGGCAGACATATCGTAGTGATTAGCAGACCTGTAGAACAGAAATAAGGGGAATCAGGAAAGTCTGTGACCATAATCATTTATAAAGCCAATACACATTTTATTCAGTAACATCAGCAAAAACTACTGAAGGAGGACACTAATATGAAACCAGATAAGGTCTACCTACCTGCCCTTTTACACTGCTACATACCCACTTTGAGGTAGAACTTGTAAGCAGCATAATGAAGACAGTCAAACAGATTAAGTATTGAAGTATAAATGATATGAAACCTCCTCCATTTCTACCTTTTCTTACTACGACAAATTATGCGAAGGGATTAAATAGTTGAGAGTCATTATCCCCAAAGTGTTGAAGCAAAAACCTTGATTTTTATCTTTTTTACACATCCAAGTTTTATTCTAAAGAGAATGGAAAATATATGTGCAGCAAACTAATTGCAAAGAGACAGTAAAGTCCAAATTGCTATTTGAAATGAATAGGGGGTAAATTTACAGACTGACATGATTCACTTCTGCACATATATATGGTATTTTAACATTTTAGAACAATTCAATTTTTTAATGTGTATTGACATGTAATTCAAAAAGCACCTACGGCAGGTGCCATGTCTATTTGTCAACATTAAACAATTCGGCTTCCATTGGACCAAGTCAAGGACATTTATTGGGAAAGTTCAATTTTCTCTTTGCCATTTTGAATACATCACATTTCATGAAAACTTCCCATTGAAAGGCACCATATGTAATACATGTTTGTCTGTCGAAGTTAAACGCTTTGACTCCCAATGGATCAATTCTGTTGGAACCTGCTACACATATTCTATAAGGACATTTATTAGGAAAGTTAAATTTTCATGGAGTTAGTTTGAATACAGCATACTGTACAAAAAACTCCCATTGAAAAGAATTCACAAATCTGCAAACGTATCTATCTTAAAACAGAAAAACATTTGTGCAACTTACATTACAGAGTAGTACACTGTTTCAAATTTATCTTGAGAGAGGTTACTTCAACTAGTATATCTTGCACATTTTCCACTTTTAACTGTAAATAGCAAAAGTTCAAAAAAGAGGTCCATAGGGCATAGACGCTCACTGAGCAACATGAACTCAGTAGTTACATTACACCAAAAACAGCCTCATGGATGCATTACCTGCACAATACTTTTCTAGCACCATAATTTATCAGCAAAGCTCAAAACCAGCTCTCTATCACAGACTGAAGCATCCAACAATTTTACCTTTAGACCTCAGCAGAGATTTTAACTTCTCTCAGGTACTTATTTCAAAAATCTTATGTTTGAAAATATGAACTACAATTAGACAGAGAACCTCTATAACTAACAACTAACAATAGAACATCAGTCGATATCACTGGAATTGGAATCTCTACCCATGGGCCATATTTTCAACTACTGTCCATATATTTTTAAATACTGTTTACTTTATTTAATTACTGTTACAAAAATATTTAATACACAAAATTGTGGTGACTCTTTGATTAAGTAAGTAAACACAAAAAGTCAAATGCTTCAACTTTCAAACCAGTTAAGTCCAAGAATGGACTTGAATGTTACGCCATGTGAACATTTTCTAGTTTGTCTGCTCTCTGCACTCCATAAATGGTGAGACAATTGCCTGCCAAGTGGTCATATTAGTAACATGTTTTCTGTTGCAAAGAACTCTGAGTTGTAATGTTTGATTGTAGTAGAGCAAAAGTAATAAAAGCAAGAGAACTTTTAATAACAGAAAGGAAAAAATATGATGCTGAAAAAATAATGTTATCAGAATCATAATCAACACATAATGGGAACATTCACAATTTGGAAAATGCGAAAAAAAAAGTCCCTTTTGTTCTTGGTAATTAGCAACAGAACAGGTTAGTACAGGAAAACAATTACACTGGAAAGTAAAATTATCACTGGTGTAAAGAAAGGATTCTGAAATAACAGATCATCGAAGTTTCCAAAGGGAGGTATGGAAACCATTACTGTGTTGTTTGCTGAGAATTTTGACAACAAAATGATAAAGGTTACAACACAAGATGCAAAATGAGCAGTGGAAATATGAATACTAGATTAAATTTTAATGACAAAGAATAAATCTTTACCTGAACTATGCAAATTTAAAGTGCGGTGAAATTAACACACTGCGTATAAACCCTTGGTTTACAGCTTTGTTTGAAAAGAAGGATGGAGGTGGTGTCACTCTTGACTTGGCTAACTTTATTGGTGCAAGTAATTGCAGCAGCTAAATGATTTTAGACGTGAACAGCAACATGGTAGAATACCTCCAAACTCAGTGCACAGCCCTTCTGATGAACTAAAAGAATTGTCCAAAAAAGGCAATTAATCTTAAATTGACAGATCAAACATACATTTAACCTGCATGAAAGAAACACCAAAAATTCAGCATCTAAAAATGGCTAAGATGGAAAAGCATCTTACACGAATAAATCAAGATTTAGAGGCGAGTTGTGCACAGGTGTGAAGCTGTGATAACATGCAAAAACGTTAGTGACCAGATATTAAACTTTAAGGTCATTTGTCCAAGTACAAAGTACTTCTCCTCACAAGAAAGAGCAATGGACCACAAGGAATATTAACTCTAGATCAGTGGTTCTGAAATTCAGCCTTGGTGGCCCTATGTAGATGCAGGTTTTTTTCCAAAGTGTTTCACAATCAGTGATTCATTTTACTGTTAAGTCTAACTGATCTCTTTTAATTACCTGGTCTTTCTCATCTTCTCTTACTCTGCATTCAGAAAAGCACAGAAGTCTGATTTGTACTTTTAGTTTAGAAGACAAACAGAAACATTTGTATTTTGCATAGACTTTAAATCCTTAACTCTGTTTTCTTGTTTTCCTATTAATGTGCCTTTTTTCTGTAGTTTTCTCCCTTAATTGTGTCTTAATAATGACAATGAACAAAAAGCAGAGCAGACACCTGGGCAAATGACACTGAATGTTTAAAGGTGGCAGCTAATTCAGCGCCATAATCAACTAATGTCCTCAATAGTAAATAATAGGTTAACTAACCAGAAATGCAAAATAAAAATAATCACAAAAATCTTGAAAACCCAGTTAAAAAAATACAAAATTATTCCCATGTGACATACATTCATTCTAATAAAAATTCATCAAACTTAACCTTGCTTAATTACTTGACTTTGAGACCCTCTGTTCTTGATAAATTACTACATAAATTTAACATTAAAGGTGACATTCTGTACTTTTGTTTCCTATGCACCTTTAATCTCAAATCCATATATCAAATCAGTGTCCTTATATACCTGGCATAGTGTAAATGTACATAACAATCAGTGACTCTGCCAACATCTTGATGTCTTTTAACTTACAAAAAAGAATACACAGTAGTCTAAAGATGAAGTCAATATGAGCATACAAATACAATCCTAAAAACATGGATTACCACTTAATTGAATAAATAACACAAATAAACTTATAACCATGCACAAAAATGTGTGACCCGACATTTGCGCGATATACATATGCACGCCGACAAAATCGCACAGACAAAATCGCGAAAAGTTTCATTAAATATGAACTACTAGTTTAAAGCATATATAATAATGTTTATTTTAGAAGTCAATATTATGAGACGCGGCATGCCATCAACACGGCACGCAGATAGTCCTTAAGATCACGCCTTGCATACGTAGGAAGAATTGCAGCAAGGGCGTCCCACTCTCTTGGCCTCTCTCGCGATTTTGTCGGCACGCATTTGTCAAAAACCAGCTAGTGGGTTTGTCGGTGCTCATCTGTCCGTTGCGGTTTTGTCGGGGCACATATGTCTATCGCGCTTTTGTCGGTGAACCCAAAAATGAACGAATTACAAAATCCAGCTGCAAATATACAGCTCCTGAAAACATTTGCAAAACTCTCTTATATTAAATCCTTTTTTCCTTACCCAAAAGGGTCCAGATCAGATCCCCCAACTGCAAATGGTCCCATGGGATCAGGCCTGAAAAACAAAACAATGGTCTGATAAGAAAGAATATCTTTTAATTTTATCCATTTTAACATTTGTATTTAATTTTATGCATTGCTGAAAGTGAGCTTTTTAAGACATTATTTGCCCAACAAAATGATAAAAAGGCAACTGACACAAGATGCATAATTATTCACATACCAAACTCTAGGATTTGAAAAGACTGATGTATTCAGAATGGACCAGTTCCCTTATGATTTTGGAGTTGAACCAAACTGAATTGAATTTTATGATAAGTGGTTCCATTTGATCCCATGATATTTCACAGAAGCTCCAAGCTGCACAAGAAAGCTAATGTATACAAAAGAGACTCAATTATTCTAAAATATACGACTTTTTTCCTAAAGTCTGTAAATAATACACTTGGGAAGCATGGATAACACTTGCTATTTAATTAAGCCCTCTGCAGATTAGTGATGTATAATAAACCATATTCTTTCCTATTGCTTGTTGCATGCCTGTTATTAATAGATGATTTTAGCGGCCATATTACCTCCAGGACTTTAATAGGAGTTATGAATATCAGCTCCTTTTTTATCAAAATCCTTTATAGTTTTAAAACACCCTTCCATAAACTGGCCAAACCAGCTGGAAAGTTCTTTTTTTATTGTTTCAGCCAGGACCCCCCACAACTTGGGTTTGAATGGCTCTTATGTCTGTTTTGATCATATTACATGTTAACACATATTGTTCATTTAATTTCTTCATCTCAAAGTATTTTTTGCTATATTCTGTGTGTTTTGTGGGTGGTCCGCCCATCACCATCAATGGATTGCCTTCAGCACTCCAAAGGCCAAGGAAAACCCACAAGCCCTTGTGGTTCAATGAATGTACTGGCATTTTTTTTTTTTTGTTTCTCTTTTTATTATTGCTGTTTTTGATTTTGACTTCTGTTCTCTGTTTTTTGACCACTTTTTGTATTGTGCATTGGGACACTGCTTGCTACGGGACTGCCTACTTTAGGCAACTACTTTTGCCTTTTGTACTCTTTGGAGCTCCACTGTTTTTCAGAGCTTTTGTGAAAATAAATCTTTTTTATTTCTAAAGGTTCAACGTTTAGCCACCCATTAATAGCCAGGATTTGATGGTGTCCTAACCAACCCCCTGTTACAAATCCCCCATCTCTAGTGGACATTTCTGAGTCTTTTTGGGACTTTCTGTTTAGGAACTCTCTACTACACAACATATTGTAATGGCTGGACCCTTTTGATCCCAAAAACAAAGATCTGCTTAAAATAAACATGGTATTAAATTACAATTGCTAAATTTTCACAGAGTTTTACAAATTCAGTATATAGAATTATAACATACTAATGTGTCACTTTCTTTAGGTGAATGAGAAGATAATGGAGATTATATTGGACAGCTAATTAAAAAAAAAAAAAAGAGTTCTGTTATAATCTTGGCACACATTACATGAGTATGCTCTTAATCCAAACTCTTGGATGAACAAAGGAGACAAGTATGGAATAGAAAAACGAGGAGTACCTTTATCTGAAAACTTTTGTTCCCTGGCGAAAATCTTCGTTCACCAATGTTGCGTATTACAAAGTTAAGCATGATGATGAATGAAAGATTCTAGGAAGGAATGATTTAAACAGCAGACTGACCCTGTTAACATTTATCAGAGCAGGATAACAGAATTTGACAATGGATAGTGTATCCCACACAGTACATCCTCCCCAGCCCATAAATCATCAGCACATTTCAATTAAACTGCAAATTAAGGTCTGATTATTTCATGTTGCAAATGGTGACCCCATCTAATTAAACCCATAAAATAATGCTCAATTAAATATGTGACTGATGTGTAACATCATGTAAAAATGAAATATAAAAGTAAACATGAATACGGGAATTACAGCTGCAACTCTGCATTTTGCTGACAAGGCAACAGATTGACTACAGAATTCCATATAAATGGTCATGACTGCATTCTATAGCTTCTATAGCAGAGGGCTGTTAGAAATTTATTTAAAAAACAGTCAATCTTCATTTTGTACAGCTCTTTTATAGTGAAGCCACTTAAAAAGAATAATGTGATACATAAAAATTGAAAGAAATAAATGCAGTCTTTATAGAGTAGTCTTCCTAATGGACACACTCATAAAGCACTTTATGTTTGAATGATGAAGAATACCTCATTACCAAGCCAGTTAATAAAGTGGAAGAAAGTAATTCACACGGCTGGAACTCTATTACATGGGCTTATTTGTGTTTAAATATGCTTATTAAAATTTCTAAAGGATTCAACAAATAAATCTAAGATAGGACACTTAATATAGTTGAGAAAAAAATCACTAGGGAAGATGTGCACAGTAAATATTCTTATGGTTATGTTGACTGTGGGAGGAAGGCAGCAATACTGCTCACAATCTCCTTCCTAATACAGCAGACTGCAGTCACAGATAGGATAACAAATAAACTTTTTAATGTTTTTTAAATCCTCTGGACGAGCATATTCTACAAGTCAATACTCAAGGAATACAAGCCACAAACGGACAGCTTTTTTTCCAGACATTTTGGATGTGACCTTATCATAACAGGTGAGTCTATTATATGTAGAAAGCTGTGTAGCTAAACCAACCTGCAAAGTGTGACACAGACCAAGTGGGCCAATACAACATTTTCAATGTACACAAACCTTGGGCTCAACAATGAATATTTGGATTAGGGATAAATACTGACTGGTGAAGGTGGATGAGTTTAAATACTTGGGATCAATAGTACAGAGTAATGGGGATTGTGAAGAAAGGCGAAAAAGACAGTGCAGGCAGGGCGGAATGGGTGGAGAAGAGTGTCAGGAGTGATTTGTGACAGACAGGTATCAGCAAGAGTCAAAGGGAAGGTCTACAGGACGGTAGTGAGACCAGTTGTGATATATGGACTGGAAACGGTGGCACTGACCAGAAAGCAGGAGACAGAGCTGGAGGTAGCAGAGTTAAAGATGCTAAGATTTGCACTGGGTGTGACGAGGATGGACAGGATTAGAAATGAGGACATTAGAGGGTCAGCTCAAGTTAGAGGGTTGGGAGACAAAGTCAGAGAGGCGTGATTGAGTTGGTTTGGACATGTGCAGAGGAAAGATGCTGGGTATATTGGGAGAAGGATGCTAAGGATAGAGCTGCCAGGGAAGAGGAAAACAGGAAGGCCTAAGCGAAGGTTTATGGATGTGGTGAGAGAGAACATGCAGGTGATGGGTGTAACTGAACAAGATGCAGAGGACAGAAAGATATGGAAGAAGATGATCCGCTGTGGAAACCCCTAATGGGAGTAGCCGAAAGAAGAAGAAGACTGACTGGAAGAAAGATAGCAATGCATCGGTGAGGCAGCATTTTTCAACAACATTATATCTGTCGGTGATACCAAAGGCTTGGCTTTTATAAGCATTGATTATTCATAGCCAGACATTTCTACTGCTCTTTGTGATTTGCCATGCAGGGACTACTAGATATCTTTAACCTATGCCAGTCTTCAGCTTCTAATTTGGATGTGACCTTGAAGCCATGTTGAAACATTAGGAAAGAAAATTAGGACAAGTACATTACAAAACAGAATTAAGCATTCCATTGATCCTATGTTGAGAACACACCACATCAGTATGGAATTTGTCTTTTAATTAAGTCAGCAAGGCATGCTACAAAGGAAATTGCTTAATTCATACCCTTACCCAGACTACTCATACGTATTATACTTGAGAGCATATGAGAGGAGTGGTGACCAAGACAGCACAGAATAACTGACACAACTTGAATAAATCCACCAACAGCACGCTAAATTTGGCATAATTTAGTAAAAAATGATAAATGCTTATGCAGTGAACCACGAGGCCCAGCTAATCTAACTAATATCTGTATTTGTTCAGTGCTACTGGGAGGCCAAGTACTGAACAGCAGGACAATCATAATGCACCAATGTGAAACTGTTTACTTATGTATACAGTAACTGATCCCTTAAGTTTAATGTGGCTTCTCTGGCTGGAAGGTGTATGCACTACTTCTCAATCTATATGCTTCTGTTAGGTCAGATTATATCAGGGCACAATGTGAGCTACAACAGTAATGCTGATGACACACAGCTGTACTTATCAATAGCACCTGATGACCCAGATTCTCTTGATTCACTAACACAATGTCTGACTTGTATCTCAGAATGGATGAATAGTAACTTTCTCAAGTTAAATAAAGAGAAAACTGAAATCTTAGTGATTAGCAATAATGGATACAATGGGGCTATTAGAAATAAACTGGATACATTAGGATTAAAAGTCAAGACGGAGGTAAAAAGCTTAGGGGTAATTGTTGACTGTAATCTAAATTTTAAATTGCATATTAATCAGATCACTAGGACAACATTTATTCACCTAAGAAACATAGCTAAAGTTAGACCTCTTATATCACCATGTTCAATTTATCATAATAACTATTCATGGTGGCTCTAAAATCGCACTGACCCCTACTCTCTCTTCTGTTTCTTTTTCCGGTTTCTTTGTGGTGGTGGCCTGCGCCACCTCCACCTACTCAAAGCATCATGATGCTCCAACAATGATGGATGGATTAAAAGGCAGAAGTCAACGTGAACATCATTTTCAAGTCCTTCCGTAAGAAAACCAAAGAGGACTGTTTCATTTATGTTACGTAGAATGCCCAGAGGGGACTGGGTGGTCTAATGGTCTGGAATCCCTACAGATTTTATTTTTTTCTCCAGCCGTCTGGAGTTTCTTTTTGTTTTTTCTGTCCACCCTGGCCATTGGACCTTACTCTTATTCTATGTTAATTAATGTTGACTTGTTTTATTTTCTTATTGCGTCTTTTATTTTTCTATTCTTTATTATGTAAAGCACTTTGAGCTACTGTTTGTATGAAAATGTGCTATATAAATAAACTAGCAGAATACCCGCGCTTCGCAGCGGAGAAGTAGTGTGTTAAAGAAGGTACGAAAAAGGAAAAATTTTAAAAATAACGTAACATGGTTGTTAATGTAATTGTTTTGTCATTGATATGAGTGTTGTTCTCATATCTATCTATATACATATATATCTCTATCTGTCTATATATATATATATATATATATATATATATATATATATATATATATATATATATATATATATATATATATACCTGGCTTGGCAGGAGAAGTAGTGTGTTAAAGAAGGAAAGAGAAAGAAAAGGAAACATTTTGAAAATAACGTAACATGATTGTCAATGTAATTGTTTTGTCACTGTTATGAGTGTCGCTGTGATATATATATATATATAGCAAAATACCCACGCGCATGCGATGTCATGTGTTAAAGAAGTTATGAAAAAGAAAAGGAAACATTTTAAAAATAATGTAACATGATTGTCAAAGTAATTGTTTTGTGTATTTGGCAGCAGCGTCACAAAGTTGTTTTCGGTAGCTGCATCAGAAAATGTACCACGACGTCTGACACGCCTCCTTTTTACTGTTTTCTCACAGCTTGGATTGCTGCTGTCATATATATACACACACACACACACATACATACATACATACATACATACATACATACATATATATATATATATATATATATATATACATATATATACACATACATATCTTCATATCTACATATCTATATACTGTACATATACACACACATACCTATCTACATCATATATACACACACATACATACACACACACAAATTATATATATGTGTGTATGTTGTATATATATATATATGTGTGTGTGTGTATATATATATATATATATATATATATATATATACACATACATATACTTGTGTGTATGTTTGTATGTGTCTATATGTGTGTGTGTAGGTTTGGTCACTGAGTGCAAGGGAAAAATAATAAATTATAGTCTATAAGTTATTAAACAGTAAAACATTAACGTTTTAAGAAGTACAGGTACATTGAAATTACATTTTCTATGTGAATGTTCAAATTTGTGCCTCTGGTAATGTGCCTTACCGGCA
This sequence comes from Polypterus senegalus, assembly GCF_016835505.1. Classification (NCBI taxonomy): domain Eukaryota; kingdom Metazoa; phylum Chordata; class Cladistia; order Polypteriformes; family Polypteridae; genus Polypterus; species Polypterus senegalus. Next base: position 5,709,754 of record NC_053167.1, on the reverse strand, counting down.
TTTAAAGAAAATTAGTTTTGTGTCCTCTGCAGTGTTAAGAGAAAGGCTTTGGTTTGGGATAAAAGTAAAAAGGTGTAAAGAAAGGAAAGTTGCCTTTTCTTTTATATAGTATAGAGATGTGTTCGCTGATGTTATGATCGCCTTTTGGGGACAGTCGCGGTGGGTCTTGTGTAGACTGGTAAAACGTCCCCGCCATTAATCGGCTGTGATGGCACTGTCAGTCCTCCACTCCTGTGCGTGTCTTCATAATCCGAGCTGAGGACCTCATAATCGTATACGTGCAAAAGAAAGCCTTAATATTATTTTGCCGTGGTGTAGAAAAGGGGTCCCGTGTTTGCACTTGTCTGGGCTATAGCACAGGGGGAGGATGAAAAAAATTAAAAGTGCTCACTTTGACTTAAGGCAGAAGCGCAGTCAGCGTCTCAAAGGCCGGCACAGCTATGCGCGCGCTGGCTGCTCGACTTTTGCTGGGCAGGAGACCCCAGTTTTGCAGACACGTTCATGATATCAAAAGTCTCAGCGCTCTTTGGAGGTCATTCATATATATATATATAGCAAAATGCCCGCGCCATGCAGCGGAGAAGTAGTGTGTTAAAGAAGTAATGAAAAAGAAAAGGAAACATTTTAATAATAACGTAACATGATTGACATTGTCATGAGTGTTGCTGTCATATATATGCCTGCCTAAATAAGTCACCCTCGCTTTGCTCTTACTTTTTTACCGTTCATTTAATCATGGCTAGTGGCGGAAAAATTATAAAATGGAAGGAGGATGGCTTTACCAAAACAATTATTGATGGCGAATCGATTATTCATAAAGCTTGAATTGGTGATCTGTTTTCTATGTTAACCTCATATTTTTTCATACTTCTTCTCAAACTAAGGTGGTGCGAGGGTAAAATGAATCGGGATGCGCTGATCAATGTAATCGGTGTACCAGGAAATCATGCATTGACAAAAGCTCCCCTTTGCTTGTAATGCAAAGTGTGATTAAATGCATTATTTTTTACAGCGTTATGGAGCACATGCATCGAAGCTTCTCAGCTGTGCTTGTGCTAAGAAAAGGAAAGATTTTAAAAATAATGTAACACGATTGTCAATGTGACCTTTTGTAAGTAGTGCCTGGAGGATTCAGTGTGGAGAAACTCTAGCGACAGCGTGTGATTAACTTGTGGATTTTTCTGTGAGTATTTGGTGGCAGTCTGACGAAGTTTCTTCGAAAGACGGCGTTAACTGAGCTCAGCTCAGAGCGAAATGAGGTAAATGGGAGGAGATGATAACGTGACTCCCCCACCCGCCTTAACTGTCAATCCCCCACAAACACAGTCTCTCGGAATTCGCATAAGCACACCCCTTCACCTACAATTTTAACTTAGTTACAAAGTGATCAAAACTCTCGTTTATATCCTGCGTCCTCTCATTAAACTTGTATCCCGCATTACCTGTGGGCATGTGAAATGCCAGCGGTAGCCTGTCTATGAACTTAATTTAAAGTTTAGGTTTACACCTTGCTTTCTTTCCGAGGTAGCAGCACTCATGAATATGGTAGTATATGTCACTCACTCGCTTCTTATTGTTTCATTGCCTTCTCAATTATATAATACATGTTTTCTTAAACGCTTTTTGGAGGTATTCCTGGTTTTCTACGCACTGCATTGACAGTCAGGTCACGTGATTACGTGGGAGGCGTGATCATGTCACACGAAACTCGGCCCCACGTCTTTCCAGCTCAACTCTGTTACAGTTAATGGAGAAAAATACCTTCCAGTTATAACCATTAGGCGTAGAATTTCGAAATGAAACCTGTCCAACTTTTGTAAGTAAGCTGTAAGGAATGAGCCTGCCAAATTTCAGCCTTCTACCTACACGGGAAGTTGGAGAATTAGTGATGAGTCAGTGAGTGAGTGAGTGAGTGAGTGAGTGAGTGTGTGTGAGGGCTTTGCCTTTTATTAGTATAGATTATGTTGTTGTTGCACTATTATATCTGAAATGCAAAACAGCCAAGGAAAGCATTTATCCAGGACAAAAGATCATAAATACTTGAGCCTACCTAATGACACACATCCCTACTGGCCCAAGAGGTACATCAAGGTAGCAAAAGACTGGCATAAATTAGGCTGATAAAGAAGCCCAATGTTTCGGCCATTTCATTCAACCAAAGACCACAATGGATCAGAGACTAGTCAACTTACTAAGAGAAAGATCCATCTGGTTATCCAGGCATATTGGGTGCCTAGACTCCAAACAAGATGAACTACTACTCATACAGGTTACACAGGTATTATTTTGTCACATTCATTTTGCTTTGCTTCTGTTTTGGACACATTTAGAAACTTTGACTACTAAATTATGCCTCATTTTCACTTTGAAGAGGCAGAATGTCCGGAGCTACTATGTAGAAAAGATGGGTGCTTCGTAGACATCTATGCAGATGTCAACAGGAATCACTCTGCTTATGGCACTTAGAAACATTCTCCATGTGTCTGAGATTAGGAGATCTCCTTTACTTCATGCTGTAACGAGCTGCTTCTGAGGCCAAGACATTGCAGGTTTGCAGTGGACCACAGTGCAAATGTGTCAACTGAGATAGCTTGGGGTGTGAATCCAAGGCAAAAACACAAGCATTGATGTACTTCTCAATTCTCACAAAGACATTCTGCCAAAGGTTATCTCTCTATACTTTATGATCTTTCATGTACTACACTCTCTTCTGCATCTTATTTATCCACATGAAAGGTTTCTAATCTACAGGTCACTTCACCAGAATGATTTTATATCTGCTAGACATCCGCAATCTGCATCCTTCAAGACAATTTCTTTTAAAACTGCTTTGCATACTTGAAGTGTGTACCTTTGGGCCAGATGACTCTGCCAGAAGCTAAGTAAACACTTCCCTTAATTTCCTTCTGCTGTTTAAGATAGTGACCTTTACATACAGTTCACCAAATGGAGACGACGTTTTGTGTTATCCATGTGTTTTATGTCTTCACTCTGCCTGGTTTCTTCCAATTTCTTAATGATCGCCTGTACACACCTTGAAAACCTGGTTTGGCAAGCTATTGCTCACTGACTATAACCTTGTTAATACTTAACTATGACTTTATACATATCAATGTACTAACTTAATTGTTTATAAAACTTTCCCATACGGCAGCTTAGTATTTGTAGTTAACGTCGCAGGCACTCAGTTATTTGTTAAACTGTAATAACACTGTGGTTTGGCTAATCTCTTCATCATTACTTGAATCAGATGTGCTGGTAGTGGACATAAGAAAAAAAAAAAATCATTGAATGGCTGAGGTGCCAAACTTGCCTCATAAGGTATGAAAATATTTTTTAGAAATCTTGTTACTTTTTGTTGAATAAATATTTATTTATATTAATTCTAATGTTATATAGAATTTTGATATGCAAATAAATATCAACTATCTTTAAAAATAATTTCCATTTTCGTTTATGACATTTGCACCACAATATAAGCGATCTAGAATGTGTAACAAAAACTGTTGCAGTGAAGGTTTAGGAACTAATAAGTACTGTTCATAACCCCACTTTGAACTGTATGTCTAAAGGATTTATATAAAAAAAGAAACAACATGATCCCAATTTTGCCTATAAAAGGTCCAGAAATGCGTAGCATTAGCTTCTTGAGGATGCAAATCTGTACAAAGTGCTTTAATTATCTGCTGTATGTACACTGACTAACAAGTAAACCGCATGTCTGCCACTAACAACATCTTTCCACTAAATGACAATGACACAATTTGTAAGAAAGCCTGAGTTTGGGTGTAAAAGGTTAATATTAAATTTGCTAAAAGGCAAGTGAGGTAGAAGAATAATTATTTGTGGTGGCAGTGTTATAAAATCGGGTGAACTGTATTTTGTTCTATAGCAAAAGAACTGATGAACAGACAAGCCAATTTATACTGACAATGATTTACCTTTACTAAACATTTTAAAAACCTAGCTAAAAAAAGAAACTTCCAAATGATATTTAGAATCAAAATCCTCACCCAGTTGGAGACACATCTTGGCTATCGTTAAGACAAATAATTAGCACTTTTACTTGCTCAGGTGTCTGTGGAAAGCCTAGATATCTCCATCTGTGATCATCAGTTGCTACTGGTACACAGTGGAGTCTGTCCTCAATGGCTGCATTACAGCTTGGTACGAGACCAGCTCAGCTCAGGACAGACAAGCACTATGGAGATTCCTGTTATACAGTTAGATTCTGTTCAGAACATATGTAACACACACTGCCTCAGAAAGGCTAACAGCGTTACTAAAGACATAAGCTTTCTTCTAAATGAACCTTACTCCCACTTCCATTCCAGCATGTGGTACAGAAGCATTAGTTTACACAACTAGATTTATATATAGCTTAAAATGCTACTCATTGGCCACTCGTACAAAAAATGTATGGGTGTTTTTTTTTACATATATCGTTTGATAATCAAAATTAATATTGTGTTTTATTTGTTGTCTGTTGTTAATATTGTACTCTTGTCACATGCCTGTAGGAGGATTACAAGTTAACAATCTTAATGAATTTTCAGTAAAAAGATTGTGTGCAGTTTTCATGTCTTGCCCAGGTTGCCAAGATAAGCTATATCCACCTTTCCCAAAGGCAGATTTGTTTAAAAAAAAAAAAAAGAATCTCCCTCAAATTTTTGATCAATTTTATCCCTCATCAATTTCTTACACCCTTTCCATCTTGTTCTTTCATTGCACTTCTATCATGTGCTATCACACCAATTAAATCCTAGCACTGTGAAATTACATAGTATGTAAAACTGAAATAATGACTGCAGTGAACATCAAGTCTAATTACATCCATTCCGTTTGCATATCTGTAACATCAATTAGCCATTCATTTTTATGAAAACTGTGTATGAAGATCTCTTTTCTCCCATTTGCTATAGTTTCTGTGTGAGTTTTTAGGTACATAAAGTGACACAATAAACAGAAAGTGTCATCTATCCGTTTGTAATTATGAAACTGGCTCAATCCACCTAAAGGTTGTGGAGTCAGAATCCTACATGTGCAGCACTGGGCACATGGCAGGAGCCAACAATGGATGGGGTATTAGTCTATCACAGTACACACTCTTACAAAAACACAAACATTCACAGGGACCTACTGAGATCATCAATCACTCGAGCATACTCGTTTATTTTGGAATGTGAGAGTGAAATCAAAGTACCTGAAGAAAACATCACACAAATATTCAAATTTCACAAAAGCTTTTCCCAGGGGATTTGAACCCAAGATTCAAGAGGCAGCAGTACTGCACTTCTGTGATACATTCTCCAAATAGAGTCAGTGAGCAAAAGTAGGTGTGCAGAAGACTGTAAACATTGTGCACTGTGTTAAAGTAAAACTGGGTTAGATGGTCCTGTAAAGAAGCCTAGAAGATGTACGCTCTATGCAGGAAAAGAAAAGATTCAAGAACACTTAGTAGGCATAGTGAAGGACATAAGACTTTCTTGGGACCAGTGTTGACAATCGGTGTTTTTCCACCGCAGGAATTTTTTTTTTCAGGAACCCATGAGTTTCTATACGATGTATGCCTTGAGCCACTTGTGTGTGTTGTTTTACCACTGCACAACAGGAATGTTAAATATTATGCAAAATATATGATGTGCAAAGAGGAGATTTGTGGTGCAAAGATCAAGGGGGCTACCCCAAACCCACATGAGGTAGCTATGAAGATTGATGCAATATGAAGTATGGAATAATCAAGAGTTCACTGAGGGACCAGAGTATGCTGGTCTGTGACCAAGCATATCATCCTGCATACAAAATACATTTATTGATTTTACTGTCAGAACCAGTTTTACTACCATGGTCTTTCATTTTTTGTAGTCTCCCTTTAGATTTTCAATTTTTCATGATATTGCTTGGTGTTGTGGTTAATACCCAGTTCATCCAAACAGTGGCAGGAATTCTACGAGTTTCTAAAAACTCTCTGGTCCCTGAAAAAGGTTCCTGCTGTGGGAAAGCACCTAATGGTGTAGTTGGAGTGATAGTGTCTAAAGAAAGCTGCAAAAAGTAGTTGAGATAAAAATAGTAAATACTGCATATTTTTGTTTGAAAAGGGAGACTTGACAAGCCAAAATTTTGGAAATAATTAATTGGTGCTGGTGTCTGGGATACAAGTGTCCTTGGAGGAAACCTTGGAGTCAACACACAGAATGAAAAAGACAACTTATGAAGTTTACCTATTCAAGCAAGGCATAACAAAAAGGATAATCAACGAACACAGTCTTTCATGCAGTTCACATGAACAAAGATATTTTAAACGTTCCATTATCCCCTTAGTTACTAGGATTCAGATGGTTGACAGATAGCTGGTAACCACTAGGTTGTATGTCCTCTTGTTCTAAGAGTCGCATACTACCTGGTAAGACAAAGGGAAAACAGCTTTGACTTCTAGACAAAATTCGTCTGAAAGCATTTGTTATCTGGTGTAAAACTTGAGCTCACTCAGAACAGATTGTATGATGGGATGTATGTGTGTTCCGCTTTCAAAATTTCAGTACCATCAGCTATCTTGTTTTATGGAAGCTTTTCCCATTTACACCTTTTTAATTCAGCATCCCAGATCTGCCTCACTCACTTTACATGTTCCACATTCCCACCTCCACCTACGCACCTCATTCAGCCCACCACCATTGAAATTTTGCTATATTTCTCGTACAGTGCCATTGCATATATGCAAGTTATCCTCTTAACATACTGTATGTGTGTGCAGATGAGACACTGCTGACCATCCAAAAACAACTAAGTAACAAAAGAAGCCTGTCTGAGAGCATGACTTACAATATGTAGACTTGCAAATTTCCAAGACTGGAGGCATCAGGAACTGCACCTAAAACTATATTGTCCATTTTATTAAAAGACGTATATATAAAAAATATACATGTGGCAAAACTCCTAATAACTATAATAAGTGGAGGTACAAATGAAAAAGCTAAAAGATTGGGTTCAGAATAGTTACTTGATCCAATGATTTATTACATTTATCAGATTTAACAAACACAACAGCCAGTGGCCTTTAGTCTTGTCGGCACTGCAGATGTGATAATGGAAGATTCCTTGTAGGAGGGAGGTGGTGCTGAACTGACTTGTGTGACCTTCAGTAGGTCAAATGGCTAATCAGAACACAGTTCATTATAGAATATATTAAATGACATTGCCTATCACAGATAAATGTGTCTCAGTCTCGGTTTCTTCATCATGATTATTTAGGTGGTTTTACTTTTTTTTCAGCAATAAGATAAAGAAAAGGATATTGACACCAATCCAGTGCAAAGATTTTTCATTTTCTGAAATACCCTTGCCTTTGAGCAGCTTTAATGTCTCTTCACCAATCCGCCCTCCTGTTCTTGACAACCCACAAATCAGGCCAGTGTAAGCTTTCAGTCCTGTCTTATTAAAACTTCTGTTACTAAGGAAATCATTTGCTAATTTACATGAGGAGACTGCTGCTGCTGAAGTAGTGTTGCTAAACAGTCCAAAAACTTGTTAAAATAATTAATACAGTAAATCTCAATTGTTAAGCCAATATAATGGGAAGAAATCAAATTTTATCAAGCTCCAAACTATAATAGTTACGATAAATAATCACTCTGCATGCCAAACAAAATAAAGAAAGCTTTAAGCAATGACTGACCACACTATAATTATAGGAAACATTTAAGCAATTATATATTCTGATGTGCTTAATTGCCAGACCAAAAAGAGATTCACATACCCACAAACAGCTGGAGTCACTGTTATATTCCAATCCTAAACATAAAATTGTATTACTGATCATATTACTAGTCAACACTGGCAAAAGAATGGAAAGAAAACCTGGGAAAAACATTTTAGTATTTTTTTCTTTCCTTCAGTGACTTAACATAACACTGTCTTTTTCATGTTGCTTCACAAAGAGATATCAGGACTTGTCTAACTAGGAAACTGTGCTGACCTCAAACCATTTGTCAGCTGATTACCAGGACATGCCAGTCATTTGAGACCAAGAATTGACTTGCTAGTAAAAAGGCTCCAACATAAAGATCATCCTACACAAATAGAATAGACAATTAAGAGTCACTGATAACTTCTATCGGTCTGACAACATGGCATTTCAGAATTTTTGTTTTTCGTATCACATCACTTCCCATGTGTGGTCATCAGCCTGGTCATCAGCCCCTAAAGAGAAGGATGGATCAATGAAAGATGACCCATTATTAGGCCATTCTAGTTTAAAAAAGCAATTGGAGCTGGTGATTGTTCGTGGTGGGCGGCACGGTGGCGCAGTGGTAGCGCTGCTGCCTCGCAGTTAGGAGGTTAGGTGGATTGGTGATTCTACATTGGCCCTAGTGTGTGCTTGGTGTGTGGGTGTGTTTGTGTGTGTCCTGCGGTGGGTTGGCACCCTGCCCAGGATTGGTTCCTGCCTTGTGCCCTGTGTTGGCTGGGATTGGCTCCAGCAGACTCCCGTGACCCTGTATTCGGATTCAGCGGGTTGGAAAATGGATGGATGGATGGATTGTTTGTGGTCAGTGCCACATTGTATTTGCTGTGGTGGCCTGCAGTACAATAAACAAATCCTCCATGCAGTTCATATACTTCTGTGCAAGTGCTATGGAGTTAAAAGGCCCAGCCCTGCCCAGTTATGACTTTGTTAAACTGAACGCATAAGCAGTCCTTTAGTGGCAATCACAACCTAATGGGCATATAAACTTAATCATTTAATCATCAATATCATTGGTACATTTATCAGATTGTGACAATCACAGATTGTCCTTCTGTCAGGACAAACATAACACGGCCTATCTTTACAAAAGCAGACAGTATTATTAAAGACCTCATCCCTTCTACAATGTTGTTTTTCTCACTTTTCCCTTTCTCATAAATGGCACAGGACCTTTGACTTGCATTGCTAGCATCAAGGACAGTTTTTATGCAAGAGTCATATGCAGTCGTTACTACTGACAACTCCACAAGCATTTCTTGAATATATGATCTGATGTTGCATTTAATATGGCGGTCTTTAATTTGTTCTCTGTTGTTGGTACTTACTGCACTACCATCATTAACCTGTGGGTAACAGGCAAGTGAGAACTTCATTGTACTATGAGCACATGACAATAAATTTGAACATTAACTTGGAGGAAGAAATAAATAATCTTTAAAGAAAACGGAGATGCACTAGCTTTGAACCAAGTACAGAAAAACAAAATATTAAGCAGTAATGTGAAGTAACCCAACACAAAACAAAAGAAAACACTGTGAATCAGTCTTTTCACTTTCAGTGTCATTGCTGTAAAATAATTGCACCGGTAATGAGGTGTGGAGGGTATGGAAAGAAAAATAAATAAATACAACTTGGTGTAGCACTTTGCTTTATAGACAGTCCCTGATATTTATTAACTGGAACTGAATTACTCATTTATTTTCTCTGTTCAGCAATTTTTCATCAGAATGATATTTACTTAGGCTCATTTAAGCAGCTGACGGACCTGACAAAAAGAAGAGGTGTACATCACTACAGAGGAGGCCCAACTGAAAATATTAGCTCATCTGCATTCATATTAGAATCCTCAGATGGCCAAGAAACAATCCTGTCAGGAAACACAATATGACCTCAAGCATTTCAAACACAGCTGATGCATAAGACTTCAGCCTTTATTGTTTGAGCTACATTGAGCTTTGGTTGTACGGCAGGTTGCGATTTTTGTCTCTCTGAATGCATGTTGCTTTAATTTGGAAAATCAAATTAGACTTTTTGCATTAATCACAGGGTTAATATTCAAACTGATTTCTCTTGATAGGAATAACTGCTAATTAATGCAAAGTCTTAAACAAGATTTAAATTCAGCTGCTAATTTAAATAAATTGAGTTTATAATCATGCAATTCAATTTCATATCAGAGGGTGGGAATAGACACCAGAGAAATAAATCAGTTCGAAGAGCTATATCATGATGGAGATTACTGAGGGAGGGAATCTGATCAACAGATAAGGAGTGCTAAGAAGAACAGTCACAGACATATCTCTCCTTTCTAAAATAAAGTCTTCTTCCTGCGCTTTACAGCAGCTAAACTCATAATTGCCACTAGATGTAGCTCCCCAACCATCTATTATTTCAACATTGGTGTTTTTCTTTTCTAAATATAACACTGCTGGAGGCATCAGCTGCAAGAATCAATAACTACTCTTCTTCTGCTAGTGTCCATTTACAGAAAAGATCAACTTTGATAATTAAGAATAAGGTTCTGCTTTAATTTTCACTTGTACGCAAAAAATCCTCTCCCTTGTTATTATTGGAGACATTTACCTTCTTGTGCTCCAGCAGGGACTTATCAAGGACTTATTCTGACATGACATTATTGTTATACTTTCACTGTTAAAATTGCTTACTTTTTTAGAAAAAGAAATTATCACATAAAAAAGAGATGTATAAATTTATGACTATAGGATGAAAACGTTCAATTATTAAACTACACCCACCCACACCAATCCGATTATCAGTTAGTGAAATGTAACCAAAGCTATTGCAATGGTGGAATCTCAGTTCAGTTTTCCTAAATCTGGGAAAACTAAAACATAGCAATTGCTTCAGACAAAATATAAGGGAAACTAGGATGCAATGTAAAGTTAGATGTACACCTCTGAGTGGCATTTGTTTTAGGTGAAATGTCTAATTATAGAGAGTGAAAGCAGATATTGCTGTGAGCAATCTAAAAGCAATGAATTACACTGCATTTAAAATCAGGCAGCTTTCCACTGTACATGTGATAAGGGCCCTCCTGTGGCAGTTTAGGTGTACTGCAAAGTTCAGAATTATTTCTGAAGTGGGCCACACTTTTTTGTTAGCTTATTATTATTAGAAATGCTGCCTCATAGCCCCAGGAAAATGGATGACAACCCTTGTGCAGTCTTTGGCGGTGTAACGTTTGCACATTCAGTCTATGGTCATGTGGGCTTTATAATCTACACCCCTGTTTTCTCCCCACATTCCTAAGAATCGAATGTTACATTAATCAGTCTAAAATGACCCCTCTATGAATGAGAGTGCTCTGCAAAGTGTACTGGAATCCCATCCAGGGATGTTTTCTGCCGTGTGTTTGATGCTGCTGTGAAAGGCTATTAAATCAGCTGAGAAAACTGATGATCATAAACAATAAAACAAAGAGCGGCTCATGAGGCTCAAGTAATGAAAAAGCAAATAATCTGTGAAAAATTCTTTTCAATCACATGAATACGGCACTGATGTTTAAAAAGACTGGTACAATTTTACTGATCAGTAAAAAAAAAAAGAACGGTTTAATATTAAAATATAAAATAAGTACCAGTTAACTGTGTGCATTAAATTATTTTAATGTTCTGATGATTTGACATACTATGAGCACATAGTTAATTATATATTCTTCTGGGCTATGATGTAGAGGCTGGAAATAAATAAATAAATAATTTTCCGATATTTTGAAAACTGTCTGTATGATATGTCCTATAGAATGTTCTGCAGTAGATCATTCATATTTAATGAAATCAATAAAGGGATATTTCCCATTTGTATTTGAATATCCACTGTGAACAAGGAAAAATGCAACTGAAACAAAAATTTGCTCTAAATAAACCTTAGATACCATGAAAATAAGGGCAAGCAAACAGTTACAGAAAACAAATGGATGGCAAGGCACAATCACATTTTTTAAACCACCATATAATGATAAATAAGAGAAATTCAAAAACAGTGATGGCAAATCATAAATGTGGCACTTGATCTTCAAGATGACAATGATCTTTAAGATTAAAATAATGTTCTTATGTAAATACTTTTTGCCATAATTTTTTAGTTAGGGCATTACAAACAAAAATTGGAGTGATAAAATTCAGTTTTTGGTAGGTACGGTAAGAGTTATGATGGAAAGAATCAAGAATCATGCTTTAATAATACTATACCTAATCTGTAAAACAAACACCTAGTGGAGAAAAATGATGAAGCTATGTCCTGTCCAAAGAAAATGTTCAATTATAAAAGCACTCACACAAGCCGGACACATTTTTGTAGTCTCAATAATGCAAAAAAAATAAAATAAATGAGAAGTAACTGAAGAAACACAGATGGCATTGTCTAATCTGTTAAGAATAAAAGCTGCAGCAGCAATTCATCAGGATCTGAAGAGATTTTTCTAGTGTTCCTGAGAGGAGAGTACTATTTAAAAATCATTAGTAAAAATATCCTAGTAATAATTTCATACTGGACAAGAACCGATAATTACCAATGCGAGGCCAGACCCCATGGGTGATAAAACAGGTCCAGAAATTATACACCAATAAGACTTGCCTATGCAGTTAGAAAGAGACCATTTGTATGAAAACAATATTCGTAATGACAGCCATCAAGGGATTAGACCAGGACATCATAGTTTACATGGACTTTCAAAAAGCCTTTAATACTGTCGATTAGTCCAGAATCTAAAAGCTACTGACATTGAGGGTACATAGGAAAATTGGATTGTCTGCTCATTAATTGGAAAGTAACAAAGACTACCCGATAAACAGAGAATGGTCCATATGGGGTGAGGTCATCAGTGTAGTTCCTAAGGGATGTGTTGTAGCCTGCAGGTATAGTAAATTTATATTAAAGACACGGATAATAGGTGGAGTGGTGGCACAGCTGTCAGCACTGCTGTCTCAACACTGAAGATTCTTAAGTTTAAATCTAAACCTAAGCACTGTCTTTGTGGAAATAACATGTTATCCCCATGTCTGTTTGGGTTTTTCTCTGAAATTGTAAGACATGAATGTTAGACTAACTGCTGCCGTACAAATTGCTGTGAATATTGTGCCTCATCCAGGTAGGCCAAATGCAGTCAAATATGCTCTCCTTTAATTCTCAAATAAAAACTGAGTGTGTGATTGTGTGCGGATTTATTCAGGTAATGTGAAAAATTAGTGAAATTTGCAAATTACACCAAACATCATGGCACTGCTAACACTAGAAAGGTAGAAATAAGTCGGAAAGATATATACAATATTTGGGAATTGGAAAAAAATTAAAAACATAAAGTAAAACAGCAGTTTTTTTACAGAAACTCTGCATTTCTCACTGGTTTTCTTTTTTTTTCTCTGAACTTATTTACTAGTTACCATTTACATATTTATGTATTTGTTTATTTAAAGTAACTATTACATTTATTTATTTATTGAGCTTCTGTAAAAAAGGCAAAATTACCCCTGGGAACAAACAAAGTTGTATGTATCTAAAGTTAAAAAGTTAATTACGGATAAAAGAAGGATGATATTGATCTACAATAAGCAAATTTTTAAAAGAATTTAGATATTTACAATAGAGCAGCATTCTCTTCCTCAATGCACAATTACAAGATACAATTAAGAAGGCCAACGAAACATTATTGTTACATATTAATACCTACTACATAAAATCCGAGGCTGTTATACTCAAAATACATAATAGCTAATGTGTATCTGTGTGCAATTCAGGTTATCAGGATACAAACATCCATCCATCCATCCATCCTCTTCTGCTTATCCGAGGTCAGGTCGCGGGGGTAGCAACTTGAGCAGAGATGCCCAGAACTCCCTCTCCCCGGCCACTTCTTCCAGCTCTTCTGGGGGAATCCCGAGGCGTTCCCAGGCCAGCTGGGAGCTATAGTCCCTCCAGCGTGTCCTGGGTCTTCCCCGGGGCCTCCTCCCGGTTGGATGTGCCCGGAACACCTCACCAGGGAGGCGTCCAGGAGGCATTCTGATCAGATGCCCGAGCCACCTCATCTGACTCCTCTCGATGCAGAGGAGCAGCGGCTCTACTCTGAGCTCCTCCCGGATGACAGAGCCTCTCACCTTATCTTTAAGGGAAAGCCCAGACACCCTGCAGAGGAAACTTGTTTCAGGCACTTGTATTCGCGATCCCGTTCTTTCGGTCACTACCCATAGATCATGACCATAGGTAAGGGTAGGAACATAGATCGACTGGTAAATTGAGAGCTTTGTCTTACGGCTCAGCTCCTTTTTCACCACGACAGACCGATGCAGAGCCCGCATCACTGCGGACACCGCACCGATCCGCCTGTCGATCTCACGCTTCATTCTTCCCTCACTCGTGAACAAGACCCCAAGATACTTGAACTCCTCCACTTGGGGCAGGATCTCTCTCCCAACCCTGAGAGGGCACTCCACCCTTTTCCGGCTGAGGACCATGGTCTCAGATTTGGAGGTGCCGTTTCCCATCCCAGCCACTTCACACTCAGCTGCGAACCGATTCAGAGAGAGCTGAAGATCACGGCCTGATGAAGCAAACAGGACAACATCATCTGCAAAAAGTAGTGACCCAATCCTGAGTCCACCAAACCGGACCCCCTTAACACCCTGGCTGCACCTAGAAATTCTGTCCATAAAAGTTATGAACAGAATCGGTGACAAAAGGCAACCCTGGCGGAGTGCAATTCTCACTGCAAACATGCTCGACTTAAGGCCGGCATTGCGGACCAAGCTCTGAAACTGGTTGTACAGGGACCAAACAGTCCTTATCAGGGATACAAACAATGCACCAAAATGCATCCCAGGGTTAAACAGAATTTTTGCTCTGTTAATCTAAGGAAAATTAAACTCTCTTGCTTTGAGCATAAAAAAAATACATAATTATGTAATTCAGGTCTTCACAATTCTCAAACATGTAATAAATACATGCAATAAAATGCATTAACCAGAATAGTAGAGGCACCAGTGGGAATTTAGGGAAAGTGAATTCATGACAGAAAGCTGAAGTCATTTCTTCTTACAGAGGGGTCCTGTGAATCTGGAAGAATAGACTTACAGTATGTAGTTGAATTTTGGACCTGGTTGACTTAAAAAACATGTGGATGAGATATGAAGACAGTGTATGAAAATATGTAGAGACTGATAGGTTGCAAGAAGTCAAACAGCGCCATGGTGTGTTTGAGCTGTAGCTAAACTTTTTTGCAATTAGCAACCTAAAAATACTATTCAGTTTTTGCATGTGAATGCTTCCAAAGAAATTTATTTCAACTCTGCAATCTCCAAATGCTTAGTGATTATGGCTATGACTCTGAAGATGCTCTGTTGGCATTACCAATTTGGTCGACAATCTAGCCCAAGTACACATGGAGGTATATGTACTGTATAATTACCCACAAGCACCAGCTTCCATTGTAAATGGTAGCATCAAAACATTTATTTTCTTGGTCGCCCAGCCATTTTGGAGGGTTTAGCATACATTAGTTATGTTTACGTTTACAATCCATATATACAGTATTTCAAGTGAGCTTACTATCCATTAAATATTTCTTTGAAGGTGTGTTCTGCAGTTTGCACAGAGCTTAAACCTAACATTTGTAACTTAAGTAACTTACAAACATACTGTACACTTTAAAAGTTTAATTGTTTGCCTTAATGTCTACATGTTCATATGGACTCAGGTGGAATTACCCTTATTAACTGTATACTAATTTGGGTTTTTGGTATCGTTCTGGAAACATATCAAAATGCTTTGGTCACTAAGTCCAAAGAACATAATGGATGGCTAAACAAATCTCTCTATTATAATAAAAAAATCTTGGGAAGAGAGACGAGACATGATTTTCTCAGAGAGACACTTTCACATCCCACGAGATGAGACTTTGAGCCAAGCGATTTAGCCACACCTGGGGCCAGAAATAAAAGACAAAGAGTAGATGATAAAGTAGAACATTGTAAATAATTCAAAAACGTTGGCACAATACACATGAAGAGCAGGTTAGAGATAATGGAAGTACGAAAACTCGAAAGTCTCAAAAAAATTATAGTAAAGATCGCATTAGCACAAGCAAATGGAAATTATTACTCAGTGGAATAAACAGAACAGCAAAAAGAGATCAAATATATTGTTCGGATTTAAACTTTATGTCGGAGACTTGTAGATTATCTAATTCATGTTCTCATCAGGGAAAAGTAGTGTTTCTTCCCAATGAAGAGGCGTATCCACAAGAATTAAAAGTTTTGTTGTTTGGTGAAAGTGAAATCCTGCAAGAGAAAATTTCAAGCCCCGCAAAACAAGACTTTATGCAAACAAATTTGGAAAAGTCCTGCCCACATGTAAAACATTTACAACCACGCACACGGTTCAATCATTTCTCATTTGTATGAATGCTATTGTCAGACACAGTTCGTGTAGAGAGAAAGAGACAATATTCACTCACAGGTTGCATTGTCACGATGTAATTCCAAACACGAAATCAAAATTCAATGCAAAATTGGCAAAAAGGTAAATGCATAAAGAGATTGAATATACGGACATAGATGATATGACAGAAGTATGTAGATATTGTTTGGCTTTAAACTTTAAGTCAGAGACTTGTAGATCATCTAATTCAGGGGTGCCCACACTTTTTCGGCTTGTGAGCTACTTTTAAAAGGACCAGGTCAAAATGATCTACCTACATTAAAAACGCTATTATATATAGAAGTGGTTAGTAACAAGTTACACTTACTCCGTTACATTTGCTTGAATAACGTTTTAAAAACATTGTACTTCTAAGAGTAGTTTTACTGCACCATACTTTTTACTTTTACTTGAGAACATTTGTGAAGAAGAAACGCTACTCTTACTCCACTACATTGGGCAACACTCAAATTGTTACTTTTTTTCCATTAGATAAAGTCTGACAGACCACTTTCAATCTGCTCTGTGTAGGGTATGCTGTCAAGTGGCACACACGCCTTTCATTGCGTCTCCAGCTCTGACGCGAGGTTTGGATGTTCCCCAAATCAAAGCGCTGCAACTTTGAGGACAGATGTTGCATTTTTCGTTTGAAAGCGTTAACTGAGCTAATCATATTGACAATGGTTTTCTCTTTTCCTTGCAGCTGTAAATTAAGCTCATTCAACATGTTGGTCAGATCGTAAAAAAAATGCCAAGTCTAGCAGCCATTGATCGTTATTAAGTTGCTTGTATTCTGCATGTTTAATGACAAGGAGAAACTCCTTTTTCTCTGGTCAGGGGTTTTGAAATCTCAGCAGGAATTTCTCCCTAGCCATCTGCCTCAATGAAGGCATCTTTTATCATCTCTCCATCTTGGAAGGACTTCTTATCCTTAATGATAGAGTGACTCACCCGGAACAATACTTCAGTGTGTCTGACTTTGCTTTTGAATGCAGCCGAGTGAAAAATGACGGCCGTCCGATTAACAGAGATTTTAGTTCCCTCTTTTTTTTCTTTCTCAGATCGCTTTTCGGAAGGAAGTCAGTTTCGCAGTTTTTATGAACAGTTCGAAAGTGCCTTTCCACATTTTCATTCTTTGGAATAGCAATGATAGATTGACAGATCAGACAAAGCGCGCCGATTGTGACATTGTGAGAGAAAAAAATCCTCTTCCAATTCCACATCCAGCCCATAACCAACACATTTTTTTTTTAAATCCCTTCTTTAGTTGATATAAATTGGAAGGCTAACTAGATCACTCAGATAACCGGAGTTTTGCATTAGCTCACGTTTTATGGTGCGTTAGTGTGTTAGAAGAAAAGAGATCTCAGACTGGCCGCCCTGTATGTCAATCAAGTGGCAAATGGCATAGGGAGGATATATGATAGACTAACTTGCACTACCTTTCCAATCTACCGGTCGATTGTGATCGACGTATTGGGCACCCCTGGTCTAATTCGTGTTGCCATCAGGGAAAAGCAGTGTTTCTTCCCAATGAAGAGGCCTATCCGCGAGAATTAAAAATTCTGTTGTTTGGTGAAAGTGAAATTCACAAGCGAGCGGTACAGACGCGAACTTGCTGGCGTGTAGCGCAGGTAGGGGGGTTGGCGAGCGAAGATAAAAATAAACTTGTGAAAATGTTGCTACCATTCTGGGAGTGCCTACTCTTGCCTTGAACCTCTGCATGCAGTTTACGTGTAGGGCATACATAAGAGTGGTCCACTTTGTTCTGTAGAAGCTTTATAAAAGATATAACCAATACAGTTATTTTTCATTTTCAGATTTCATTCTGAATTTTACAAAAAAAGAAGTTTGCAAAAGTGAACATATGTGAAGTATTAAAAACCATGTTCAACTGTTATCTATTCTAAATGTAAAAAAAAACAAAAAAAACAAACAAATACAGATTCCACACACTTACCAAGCTGGGTGACGATCAGAGCGAGGATTTCGGTCAGGAATACGAAGTGGGTCTGCCTCATAGAGCACATTTGCAGATTTCTCTGGCTTGTTTTTTTTAGAGTTCCCTGTCTGTACTGGAGGTGACACGAATGATGATTTTATCATTTGCCTTAGGCTATCTGGGTCCTTGAAAACCCTGAAAAGCAAAACTTGCATTAAGAGCACAGCAATCTGTGAAATAATGTACTTACTGTATATATTTATACAATTTCTATTTAAGTCTGTTCACACAGCACAAACAGTCGGATTCATTAGGTTTTCAAGAAACTAAAAATGGTGAAACTGGCATCATATTTTGTGCACAAATAAGGCTGCATCGCACATTAATGCATATAGTAAACAGAAAAATTAACAATAACAAATCTTCATTTCAAAAACTACATATTCTTTACTTTTATTTTTTACTTCAACTAATAATCATACAGAGCTAATGGTATTGCACTCATTGATGCCCATGCAACCTGACCATGAAATGGACTTTATTTCAACTGATACTTTAATAATCCAGGTTGGCTTTTTACTTGTGCCTGATGCTGTCAGGCTGAATTCCAGCCTCCTGAGAACTGAACTGGATTGCATATCTAGTTAGACATTTGCTGCTGTACTGTTGAATGTTTTTGTGTAAGAAGTGGGCAACGATTCAAATAAATAAATAAATACATAATTTAATAAATATACATCCTAGTATCAACAAAACAAAAAAGGAAGTTTGGTCCTGCCGAACCTGCCAAAATCCTGAAGGTGGTCATCATCCACATGCTCAGTCAGATTTACAATCAAATCAGACACTTGGTTTGTTTTGAAATTCTGAAAAACAAAAATACATCATCAGTGTACAAAAATACGAAGTAAGCCGAGGAAGTCTACAACTCCAAGATAGTTCATCATAACTTTTATATTTCCACTTGAACTGTTTTAAATTTCATTCTGCTATCCTCTACAGAACGTTAACAAATCTGAATGCGTCATTGCAAAGAGAGGTTAGCTAAATGCAAACAAGAAAGCATTTCAGTTAGCATGAGCTATATTTATTAGTTATTTGTGAGGATAATACTGACAAGCATAAACTGGCACACTGTAATAAAGCACATCTCACAGCAATGGCTCACCATCATGTTGAAAATAAGAGTTGAGTCCACTAGAATTGCTTTCAGGAGTACATTGGTCTCATCATTTGATTGATAGCGCAAAGTGTACAGCTCTCTGCTTTTATTCCAATCAGCTGGCAGCATTTCAGATTTTTTCTCATTGGTGCCCGGCTGAAGAAAAAAAGAAGAAAAAAAGAATACTAAAAATGCCAGAAACAGTAAACAAAACCACTTGTTTACAAGCTCATCATTCAAGAAACAATTATGGCAAACTCAGCACTAAAAAATACCATCCTCACACAGTTGCCCTGCCTATCAGGATATTCAAGGGCACTGCCACTGACTTGATATGGGAATCAAACTGTTTAAGTGCCTGGGATAGGCCTGTGGGTGGCAGACATGGAATACCATCCTGTTTCACAAAAGAGTGCCAATGAATGTGGGCCATTCAGGATTTGTGATTTCCTTAAAAGTATGCAGGTTCCACAGACATGAACAGTAACAAATTAAATGCATCTGTGAATAACATAAGACAGCTAACTTGTACTTTGCAAGGAGAGGGCAGAAGCACCACCTAAACCTATCGCTTTTGCAGGTTTTTTTGTTCTTTTTTACTCCCTAAACAGTACAGCAGATATGATGTTTTCCAAATTTTAGCATAATGACATCTGGATCGATATAAGCACTTATAGAAACCTCTGCGCTGTGCGCTTCAAAGCAGCTACGGCTGCCTCTTTGATAATCTTCTAAGATATTTCTCTTTTTTCTTCTGCATTTTCACTATCACCATAATAAAATTCAGGCAGATTTTAATATTAAGTTTGATAAAAAAAATTTCACCACTGAAATCATTATTAATTCAGTGTCTATATATCAAGGGAAATCTGGGTTTAATTTACAAATTCACAATCTGACATGTTTATAAAGACTTGCAGTAGTTTTAAAATGCGTTAATCTTTAGCCCATGTTCTGTATCTATAACTAAATGAATGAAATAAAAAACAAAATCGCACTAAGAAATATCACAAGGATGGAACTAGGAATAGAAATTTCATGTGTATCTTGTTATTAAGGCTGTGTATCACTAGTGTGGATGCTTTATTGGTTCCAAGCTTGTATTCATTACTGTATTTAATTTTCTTTTTTTTTTTAACCTACTCTCATTTCAACTTAACATCATCAATGTGTTTAGAACTGTCCCATTCAAAGTCTCCAGTTAGATTTCAGTTAGATACCTCGGTACACTATTAAATTAACAAAACACAGCCAAACAATAAAAATCTGCCTTCCATTCCACGCTAGATTAATTAAGGACTAAACATTGAGTATGTTTCTTTAAACCTTTTAAATAACCCAGTGTGTACTTTTGCATATGTTTTCTGGCACGATTTGTTTTTTTTGGAACATACAGTGCATTAGTAGCCTAATGAACAGCAGGCAGAGACACCACATCTAGAGTGAAGCAGGAAGAAGTAAGCAGTGCACAGTGGGCATGCGTGTGCCAGTGACAATCACAGATTGTAAGCTGTCAAAAGTACCGGAGTTATGGGAGGGGGCTAGATGATGTTAAGACTGCAGATATATTTTCCCCTAAAATATTCTGGCAGAAATTAATTGTACAGAAGAATGTTTTGCCATCCTTGAGAGTGAGTCATGCTCAATCAGCATGAATGGAAACACATAATGTGTTGCTAGGGGTTACAGATCTCTCACATTTCTAACATTCACCTTCACAACATGACCACTGGATTAGTACTGGGAGCTGACACTGCTGTCTAAGTATATAATTATCTTTTGCATGTTAATTTTCACATTGAACATAATAGTCCACATTAGACAAACAGCAATGGCTATCTGAACAAAACAATAATTTATATAATTGTCTACTACTGTGTAATTTATTTCTTAGGAAAACACAGAAAGAACAAAACAATAGATCTATCCCAAAGCTACCTCTAATCATTTTTTGAAAGCTGCATTTTATTTTAACTAATGCAGCAGATACCACTATTGTCTCACAATTTCAGTGACAGTGGCAGAAGACTGCCTAATTGAAGTTTGCATGTTCGTCCTGTGTTGGCGTGGGTATCATCAGAAATCCCCAAGATGAGCTGTTAGGTTAACTGGTAACTAGGGAATTCAAATTTTAATCACATGTCAAAATTAAAATCAACAATCAACCCCTATTCCTGCAGCACTCATCACAAGGCAGGAGACAGCCCTGGATGGGATGCTATTACACTGCAAGCCCACTCTCACATACATTCATACCACCTCCTAGAGGGTTAGTTTACAGTAACCTAATTGTCGTGTCTTTGGAAATTTGGGAGGAAAATCTATACAGAGAGTGAGAGAAATGTAAACTGCACAAGGACAACAGCCAGGAGTGGTATTTGAACTCAAGACCCCGGATGCCTTGAGCAGAAGTGCTAATCACCATGCCATCAGGCACAATGCACAGATAAATTTCCAAGAAAATGTTTAACTTATCCATTATTTGTGTGTAAAACAATTTTGTTTTAATTTTAAGTGAAAATGAACCAATGTCTCTTTTCATTACTAAAAAATTTGGACGTGCGCGTCAGTAGGCTTAGCGCCCCAGGAACCAAGTTACCCAAATTATTCTATAACATTTCAGTAATTATTTACCCCTCTGATGCTGATCTTTCTGATCATAAAATAGATCATTACAATAGCAATTGATGAGAAGAATTCATAATTAATTGCAGAATTATGGTATTTTAGGGTTCCTCTAGAGTGCCTCTTTATCTTGCATGATTTGGCTCAATACAGTGACATCTCATAACGGGTTTAAGTTTCCAGTTTGGTATTTTTATGTCCATGTGTTTTAGCTCTAAACCGTCCTCAAGAAACTGTGGCACACAGACAGATGCACACACGTCATCAAGATATCAATGTTTTTGTTATCAGGAGACCCTAAAACTTTCATTCCTCCCCCATACATAAGAAGTTAAGGTGGAGGAAGACACAAAGCAAAAAGCATTATGGATTAGGCATAGGAACATAGTGACAGTTAAATGAAATGCCTGTCCATTGTCAGACCAGTAACCCAAGAAAGGTATGGTCAGGTAGCTTTTCACAACAGGGAAAATATATATTCCAACCATCATTGATTGTTTTTGCAGTGTATGAGCAAAACATCCTATGGAAACATGATTCATGGGTGTGGGTGAATTAGCATCTATAATATTTTGAGTGTTATCACAAATATTGCAAACATTTTATCTGCCCATCTCCATGTCTACATAGTATTTGTTAGCTTCTCGGCAAGGCTGTCAAGTATATGTCTGGCATGTGAATCTTGTGTCCGTGTCGCATCAAGGATTTTATCTTTAAGTTTTCCTCTATGTAGAGGCACAATGTGATATAACTCTCAGCTGTCATTTGTGAGTTTGAGCATATTGGTCAAGGCTAGATAGATTTTCAGCTCTTGCATCTTCATGATAAAATGTTTTTAATACAAATTTTAACAATGACTGTGGTACTCTGCCTCAGGATAAATGATTAGCTGCCATAAGTCTCAGCCATCTTCTACACTGATTGTTGACAGTCAGTCATTACAGGTAATCTTTGCTAGTTCTCCCAATATGGAAGGTTGCTGCAGCCTGACCTCACAGATGGCATCCTTGTACTGGATGTGATAATGAATTGTGAAATGTGCTGCTTTGGTGATTTAGCAAAACATTATACATTTCGGAAATTGTCTCCAAAATCATCTAAGTTTTCACTTAAGGAATCTATTCTGCATCTTATTGCAAAACAATTGATAGGTAGCTAATTGCAGTTGTGTCCATTTATTCAAGAGCACCGGCAAGTGAAACAGTGACATTATCTCCAGAGTAATACCAAAACTTAAATCACTACATCCTGACTCGCTAACATTTATTTTCGGATTTTAACCAGTACTCGCTGAAGACAAGTCTACCAAATATTTCTCAGTATGTCACTTGTCCTATTCTTCACAACTGAGAGGTCAACTATTGCTATGTATGTGTGCCTAGGTTCACCTGCTCATAAGTATGTCCATGTTGTTATCATATATGAAAATTAGAGAAAAACTGGTAATTAAATAAATCAAAATCTGGAATGAGGCATAAGTTAAGTGCCTGCAAGACTCTTTTAATTGCACTGTGCAGAAATGAATAAACTGACAGACACCATAAACAGATATATCTCATTCTGCAAAGTCACTATAATATTCTCAAACCCAACTGAACCAATTAAGGGTTGGAAGTGCTGGATGCAAAGCAGGAAACAGCACTGAGACCAACTGAGAGTCGCCCCATATCCTTCACCTGGTCATATCCATCAAGTTATAACCGAACAACAAACTGTGGATTACAACAGATTTTAAAAACAGATTTTTGACAGCTTAGCTATTAGCTAAACAAGCCTGATGGACTAAATGGTGGAGGCAGCCATTCTTAAATGAAAATAATGTCACAAAAAGGTTCTCCAACAAATTAATATCAAAAAAGCTCTGCAACAAATAGAATATGTGGATGCCTGTTTCCATCTGAGGCTGAAAAACTGCCCGATATTCAATTACATATTTCAGTTGTCTCTGGATTTACAAGGGCCTGACAACAGACCAATGTGGCACCAACTGGCTAAAATGCAAATCCAAATGCCTTTAGTGACTTCAGACTGCTTTCCTTTGTGCCTTCCATCATAATTTTCTTTGCAAAGGTCAAAAGAGAGAGCTGGTAAACAAAAATCAAGCCTATCTGGACCTTTACCAATTAGCAAACAAAACAGATGGGTGGAGGACACCACAGCTGTACTTCAGCATCAGCTGTATGAGTACTTGGAAAGTTCCTAAACCCATGCCAGACTGCTATTTATTGATTTTCATCTGCTTTTAATACTATCCAACTTCAAAGTTTACTTGCAAAGTTAATAGATAATTTCTATTTGGATTCTAATTTGGTTGGCACAATACTGGATTTTTTTAACCGACTGTACAGAGATTGCATGTGGATGGCTTCTTTTCTGAGCTCCCGTCATTCAGTGTGTTGCATTCCCTTAAGTCTACTTTTTGCCTTCTCTTCTATTTATGTTGGATATACTGTAAATGACTGCCACAGTGTTCAAACATATGTTCATTTTTTTTAAATAACTGCTGCCATGTTACTTTTTTAAATAATAAAGCGGACAATCATGGACCTATTGGTAATATATTTTAAATAATAAAAAAGTTAAATATGTCTAAAACCAGAGAAATCACCCATGATTTTCGATGTTCCCTACATTCCCCCTCTTAGAACAGTTAAAGTGGAAACTACAGTGATGGTAGAGCACTACAGATATTATGAACAATCTATTTTAGCAGGCTGACCATTGATCTAAATGTTGAACCTCCTTTGTGTGACAGCCAATAACATGCTGCCTGATGGAGCTGATGTTATACCAATGTTTAACAACTACGGCAAGTTCAGTGGCGATCTTCTTTCCATTATGTTGTGGTACATAAAATTAGCAACATTAGACAAGATTCTCTTTTGTTTGTTAGGACCAAAATACCTGCATTTCTCATTCCTCGTCAATTCAATATATGAATTGTACTACCAGATGAGAATTCAATGGTTGTCAGCTCAAAATCACAGCCTACACCTATTACTAAAGCCCAATCAAACCCGTTTGATATTGGTTGTAGTGAGAAGCAGGGCACGTCATATTGCACAACTACATTTTTGGAATGCATCACCTCCGACTCTCCTAAGATTATGTAAGTGAATACTACGGGTGAAAATTACCGGAAAAGTCATCACATGCAAGGAGTTAGTTTTCATTGCTGGACACAAACCATTACAATAAGATACAAAAAAAAAATGTTCTCGCTAACACTTTCAAAAGTAGTAAACTGTCTTGGAATGATTGGTCTGTAGCTGTCTTCTCACTAAACTGTATCAAACACATCAGAAAGAATGTCAACTTCCATCCATCCATCCATCATCCAACCTGCTATATCCTAATTTCAGGGGTCTGCTGGAGCCAATCCAGCCAACAAAGGGTGCAAGGCAGGAAACAAACCCCGGGTGGGGCGCCAGCCCATCGCATGGCAGAATGTCAACTTAGTTCTATAAAATAGTACAAATCTTAAGGTTTTCAAAGTTTCAATTGTTTGTCATCAGGTGGAAGATTTAGATTCACTAGACCCAAAAGAAACACATTTGAGTACTCTTTTAAAATCCCAAGTAAGCGACCTCTAAGTCATTACAGTACACTGTTAAGAATTTAGTATTCTTACATGTAGGATGTATGATGTGCTTGTGGTATTGTGAGTCTGTGGCTCAGAAAAACATGGCTGATTTTTAATAAATAAACAATTGAATGGCCAGCTCGATCTCCATGGGAGTGCATGCTCAAGCAGCTGCAGGGGGTTAGTGGAGTAGTTATGGCGAGACACATCTGAGGGTGCGGTCTGTCTCAATTGCTTCACTGGCTTTCCGCAGTTTGCGAATGATGCACTGTGCTCATGGAAGCAGATAAAAAGGGAGTCAGCACAGTAAGAAGGGGTCAAAAAAGAATCACAAAGAGATGGAAAAATAGCCAGGGAGAAAGAAAGAGCAGCGAGAGAAGACAGAGATGCAAAGAGAGAGAGAGAGCAAGAGTGTGAGCACTTGTGATGCAGAGAGCAAGAGGCAGGTGGTCAGTCATGAGCTTCATGGCTGTAAGAGTCTAAAGCTGAAGAAAGGGTGATCCTGCTGAGGAATTGCCAGGGAGAAGGAGCAGCCCAATTGACTGCGTCTCTCCCGAATGGGCATGTATGGCTTGACAGGTTGCCCCGTAGACGCTGATGGAAGGGCAGCAGGGAACAGAGCTAGGATATGAAGGTTGACTGCACTTGTCAGTCGAGGTCTCCTCCACCTGCAAGTTCAGAACTTAATAAGGGGAGGAGCAGCCAGGTTTAAAAGAGCAGTATTCGGGGCTCTACGTTCTGTGGATCGTCTTTGGTTTTTACCTCTGATTTTAATTAATTATTTGTTTTTAATATTCACATTGCTTTTATGGATTATTTATTGAACATTTTGAACACTGCACTTATTGAACATTGTTTTGTTGTTTGGTTTTAATAAAAGCACTTGACCACTTTCACACCAATCCCTTGCTTTGTGTGTTGTGTCCTCATCTGTTCGTTCATCCTCTGGTACTTTAACGATGGTAGCGAGTTCAAGAGGCTCCCAGAAGGTAACAGGTAGCGCGGGGCCGACCCGCATCATCACAGTGCTACAAAGCAGCAATGCAATTACATTTTCCAATACAAATTTAAAATAAATCCTACAGTTGACAAACTTATTCTGTTTAAAATTTTAACAAAGTTAATGGAAGAATAGTTAGCCATTTATAGTAGGTCGAGTTTGACATTAGTGTGTGTGTACTGGGATTGGCAGGCCTCACTTACAGGTTATCCCTTATTTGAGTCTGATGCTGCAGAAACAGGCTTTGGCTAAATGTGACTATTTAAACTTAAATAATTTTATTATAAAATAATTAAAATGATATATTTTTCCAGTGCACTGTTCTGTGTTAATGGTCTGGCAAATAAAACCAGCTAGGAGATTATCAAGACACCTACATAAACTTACCAGAAGGCTGAATTATAGGACTGACTCTGGACTCACTAGAATCCATAGCAGCAAACAGGAGTAGAAGGTTGATAAAATTTGAGGCTCACATGAGACACGCTGCCCATCTTTTCTATGGTGTGTGGTCCTAAAGCACCTTTAGCCACAAGTTCATTCCACTGCAGCATGCTAAGAGACACTACTGGACTTCATTTTTGTGTAACCTTTCCCATTATACCTTTCCTCATTCTAGAAAGTTAAAATAGACACTTTATCAAAGTGACAATATTTTCTGGAGCACTGTAAATTAGACTGACACTGGATATACTGAATGTATAGTTCTGGATTTATCACTTTTGTTTTACATTTTTCTGTGGGCACTTTATGTTCAATGGTGCTGCTAGTGCAAGCGACTTTCTCTTCAAGGATTAATAAAGGACATCTACAGTGACTTTAGAATATATTCACACTCTTTCACTTTTTTCACATTTCGTTATGTTGGAGCCTTATGCTAATATAATTTAAATGATTTTTCCCCTCATCAAGTAACATTCTAGACCTCAGAATGACAAAGTAAAAAGAGGATTGTAGGGTGTTTGCAAATTTATTAAGAATAAAAACCTCAAATATCACACAGAAGTATTCACACTCTGCTATGAAATTGAAATTTGACTCACGTGCATCCTATTCTACTGATCATCACAGAGATGTTTGTACACCTTGTTTGGAATCCACCTGTAGTCAGATAAATTGACTGGGCATAATGAGGAAAATCAGCACACGTGTCTATAGAAGATCCAACAACTTACTATGTGTATCAGAGCAAAAACCAAGCCATGAGGTGGAAGGAACCGACTGAAGATCTTGGAGACAAGACTGTGTTAAGTCACAGATCTGGGGAAAGCTACAAAAAAACATTTGCAGTGAAGGCTCCCAACAGCACAGTGACCTCCATAATTCTTAAACGGCATACGTTTGGAATAGACACAACTTTGAGTTGACCATCTGGCAAAATTGTGCAATCTGAGGAGTAGGGCCTCAGTAAGAGAGGTGATCAACAACTGGATGGTCACTCTGGCAGTCCACCAGAGAATCTGTGGAAATTAGAAAAGTTTCCAGAAGGACAACCACAACTACAAAGCTCCAATAATCTGGGTTTTATAATAAAGTAGCCAGATGATACTTGATGTCTGGTTTTCAAAAAGGCACCCAAGGGACTCTCAAGGCTATGAAAAACAAAATCCTCTGGTCTGATATAACCAAGGTTGAACTGCTTGGCCTCAATTCTAGCATCATGTCTGAAGGAAACTTGGCATTGCTCACCTCCATAATACCATTCCAAAGGTGAAACATGGTGCTGGTGGCGTTATCCTGTAGGGTTGTTTTAAAGAGAGAGGGACTGGGTGACTAGACAGGGTTGAGAGGTAGCTAAACAGAGCAAAGCACTGAAACATCATTCATGAAAACCTGCTCCACAGTGCTCTAGACCTCAACTAGGCCGAATGTTCACCTTACAACAGAACAATGACACAGAACTGCCTTAGGGGGTCAACTCTGTGAATGTTTTTCAATGGTCCTGCCAGAGCCCAGACTTGATCCCAATCAAATATCTCTAGAGAGCCCTGTAAATAGCTAACCATTGACTGTGTCCATCCAGCCTGGTAGAGCTTCATTTTAATGGATCCGCAGAGAAAATCCTCAAAACCCTCCATGAGTGCAAAGCTTGTCACGTCAGACCCAAGAAGACTCCAGGCTGTAATCGCTGCCAAAGGGGTTTCAACTAAATACTGAGAACTGGGTGTGAATACCCGGGTCAAATGTATATTTCAATTTGCTGATTTATTTTTTAAAATAAATTTCTAAAGAAATCTAAAATGGGGTATTCACTGTCATTCTATGGCAGGGATATCAAGCTCAAGGCAGCAGGCAGCTTGCGTCATCTGTATTCAAAACATGTTACATAAGGCCCTTGGCAACGGGGTTTTTTTTTTTAACAAAAAAACCTTCTTTTAATATCCATCCATCTATATATAATACCCATCATGCTACATCCTAACACAGGGTCACGGGGGTCTACTGGAGCTAATCCCAGCCAACACAGGGCACAAGGCAGGAAACAAACCCCGGGCAGGGTGCCAGCCCACTGCAGGGCACACACACACACCAAGCACACATGAGGGACAATTTAGAATCACCAATACACCTAACCTGCATGTCTTTGGACTGTGGGAGGAAACCAGAGCACCCTGTGGAAACCCACGCAGACACGGGGAGAACATGCAAACTCCACACAGGGGGGACCCAGGAAGCGAACTCAGGTCTCCTAACTGCAAGACAGCAGTGCTATCCACTGCACCAATGTGCCACCTTAAAATATAAATTATCCATCCATCCATTATCCAACCCGCTATATCCTAACTATAGGGTCACGGGGATCTATTGGAGTCAATCCCAGCCAACACAGGACTGCGCCACCATGCTGCCCTTCTTTTAATATTTGTTTTATATATTGATTATTCCCATATATAGTTTAGTCAAATTACATTTAGGCCAGTCATTAAAATGCATCTTTAATGTCCGATCATGTTAATTTGTGCAGCACTGCATATCACAGCTAGTGAACTGTTAAAACGGAATCTGCTGATGACCTAAAAGAAACAAATGTGAAAATAATGACATGTCACACTACCATAAACAAAAGTAGTGTTTTAACACAATAATAAAGATGAATGGATCGATACATAGTTATTTCCGATTGTGAAAACCTTTATCAGCCAGTGCAGATTCAGGAATACAAAGTTCTTGTTCTGCCAGTGGACTTGGTTATTTGCT
This sequence comes from Polypterus senegalus, assembly GCF_016835505.1. Classification (NCBI taxonomy): domain Eukaryota; kingdom Metazoa; phylum Chordata; class Cladistia; order Polypteriformes; family Polypteridae; genus Polypterus; species Polypterus senegalus. Next base: position 5,680,070 of record NC_053167.1, on the reverse strand, counting down.
GTATTGTATACCGTTTAGAAAATTTCTTAATTCGTTTTAAAGAAAGTGTAACATGAAACGTCAGTATCCATTAGAAAATGAAAAACGAAACAAAAGAGAGAAAGACAACAATGCATAGAGAAAATAGGTGTTTTTTTTTCTGCTTTTCAACTGTGAGCATCTGATGAGTGATGTGACAAAAGCATACACAGAAACAAAATCTGCATCTGAAACTTGTAGTAGTGATGACCTAAACATGCACAGGACAGACTATTGCCATTTTAAAATGCCTCTTGCAAATGGTTGTGGAGCACAGTTACAGTAAAGAGTCAAAAGCTACTTACCTTCTACTATAACTCAAAACTATTTATTTAGTTCAACAGCTCTAGTGATTGAATGCTCTGTAAAGACATGTTTTGATAAAATAGTCGACAGATTGTTGCAAAAGAAACAAAAGGGTAGGCACTGTGTTATTATTTCTTTGTGTATCATAAAGTACAAGATTGGTAAGAAACAAGTACTGCATAATACATATTTATAATTACACCTCAAAATTAGGAATGACTAATTAGTACAAATAAATGCATGTATATTTATGTGTATACAGTATTTCATCTGCCAATATTAATTAATAGTGTCAATGTGTAAGAATATTTCATGAATAACTGATGTTTTTCCATAGACTTTCAATGATGCTGGCTTAAAATACAGAAATTCAGTAAAAATGTATAGAATTCAAAAAAATGTACAGTCCATGTAAAATTCTGATCAATATCATTTAGTTTTCTCTCATATTCACAAAGTAAAAAAATAATAAATCTAAACACTTTGCAATATTTTAATAAATGGATCTATAAATAAAAGAACACTTTTTAAAATTGTTTTATATTTTATTAAAAGTAATGCCTGCTAATCCAGTGTAAGTAAATCAGTCAAATAATGTTCTTTAATTGATAGAATTTAATCAAATGGTAATACTTTAATCTTGGTAGAATTTTAGGTTTTACTGTATTTATTTACATATATTGACTGTACAGTGGTCTGACCATTTTTGATGGTTGCATGACTGGAATTCAAGTCACTTTAACCGCTAAAATAGGGTACATTTCTTTACTATAGCAGTGGTTCTCAGACTCAGTCCTGTCACCTTTATGCCACAGTAAGTTTTTTTTTTTTTTTTACTGGTTTCACAACACTGAATGCTGAAAGTAAAGTAAGTAAAAAAAAAAAAAAGATTCCCGAGTTATATACACAAATGCTTGGAACATTCTAATACAAAACAAATACCAAGCTTAGTTTAATTATTTCTACATTGACCTCAAGACATAAATACTGGGAAATAACAAGATTGGTTCATTAGGCAGGGAGTCCACGCAACTGTGGAAACTGTGCTTACTACTGCTAAAAAAACTAATTAATTAATTAATTATTCTAAAACACACATATACAGGGTTTCATTACTGACACTTTTATCTCATTATGGCCTTTGTTCGGAGTTGAAATGTTTTGACTTGTAGTTGTAGGAGACAAAATGACGGCAAGATGAATTTCTTTCAAATATCGTATCCTACACTATCCATAAAAAGGAACAGAGGTTTTGTATTCATTCTCTGATTCCATCAAGAATATCTACAAATTTCTGTTTAAGCATCCCTCCATTTTCTAATCAGTTTATACAGTTCAGGGATGGAGAGAAACCTCATACGCACCTACTGTTTCTCATAGACAACTATGCACATAGGCAGTGCTAACAGCAAGTTAAAAATCGATCCAAGTTTTTGACAAAGTTGCTATTTGCCTTTTCTACAATGGCAATGAAATGAGCTGCTCCATTTGTTAATGCCAATATATTATTTTGTGTTCTGATGCATAAAGCACTACAATTCTGTCTGTTAACAACATATGTTTTTGCAATATACAAATATGCAAATTCTAAATGTGTGTAATTTGTCTAGTTTTGGAAGCCAAACCAATGTTAATTAGTATATCCCCAAAACTGTTATGAACATAGCGAAAGCTCATATGTTAGACATTTGAACGGTACACTGGTGAATGTAACCTGTTGTAACAGTTACACTATAAATCTAGTTAATACTCTAATTCTGGATTTGTACACAGGGTAAGTAAGAAGTCTTACAAGGAGTTTAAAAGTTTGATTTCAAACAAGAAATTAAAGTTTTGAGAAATGAAAAGAAAAAAATGAAGGGCAGATTTGGAAAATTAAGCACCAGGGTTTTTGTGACACTTAAAAATTAAATCAAGTCGACTCATCTGCTAAACACTACTTTTGTTAAGGGAGGGAGGAGTCCAATGAAAAGAAAAACTGATTGGAATGATGCATCCAACGCTTCTGGCATAGGATCCTTACAACCCTGAAAGTGAAGAAGTGGATTTAAAGCATGGACAAACAGCTTGCTAGAAAGGAAACCTGAAACCGCAGGTTTCCACAGTAATGACAGTAAATCTTTGCACTTTGTGACTTCTTATCTGCAAAAGGCACTTTATAAACAAACTTAATTTACAATATTCATACTCTGCCAATATCCATATAAAAGTCAAAACTTAAAAAGCCATAAATACAAAACGAACATTAAGCTAAAAATACAAAATTTCTAAATATTAAGTTGAAATTTCTAATGTTAAGTGTAAGAAGAAACAAACTCAAAAATAAAACATAAAAACTTAATTCAACATTGAATATCCATATATTGAGACACCTTTCTTTTTCAGAAATGAGCATCAGTAGTAGGGTACACTGTTTGACATAAGAGGTACACTTGGCACTGGATGTGACCTGATTATCTGATCGTCCAGCATTAGCTATATAAAATGTAGGTGCCACAGATGCATAGAGGACTATCTCAGACTTAATTATATATAATAATATATATGCAAACAAACAAAAGAACAGGGAAATTCGACAATAAATAATAACATGAGAGTATAACTAATTAAATGAGTCACAAAATATATTTCTTGTTTCTTTAATTACTTTTTCATTTATTTACTATATTGACACAACCATGCATCATGAAATAAGCCCTGTAATGAAAACTTTTACATTCGGTAGGCTCTAGCATATACTGTTTTTCAATCAGTGAATTATCCGCAGACTGAACATAATGCAAACTCTTTCTTCTTCCTCTTTCAGCTTCTCCCATTAAAGGCTTTAACAGCAGATCATCATGTACAGTGGTGTGAAAAACTATTTTTTAACAAGGGGGCAATTACTTTTTCACACAAGGCCATGTAGGTTTGGATTTTTTTTTCTCCCTACATAATAAAAACCATCATTTAAAAACTGCATTTTGTGTTTGTGTTATATATGACTAATGGTTAAATGTGTTTGATGATCAGAAACATTTTGTGTGACAAACATGCAAAAGAATAAGAAATCAGGAAGGGGGCAAATAGTTTTTCACACCACTGTATACAAACATACTGTATGCCATTTCCACAACTTAAAAAAAAAAATATTATCTCTGCAGCCTCCACCTTAGAGTGAGTGCCAAGTAGGTGGAAGGGAGTTAACTCCAATGGGCACCAATACAGGGTGGTCCAGATCGTCTGGATGACTTTAATTTATGCGGGGACGATTCCAGTTCGGCGCATGTTCGTCAGTTCGCACACTTCTCGACGGTCCAGGATTTTTCAGGTGATTTTCTATGTAATAAACTTAATAAGTTATAGCATAATGAAAATTGCATAATTAGATCTGGACCACCCTATAGAGTAGCTGCAGATCTCTAGAGCAGTGATTCCCAAACTCAGTCCTGGGGATCCACTGTGGCTGCAGATTTTTGTTCCAACCAACTTCAGTTTTTCATTGGACTCCTAACCTAATTAAGCGAGTCATTATTTCCCAGTTTCTGTGTTTTGGAGTCAATGTAGAAATTACAAGCTAAGTTTGGTAATTTTTTTTTTTATTAAAATGTGGAGAACTTTGTTTCTTAGTGAAGGAAGAATTATCTGCAATGTAAGATTAGCAAAACCAAGGAGCTAGCTATTGTCTTTTGCCACGCCAGAGAGTCTCTATGTCCAGTCACAATTCAGGGAGTGAATGTAGAGGTAGTTCATTCCTACAAGTACTTGGTGGTCCACATCAATGACAGGCTGGACTGGTCTCAGAACACAGATTAACTATATAGGAAAGGATTGAGCAGGCTTTCTTTTCTTAGGAGACAGTGCTACTTATCAGTATGATGCTGCTGGAGTATGTGAATTTCCCCTTGGGATTAATAAAGTATCTATCTACTTTAATTTTGGGAAGTGACATCCTTCACATCTTCTATAACTCTGAGACAGCCAGTGCTATTTTCTATGTTGTGGTGGGTTTTTTTTAAGTTGTTAACAGTATTTTCAACCAAATTTTCATTCTGCTTTTCCAGGTCATTTAATTATTTACTAGTTAGTGAGTATGTCAATGAACTTGATGCTGCTTTCATCATCCTGAATGTCAGCTGTGATGGTTGTTAATTGTCACTATTAGGATTAAACAAAGGGAGCAAACTACACAGGAAAAGAGGAAAATAAGAACACAAAAGAGAGTTAAGCATTTATAGCTTTAGAAAAAAATAGAAATATTTCTAAATGTCTTATGAAGGTAAAAATCACAGTTTTTCTGAATACAGAATAAGTGAAGAGTAAAAAAGACCAGCTAATTAAATGAGATCAGTTGTTGTTATTGATTATTATCACCAATTGTGAATCTGGTTGGAACAAAAACCTGCAGCCACAGGGAGTCCCCCCAGGATGGATTTTGGGAATCACTGCTCTAGAGTTTTGCCTGGTTACACTATGGTCAAGATCAGGGTTGTGGGAGGGTTAACGAATGTCAAATACTTTCAATTAAGTTATCTCCACCTACTTGGAACTCCGGGTTGGAAGCTCTGGGCTGCCGAGATACTAGACCCTGACTTCTTGAGCCAGTGCCTCATGCGCATGCTCACAGCTGTGACCGTGCGCGTCGGATACGAGTACTGTACAAGAAAAGGTTTCCCGAAATTAATATGCGACGTTTGCCACTTTAAGATTAAAAAACCAGAACCATAAGAATTTGCACCTGAAGTGGCTGTTGTAAATGTGCCACTCATTGGCTACGTTTACGTCCGCGATACTTAAGGTTCACCAATCAAAACACAGGACGCGATAGAGCCCACACTCACCAATTTAACGAGTGAAAAGTAGCAGTTTCAGGATTTCATGTTGCGAATTGTGTCACTGAAATAAATTAAATGATCAAATACATGTGTAAAGAAATAAGCAAAACCAATATATTTCGTGAAGCACTGAATTATTTATACTCACATTTCATGTTGTTATCGATTTATGTATTGGTGCAGTTCACGGTACTATTATTTGTGTATTTATTATTGTCCGAGATATTCCTCTATACAAATACTAAAAAGGTAAAAAATCATCAATCACTAAACGCTCGAAGTTGAAAATTATGAAAAGAAATTAAATTGCATGACTGCGTATACTCAAAACAAAGCAAAATGCTGGTAACATGCTTAAGATTTTAAAAAATATCTGTGGTCTGTTGAGGATACAAAACCGGTACATCACGTTTTAATATACCTTTCTGACCAATACAGATGACTTTCCTTAAGTTTTCAATTCTCAACTGAATTTAGTTAGCAAAATGTTTGTATGACGGAACTCTTTTGTCCTTAAAATTATTTGCAACTCCTTATGAAATTGCTTTTGCCCCTCCAGCTCTTGAGTCTACATTTATTTTCCTTTACTTTTAACAACTCAAGCGCTTTTATGATGCCCTGTCTCACCTCATCTCCGGCCCCCAGGCACCCGTAGCCGGCTCGCACCAGTTCCCAATGCACGAAACACACCAGAGCATCTTGAGAGGTTGCGATATCGCCGAGAGTGGCTCGGTAAAGAACTTCCAGACCTGCCATTACTACTACCCGAGTGACTCAACAGAAGCAAAACCGAAAGCGCATCCGTCCAGTGTGACAGAAAAAAAGGGTTGAACGGAAACAAACATACGACCAAAAAGGGCCGGAGCTTCAGTAAATTAGTACCTATAGAGACTTGTACCTCCTAAACCTAATGAACCTAGTGTTTACGAGTAGGTCCAGTTACTTTAGAATAATAAGACACTGCGCATTAGTTAGTATATGTACAGACAGGAAGTACACACTCTGAAAGGAAATGTGCTGTTCTAAAGAAGCCGGAGTGGAAACAAAGTCGCACGCCTATGGTCCGTGATAATAAGTCGGAACATTTTGAGTGCTAGGCACAGTCGCATTGTCTGCAGCTATCTCCATGGCATCATATTGGGGCGGGCTGACTCCGCCCGCTAGAAATCACATTTCGAAAATAATTACATGAAAATGTAACCTTTAGAATTACACCAACATCCAGTACCTAATTTGTGTACGGCCTTTAAAACATTGCGAGAAATGCCAGAGAAAAGTCACAATGGCACATATGCAATTACGAATGGGCAGAATAATTATTAACTCATTGTTGACGATGAATGGCAGAGGACGTAATTTGTGGAGTTTTAACGCAAGTTTGAATGAAAGACCATTTGAGAGATGCTTATTCTCGGAACTAAATCTTTTAGCATTGTATTCAAAATCGTCTGTTGTCATTTGGCCGTGTTGACTGATTAATCTGACATCGCCACGTCTGTATATAATAATAATAATAATAATAATAACTATTATTTTTATCATTATTATGATGATTATTATTAATAATAAAGACAATATAAATTATTATTATTATTATTATTATTATTATTATTATTATTATTATTATTACTGGTTGTATTCATAAGACAGTTGGTATCAGTTATGGTGCCGCCAGTGGCGTAGCTCGATTTCGTGCCTCTCGGGACGGGTCGGAGCGGGGCGGGGCTTCAATTTGCCACCCTCCAACATATCTGAATATGTTAAACTATTTAAATAGAAAATTAAAATGACGTATAGAGAAACATTAAGATACATTTTGCATGGATTTATTCATATATAAAGAAACAGCAATATTTTTTTATATACATTTATAAGCATCAACTAGACAAGAATATAGTTTAGACGCGCTGATAAGCCGTGTTCTAATTATTAGTTTAATATAATTACGCTACGAAAACCAGAACCAAAGTAATCGGTGGGGATGTTTTCTGCGCAGAGCAAGAACGCATTCGGATTAATAACGAAACGAAATTATAAATTGTAAATTAGTTCTTTATCTTCCTAGAAATTATTATCGGCATTACCTTTGTTTCTTAGTGAAGGAAGAATTATCTGAAAAGTAACATTAGCAAAACCAAGGAGCTAGATATTGTCTTTGGCCACGCCAGAGAGTCTCTATGTCCAGTCACAATTCAGGGAGTGAATGTAGAGGTACAGTAGTTCATTCCTACAAGTACTTAGTGGTCCACATCAATGACAGGTTGGACTGGTCTCAGAACACAGATTAACTATATAGGAAAGGATTGAATTGCTTTCTTTTCTTAGGAGACAGTGCTACTTTAATTTTGGGAAGTGACATCCTTTACATCTTCTATAACTCTGAGACAGCCACTGCAATTTCTATGTTGTGGTAGTGTGCTGAGTTGGTAACATCACTTCAAGAGACACCCATTGAATCAACAGACTATTTAAAAGGAAAGCCTCAGTAAATGGGGGGGGCACTCTGGACTCCCTGGAGGTAGTAACAAAGGAATTACAACAAAACTGAATGCCATTAAGAACAATGATGCACATCCTCTCTCTGACACACTAACACTTAGGACTTTCAGCCAACAAATAATTCAGAATTATTGTTTCAGGAAATGACTCCTTTATACCAAGTGCAATACATCTTCATAATGCCTCACTGAGAGTGCGACAGCTAAGTCAGAATTTTTCTTAAATTTTAATTTTTCTTGCTTTTAAGTTATTCTGGTATGTTTTCAGATCATAGTGTGTGTATATATATTTATTTATTTAAAGAGCGTCTGTAAAAAGACATATTTTCCCCTGGTGGCAAACAGTTCTATCTATCTATCTATCTATCTATCTATCTATCTATCTATCTATCTATCTATCTATCTATCTATCTATCTATCTATCTGCAGGACAGCTGCCATTGTACTGACAAAGAGTTTAGGATGTAGATTATTGACTACTCCAACTCTACACTCATATAATAATAATAATAGTTCTACGCTGTCTTTCTTGGCTTTTTATCTTGTTCTGTGTTGCGTGCACCTTCAAATGCATTTCAACTTGCTTTGCAAGTGGCCTTCAATAATGACTTTTACTAAATTATTTAATTCATTCATTCATTATATTTATGATGCGTCTGTGCCATGCACCTCGAATTGTGTATGTACTGTCTGATTATGTCTTCTTCTTCTTTCGGCTGCTCCCGTTATGGGTTGCCACAGTGGATCATTTTCTTCCGTATCTTTCTGTCCTCTGCATCTTTCTCTGTTACACCCATCACCTGCATGTTCTCTCACCACATCCATAAACCTTCTCTTAGGCCTTCCTTTTTTCCTCTTCCATGGCAGCTCTATTCTTAACATCCTTCTCCCAATATACCCAGCATCTCTCCTCTGCACATGTCCAAACCAGCGCAATCTCGCCTCTCCGACTTTGTCTCCCAACCGTCCAACCTGAGTTGACCCTCTAATGCACTCATTTCTAATCCTATCCATCTTCTTCACACCCAATGCAAATCTTAACATCTTTAACTCTGCTACCTCCAGCTCTGTCTCCTGCTTTCTGGTCAGTGCCACCATCTCCAACCCATATAAGATAGCTGGTCTCACTACCGTCCTGTAGATCTTCCCTTCCACTCTTGCTAATACCCATCTTTCACAAGTTACTCCTGACACTCTTCTCCAACCATTCCACCCTGCCTGCACTCTCTTTTTCACCTCTCTTCCACCCTCCCCGTTACTCTGTACTGTTGATCCCAAGTATTTAAACTCATCCACCTTCACCAACTCTACTCCCTGCATTCTCCCCAGTCCACTCATTCACACACATGTATTCTACTGTCTGATTATGTCATTTTGTAAAAGTTTGTTAATTTCTAGAATCTGTTGAAAGTTTCAGTCGCAATGTCTGTTAAAAGTTATTTAGAGAAGCTTGCAGGATACAGAAAAGTTTTGCTTCATTCAGGTTCATATTAATTTTATTGTTTTTATTAGCAGTTTTATCTCTTTTCCAAAACACAGTATATTGTAGTGATGGAATGAATTCCTTTACTTGTTACTTGACTCATGTAGGTGTCTCATTGTGCTTTGGACTGCTCGACATCACCCTGCTAGGTGGATTTCTGGACTGATGTCCCAGCCAGGGTGAACAGCATTCCGTTTCACAGACTGGACTATAAAATGGATGGCTGGGGTGACAGTCTTCCAGGATTGTATGCTTCCCTAATATAGTAGGTGCCAATGTTTCTGGGCTGGTGCACCCATGTACACACCTGCAGGGTATACTGGAAACTGTAGTTCCATTGGGCATCAATCTGTACATCAGTCTTCTAAATTACAGTATTACAATCCTGAGATAACATATGATCTTTAACAGCATTACTGGACATCAGCCTAATACACCCATCTTGGGAATATGGAAACAATCTGGTGTACCTGGAGAAATGCCATATAGAGACGAGTAAACAACTTTTATTTTATATATCACCTACAGCGAGATCTATCTCACACCATTTTACAAAGCCAGATACATTATATGAATCTTTTCACACTTTTTAGAGTTGAAACACCGACATGTCAAGAACATAAAGTAGGCCTAAGGTGAGAACTGAACCGGCAGCATATCACAGGTAATTGCATGAACAGGAGGCAAATTCTGGTCCCTGGAACTGTGAGGGAGAAGGCCTGACTAGTGTGCCACCCAAGTATCTAATAAATATCAAATAGTATTTACAAAACCACAGTTTTAGTTTATGTGTCTGTATTAGCCAAATATAACAAATGCTGCCCAAAATGGAGTCATGTTTACTTTGGTAAATCAGAAGTTAATATTGGTAAAATATCAGTAAATGAAACAGAAACAAATGTAATTCTGAAATTCATTGCAAACTGTTTTTTAACAGAATAAATCTTATTCTCATGCAATTAATAATACATTAGCCCAAACATTTAAAGTTTCATTGAAGCCAATGATTCCCTCTCTCGGTTCCTCCTTTCTGAATAGTTTATATTGTGAGCAAATTTAAATTAAGTGCTCTCCATTCACCAGTTCATCCATTTACAATAAATAAATAAATATTCCTTACAGTAAGAGATTTCTAATTTGATACACCTCTAGGGTCAATCATACTGCACAACAGTGAAATAAAGCAAAGTTTTTTGTTCATTGGCTGTGGAAGCCTAAAGTAACAAAAAAGCGATGGTCTAATCCCTAAATGAACAAGATTTTTTTAGAAATAGCATATAGTCGTTGCTGTCACCTCAGGTATCCTCTTTACTTCCTCTAGGTTACACAAAGCACTCTAGATTGCTTTTTCACGAGATTGTCATTGGATTTGTTTTGAGTCCTTTTCATTTTCTTTTCTAGATTTATAAACTTTTTGGCCTTGCTCATCTTTTGCAGGTAAGTTTAATTTTTAATTACAAATTGAAATGCAGTGTCAGGCAATCTGCAGAAAGTGGGACCTTCCCAGTAATGCTGTCTTCATTGTTGTTAAGTGTATCACTTAAAGCACACTTTACTTCTGTAACCTGAGGCATAACAATTTACACTTGAAATCTTTTCTTCTTGAATCAGTTAATCTTCTTCTATTAAGACAGACTCACAGTGTTACATACAGAATAACAATATTGGATGAAAATATTCTCAAACTCGCTTAATGCAGTTATAGGTCATGGGGGTCTAAGCTTAATCCAGTAGTGCTAGGTAGATGGCAGACACCAGTGCTGACTATGGCAGCGGTCTGTCTTAGGTCCCACTCAAGCATTTACAGTACTCACATTGGGCCAATTTAGAATATCAGATTAACCTAACACACACATTTTTGGGATATAAGATGAGAACTTGTGTCACAAACTTAACCAAGAGCCATAGCAAGGTTTAAGGCAGCCACCCGTATATTGTTTCCTGGCTGCAAAATTGCAAAAATGATAGCACTGAAGGGCACGATACATAGTCCAAAATAGAACTGAAGGGATAGGGGAAAAGTGGTGACTTTTAAAGGCCAATACAGGAAATGACATCGGGGGGTGGGAAACAGAAGGGTCTTCCTCCATAGGCTCGAGACCAGAAATGACACCAGTGGGGCTGGACCCAGAAGGGTCTCCATCCATAGACTCAAACCCATAAGTGACGTCAAAGGGGTGGGAAGCAGGCATGATGTCATCAGGACCAGGCGGTCTGCAGGCAAGCGAGAAAAAGAGTCAGTGCACTCTGCTACATCCTGGTGTGGCTCAGAATTGCCCTCATTCAAGCCCTTTAGCTGCATCGCAGGCGCATGTATGTGACACTTGAGTACGTGGAAGAAAAGTGTATTATGAATATTCATATTCCACCCAGTTAGAGGTAAGACATGCAATTTGTTACCAGAATGCTGGGTCCATAAAGCAACAGCTTTAACTAGTGTGCCACCATAATAACCTATTTCAATAATACATAATTCTTTCTACTGTGGTGGGCTGGTGCCCTGCCTGGGGTTTGTTTCCTGCCTTGCGCCCTGTGTTGGTTGGGATTGGCTCCAGCAGACCCCCATGACCCTGTAGTTGGGATATAGCGGGTTGGATAATGGATGGATGGATGGATAATTCTTTCTAATGAAAACTAAATTATGACACAGAAAGTGAGAAGGTAAGTGTTTCATAACGCCCTGGAAGCATTTGTTGCATAATCCAGTTCATTTGTTTTTCAAAATCACTTATGAACACAGGATAGCAGGGGGTGGCTATCCTCACAGCATCAAGTGCAAGAAATAAAACAGCCCTGGATGGAACACCAAATCATTACAGGGCACATTCAGTCACACCGGACTAGAGTTGACTGTCAAGCTTGCCTGCCCTCATTTGAATACCAATAGAAAACAAACAAATGTCCTGAAGACAATCAAATGGATGGGATCTAAACCCAGAATTCCAGAGCTGCAGGTGGACATCCCTAACCACTCTGCTAAGATTTCCTCATTAAGAGATTAACTATATGCCATTAATTTTCCAACCGCACCGTCATATCGAAAGGTTAGTCATGTCACACATAAAGACTAATCTCCCTACCTTCCTTAACCCTCTCCAGTTTGCATAGCGCTCAAACAGGTCAACTGAGGATGCCATATGCGCTGCCCTTCACATCTCCCTGACACATCTGGATAAAAAAGACACATATGTCAGGATGCTATTCATAGACTTTAGCTCTGCCTTCAACACAATCATCCCTCCAAAGCTGGTTGTAAAACTGAGCAGGGTGGGCCTAAACACCACCCTCTGCAATTGGATCCTGGACTTCTTGACAGAGAGGCCCCAGTCAGTTCGGATGGGCCACAACACTTCCAGCATCATCACACTGAGCACTGGAGCACCGGAGGGCTGTGTGCTTAGTCCACTGCTTTTCACCCTGCTGACTCACGACTGCACAGCCACGCACAACACCAATCACATCATCAAGTTTGCGGATGATACGACGGTGCTGGGACTGATAAGCAGGGATGATGAAAGAGCATACAGAGATGAGGTGAAATGGCTGTCCACATGGTGTGAAGACAACAATCTATCTCTCATTGTCAACAAGACAAAAGAGATAATTGTGGACTTCAGAAAATCACGTCCTGCCCACATCCCGCTCAGCATCAACGGTTTAGATGTGGAGATTGTTAGGAGTACCAAGTTCCTCGGTGTGCACTTAACTGAGGAACTTACGTGGACACATAACACCTCATCACTAATCAAGAAAGCCCAGCAGAGACTACACTTCCTGAGGCGGCTGAAGCAAGCACGTCTTCCCCCTTCCATCCTCACCATGTTCTACAGAGGCACCACAGAGAGTGTCCTGTCCAGCTGCATCACTGTCTGGTATGGCAACTGCAACATATCCGACCGCAAGCGCCTGCAAAGGATAGTGAAGACAGCAGAGAACATTATTGGGGTGCCTCTCCCTTCACTACAGGACATATTTTACAAACGCAGTGTCCGCAAGGCCTGCAGCATTGTGCAGGACCCCTTACACCCCTCACATGGACTTTTCACACTAATGCCATCCAAGAGAAGATATTGCAGCATCAAAGCCAAATCTGCCAGGCTGCAGGAGAGTTTTTACCACCAAGCTGTTAGACTCCTTAACACCAGGCTGCCCCCTGGGACCTTCCACACGGCCTCAACCACCACTAAAAACAGAACTTTTATACATGAAAACCACTGTCCTGCTAAGATGAGTGTGCATGTAGAAAAGAACTGAAAATCTCATACTGACCTCTAAGGATTTTGAAACTCCTGATATCCTTTTGCTGCGAAACATTCTGACCTGTCATTGTTTACACGTCTTAAACAACTATTATCATGCACTGATAATCTCTGTATTATCTATATCTATTATTTATTATTTATTTATTTATTTATTATATTACATATCTTACACATCAATATTGCTGCTACTTGTTTGTCCTATCTTTGCACAATTTCTTGTCTTGTTTGTGTTTTAATTTTAAATTTTTAAATTTTTATTCTATTTTTAATTTACTATTTGCACATCATGTTGCTACACTGTGGACACTGAGCTTCGCAATTTGATCTATCTGTATACTTATATATGGTTGAGATGACAATAAAGTTCACTTTGACTTTGACTTTTGACTTGATATATTTTCTTTGTGAAAGTTTCTTTCAAAACTCAATTTGTCCAGAGTAAATAATATTTCTTTAGATAGGGTGAACTCAACTTTCCTTTACATTGTGGACCTCGCATGTGGAATATGTACTCAGGATTTCAATGTTAGGGTTCTGTTGTCCATTGCTGGCTGCAGATGTTTCTTAATGTCTCTCTCTTAGATTGAATAGACTGTTTTAGCTCTCTGTGGACACATAATGCTGAAAATATATAATTTCATTGTGAACTAATTTTATGATCACTGTCGCCTGATAGCAACGTTTATCAGTCGGTGGCTGACTTAATAGAGACATTTCAGTGTCCTATTAATTTCTCCATATCAAGAAAGTATCCATACATCAAATTAGATCATATTGGCAGAGACAGAATGCTTTCCAAAGGCCTGTGCATGAAGTAATTAGCCACTAGGGGGTGGTAGAGCCATTGGATATCGTCTATGGGAGTGTAGTAGAGGTCAGGGATGGCATTTGGGACCTTTTCGCTTGGTGCTAAGCCTGACTTATAAGTGCAGACACATAAAGAACAATTGTTCATCTACCTATCTATTATTTATACCTGCTTTGTCCAGTTCAGGGTCAAGGTTAATGCTATTCCCAGCAAGACAGGGCACAAGGCAGGAACCAGCAGTAGACAAGATTGCAGTCTGTTGCAGAGAACCGTACATTTATTCCTTCAAGGCTCGCAATTTAGAATTAACAATGAACTTGTTGAGTTATACAGTATTTAAGGCCAGAAATGTAATGTTAGATAAATTTGCCAAACATTCAACAGGAATGAAATGATCAGGTAATCTGTCGCTACAACGTACTTAAGAATGAAGCAACCAGAACAACAACAACATTTATTTATATAGCACATTTTCATATAAGTAATGTAGCTCAAAGTGCATTACAAGATGAAGAAAGAGAAAAAAAACAAAACAAATAAGAATTAAAATTAGGGTACATAGAATTAAAGTAAGTAACAGAAGATGTGTAAAGAATGTGTGTGTATGTGTGTGCTCTGATGTGATTCCAGACATGAATAAATTGTTAATGTCTGGTGCCCACTGATCAAACCCTTGTAAATCAGCCCTGATTCGGTTAGGGGGTCCAAAATATTGCTAACACGTTCTTCTTTATGCTAGCGCATTTTTGGTAAAGTACTCATTGCTTTTAGATTTAGAAATAGAGATGAAGTCATTTGCCAGAATCAGTTTATTTATAATGTGTTTTATTTGTGCTGAGACTTCTGGCACCTTGAGCTGTAATCCAATGTGTCGATCCAGTGACTCGATCAAAGAGCAGTGGAGATGATATACAACCTTTGAGAACACTGCCTTTTTGTCACTTTTACAACAGTACTGGCTTTAACCAACAACACAATTCTGAAGCGCCTTGTTGTTCCAGAGCTCATCTTTTCAGCCAAAGCTATGAACTGCCAAACTTTTACTCATTCTATGACAAAAATGTTTTACCCAGTGTTTTCGGGAAGACTAGCATGTGAGATCAGCATGGTCTGGTGGATGGCCAGCTGTTCAACCTGGCCGGGATGCCCAAAAAGAGACAAAGGATGCTGGGAGGCAGCTACAGGGAGACACTGTCTCCCCCAAAACACCAGATGGCGAACTCCCTGTAGCACAGCAGTGCCCCAGACTCCCACAGGGCATCATGGCATTTGTAGATTGGCATCGCAGCCCTGCTGGGTACCATGGGTGCCGCCAGGAGACGCTGCAGGAAGATCTAGGGATTTGTATTTCCCATATAGCCCGAAAGTATTCCCAAGTCACGGGGTTGGAAGCCCTAAAGTACTTCCAGGCTGAAGAAAAACCTCAAGTCCTCCATCTGACCCAGAAGTGCTGGCAAGTCACAGGGATGGAAGAACAGAAGCACTTCCAGGTCAAGGACTATATAAAGGACTACTGAAGACCCAGCAAGCAAGCCGGAGTTGGGGGGTAGTAGGACAGAGCTTGCTGGGAGGAGTGGGGAAGAATTGCATTGATTTATTGCTTCTTTACTTGTGTATGGTGGCTGTAGTGCTTAAAGGGCACTTTGAAGGATTAAAAATAAGTAAAAGATCTTCTTTGTGCTTTTTCCCTGTGTCTGCGTATCTGTCTGTTGGGTTCACGGGGCAACAGCACCCTCAAGCATTCTTATAATGGTTAGGTTGGCATGTCCATTACACTTACAACTGCCACTAAAGGTATGAGCCTGAGACTCACCTTTAATAAAAAGTCAGGTTTGGATTATGATGATCACATGAATGCCAGTTGAATGTGTTTGTTACCCTTAAAAAAAGAAGGTTTCATGGGGAGGAAATGTTAGTCTTTATGAGTCCATTTGATCTCCAGCGCAATATATCCTGGCACCGCTTTGGCCAAAAGGTTGAAGTTGGCATGAATAATTCAGGAAGGCTATCACTCTAGAAAGTAGCCTAGTGAGCCCAGGGGGAACAAAACAACATAACAGAATATCTCAATACAGGTCATCACAACACTTACATTAACACTTTCCACTAACAGAAAAGGAAAAGATGACTGCAGACTTATCAATACAGGTAATCCTCTCAAAATGGACGTCATCGGGCTTGTCTTCTTTGTTTACTTACAATTTAAATTATACTATACTCATTGCATGGTGCCACTGTGTTTAGTGCTACTGCCTCACAGGCTCAGATAATCCGTTACAGTAAGCCAGTTTAGACTTTCCAATTAAAGTAAACAGCATGTCTTATGCATGCAGGAGAAAGTAAGTGTACCAGGTGGAAACTAACATTGGATATAGGGAGACATGGGGAGAGCAACTGACACCTGTCCTGAGTTGGTGCCTGCCAGCCACACAGAGCTGTAAACTGAACTGAGAACCTTTAAAAATGTTATGACTATTTATTAAGCAAACTTCAACCAAGGCAATCTACAGCTCTGAAAATACTACAATAAAACATATTGCCAAGAAATACTGTAACGTTGAGCCATCTTTCACCCCACTGTGTGGACAGCTCCTAAAGCTGTAGCTTAAGTCAGCTTCTGGAAGCTATCAAAGGTCTGCTCAACATTACAAAATGGCCACCTGAATGATTATTTCCATTCTATGCGAAAGATCTGGGGCCAGGTTTATAAAACTTGCAATTTATAAAAGAGGCTCAAAATATCAATTTTCCACACAAAAGTCCCGATTTATAACAGAAAAGTGGATAGAAGAATTTGTGTATATTTACAGCAGCTCTGACCCATCCATATGCAACATTTCGGAGAAACTGAGAAATGACAACACCCTTGATCAAGTTAGGGAATTGCAGCCAAGCCAGACAAATGACGACTTGCACGCATAATAATTCATATCACCAAGAAGTTATTATAATATGCATTGATGTGACAAGCATATTAAAGCTCAGAAGGAATGAATGTGATGTATAGGCTCTATTTTAATTCCTTTTTAAGAGGGAAAATGCTGCATATTTGCACTGACAAACTGTTTCATTTTTTCATCAGTTTAGGCTACCTATTGTCACTTCTCAAAAACAGAAGCAAAAGTGCGGTAAAAATCCCAATGTCATTCGCTCCCTGTGTACAGAAAGCTATAAATCCCATGCCCTACAGCCTATTTATAGTCTAGTGGTATGACACAACATGGCTTGTTTAGTAGTGCTTGAAAACTATGTAAATAGCCCTATATGAAAGGGACAAGCTTCTAGGGGCCAAAAGGGTATATAAATTTAATTTCTATTATAAAAAAACAATCTTGGGACGAGACAAGACTTTTTTCCTGCGATAAGACGGGATCTTTTGAAGAGAGGTCTTTTGGAAAGAGACAGAGAGACACTTTCACGTTCTGCGAGACGATTAGGTTACACCCTACTTACAACCATTTTCAAACAAGATCATGGTCATCTAACCACTCAGTTGTTGGAATGCTTTTGGCAGACACACTTTCTGTACTCTCATCTCTTAAATATTTGGGGCAGGAAAAAGACAAAGTAGAAAGTCATAAAGAATTCAAAAACATTGGCGTGATGCACATGCAGAGCAGGTTGGAGATAATGGAAGTAGGAAGATTCAAAAGTCTCAAAAAATTATAGTAAAGATCACATTAGCGCAAACAAACGGAAAATATTACTCGGTGAAATAACGGAACAGCAAAAAGAGATTGAATAGTGTTTAAGGATGTCTGGGGGAGAAGAGAGACAAGGCAGTGAGACTAAAGGACAGCTGCTGTACAGGCTTTTAAACGTTCAAAGCGCCGCATTATATGTAGATCACGCGGCATGGCAGCAGCAGCAAGCCAGCAGCTGATTGAGCAAAGAGGAGGTAAAAAAAACCAGTATTTGTTTCCTATTGTATCACCGTTTAAGAGGGGGTTTTGTATAAGCGACTGCGTCTCCTTGGGTGCGTTCAGCCCCCCTCTTCACAATGGTACATAGGGGTTAGCAAGCGAAGCGAGCAGGGGGCGCTGCCCCCTACTATATATATATAACTACTCCTGGCTACAAAATTGCAAACAAAAAAAGATAGCACTGGTGTGCACAAATCAGAGTCCAAAACAGAAATGAGGGAGTAGGGGAAAGATGGAGGCTTTTAAAGGTCAGGATAGGAAGTGACGTCAAAGGGGCCAGGATTGGAAGGGTCTTCAACTATAGGCTTGGACCCAGAAGTGACGCCACCAGGGCCAGGTGGAATTTCCCGTGTGCAGGGAAGTAAAAAAAAGAATCAGTGCATTCTGCCACATCCCAGTCTGATTCGGAATTCTCATCATTCAAGCCCTTTAGCTGCCTGTCATGTGCATGTACGTGTATGACTATATATATATATATATACTGTATATGTATATATATATATATATATATATACTGTATATATATATATATATATATACAGTGGTGTGAAAAACTATTTGCCCCTTCCTGATTTCTTATTCTTTTGCATGTTTGTCACACAAAATGTTTCTGATCATCAAACACATTTAACCATTAGTCAAATATAACACAAGTAAACACAAAATGCAGTTTTTAAATGATGGTTTTTATTATTTAGGGAAAAAAAAAATCCAAACCTACATGGCCCTGTGTGAAAAAGTAATTGCCCCTTGTTAAAAATAACCTAACTGTGGTGTATCACACCTGAGTTCAATTTCCGTAGCCACCCCAGGCCTGATTACTACCACACCTGTTTCAATCAAGAAATCACTTAAATAGGAGCTGCCTGACACAGAGAAGTAGACCAAAAGCACCTCAAAAGCTAGACATCATGCCAAGATCCAAAGAAATTCAGGAACAAATGAGAACAGAAGTAATTGAGATCTATCAGTCTGGTAAAGGTTATAAAGCCATTTCTAAAGCTTTGGGACTCCAGCGAACCACAGTGAGAGCCATTATCCACAAATGGCAAAAACATGGAACAGTGGTGAACCTTCCCAGGAGTGGCCGGCCGACCAAAATTACCCCAAGAGCGCAGAGACGACTCATCTGAGAGGTCACAAAGACCCCAGGACAACGTCTAAAGAACTGCAGGCCTCACTTGCCTCAATTGAGGTCAGTGTTCACGACTCCACCATAAGAAAGAGACTGGGCAAAACAGCCTGCATGGCAGATTTCCAAGACGCAAACCACTGTTAAGCAAAAGAACATTAGGGCTCGTCTCAGTTTTGCTAAGAAACATCTCAATGATTGCCAAGACTTTTGGGAAAATACCTTGTGGACTGATGAGACAAAAGTTGAACTTTTCGGAAGGCAAATGTCCCGTTACATCTGGCGTAAAAGGAACACAGCATTTCAGAAAAAGAACATCATACCAACAGTAAAATATGGTGGTGGTAGTGTGATGGTCTGGGGTTGTTTTGCTGCTTCAGGACCTGGAAGGCTTGCTGTGATAGATGGAACCATGAATTCTACTGTCTACCAAAAAATCCTGAAGGAGAATGTCCGGTCATCTGTTCGTCAACTCAAGCTGAAGTGATCTTGGGTGCTGCAACAGGACAATGACCCAAAACACACCAGCAAATCCACCTCTGAATGGCTGAAGAAAAACAAAATGAAGACTTTGGAGTGGCCTAGTCAAAGTCCTGACCTGAATCCAATTGAGATGCTATGGCATGACCTTAAAAAGGCGGTTCATGCTAGAAAACCCTCAAATAAAGCTGAATTACAACAATTCTGCAAAGATGAGTAGGCCAAAATTCCTCCAGAGCGTTGTAAAAGACTCATTGCAAGTTATCGCAAACGCTTGATTGCAGTTATTGCTGCTAAGGGTGGCCCAACCAGTTATTATGTTCGGGGGGCAATTACTTTTTCACACAGGGCCATGTAGGTTTGGATTTTTTCTCCCTAAATAATAAAACCATCATTTAAAAACTGCATTTTGTGTTTACTTGTGTTATATTTGACTAATGGTTAAATGTGTTTGATGATCAGAAACATTTTGTGTGACAAACATGCAAAAGAATAAGAAATCAGGAAGGGGGCAAATAGTTTTTCACACCACTGTATATATATATATATATATATATATTGTGAACGCTGGCCCAGACACAGACAGACGGACATCGTTGGCTCCACCACACACTGTTTATTTACAATATTTACACAAATTAAAGTCATGTGCACAAACCCCAGTGCCTCTTGCACCGATCCCCCAATTGTCCAGGCCACACAGTCCTTTGTGCCTTTCTCTCTTGACCGCCTCCCGTCCTCTCTCCAGCTCTGTCCACTTCCACCCGACATCCACTGCCGACTGCTGACATCCATCCCTTAAATGGGAACCTGGATGGGCTCCAGCTGCTTCCCGGCAATCAGTCCTGGCCACACCCCAGTGTGGCGGAAGTGCCGGCTACGTACCCGGAAGCCGTCCGGGTGTCCCCTGTCGTCTTCCCCCCAGCACTTCCAGGTGTGGCGGAAGTGCTGGGCTCCTGGGTTCCTCAGGCACCGGGGCGCCGCTTAGTGGTGGCCATGGGTCCCTACAGGGCTGGGCTTCCAAGCCCTTTACCCAAGGCCCCCAACATAACCAGGACGGACGCCCCCTCGCGGTCTGGAGGAGGAACAAGCCTATATATATATATATATTTTTAATGCCCATGATGTTGACTAACTTACGTGCCAATTTAGGACAGGACAGTTGACAACACTCATATCAATAAGTTCACAAGAATGATACTGCTTTTGTTAACTATGAGCAGTGACCTTCCACTAACACACAAGTCATCTGCAATGCCAAGATGAGACTGACAAATGTTATTTTTCAGTGGCTTGGGTCAAACTATGATTCATTTATCTCCAGGCAAAGTAGCGTTGGCAAATGGCTTGCTCAGGATGCTGCTGTAAATGATAGCTGCCTTGTCGGTAAGGTCATTAGATGAACCCTTGGTGATTCATATGGTCTATACTATTCATTGTAATGCCATCATGTCATTACATGTGCCAGGTGATGGCAGCTACCCACTCAGACATAGACACATTCTGCCTTTCCCCGTCCCCGTGCTTCAGTGCTGTGCTGAACACACTATAGATGGAGGTGATGGTGTCTTGATGTGTCATGTGGAAGACTGCTCTCTCAGCCAGTTTGCAGCATCGCTATTGCATATGTATGAGGTTGATAGGCACAGTCCATATATGGTTGTTTGAGAGTGTCAACCATGTGGGGATCAAGGTGCATCACATACACACATTTACAAGGTGATTATGATTTATTAAGTTATATTGCGTACAAATGTGCATATGCCAGGTTTTATATATCAGACTTTTGTTTTGGGGCATGTGCTTTTTCCTGTGTTTTTTCGTATGCATATTTTCATGCTCAAATCCATGCAAAGTTTTATAAATGAGATCCCTGAGAGTCTACCCAAACCCTTGATGCCTCCTTCTCAGTCTACAGATGAGAGATTTGAGCCTTGTTATCACATGAAGAATTAAGTACTCACAGGTAATTATCTGGTGAGAAGATATAAAGACCTATTTCCAAGAAGGACTGAGACTTCAATTTCCAAATTTAATCTAAAAATGTGAAACCCCATTGTAAATTTGCCCTGGAAATTTATCCAGCTCTTTTAAAGTTTACTCATTTTCATGAGTGCTGCTGTTGTAACATGCTGTTGTGAATCATATCTCCCTTTTACTAGAAACTGATATCATCTCCTACTGAATGATTCCAGCATGGCCTAGATGTGCCCCAGAGTCTCTTTCCAGTGATCATGTCCAGTGCATTTACATCACAGTTTGATCAAAACATTGTGCTCTTATACCATCTCTAAGAATAGATCAATGTCAAAAAGACCAAAATATCAAAGTGAAACATTTTATTCCAAATAAATAAACACAAAATAGGGATACACTGTACATAAGAAAGAGCATAAAGAAAAAAGCAACATAGAAAACATTATAGCCTAATGTATCTCTCTCTGAACCTTCCTAAAAAGCTCTTGAACTCTGAATAGTTTGTGCCTGGCACACTTACCTTGCTAATATATAACTGTCCCCTTGTCCCATCTCCTCTTCTCTTCTCTTCTTCTGTCTCTTTCCAATTGAGTATTAATCCACAATCCTTCCACCTCTACTCTCAACATGCCTCCTTTGATGGACTGGCTTTGAAGCCTTTCCCTGGCTTTAATACTTTCATTTGTGTTAAAGCTTGGGTCATTCCAAAATTCCTTCCATTGATTGACGTAGTGGTGTATTTAGTACAGTGGCTACACAGCCATGAATCTAGAGCTCTGCCTAATTGCTCTTAGTATTGCTGCACCCTAGAGCCTCCCCAGCTGCCTCCAATGCAGAGTTCCACCTGTTCCTTATTGGAACTGAGTGCCCTCTAGCAGCCTGGTGATAATGTCACATTTTCCAGTCCATCCTAGACATTACTGTCTTACGCTGGTGTCTCTGTCAAATATATATCATAAGCATCCAGCAGATGCACACCACATACTGAGAAGTACATAAGAGTTGTACAGGATATATACGAGGGAAGTGTGACAGTGGTGAGGTCTGCTGTAAGAGTGACGGAGGAGGGATTACATCAGAGATCAGCTCTGAGCCCTTTCTTACTTGCAATGTTGATGGACAGGTTGACAGACGAGATTAGACAGGAGTTCTCATGAACTATGATGTTTGCTGATGACACTGTGATCTGTAGTGAGAGTAGAGAGCAGGTTGAGGAGACCCTGCAGAGGTGGAGATATGCTCTAGAGAGGAGAGGAATGAAGGTCAGTAGGAACAAGACAGAATACATGTGTGTGAATGAGGGGAAGGTCAGTGGAATGGTGAGGATGCAGGGAGTAGAGTTGGCGAAGGTGGATGAGTTTAAATACTTGGGATCAACAGTACAAAGTAATTTGGATTGTGGAAGAGAGGTGAAGAAGAGAGTGCTGGCAGGGTGGAAGAGTATCAGGAGTAATTTCTGACAGACGGGTATCTGCAAGAGTGAAAGGGAAGGTCTACAGGATGGTAGTGAGTCCAGCTATGTTATATGGGTTGGAGACGGTGGCCCTGACTAGAAAACATGAGACAGAGCTGGAGGTGGCCGAGTTAAAAATGGTAAGATTTGCATTAGGTGTGATGAGGATGGACAGGATTAGAACTGAGGACATTAGAGGATCAGCTCAGGTTGGATGGTTGGGAGACAAAGTCAGAGAGATGAGATTGCGTTGGTTTGGACATGTACAGAGGAGAAAGGCTGAGTATATTGGGAGAAGGATGCTAAGGATAGAGCTGCCAGAAAAGAGGAAGGCCTAATAGAGAAGGTTTATGGATGTGGTGAGAGAACATGCATGGGAAGGGTGTAACAGAGCAAGATGCAGAGGACAGAAAGATATGGAAGAATATTATCCACTGTGGCAACCCCTAACGGGAACAGACGAAAAAAGAAGAAGCTGCACACCACATACTACTCTTTTTTCTGTCCTGGAACTAATTAAGTGTGTCTGTTCTTCTGCATGGGCCTTGTTTTCCCGCCTTTTGTACTGAACACAAACCCCTGTCCACCCTGTAGTACTTAATAACTACTACTACCACTACTAATAACTGAGGATACTTACTGAGAGCCTAGAGTTTATCTGGCTGTGGTCCTGTCCACACTAGTGCATTTTTGTTTAAACACGCAGACCTTTGTATCCATTTATGCCTTTTGTCCACACCATCCCAGTGCTTTCAGCTCATGAAAATGAACACTCTCCAAACCTGGAGACTTTTGAAAATGTCGGTGCAGTGTTTCAGAGTAGACAGGTGAAAATGAAGATTTCTGTAAACACAGACTTCTTTGCACTCTGGTTGGATCTTGCTTATTACATGGCTCTTTACTGATTCCTTGACTGGTCACCCTTCACAAAAGAAAAACATATTCCAACACAGCAAGCATAGAAAAGTTGCTTTCCATGGTATTTCTACAGCTTACCTGTATGCGTCTAAAATTGTGTTTTGTGTGATTTTCAAAACCGTGATCAAGCGCCTACTCACAGTGCACGATAGTGTCAACAGTCACAAGCATATTCCCTCCAACTGACATGCCATTGGTGCTTAAAGTATACATTGTAGATGCCATGTGGGCTGGAAGGGCAGAAGAAAACCCAGAAGGAAAGACCAGAAAGGGTGGACAGACAGCCCTTTAATAACAGAAGATATCGCTGGGGTTTTTTATTCCCCCAGCACGCTAGATGGCAGCAGCCCTGGTTATTGGTGAACCGTGGGAAGTCAGCAAGGCATGCCGGGAAATATAGTCCAGTAGGGCCGCCCTGCTGTGGTCACAGGGTGCCGTCAGAGGGTGCTGTAGGGAATCAAGCTCCCTACTGTGATGATGGATTTCCGCGTGACCTGGAACTACTTCCATCGGGCAATCGCCCTGGCACCGGAAGTACTCCCGGGTCTGTAATAAAAGGGACTGCACTCCCTTATCCAGGCGAGTCGGAGCTGAGAGTTAGAGAGGCAACACGTGACTGGAGGAGGGCAGTGCAGTGGTGATAGAGTTATTAGGGAGGAGAGGAAGACTTGTAGGTTGTTCTTTTTTGTACCATATTTGAAGGGAATTTGATTAATAAACAACCTTTATTTGAACCCACGACTGGGATTCTGTGTTCATGTCGGGATTTGGGCTGGCTGATGCCCGGGAGTCCATCACGATGTGTATAATGAACACTCACTGTGGTTATTGCACAATAAATTTTTCAAAATTTGATGTTGACATCAGGAAAGCAGCTTCTGAAAATGCTTACAGTGTAAGATAGCTTACTGAAATTTCAGATATGTCAGAAATTCTTCCCATCCTGCTACAGCTCAGTCAGAAGAGGCAATCAGGTATCGCAACCGCTCTCATACTGCACATGAAACAATGGGCTGAAATTGAAAAATGAGTCAGCGACTGCAAATGGGGCATAAAGTCTGTCCAAAATCACACAGTGTATGCCCGGTTTAGGATATCTATGCTGTAAGGTGCATGCCCAGTGTAGGCAGACGATTATGTCCTATTCATTTTCGGTCATTTTTGTATGTATGAAAATGCTAATGTTGATGGAGGTCGTTTTTGATTAAAAAAGCTGTTTTCAAATGAAAATGTATTAACGTGGATGTAGATCGAGTTTAAAATTGCCAAATGTTTAGATCAGTGTTTCTCAACCTTTAAGTAATTTAGACCCGAGTTTTCATAACAGTTTTAATCGCGCCCCCCCTAACATTTTGAAAGGAGCCCACTAATACCAATTTGTTCCTTTTTAATTAATGATATATCATAGATGCATATTTTATTATACCTACTTAGCTTTTATCGACATTTATCTAACTCTATATTTATTTTTCTAGTATCAGAATGTAGTTTAAGTTAATTTGTTTTTCATATTTTTGATTCTTGTTTTTTTTTTCACATCTTGTGCCCCCCTTTTTGTTACTTTGTGCCCCCCTAGGGGGGCCCGTCCCACAGTTTGAAAACCACTGGGTTAGATGATTAACAGCTTGAACAGCATAAACAGGGCCTGGTCAGAATTGCAATTTTTGGATAAAAGTTTCTGTTCTTCTTATCTTTACAGCCCCCGTCTCATTTGAACCCTTTAATTTTTCCAATGACTTGATTGATTGAGGTGCTTCCACTTCTTATTCAGTTCCTAAGTAGTACTCCCATCACTTTCATCTAGGAAGTCACTTCTTAAAGACAGCAAAAATATTAACATGGTGAGGAGTTCTCCGTGCTGTTGCTTGCCGTACATTTTGCTGTGAATTACCTTATAAACAATGGACAGATTAGACTGTTAACACTGAAGTCTAAGAGAGAACCTCTGTTGAGTGGCGCCAATTGAAATGACAAGAACTAGTTAGCTGCTTATGCTCAGCACATTGGAGAGGAATTAGAGCCTTCATACACCCGACTTGCTTAAGGGCTTGAATGTTTTACTTTGCAGTAAATGTCTGCTTCTCTTCTGAATTTCAGTCTGTGTTGTTTTTGTCTCTTGATCTGCCTCTTGTCTCTTTCTCTCCTCACTTATTACCATTTCCTCTGGGGTCTGAATATTTTCTGTTATTTTGCTCACAGAGTGATAATCTTTGCAGACTCTCCTTTTACTAACTTGAAAGCGGCTATGTAAAAGTCATCTAAGTTCTGTTCATTTTTTCCCCATATTGATATCATTATGACTCCGCTGAAGCATCAAGCTTATACATAACAACTTCAGGCTGCATGGAGTCAGTTTTCTCCAAATCTGGATTCCGTGCCAAATTTGACTTCTCTTTCTGTTTTTTCCCCTCCGCAGATGTACCTATCTTCCTAAATACATGCCAGAGACCAAGCTGGACTATTCTCCACTCCCCAAAACGAGTGTGACCTCAGCTCGGTTAATTTAATTAGGCTCAGAGCACCATTTTCATGATTTATTGAGTGCTGGGATGGACTGGGGCTCAAGTATTTTGTGACCTGGCCAATGCGAACTCAACTGAAGTCTTTATCCTGAGTCACTCTGACCCGATGGATAATTTGGGCTAATGAATGCACACTTGCCAGGATACACATTGCTGTTTACCCAATTTTTGCTATTTGGTGGTGGGAGATCTAAGTAACAATTTGTGTGTGTGTGTGTGTTTTGTTTTATTATTTCTTTTTTTCATTTTTAGTCTGACTAAAGAGTGTCCCTCAAAGTTCTCAAAGTTTGTATATCAGCAGTGTCTGAAATTATTTCCTCTTTGTAACTATGCATCAAAAGGCTGCTTGGTCATTAGTTCATCAAAATAATAAACAGCACAAAAGCATCTAAATATGATTAGCCACATCGGAACTGCAAATTAATCGGTGTAATTAATACCACATGAATCACGGGGATAAACCCATAAGCAAATTCAGAGGAATTCAGATAAGGCACTGATACCGTGCATGTAGCCAAGCAATAAGCAACATTTCTTGTTTAGTTTAGGGTGATCTTTCAGTTATTTGCATTTTTATTTATGTTTGGCAGATGCATTCAACCAAGCAACTAATAAGATGAGGATCCAGTACAATTCTTTACATATACTATATATTTCTTAGAAAGACAAGGTAAGTCAGATGTGGTTATTGAACCAGCAACCTAGTGTCACAAAGCCCAGTGCTTTAACCACCATGCTACACCAGTAACACAAAAACACCAGGAATACTTTAAGCAGCTGTAACTCATGTAATCCATATGCACCCATGGCCTGCAGTTAATAGCAAGGAAAAATCCCATTTGTCAACGCTCTAGCTATGCTAGAATTATGTCAAACTGGAAGCTGTGAATAAGTTTGCACTTTCTTAACCACAGTTCACATTGAGCACCCAAACTATGTGGCTGACTTCCTTTGTAGGTTCTTTAATATCCAATTCACACTCCAGGTTTATTACTAAATTACTACTAGAATGATGAAAGTGAAAAGGAGTCACACAAACTGGCTACGGCAGTAAGACTTTCTTCTTCTAAATATCCTCTTCAAAGTTTTGGTTGTCTTTAGGAAAAAATCTGTGTTGCACCATTGTCTCTATTTGTAGTAAACTGTTATTTGTATTATTAGTGCTAGGGGGGAGATAACAACGGAATGGTGGTGACGTATTAATTTACCAAAAAATACATTTTCACCATGTAATAAATAAATATTGTGACTTGATGTAAGAATAAGTTCACCATTCATTGCAAGTCATAAAAGGCGACTAAAGGAGGGTAACATCAGGAAGAGTATCCCGGGTAACCTTCTGGTCTAATATGTCTTACATTTGGGGGCAACTGTTCAACGTGGGTCAACCTGGAAAATGAACATGAATCTGATAGAGAATAAATTAATAACTTCAACTGTTGAAGTGTAAAATCCTCCACAAACTGGCTTTAACAGTATAACAATTTGTCGAGCTCCACATTATAAATTGTATAGTTCCTGCTAATACCATATTTATACTGTACAGTGTAAATTGTATACAGTCATGGCTAAAATTATCAGAACCCCTGGAATTTTCCCAGAAAATACACCATTTCTCCCAGAAAACTGTTGCAATTACAAATGTTTTGGTATACACATGTTTATTTCCTTTATGTTCATTAGAACAACACAAAAAAACAGAGAAAAAAAGCCAAATCTGAAATCATGTCATGCAGAATTCCAAAAATGGGAGAGAGAAAATTATTGGCACCTTTTCAAAATTGTGGGTAAATCGTTTTATTTCAAGCATATGAAGCTCATTTGAACTCACCTGTGGCAAGAAACCGGTGCTGGCAATATAGCAATCACACCTGAAGCCAGTTAAAATGGACAAAAGTCGACTCAGCCTTTCTGTTGTGTGTCTGAGTGTGCCACACTAAGCATGGAGAACAGAAAGAAGAGCAGAGAATTGTCTGAGGACTTAAGAACAAAAATTGTGGAAAAATATCAACAATCTCAAGGCTACAAGTCCATCTCCAGAGATCTTCATGTTCCTTTGTCCACTGTGCGCAACATAATCAAGAATTTCATAACACATGGCACTGTAGCTAATCTCCCTGGACGTGGACGGAAGAGAAAAATTGATAAAAGACTGCAACGAAAGATAGTCTGAATAGTGGATAAACAGCCCCAATCAACTTCAAAACATATTCAAGCTGTTCTGCAGACTCAGGGTGCAACAGTGTCAGCTCAAACTATCGGTCGACATCTGAACGAAATGAAGGGCTATGGTTGGAGAGCCAGGAGGACCCCACTGCTGACACAGAAACATAAAAAAGCCAGACTGGAGTTTGCCAAAATGTACTTGAGGGAGCCAAAATCCTTCTTGTGGACAGTTGAGACCAAGGTAGAGCTTTTTGGTAAAGCTCATCATTCTACTGTTTACAGAAAACTGAATGAGGCCTACAAAGAAAAGAACACAGTACCTACAGTCAAACGAGGTGGAGGTTCTAAGAAGTTTTGGGGATGTTTTGCTGCCTCTGACACTGGATGCCTTGATTGTGTGCAAGGCATCATGAAATCTGAAGACTACCAAAAGATATTGGGGCTGTTCCAGCAGGACAATGACCCCAAACATACCTCTAAAAGCACCCAGAAATGGTTGAAGACAAAGCACTGGAGAGGTCTGAAGTGGTCAGCAATGAGTCCGGATCTAAATCCGATTGAACACTTATGGACAAGATCTCAAAATTGCTGGTGGGAGAAGGCGCCCTTCAAATCTGAAAGATCTTGAGCAGTTTGCAAAAGAAGAGTGGTTGGAAATTCCAGTTGAGGGGTGTAACAAGCTTGTTGATGGTTATAGGAAGTGCTTGATTTCAGTTATTTTTTCCAAAGTGCGTGCAACCAAATATTAAGCTGAGGGTGCCAATAATTTTGACCAGCCCAGTTTTTGAGTTTTGTGTGAAATTAAGTCAAATTTGGCTTTTTTTCTCTTTTTTTTGTGTTGTTCCAATGCACATAAAGGAAATAAACATGTGTATACCAAAACATTAATAATTGCAACAATTTTCTGAGAGAGATGGTGCATTTTCTGGGAAAATTCCAGGGGTGCCAATAATTTCAGCCATGACAGTATGTCAAGAGGCAGTAACATATAAAAAATGAAAAATAATCATTGACATTCTTCAAAGCTATTTAATTAATGACACTGACAAAAGTGAAGTGGTCTACTTTCTTATTATCAGGTAAGCTTGGTATGCATGGCTGATTATTATAATGCGATCAAGTGGAGTGGGTGCAATGGACAACAAAGAGCAGCATAATAACCATTACTCTCCTCCTCTCGCATAATCTAACTGATATCATCCAGGAGTCAAATTAACATTGAGCTGAGTGTGAAGTAGAAAGAACCACTTCTGGCTGCAAGTATGTACTAGGAGTGTTAATGTTTCATTTTTGAATGCCAGGTTGATTTGTGTATCCTGCACTTCTCAACTAGCACTCTTAATTTTCATATATTAATGTTTAATTCTATTTATGATATGTACATTTATACGAGGTGAGACACAAAAATAACCGGACTGGGCTTGGGGCTTTCCTGGAAAACTGTGTGGAGGTCAGCCGAACGTGAATCATAGAACTATATCCCCTCCTACATGCCCTTTCAAACCGCTGACTGGCCAGGTATATCTGTGAATAACCCAGTCACTATTCGCACAACAATGGCTACACGAGTTGCCGCTATAATGTCGGGTGAAAAAATCGAACAGCGAATCAACATCAAATTTCTCATGAAATTGAACAAAACAGCCACAGAAACATATGAAACGATAAAAACAGTGTACGGTGATAACAGTTTGTCTCACACACAAGTTTTTGAGTGGCACAAAGGTTTCAAGGAAGGACAAGAAAATGTGGAAGACGTTCAATGCCCAGGTCACCCGTGCTCATTTCGGATGGATGAAAACATCAAAACGGTGAATCAGATTGATCGAAATGATCGTACTGCTTTTTCCGTAAATCAGTTTTTGACTGACAAAATCACTCCTGTCCTCGATCATTCTCCCTATTCGCCTGATTTAGCTCCCTGTGATTTTTACTTTTACCCGAAAATCAAAAGTGACCGGAAGGGAATACATTTTTCTTCAATGGATGAAATGAAGACAGAAGCCTGTTGAAGAGCCTCAAGCAAGAAGACTTCCAGCACTGTTTCAATCAATGGAAGATACGTATGGAGTGGTGTAGAGATTAGGAGGGGAGTATATAGAAGGTGACAATGTTTAGAATGCTGTAATTTATCAATAAACATTTATTTTTTTACCAATCCGGTTATTTTTTTGTCTCACCTCGTATATATTATTGATAATAGGGTAGCAAAGTAGTTTATTGGTTAATTCTACTACCTTGCTTTGATTTGAATTCTGTCCTGGGGTCAGATTTATACAACTTGCTTATGCACAAAATGAGGCCTGAAATGCCCATACAGTAAGTAACTTTCCATGCAAAGGCAGGGGTTTACAGTAAAAAAGAAAACCTGATGGGAGAACTTCTGTGCTGTATATTTATGACAACTTTGACCCATGCGTCTGTCACATTTTGGAGAATCTTAGAAATGACGACATGCTTGATCAAGCAGGGAAATGGAGTCAAACCAGCTAAATGACGACTCACACGTATAATTCAAATCACCAAACCGTTATCATAATGTGCGTTGACATGACAAACATATTAAACCTGGAAAGTGATGAATACAATGTATACACTCCATTTTAGTTCCCTTTTATTGCACTGAAGAAATATTTTTCTTTGCTCTATGTCTATGTCTATGGTGAGGAGCGAATGTTTTAGATTTGTGACAAATTTAGATTTTTTGTTTTTCAACAGATCTCAACTTTTTAGGGTCCCCCGATACCGAAAACATTGCTATCTCGATGATGGTTATGTGTGTGTCTGTGTGTCACAGAGGATGATCTAGAGCTAAAACGTCTTGACGGAATTCAATCATCCCTCACCTATTGCAGGGGTTACGTTTCAGAACCCCCGGTGAAAGGTGAAAATGTACGAAGTAAAAACCATATGTTTATATGGTTATTTTTATATATTTTAAGCCCTTATAAAATCTCCCACACTCTTATAAACATTTCCAACACAGTTATACAGCATAAACCTTTTGTATTCTCTTAGATATTAGGTAAGATTCGTTGAAATTATGCTTGTAAACACACTGTTTATATACGGTAAAATCTAAATATTATGCTATGTAGCTGTTCCCTTCCTTCAACATATCCAAAACTTTTACCTTTTTGGCAATCGCTAGCATCTTCCATTGGCGCTTGGGCACGGCCCCTGAAGCAGTAGCAGATCATTTTGGAGCCATAACGAAAGGCTTGACTATGCACAAAGATAAACATAAAAGAGCACAAAAGTTAACTCTTTACACAGCGAAATACGTTGATGCTGAATGAGTGAGACGAGACTTCCTGGTTAACGCAGCGGAATCGAATTTGGTGCTCCATCGCTGAGCCAATCAGCACACAGGAACTTAACTGCGTGCTCTGATTGGGTAGCTTCTCAGCCATCCACCAATAGCGTCCCTTATATGAAATCAACTGGGCAAACCAACTCAGGAAGCATGTACAAGAAGTAAAAAGACCCATTGTCCAAGCAGAAACCCGCAAAGCAGCGAAAAATCTGTGTTATATATTGAGATATGCTTACATTTAAAATCCGTGATAGAGTGAAGCCGCGAAAGTCGAAGTGCGATATAGCGAGGGATTACTGTAATACCAAACTTGAAACTTAAGCCTGTTATGTGATGATGATGTGATGACTAGATTTTGAGCCAAATCCAAAAGGGGTGCTAAACGTGGCGGGGTGCACTAACTGTCCCTCTCAATCCCTTGCAGACCATTCTTGGGAAATCCCACAGGGTTCCGGTGCCTCTGACGAAGTCACTTCCTGTTCCGGTGCCTCTGATGCCGTCACTTCCTGTCCCAGTGCCTCTGACAATGTCACTTCCTGTCCTGCCTCTGATGACATCACTTTCCCTTCCGGCCCAATGACGTCATTTCCTACCCTGGCCTTGAAAGCCGCCATCTTGACTTCATATAATCAGTTCTGTTTTGGACTCTGCGTTAAATATCTCTTAAAAATACCTTTTTGCAGCCAAGATATATTATACGGGTGACTGCCCCAAACCTTTATAATGTCTTTTCATCATTCTTGTGACACATGCAAGAGAAAGAGGCTTTCTAGAGGAACCCTCACATACCATAATTCTGCAATTAATTATTATTCTTCTCATCAATTGTTATTGTAATGACCTATTTTATCATCAGAAAGATCAGCATCAGAGCAGTAAATAATAACTGAAATGTTGTAGAATAGTGTGGGTAACTTGGTTCCTAGGGCGCAAAGCCTACTGACACTCAAATTCAAATATTTTTTGTCAGTTTATATTGGCTGCCTGTTGTGACTTCTCAGGTAACTGGCCAGCAAGTCAAGGGTATCTCAGCCAAGCTTGACTCTGTCATGCCCGCCGTGCCGGAAACCATTAACCAACCAGAAATTTGTTACACTCAGTTTCTTCTTGGTGTGGGTGTCCATACTTAATCATAACATATTTTTGCCAACATAAAAAGGTAGTTTGCAGCAGTGTCTGGTTCTCTAAATGTAACCAGGGCACTTTTTTGCACTATAAGGGCACCTTTCGAGGATGAAGCTGCTTTTGTTAACTGTAGGCAGTGACATTACACTAACACACAAGTCATCTGTTATGCCTAGCTGAGATTGACAAACATTGTATTTTGGTGGCCTGGGTTAATGTGTGATTCAATTATTTTAAGGTAAGTAGCTTTGGCAGATGACTGTCTCATGGTGCACTATACGATGGCTGGCTTGTTGTAAGGTAACTGGATGAACCCTCAGTTTTTCATTTTAGCTGTTTTATTCATTGTAACAGCAAACATTTGATTACATGTGCCAGGTGACAGTGGCTACACGTTCCAACGCTGGCATCTTACACTTTACATCAGTGGTGCTGTAATGTTGCTTGTGCTCTTGTGTGCTCAGTTATGGAGCACATCATAGAACTCCTCAAATGCAGTTGGCGGTGTCTTGATGCATCAGCTGGGAGGTTGGTCTACCAGCCAGTGAAGGTCTGCAGCAATGTGAATGAATATGCATGAGCTTCATTAGCATGATCCATATTTGGTTGTTTCAGGATGGCAACCAGATGGAGTTTGAGACATGGCTGCATAGGTGCATTTACAAGATGATTGTGATTTATAAAGTTAAATTTGGTAGAAATGTGCCTACACCAGTTTCTATAAATCAGATTATGTTTAGAGAATGCATTTTCCTGGTTTTGGCATACACATAATTTTATGCTTGAATCCATGCAACGTTTTATAACTGAGACCTCTGGTCACAATCTGTGTAGAGTTAGCATTTCTTCTATGGTGTTTCTCTAGCCACACTGGTTTTCTGAGACTTGTCTATAACACTAAACAGGCCCAGTGTGAATTTAAATAGGGAGTCCCCTGCTGTGGATTAATGCTCCATCCACAGTGGCCTTCCACCTTACATCTGAGGCTGCCAGGATAGGCTGTGAGTCTGCAACCCTCTTATTGGATTAGACAGATTTGAAAATGAATCAATTTATTATACATCACTCTAAAACTACTGTTTAGAGCCAAAGAAACAATGTGTTTGACTTTCATCATTTGCTGTCCATCCATATCTGCTTGCTTTGAAGTCTTTGAATAAACATAATCTGCATTTTCATCATTTCAGCCTGATATGTTGTCTGACACTTGAACAGCTTTAATCATAAACTAAATCTGTCACTCCAATCCACTGAATTGTTATTTATGCAGTAACAAGTGTTTCAAATCAGAATTGTTAAGCTAGAAGTTCCAAATAATATGTAAAAAAAAAAGATGTATATTAGGTAGGGTTGCCAGATGTCCCTTATATAAGGGACATGTCCCATATTTGATAATTTTGTCCCCTGTCCTGTACTGACTTTTCAGGGACACCCAAATGTCCCATATTTAGTTCATTTTCAAATTTCGTCATAAAAATATATGTTTACTACCTTCTTACGGTACTTAGTTGTAACTTTATAAGTAATTATACTTTCTTTTCTCAGATTCTCTTGATGAAAATAACCCAAATGTAACGAGGACACGAGTGTTTGCTGCCTGTCTGTAACTTGTTCAGTTGCTCTGGTGGGCTGAGGACGGTGACACTCTTACCGTTTTGCTCTCCAGCCGCGCTGCCGTGCAGTTCTGGATCAGCATTGCAATATACGCCATCAACAAAGTGTGTTGTTACTACTTGCCACAGCCCACTGTTTTTCTTACTGCCTGTATTAAATAATAAGAATATTTCTCTGTTGTCTGTATTAAATAAATATTTTCAAGTCATTTCACTTTTACAGAATTTGTTTTTAGCTTGTATTAAATCATTTTCAAATGATTTTACTTTTGTTTTCCTCATAACCCATTAAAATCCTTGCTTTATGTTTCTACTTTTATATAATACCAGGACCTGTCATAGACACATAACATGACAGCAAAGGCCAAGAAAGGACTTTCTGCGGAGCTTGAAGGAAGCACAACTCCCACAACAATGGCTGGTTAATTTCTACAAGTGGATCACAGACTCTATCATCACATACTACAATGCAGTGTGGTATTCTGGCTGCACCTCTGAGAATAGGAAGACCCTTCAGAATATCGTCAAAACGGCTCATAGAATTACTGGCACTCATCTGTCTTCACTGCCTGCTGTAGCAGAAAAGCAAAGAACATCTGCAAAGATCCAACCCACCCTGGCCATAGTATTTTCACCCCTGTGCCCTCTGGCAGGTGCTTCAGAGCCCTGCATGCCTACATTACTAGGCTGACGAACAGCTTTTACTTCAAAGCAATCAGCCTAGTAAATGCATACTTATCAGTATCCATTCCTTATAACAGAACCACTACTGATTGAATTGAACTTCTGCATTAATCACACATAGTCACACACTTATACATGACCCTTGTGGAACTCATGGCCATTACATTGATGATAACGTGCAGTGAACACACTTGACTTGAGCATTTGTAGTTTTCATCCTTTTTCTCTGTACGTTTAGCATTCATTTGCTCAGAGGTTGATGCGCTTGCCTCTTCCTGAGCAGCTCTTCTTTTCTCCACCCTAGTGGCCCGCTTCTTCTCTTCTTTTGTTGGCAACCTTTCGCGTTAAAACTGATTAACTCAGTGTTTGTGTTGCAATTACTTAGTATGCTTTCCTTAATTTTTCACTTAAGCTGAAACTTAAGTCTTCAATCTGCCTCAGGAATGATTTAAGATATGAAGAGGTATGGGTAGTGACAGCGAAGGTGGTAGGATGAGAATGGCGCCCGTATGCATGTGCCGAACGGCCACACTACTGGCTATTGCCGAGAGTTGATTCTACAATAAAATAAAATAAAAATAAAATGTGAAATAACCTTGGAGATCAATCATCACCCTGAAAGCGGATAGTAGACATCACGTAGTATTTGTGTACCAAATATCAGGTCAATACGTCAAGCGGTTTGCAAGCTGCTGGTGATTTTAAATCCTGGACGGACAAATGGACAGCCACAGTAGCGTATTATATATAAAGAAGATATTGGTCTGGGTGTGTAGGGGCATGTATACATATTGTGGAAGACTGCCAGCTTCCCAGGCCGGTCCGCACCCCCAGGCCGACAGGAGGAGCTCTCCCGACACCAAGATCGTGCCCCGAGGTCCAGCAGGGCCTTATGGACTCTGTAGTGTTTATACACAGCCCTGCTGGATACCTTGGGGACCACCAGGAGTCGCTGTGGGGGGACTTCTGGGTTCTGTTGTGCCTTATGACCCGGGAGTACGTCACAGTCACGTGACGGGAAGGAATGGCGTGCTCCCGGGGTGATCTAAAAGACTGATTGCCCTGACCCGGAAGGAATAAGGAACTGTGGACTGCTGGGGCAGGAACACCTCCGGGTCAGGGGCTATAAAAGGACGGTGCCTCAGTCCAGACACTGAGCTGTGCTGGGTGGGAGAGGAGCAAAGTGTCTGGGCGAGGAGGAGAGGTTATTGTGTTTATTTGTAGAGATTTGTGAGGAGTGTGGAAGGTGCTTGGTGCACTGAAAGAAAATAAAAAGAGTCTTGGACTGTTACCTGGTCTCCGGAGTTGTACCTGAGGGTTCAAGGGTGCACTACTGCCCCCTACTGCCACTATATATATATATATATATATATATATATATATATATATATATATATATATATATATATATATATATATATATATATATATATGTATGTATGTATGTATGTATGTAGTGATATAGAGACAGATTTTAAGAGTGTCCCGTATTTCTAATTTTCTAATCTGGCAACCCTAATTTTAAGACCAAAGTGAGTGTGGATGTGTCCATGAGTGGGTCATACAGTGCATTGGTGCCCCTTCCAGGGTTGGTTTTTGCCTTTTACCTGATGCCACTAAGATGGGCTAACCCCATGACATTGAACTGAAATAAGTGGATTTGAGAGCACTACGTTCTGTTAAGATCACCACACCCTGAGCCCGTATCTTGCTTTTCTGGTTGTTTCTAGTTAGACCAAAAGGATATGTAAGTCTGCAGAAGCTCCATGCGGTGCTGCTCAGTTGCTCAGCAGTGTTACACCACCATTCCAGACACACCCCCATCTTCCAGCCATGCCTGGACCAGCTGCACTTTCTATCATCGTGCCCTTCAGTCTCTTTTTAATGGGGCCTTTTCTGCAAGACGGTGTGTTTCTAATCTGACACCTGCAGAGCCTGACAGTAAACAAGCTGTAAATTTTACTTCTAACCAAGACCAGCCGTGCCAATTAATTACAGAGCAAAGAAAGCCTTTAAAGTGACCTACAGCCTTCAGCTTAAGATGCTTGTCGCCTTTGCTGTATGTTTATTCCCATCATAACTGCTACTGCTATTTTTTTTGCTGCTGTTTAACAAGACGTCTCCGCACAAAATATGCAGGTTATTTTTATTAAAAGTAGTGGAGTTCATTTAATCATTTACAGGAAGACTGTGATGCACAGCAGATGGGAGACACTGATGTCCTTCTTCTTTGCTTGATCTCAGGTTGGGGTGGCCATTTCCATGTGACCTTCATATTTTAATACAGTACTCATAGGAAGCTCATAAAACCTGAATTTGCAACAGGTGTGTATCCTATAATATAACTGGCAGAGGTCACAATTAGCTGCCTGAGGAGAGAAGACCAAACAACAATCACCTTTAATCTGCTGAAATATAGGGGAATTGTTTACCATTTTTCGTGATGATGATTCTACACAAACACATCAGTCTGTTAAGCCTGGAGCAACCCTTCTGACCTCTGTGTTTGTGTTCTTCCAAAAAATTTAATCAGATGAGCCGCTATGTACTGCATACTGTGGATGGAGGACACTTACATTTTATATTCCAAGCAAAGCCAACTGAAAAATGCCTTTGTATTGCTTTGAAAGCACAAGGAAGCAAATCTGAGAAACCTGAGGTGTATTCTTCAACAAAAAAGTTTCAGTTTATAAATAAGTGGAGAACAACGTATAAAGAAAATGGTAAATATTCACACAAGAAAAAAAATAAAGAAAGAACAAGAAAACACTGGAAGTTCAGCTCAAAAGAATGACAACATTTGAGAAATGATGAATAGATGTGCCGAGTGGAAAAGAGATCTTAACCTGGAAACTGAATTCAGGTGTGTAATATAATAGAAAAAGTGTTTCTTTTCATGCTAACCCTGAACCTTACATTACCTGTTATGGTTTGGAGCCTGCGCTGATTATAACACGTTGACGCCCCCATTAAAGAATGAACCACCTGGATTGGGACCCAAGTGCAGCAGATGACATCTCAGCACCACACTGGAACAGTGTGAGGGTTTTTTTATGGTGGCTGGAGTGCCAATCCTGCCACCAACCGCCAAGTTTTCCCTGTAAGTTGGAGGACCTGCTTGCAGGACTGGATGCAGATCAACATCATACCCAGGATGAAGAAATTGCAGGTTAAGGGTGTGTGGCCACTTTTCCTAAACTGTAATAATATACAGCGATTTTTACCTGAATAGGATTGTGAGTCACAGTGTGCCCACTAGACAGCTGGAGCCTCAGCCATTAAATATAATGCTGTTTCGCCAAAGGCAACACTATGCACAGACTTTACTGAGGATGTCTCCTCTTACCTCTCTTGACCTTGGAATTGATAATGACCTGTTCATTTATAGGTGAGAAACCACAGGTAGTATAGCAATGAAAGCAGACTATTCTTCTTTTCATTATAATCTAAGTGTAATATCATAAGCAGACACGGAGACAGAAGTGCTACATAAATTATACAATGTGGTCTTTAAAATGTCAGTTTTAAGATGATCTTCATTTTTGTGCAGGTGGCTCATTTTTTAGTTACGCAGCCTGTCCAGAGGCAGACTCACAGCAGCTTATGTCATTCTCAGGTGGAAAAGAAGATGACCCTCCTCATTAGGTTATTGACTAGTTTATATCTGCTATCTGTAAGGCATTCTCATCCTATGGGGGCTGAGTCATGTCCCCTTTCTAGCCGTATTCTAAACAAAAACACCCAGCAAATACTTAATTTTCCAAAACACCATTCAAACAATCAAACTACTTGTCAAACAGAAAAACAAACAAGCAATTGCTAAACCTTTACCTAAGCTAAACAGTTCCAGTAATGTCAGTTCAGTATTTAAGTCCATATAACAAAGTCCATGTAATCTCTTCTCTGTGTCTGTCTCCATCATTAGAATGGCACAGGTCAGTTCAGGTCAGAATGGGGAGCATGCACTGGTACAGAATATTGCTTAACCCACCACACAATGAAACAGCTTGGATTCCTGGTTGGCATCCCTACAGGCAGACAGGCGGTCCGGTCCCACCCTCTGGAAATGAACGTCTATCTGCTGCAGCCAGGTGTTACATAGGCGTTCCCTTAGCCTGGTCCAACCACTCGGGTCCTCAACGACGAGGAGGAAAACACATGGCCATAGTGTTGTAACTGATGCTCACTCACATTGCAGGTAATGTGCCTCATTTGGGACTCCGTGAGCAATCGCTCATTTGACACAAAGTCAAACCAACAGTACCCAAGGATTCTCCAAAGAGACACAGTACTGGAGTCCAGTCTTCATCTCAGGTCAATGGACAGTGTCCACATCTCAAAATCATAAAGCAAGACAGGAAGCACCGGGACTCTAAAGACTTGGACCTTCATCCTTTTGCCACACACCCCTTTCCAGCGACCTCTCCCAATCCATCTACTGACTTCATAGGAAGAGTCACCAGAGACGTGAATGTCTCTGCCAAGGTAAGCAAACAGACGCATGGATGGCACAGATGAAATTTTAAAATAGTTCAGTTCTAGATTATGAAAAATTTGTTAATTTCAAACAATGCTCAGGATTAAGTGGGCTTTAAAAATCGTGTGGTATTGCAGCCATATTTACAAATTTATGGGCTACTTTCACACTGTAATGGATGGACTGGCTCCCTGGCCTGAATGGCCCTTACTTGACCAGAAGGTCAGGAGAAATGTTGCACAGTGGGCAACTGCCTCCCATGGGCAGATCATTATCCCAAAAGCTAGGATGACCGCATCCCTTCTGCTGAGCCCCAAGCTGGAATCCTGAAGGACAGCATGGGAATTGTGATGCCATAGGACTATCCTGTTGGGTTAAGTGGGGGCTGCCAGTCACAATTAGTCGTAGATTTTGCTCAAGTCTCTTGCTATAAGATTTGTGTATCTGGTGGATCTTACAGATGAACCACACATTGGGCACATGATAAAGATCGCCTCAAGCCCTACTAAACTAGGAGCAGTTCTTGTTTCCGGACTTGGGTCAGCGTGATCATTTATAATAACGACAAAAACTCCATTCTACATTTTCCAGAAGTAATGGCTGCCTTCTCTGCCAGTTAGATGCCTTGCCTCCATCCTTGCAGGGCTGACCTTTCTAATTACCATCTCATTGCTATAAAAAGGTTCAAGCTTCCCTGGGCAGGTCTTTGCTTCTGGTTTCCCATGTCTGTGATCACTCCAAAGTCTGTTTCAGTTTCCCCCAGCCATCTGCTTAAATGATTGAAACAGAATTTGAAACGAATCGACCACACTTGCACCAAGTACCTAGCGATACTGCACTAAGTCCCATCTAAGTTGCCTGGCGTCTGCCCCTCATTAGACCAAGTGCTGAGGTCGGATCCACTTCAGTAGACATTAATAAAAGAAACGAGGCAACGGTTATTTGATGCAAGATGTGTGTTCACGAATGGTTAAACACCAAGGCTTTACCTTTGTAAATGGTGTTTTTCATTTTAGTGTTGTGCATCTTTAGTGGTAGTGCAGTTATTAAGTCGGCCTGAAACTGATTACCTGTTTGAGTCTGAGCAGATTTCTTTGCTGACCTGTGGGTCACCCCATG
Source organism: Polypterus senegalus (assembly GCF_016835505.1). Taxonomy (NCBI): domain Eukaryota; kingdom Metazoa; phylum Chordata; class Cladistia; order Polypteriformes; family Polypteridae; genus Polypterus; species Polypterus senegalus. The sequence goes on along the minus strand of NC_053167.1, from coordinate 5,638,976 downwards.
TAATGATACCTTTGAGTAGCAGCTAAAATGTGAAGTGCCTTTTCACGGGCTGTTCCCCCGGCACAGCTGCAAACACTTAGGGTCTGGTACTGTCAGTCGAAGCCTTCACTCCAAATCATGCATCGACATTTCCCATAAACACGTGGCACTTAAACAAACAAGGTCAGGCCAGATTTTAGAGCCCGCCAGAAAACTGCAAGGCTTTGAAGATGCAAAGCTAAGCTACATCAGTGATGTGACCTTTTGAAAACAAATGACGATACCCAGTGCAAAGTGATGGCTGGACACGTGCGCTACCTGGGGGTGCAGCTCCGGAAACAAGCTGTAGCTTTGGATAAAGGTCAAGAAAACTTTTAAGTACACTCGATCAGAAAGGGCCTTCGTGGAAAGGTAGGGTCACGACATCATTTGTGTTAATTCTCACAAACTTCCAGGTGCCTACAGATGTTTCTTGTGAGACATTTTAATATAATGTGGCTGGGAAATATCACTATAAAGGGAAATAAAGTTGAGAGAAGAGGAAAGTGAAAAAGAGTGCAGAGTGAGAGAAAGCCAAAAGGTCAATAAAAACTGGACAAAAGTGCAGGGGACAGAGGAAAAATGGGAAAACATATAATCATAGAAATGAAACACACACATATAGTGAAAAGACTAAGAAAAACTGAGGACGGAAGACAGAAAGAGAATGAGCCAGACACTGTTATATGACTAAATAAGAGTATTGCATGGAAAAGAAATGGAATAAAAGCAATAAATATATAACAGAGGGGAAAAAAATCGAAAGATAAAACATAATGCAGCACCATTTTCCATCCATACTCCAACCCGCTGAATCCAAACACAGGGTCACAGGGGTCTGCTGGAGCCAATCCCAGGGCAGGAAACAATCCTGGGCAGGGTTCCAACACCACACCAATTTAGAATTGTCAATCCACCTAACCTGCATGTCTTTGGACTGTGGGAGGAAACCGGAGCGCCCGGAGGAAACTCACACAGAAAACATGCAAACTCCATGCAGGGAGGACCCAGGAAGTGAACCCGGGTCTCCTAACTGCGAGGCAGCAGCGCTACCACTGCGCCACCGTGCCACCTAGCACCATTTTCTCAATTTCTAATTCAATTCAGAATAGTGAGAAAGAAGCACATCCCAAAAAATGAAGCAGTCATCATGTAGTCAGAAATTGTGAAAGAAAATGTAACATAATAAAAGGAAAAAAAGAGAGACAACACATATTATAACACAGTATTCTCAAATCAATTCATTTCAAAATATGAAGCATCCATTATGGAATCAGAAATTATAAATAAAAATGTAACACTAAAATGAGACAATGCAATGTGATATTCTTAAATCACTTCGATTCAAATTTGGGAATATGCAAGAAAGAAGAACAAAATCCCCTCTGATTTCTAAATTAATATTATTATAACTTGATTATGTTCATATTTATTTTGTTTTGCAAAACCAGGTTTATAAATAACCATAAAACTTTATTAGAAATGAACTACAGTCTGAGCAGTGCCATCTTGTGAGATAACTGTTAAAAACTTTAGTATTAATTTCTGCCAATTATTCCCTTGCAGCAATTACCATCAATCTGTAAAAAATTATTAAAAGCTATTTACAGTATTTTGAGTATTCCTGAATTTATTAGTGAATTTCATGTTCTGAAGATCTGGCCCCATATTAGGCTAAAAAAGCACATTTTTCCTGAACTCAAATTAGAGCTGACAGGAGGAAACAGAATGGACACCACAAATATGCTGAGTATTAGAAGCACAGTAATACTGCCAAATTCAGATCAACCATGCTAGATTTAATGTGCAGATTTTAAGAGTTAATTCATGAGATAATCCATTTCTCTAGAAGAACAGGAGGAATAAATCAGTGAAAATTATTTAAAGGAGCCACAAGAAAAGTGATGGAGTTACAGTGCACAGCAAGGGCTAGAGCAGAGGTGTCCAACTCCAGTCCTGGAGGGCCGCAGTGGCTGCAGGTTTTCATTCTAACATTTTTCCAAATCAGTGACCAGTTTTCACTGCTAATTAACTCCTTTTCCTTTATTTTCACAGCCCTGTTTTCAAGGATTCAGTCCTCTGAATCAATTTGTTTCTTCATTAAATGGAAGCCAAACAGAAATGAGATGTGAAACGAGCCAACAGATGAGCAGCTAAATTAGAACATCAAACTCCAGCCAGTTTCTTAATGAGAAGCTGATTCTTGCTGTTAATTACAGCCGTTATTGAATATCAGGACTTGTCGCTGCTCTCATTTTGCGACAGCACACTGTTGATTTTCTGTTTTTTCTTAGACCACCGTCAAGATGTTTTGGTGACCTGAGCAGACCAACATGACTGAGACCTTCACCTTTCTTTATTTTCAGGTGAGCTGGTCATGTGGCGGCTTGTTTTGTGTTTCATTATTGTTTGGCGGCTTATTAATAAAAAATGAAACAACTGAAGGGTCTGAGTCACGTCAATAAGGCAAAACAAGTTAATCAGCAGCAAAAATGGCTCACTAAATAAGAAGATGGTTAGAATGAAAACCTGCAGCCACTGTGGCCCACCAGGACTGGAGTTAGACAAGCCTGGGCTTGAGGAACAATGAGACAGCAGGCTGAAACAGGGACAGGTATATCCAAAAAGCATTGTTACCTCTAGGGGGTGCTCAGCAAACCAAAAGGCAGAAATCCAAAGTAGGGTTACCATTCTAGCCAAGCAGGCACACTTCACTGCACCATGAACAACAGTTAGCGACGTCTTCGTTTTCAGTTCAGGTGCCTATTTTCAATGGAGCAGCCTTTTAGTCAAAGTTCTTTTTCACTTGGCCCACTGCCATTTTTTCCTTGTTTTTTTTGCCTGTTAGACCAACATGACTGACACCTTCAACCTCTTTATTTTCAGGTGAGCTGGTCATGTGGTAGTTTGTTATATATATATATATATATATATATATATATATATATATACCAGGGGTCTGCCCTTGCTTGCTTTGCTTGCCACCAACCCCCAAACTGCCTGCACTACACGCCGTTGTGAATTGGGGGTCTGAATGCACCCTAAGGAGATGCGGCTGCTCCTCCGAAACCCTCTCTTAAATGGTGATACAATGGGAAGCAAATCCATTTTTTTTACCTCCTCTTTGTTCGATCAGCCGCTGGCTTGCTGCTGCTGCCATGCCTCGTGATCTGCATCTTGTTTGCTTTGAACATTTAAAAGCCTGTACAGCAGCTGTCTTTGTCATCTCCTCTTTTTGTCTTTTATCTCTGGCCTCGGGCGTGGTTAAATCTCTTGGCACAAAGTCTCGTGTCACGAGACATGAGTTCTTGATATTTTTTGTTTATAATTTTAAAACGAAATAAGAATCTCAAAATCTAACAACATCACATTAAACTTCGATAAATTCTGAAAAGAATGATACCAAACATATATATGTAGGTTTTAAAATAAGCCTGAATTAAAGCTTCACAAAAAACGTGACATAAAAATGTTATATAAAATCGTTGCAATTTTAGGCTTAGGATTATATATATACTGATATATACTGATATATATATATATATATATATATATATATATATATATATATATAGTAAAGGAAGCCCAGACAGACACTTAGACAGCCAGATGTCCAAAAGCACACTCAATTTATTTTTCTTTTGCACAACACACAGTGCACCAACCACCACAATAGACTCACAGCCTTTTTACTTTCTTTTACTTTCTTTGTTTCTTCTCTGCTGCCTTCATTCCTCTCCCGCAAGCTTCGTCCACCTTTCACCAGACTCCGGCTCCCTGTTGGAGTGAGGCTGCCCCTTTAATGTTGCACCCGGATGCAACATCTGATAAACCCCCTGCAGCACTTCCAGGTGTGGCAGAAGTGCTGCTATTCAGGGCTCCAGGATTGTCCACGATCAGTTATGACAGAGGAAGTCAAAGTCAGACATCGGCACAGTCCTGAAGACCTCAGTTAGCTGGCTAAACCCCCCCCCACCCTCACCCAGAAGCGTAGCTAGGGTTTTCAGCACCCGGGGACAACTGAAGATTTCGCACCCCCTCTTGTTTGCCAAAATGCAATGGGGAAGGGAAAGAAAATTTTAAAAAATGTATTTAAAATAATAGTATTTTAAGAAAAAAAAATCATATTTTTCATTTTAAATAGTTTTCAATTTTTAAATATTTTAAAACTTTTAACTTTTATGCGTATATTTTCAAGGTTTCGCTAAATTTATGAAGACAGAACAAAGTAAAATAATTAAGACAACAATGGTAGTTTGAAAAAATATATTTGCAACAACGTGGACAATGATACACTAATGCCTCTTGTCAGTCGCGCGACCTGTTTAATAACGTCAAAAATGTTTCTGGGTGGGAAGCGAAGCATGTTAGAGTAGTGGAGGGGATAAATTATTATCTGTTGGGTATATAGAACTAATACATGCTTCTATTAATAAAGTATTTATCTATCTATCTATCTATCTATCTATCTATCTATCTATCTATCTATCTATCTATCTATCTATCATATAGTGCCTTTCACATATGTATCTATCTATCTATCTATCTATCTAATATAGTGCTTTTCATATCTATCTATCTATCTATCTATCTATCTATCTATCTATCTATCTATCTAATATAGTGCTTTTCATATCTATCTATCTATCTAAATCAGAAAGAGACATAAAACATCGGAAAAAGATATCCTCATACTGATGGAGGGATGGACTGAGTATACGAATGTTTTTTATTTACTTTTTAGTGCATTTAAGAATGGAAAACATTTCATTCTAAAATTTTGTAACATCAATTTGGCGCCCCCTGGATGCTGCGCCCGGGGACAGATGTTGCTCCCCCTAGCTAGGCCACTGCCCTCACCCCCCCGTATTCTACAGTTCAGTTAATTGGGGACCATCAAGTTAACATCTGCTGATTCCAACGCTCCTTTATCTGAGATGATTTTTCTGTGGTAGGGAGAAGAGCTGGGAAGTAGAGTAGTCACCGAGTGGCACAGTAGGATACTAAAAGGAGATAAAGATTAGAGGAGGGTTCGTAATTATTGTTTTATTCTTATTTTTATACACATGACTAACAAGCAGAGATTCAATATGTAGAGTCAAGCAGCTGCTCTAGTCAGGGTATGTTTGACTAAAGTAGTGAGTCTCCAGCCTGCATTTAAAAGCTAAGACTTGATGGGCATGTCTTATATAAGGAGGCAGATGATTCCACAGCTTCAGGGCCCTTTAACTGAGAGCTCGACTTCCTACTGTTATTTTATTAACCATTGAGATCTTAATGCACACTCTCATTTATAACTAATGATAAGTATATAGGACCTTTCATATTTAAAACTTTACCTTATCTTAACCTTTCTTGGATTTCAATCTGATGGCACTGGCATAATGTGATAAACCTAAAAGCTGGATGGGACTCATCTATTACAAAACAGTTAACATAAAATACATTTTTTGGATATTTGACAAAACCAGGGGAAACTCCACACACGCGGCCAAAACAAGACTCAGCTGCATGGCACTGGGAGGCAGCAGTGGTAACTACTTGTTAGATGCACAGGCCTTATGTCTCTTATGGAAAAGGATTTTAACGCACAGCAGGGAACAGTCTGCAGTTGCACAGCTGCTCACCAGTCTGCCTCTTTTACTTATCAAGAACACAAGGATCTAGAAGAAAACTCCTGGCTCCACTCCTAACTCCAGCTCAAGCATTCATCCCTCAAACTTTAAAAGAGCTCATCATCTGGAACTGAATGTCACAGACCAGAAGTAGAAGAGAATGCTAGAGGGACTTTTTTCTTCACTTTCTATGCTACCTCTCTAAGACAGGTTGAAATTTACGCAATCATGTTTGTAACATGCCATCTGTTGAAATAATAAATCCAACATATTTTATTACTAAAATTGTTTGTGATGTGTTACCTTTTGGAATGACAGAGACATAGCAACTGGACTGGCACACACAGAAACACACAGATGCTTATCCTTTTAATAAGGTGAATACTAAATTCTCCTTTCTTTTTACTCTAATAAATTCTGTAAATCTTGGGTGCCCCAAGTGTGCCAGTCTTTTTTGTGTCATTTGTTCTTCAAATGCTTAATCGCCAATTCAGAACAGGATAGTTACAGCTTCCTGGGTGAGGTCAATTCAGTTTTGGTACAGAGCTGTTAATTTATCTTTTGTCCATTCTTCAAACTTTACAATAATTGGAGGCAGCTACAACAGGCAAATGTGTTCATTTTCCTACTCTTAAGAAATGGTGATCAGACAAAAGTGTGGACTTGGCCAGATATGCAGCTCAGTTTGCCATCTTTCATTGAGAATCTGAAGTTCACTTTCAGGATTTGAGGCACCGTGGGACAGATTTTTGCAATTTTTTTATATCCCTTTGCTGTTAATGTGGAGAATGTTCTGGAAGTCTTCAAATGGGAAGGAACTGAACACCAATGTAATTGGTAAGTAAATGTGAACAGAACATCAGCTTACAGAATCTCCTTTTTTTTTTAAATTTCTATGGAATGAACATCCTGCCTTGCGCCCTGTGCTGGCTGGGATTGACTCCAGCAGACCCCCATGACCCTGTAGTTAGGATATAGTGGGTTGGATAATGAATGGATAGATGGATGAACATTACTAAGGATTTTTTTCCAAGGCTTTGCAAGTTTGCTGAATGCATGGCATCATTATACAATAGCATATAGAGTTGTGAGCAGGTCTCTTCACCAATGAAAATTACTAAAAGCAAGGTATAAGCCTACTAACAGATAGAAATCCTTGCAATTGAATAATTGTTGTGATACCCACCATCTCATATGATATTTACAGTCTAAACCGAAGCAAATAGTTTTATGTCCATGACTAGAAAAATGTTAAAGCAAAATCACTGTGTTTTAAAACTACTTTCATACTGGTGTCTGAGTATTGCTCTTAATAGCTTTAAACCAAAAGTTCTATAATTAAAAAACTGCTCTATTTGTAAAGTTACACATGTGCTAGGTTGCCAGGGTTCACAAGCAAACCTATCTTTTATACGTCCCACTGTATGAGTAATTATTTATAATTTAACCTGCCCACCCCTGAATGGCTACAGGGGCCATAAAATTACAGTATATACGCACGTTTAAGTTCTCCCGCATATAAGTCAGGGTTTGATATTAACGTACAATGTCGTTGTATAAGTCGAATGTGGTAAACTCACGCTATTGGTCCAGGAGATTATGATATGCTAACACCCACTTGAAAGAGTCACCACGGAGCACACTGCCTTTTTTTTCTATGTATTGTGCCTACGTGACCACACGGTAATACCTGAACTATTCCAAAAAGACGTTTGCACTGTTTTGTGTATCTCACACACTCATAAACTTTTATCATAAGAGCATCGCTTATCTATGGTGGAGCGTTTGATCAGAAGAAAATATGAAGCTGGGTTTAAATTAAAAGTCATTGAAGTGGTGAAATTGGTAACTGCGCTGCTGCAACAAAATTCAATGTGTCTGAGAAACTGCTGTGAGATTGGAGGAAGCAAGAAGATGTAAAAAAAAAATTAAGTGTTGTATTTTTGCACAGGCGTATAAGTCGGGGTCTGATTTTATGATCGATTTTTCGTGTTTCAAGACTCGACTTATATGCGAGTATATACGGTAATACAATACAATACAATTTATTTTTTGTATAGGTCAAAATCACACAAGAAGTGCTGCAATGGGCTTTAACAGGCCCTGCCTTTTAACAGCCTCCCCTCCTTGACTCTCTGAGAAGACAAGAAAAAACACCCAAAAAAAATCCTTGTAGGGAAAAAATGGAAGAAGCCTTGGAAAAGGCAGTTCAAAAAGAGACCCCTTTCCAGGTAGGTTGGGCGTGCAGTGGGTGTCAAAAAGAAGGGGCTCAATACAATACAGTACAATACATAGAACAGAACAAATCCTCAATACAGTATAAAAATAAAAATTTTAAAAGTACGGAGTAGAATTTAGAAGTTGATGATATCACATAATATGATTTGGATTTGTTTAGAGTCCTGGAGACCCCATTCATCAAGCTGCCTCCCCCATTTGGCCATTCCACAGCTAAAATAGATTCCTGCGATCCTCCATCAGGGATGACTTTACCTTAGGCAGGCAAAACAACATGGCAGGTGTGCCGTGGCACCGAGTGCCACATTTGAGTACCGAGAAGAGAAACAGAATAGGTGAGGGTTGGTGTCAAATTATAACTATCATGTTACTTATGTTTTAGTACTAATGACCAACAACAGAGATGCAGTCTGTACAGTTAATCAGCAGCTCTAGTCAGGGTGTGCTAAACTGAAGTAGTGAGTCTTCAGCTGGGATTTTAAAGCTGAGACCGAAGGGGCATCTCTTATAGTAGCAGGCAGGCCATTCCACAGTTTAGGGGCCCTGTAACTAAAAGCTCGACCTCCTCCTGTTATTTTATTAATCCTTGGAATCATAAGCAGACCGGCATCTTGAGATCTTAATGTGCCCTCTGGTTTGTAAGTCATGATAAGTTCAGACAAGTAAGCCGGACCTTGGTCATTTAATCCTTTATATGTTAAAAGGAGGATTTTGAAATCTGCCCAAAACTTAACCGGGAGCCAGTGTAAGGATTTAACAACTGGAGTTATGTGTTCGTATTTTCTTGTTCTTGTAATAATTCTTGCAGCAGCATTTTGGATTAACTGGAGACTGTATAAAGAACAATTTGAACATCCAGTGAACACCGCATTGCAGTAGTCAATCTTACTAGAATACGGTAAATCAAAGTGTATGACAAAATATTTGTTTTTTGAGGAGATATTGCTACTTCTCGTCCTCCGCTCGCACGCACACTGCTATCCCAGAGTTTGCATGGTTTCAGTGAACTGTAGGTAGTGATGGAGGACAGCTGTTGGAGAGCTAAATTTGGACGGTCGGAAAGGAGAAGTGCATGCAGAAGAAAGCAGTATGTCAGGTTATAAAAGTAACATTTTCTTCAGCAGTGACCAGTTTGGCATTGAAGATTCTAGTTGTAGTCATAGTTAACCATATAAAGGTGATGATTTTGCTTATGTCACTTCTGCATGTTTGTGATGTAACAAGACTGCTATGCAACTTTCAAAGCTTCCATTCACTGATCTCTGGGGTAAATGATCTCTTATCGCTATTCACAACTAGTGTGGATCAGCGAAATTTGCCAAAGGTTTTTCACAGAGAGTATACTGTGATCGCAGTTAACCTTGTTCAATGAAAGTTTTCCTGGAAGTTTGCTGTATGCCTGGCTTAGGCGAACATTTTTTGTTTTCTAAGTGATGCTTTGCAAGGCCAACATGACATCACAGACCTGTGGCAGCCATGCACAGAACTTTCACACGTGCCTACTGTAAGATCATCGGCGACTTGGGCATCACACACAATCACACACATCCACACAAAGCTACTGAGTAGTACTGAATTCACCATTCCCACCCCACCCATCCATCGAACGAGAGAATGGTTCAAGTCCACCCCTGAACCCCTGCACCACACCAACATGTAGACCAGTGGCTCCCAACCTTTTTTCCAAGGGACCCCTATTTTACCAGTGAATATTTTGACGATCCCCACCTTCTCCCATCCCGGACAAACACTATTACTAAGAAAAAATAAAATAGCCCTAGCACTTTTGAATTGTTGTGATCTTTTATATTCAATGCATTACAGTAACAGTACAGAACAAAAATAATAGGCTACATGTAAACTGAAGCCAAACAGTGAGCATAATGTGCAATAACGAGCTTAACAGTGTGTATTACTTTTCTGAACAGATTATTTCCTGTGAATACTGCAATATATCAGCCAGTCTTTCCTATGTTTAAATGAACTTGTGACACATGAACTTAGATAGATAGATAGATAGATAGATAGATAGATAGATAGATAGATAGATAGATAGATAGATAGATAGATAGATAGATAGATAGATAGATAGATAGATAGATAATTTATTAATCCCCAAGGGGAAATTCACATCAGCAGCAGCAGCATACTGATAAAAACAATATTAATTAAAGAGTGATAACAATGAAGGTATAACAGACAATAACTTTGTAAAATGTGTCGCAGTAGGGGGAAGTAGTGCTCCCTTGAACCCTCAGGTTCCACACCAAACACCTGGTAAAATTGCCACAATAATTATATTTATTATAATAATGTGCACCAGGCACCCTCCACTCCACTATATTCATAAATCACAATAACAATAATAAACCAATAATAATCACAATCCTCCACTCCCAGACGCGTTGCCCTCCTACCACCCAGCTCAGCTCGTTGTCTGGGAGTTCCCAGAGTCCTTTTATTCCTCCTGACCTGGAAGTCTTTCTGCCCAACAGTTCCACAAGTCCTTATTCCTCCCGGGCCAGGGTAAACAGTACTTTTCTTCACCCCGGAAGCCCATCACTCTTCCTGTGACGAACTTCCGGGTCATGGTGCCCAAATGAGTCCATTGGCCTCCCGACAGCGACTCCCAGTGGCCCCCAAGGTATCCAGCAGGGCTGTGTATAAAAACTACATAGTCCATGAGGCCCTGCTGGAATTCGGGGCCCCTATATGTTCTCGGGAGAGCTCCTCCTAGCGGCCAGGGGGTGAGGGCCGGAGTAAAATGCCGGAAATCCACCACAAATGTTAACGTTAACCCTTCCGGCTGGAACTGAAGATTTGCATAGTGTGGGGTCACCTCAGTCTGTCAGTGGAGCAGGACGGTGGCAGCAGTCTGTCGCTGAAGCTGCTACTCTGTCTTTCTGGAGATGATCCTGTTTAGTAGATGCAGTGGATTCTCCATGATTGACAGGAGCCTGCTCAGCGCCCGTCACTCTGCCACGGATGTCAAACTATCAACTTGTTCCCTTTCAAGGCTACAAACAGGATGGCATTTGATGTGAGCTTTGGGCTTGTAACTCTTGAGCCAGTGATGGGATGTTAGGTGTGATTTTAATAATAATAATTCTTTGCATTTATATAGCGCTTTTGTCACTACTCAAAGCGCTCAGCATTTGCAGGTTAAGGGCATTGCTCAAGGGCCCAACAGAGCAGAGTCCCTTTTGGCATTTACGGGATTCGAACCGGCAACCTTCCGATTTCCAGTGCAAATCCCTAGCCTCAGAGCCACCACTCCGCCTATCTGTAAAATAATTTCAAATTTTGGTGACAGCCAAATGAATGTCGCTGTGCACGTCAAGATTGATTTGATGGTGACAAGAGCACTGAAAGCAGTCTCTGATAGGTATGTTGTTGCGTACGGCAGGATGAATCTGGGGGTTGCGTGAAGCGCAAGTCTTGAAGCGATGCCAGGTCCATTCACAAACCAAAACCGCATGTATCCATATTCATCATAGAATTTCTTCAAGAGAGAATTCGACTTAATAGCCACAAGCTCGTCCTCAGCCTGAAGATACTCCACATCCTCCCATATGTCTTTTGTGACGTGTTCATTTATGCCTGAAAAACGGGATTTCATCTCCTCCTGAAGCAGCTCCTTGTGGTGGGTGAACTGGCGGATGAAAGAATCAGAAGATTCCCCCCCTGCTTGTTTATTTAAAGAGGGGAAAGGCTGTAGATCCCTCTTCACCAGTTTGTTCTTTCTGTACTCCACTTTACGCAAAAATGCATCCACTGCTTCCTTACACACCATTATACTGGTCTCTGCACCCTGCATGCATTTGTTTGTTTGTTTCATTATAGAGACTGAATATCTCCACCAGGTATGATGTCATAATTAGAAACTCGGCTGTCATTTCCTCCAGTAGTTTCTGGTTATGGAGGGTCAGGAAGTCTCTTATCGGATTTTTAAATTCAATAAAACGCTCCAACACTTTGCCCCAGGACAACCAGAGCACCTCAGTATTGAGGAGAAGTGTCTGGTGGGTCTCGTCCTCACACGGCTGTGCATAGATTCACTTGTTGACTGGACGAGCTTTAATAAAGTTCACAGTTTTTCCAACAGTCTTTAAGGTTTCATTTCATTCCTCACAGAGGTGTTTGCTGGCCCACAGCCTGTCTGTGTATGATGCAGTGAAACACCAGGGGCTTTTTCTCTTTCTGCTGAAGTCTTTATTCTTTCCCACCATAGAGGCAGCTCCATCTGTGCAGCATACAACTAAATTCTTATAAAAATTCTTGTGTTTTGTGAAGTATGTGTCAACAACACAGAAAATATCTTCTCCTCGTGTGGTGGTTGTTAGATTGACAGACATAAGAATGTCTTGTTTCAGTTCGGTTTTCTCAATGTACTGTACATATACAATCAGTACCGCAGTGGTAGTTTCATCGAGCTGGATGGAAAACAGGCCCATTTTGAGAGTTTCTGTCAGCATGTTCTCAATGTTTCCAGCCATTCTATCAATTCTGTCTTTCACTGTGTTGTTAGACAGTGGTACAATCTTGAATTTGCTAGCGCCCTGAGGTCCACACATCATTTCTGCCATTTTAATGCAAGCCGATTTAATAAGTGGCTATGTTATGTGGCTTTTTGGCTTGTGCGAAAAGGAGAGAGCACTCAAACGATGCAATAGTTGCTTGCTTTTGGTCACTTCCACCCCTGGCAAAACTTTCCCTAATATTCTGGGGCCTGTTAGTTATCACAGTTTCTTTTTTTCGGAGAAAATACTCCCTGGGTTTACCCACCGTGTCTGAGTCTTTGTTAGTCTGGTGTCGCGTCAGTTTGCAGTGTTTCATACTTTCATTCGCCAGTTTCTCACTGGAAATGACACACTCAATTTTGACTTTGTCCATTGACTCAATGAAACCAAACTCCAAATAACTGTCCTGATAAGTCCTTTTTTTTCTTTCTGAGACAATCTATACTCTCTTCTCCCTCACGCTTGGCCATTTTTCAAAAAGCCCTTTGACTGTTTTACCTCGTAATTCTGTGGTTAGATTAGCTTGCATGCTATCTCCGCTCTGTGAATACTAATAGTATTATGCAAATAGCTTCCTTGTCATTGCCGATATCGCAATGTTTATTTTTTTATAAAGAAATAATACAAACTTCTACAAATGTAGTTGTTTATGTTACACAAACATTAATTAAATGCCTAGACACTTTAAATAAACAAATATTTAAATAAATACATTTTGCACCCTTTAAAATGGAGATGTCCTCGTGACCCACTGTGAGGTTTTGGTGACCCCTGGCGGGGTTCAGGACCCCCAGGTTGGGAATCAATGATGTAGACAAAAGCCATCCAAGTGAGTGAGTAAACCTACTTAAACCAAATGTAGAGTTACGGGGAGCCAACATACATCCAGACAGCTGCCGGCACAAGAAAATGAAATCACAGACTTGGAGGTGGTGGCAGTCCATTACAGGACACAATCAAGCATACCATGCCAACCTAACCTGTGTAACATGGGAGTTATAGTGGGGGTAAGGGTAATGATTACCCAGGGCAGACCACTTGAAGCTTGGAGTGAAAAGGACATGTGACAGACACGGATCAAGAGGAAGGGGTCCACGGAGACTGCTTCTGTATAGGGCCCAGAGTTAGGAGCGGACTGGGTCTCAAAACCGCCTCGGGCATCCTTCAATGAGTGAGGTGACGAGGTCGACCCATTCGGCCCATTATTCATTGTAATTTTCTTAAAATTTGTGATGAGGAGTCGGCTCACTACTTGCTATGAGCCTATGATATGAACTCTACATAAACTGTTACCAAACTTAGTCTGCACACTGTTGTTTAGACAGAACTCTAAATTTGACGACATGCTTAAAAATCAACTTTAATGAAAAATAAAAACATGGCTTACACGTTATTAGAGTACCTGTCAAATGTCAATGTCATGTCCAAGTGCCAGTGCCCTAGTAGGCCAGTAGCTTACACAGTTCGTTGCTTTTAGCAGCCACATCTACACCAATACTGTTGCAATGAAAAAAGTATAACATTGATGTTGTTCGTTCAACGTAAATATTCTCTTTCAAGCAACTTAAGATTAGTCATTTAGTGTTGTAGCTTGAAATATTTGGTTTCAGATCTCAATCAAAGTAAAAAAAAAATGGTTTGTACCAAAATAAGTTATGGTGGAGGGAATAAACATAAAAATCCTATTTCAGTTAACCTAATATTTTCGGCTGTTCGTGTGCTGTGTTTGAGGGGCCGTTTGTATTTTCTTCCGGTCGAACTTTCCAGTGTGCTGGCTTTCCAACTGCCAAAAAAAAAAGAACACTTTACCGAGTGGAGTGGACGTGGCGATCCAGGTCTGGTCATTTTCAGCAGGAGACTTTTATAACGGAGGATTACTGGTAAGTAACCCTGTTTCTCAACTGTTCATTTTAAGTATAAGAACTTATAATAAAACATACATAGAAACGTTTAATAATTTTTTGCTGTATATTTAAGATTTACACTGCACAATGCTTGTGTATTTGCACTAGATTTTAAATAAATATAAAAAGTACAGCATTGAAATGTTTTATGTTCATAATATTTGTAATACATAAAAACAGATTATGACCAATAAACCATTTTAAATTGTAACAACTTAAAAAATAGATTTACTTCAGTATAAAACAAGTGAATTACACCCAATCACTCTAAATGATTTGCCTCAACTTAATAATAGTGGGTTCAATAAGATACAAAGAAATATTGATTCAGATTGAAAATATTAAGTGTGAATCATTACCTTAATTATTTTAAGTTGAATGGAGGTTATACTTTTTTCAGTGTGTCAAGTTTGGCTAGGATGCCTTTTTCCACCGACATCAACATGAACGCCTCAAGATGTTCTTGCTTCATTGTGCTTCTCAGGTGGCTTTTGATTCTCTTCAATGCAGAGAATGATCTTTCACACTGCACTTGCGACACAGGCAGCGTCAGCAGTAGCTTGTAGGCAAGCCCAATGCTCTTGTAGGCATCAGTTAAAATTTATTTCATGAAACGGCCGGCCCATGACCAGACTAGAGTCCACGGCCCACTGGGTATTGCCCAAATGCCCTAATGGCCAGTCCGCCTGTGCCCAGAGTTCTGTGCTACACCCCTGCTGAACACAAAACTGACACGATAGCGTAAACTCTTCGGACGGCTTGAATCCAGCTAAGGGCCATGCTGGGCCACCCCTACAGCACTAAGCACAATGTAAGAAGCAGCCCATTTCAGATCTGCATGAAATGAGCTCCATTTTCAGGACTTCCGATTGCTCCTGCTTTTCTAGGCAAGTCGAAATTTCACTGTACACCCTACGGTATTCATTCTAATTGCGCAACATCCATCAGGCGCCAGCTCTGCCTTTCTCACTGTCTTTGTGTAGTTTGCACCTTCCTCTTTTTCTCTATGTCATTAGTTTCCTCTCACGACGCGTTGGTCTAAGTCAGGGGCCTCCAACGTGTCGCTCGCAACCCCTTTTTCAAGTAGCTCGCCAAAGGGTAAATGAATCCTACATAAATTTGAAAACCTGATTAGTCAAATTAGGGGTGGGCGATCTTTCCAAAAAATCATATCACGATCCACAATCTGAATTGCAATCTTATCTTTTCAATCTGTCAAACACTTAAGAAAATATCCGGACTCAAACTCGTCAAGACGTAAGTAACACTTTATCTTAAATATCAAACAAATTTGAATTCAGTTGTTCTCTCATTCGCTAGCTAAGCAGAGTTAAGGAACACGCCCCGAAGCTGGCGAGTGAGTGAGGAAGGCATCCCCACCTCGGTCCGCTTGCGTGCTACTCGGATTCGTGCAATAAATCTGTACGGCAAGTGAACTCTGATGCATAGCGAAATGAGAGAAGTCGCGAAATCAACTGGAATGTTCAAGAAAATTATAATAATAATAATAATAATAATACATTTTATTTATATAGCGCCTTTCCCATGCTCAAGGCACTTACAGAATATAAGAAAGAACGTCAGGGTATACAGTATATAGCATAGTACAAAGCAAATTAATAAATAAGAAGATTAAGACAGTAAACTCAGAGAAAGCCTAACAGACAACAGAACTGATGGTCTAGCACACACATACAGGTTACATGAGCATCTTGACATGGAGGTAAACTGAGAGAAGGGTAATAAAGTCAAGTAGAGCTAAAAGCCTTCCTGAACAGATGAGTTTTAAGTTGTTTTTAAAAGAATTCATGGAGTCAGCTGACCTGATTAATTTCGGTAGGTCATTCCAGAGTCTGGGCGCTATACAGCTGAAGGCCCTGTCACCCATGGAGTGAAGATTAGTGTGGGGCACAACAAGATTGCCAGAATCAGAGGACCTTAGTGGACGGGCAGGCACATAGTGATGGAGAAGGTCACTGATGTAGTTTGGCGCGAGGTTATTTAAGGCTTTGTAGGTTATTAGTAGGATTTTATATTCGATTCTGTAAGACACAGGGAGCCAGTGAAGACGGAGCAGGATGGGTGTGATGTGCTCGCTGCTGCTGGTTCGAGTAAGGACTCTTGCAGCTGAGTTTTGAATAAGCTGGAGCTGTGATATAAGATTAGAAGGGCACCTGCCACAGCGAGTTACAATAATCTATGCGGGATGTGATAAAAGCATGGACAAGTTTCTCAGCATTAGAAAAGGAAAGGAAGGAGCGACACGGATATGTTACGGAGGTGAAAGTAAGAAAGTTTCTTAATGTGATTTATGTGGTGGAGTAAGAAAGGGAGGAATCAAAAATGACACCAAGATTCTTTGCAGTAGAGGCAGGGCTGATGAGATCACCACCAAGATGGACTGGGAAGGAGCTCATTTTATTAAGTTGCATTTTAGTCCCAATTTGCAGGAGTTCAGTTTTGTTGCAGTTTAATTTTAAAGAGTTCTGCTCCATCCAGGTTTTAATTTCACTAAGGCAGGTTGTGAGCTGAGAAAGCTCTGATGAAGTTCCACTTTTAACATTGAAGTAGAGTTGAGTATCATCTGCATAAAAATGATAGCCCAGTCCATAGCTACGAATAATATGGCCAAGGGAAGCATATAAATACAGAAGAGAAGAGGGCCAGGACAGAGCCCTGAGGAACTCCTTGTGTGACTGGCGCCGAGCTGGATCTGCTGTTGCCAAGACTAACAAACTCTTGCCTATCAGTCAGATAGGACTTGAACCACTGGAGGGCAGTGCCAGAGATACCCAGCATGTTCTCCATTCTAGACAGTAGAATGTCATGTCTGACAGTGTCAAATGCTGCACTGAGGTCTAACAGAATTAATATGCTGGTTTGTCCAGAGTCTGCTGCCATAAGCAGATCATTGGTTACCCGTAGCAGAGCAGTTTCACAGCTGTGCTGCACCCTGAAACCAGACTGAAAGGGTTCCATCAAATTATTAGACGATAAGTAATTGGTGAGCTGGGAAGCTACAACACGCTCAAGAGCTTTTGACAGGAAAGGTAAGTGGGAAATAGGCCGGAAATTGTTAAGATTGTCAGCATCAAGACCAGACTTTTTTAACATTGGGGTTACAGAAGCGATTTTAAAAGTGAGTGGCACAGAGCCAGTGTCAAGGGATGAGTTTATTATTGTTGTAACAGTCGGGATTATGGCATGAAGGCAGGATTTAAGTAGTGTGCTGGGGATGGGGTCCAGTATACAAGTAGTTGGCCTCATCTTACAGAGCAGGTTATTAACAAACGCAGATGTGACTGGTGAGAACTTAGAGAAGGAGCTGGATGGAGTGGGAAAACAGGGAGAGATATAAACAGATGATGTATTTACGTTAGTTGAATTATTTAGATCTTTAATTTTGTTACGGAAAAAAAACAGATCTAAATCCATTAAGTAGCCTAGTTCTCTCGTGAAAAGCGAACAGACATACGGACAGACATTGGATTTTATATACAGTGGTGTGAAAAACTATTTGCCACCTTCCTGATTTCTCATTCTTTTGCATGTTTGTCACACAAAAAGTTTCTGATCATCAAACACATTTAACCATTAGTCAAATATAACACAAGTAAACACAAAATGCAGTTTTTAAATGATGGTTTTTATTATTTAGGGAGAAAAAAAATCCAAACCTACATTGCCCTGTGTGAGAAAGTAATTGCCCCCTGAACCTAATAACTGGTTGGGCCACCCTTAGCAGCAATAACTGCAATCAAGCGTTTGCGATAACTTGCAATGAGTCTTTTACAGCGCTCTGGAGGAATTTTGGCCTACTCATCTTTGCAGAATTGTTATAATTCAGCTTTATTTGAGGGTTTTCTAGCATGAACCGCCTTTTTAAGGTCATGCCATAGCATCTCAATTGGATTCAGGTCAGGACTTTGACGAGGCCACTCCAAAGTCTTCATTTTGTTTTTCTTCAGCCATTCAGAGGTGGATTTGCTGGTGTGTTTTGGGTCATTGTCCTGTTGCAGCACCCAAGATCTCTTCAGCTTGAGTTGACGAACAGATGGCCGGACATTCTCCTTCAGGATTTTTGGTAGACAGTAGAATTCATGGTTCCATCTATCACAACAAGCCTTCCAGGTCCTGAAGCAGCAAAACAACCCCAGACCATCACACTACCACCACCATATTTTACTGTTGGTATGATGTTCTTTTTCTGAAATGCTGTGTTCCTTTTACGCCAGATGTAACGGGACATTTGCCTTCCATAAAGTTCAAGTTTTGTCTCATCAGTCCACAAGGTATTTTCCCAAAAGTCTTGGCAATCATTGAGATGTTTCTTAGCAAAATTGAGACGAGCCCTAAGGTTCTGTTTGCTTAACAGTGGTTTGCGTCTTGGAAATCTGCCATGCAGGCCGTTTTTGCCCAGTCTCTTTCTTATGGTGGAGTCGTGAACACTGACCTTAATTGAGGCAAGTGAGGCCTGCAGTTCTTTAGATGTTGTCCTGGGGTCTTTTGTGACCTCTCGGATGAGTCGTCTCTGCACTCTTGGGGTAATTTTGGTCGGCCGGCCACTCCTGGGAAGGTTCACCACTGTTCCATGTTTTTGCCATTTGTGGATAATGGCTCTCACTGTGGTTCGCTGGAGTCTCAAAGCTTTAGAAATGGCTTTATGACCTTTACCAGACTGATAGATCTCAATTACTTCTGTTCTCATTTGTTCCTGAATTTCTTTGGATCTTGGCATGATGTCTAGCTTTTGAGGTGCTTTTGGTCTACTTCTCTGTGTCAGGCAGCTCCCATTTAAGTGATTTCTTGATTGAAACAGGTGTGGCAGTAATCAGGCCTGGGGTGGCTACGGAAATTGAACTCAGGTGTGATACACCACAGTTAGGTGATTTTTTAACAAGGGGGCAATTACTTTTTCACACAGGGCCATGTAGGTTTGGATTTTTTTCCCTAAATAATAAAAACCATCATTTAAAAACTGCATTTTGTGTTTACTTGTGTTATATTTGACTAATGGTTAAATGTGTTTGATGATCAGAAACATTTTGTGTGACAAACATGCAAAAGAATAAGAAATTAGGAAGGGGGCAAATGGTTTTTCACACCACTGTATTATATACTAGTAAACCTTCAAAATAATGTGCAGTTCAAGTCTCAACAGCATTCTCAGCATTTAGTAGAGCCAGATAACTATAAGAATCTTCACCAAGCAGCTCTGAAAATGTCTGCTTTGTTTGGGTCTCCATAACTCTGTGAGTCTGACATGAATGTCATGAGATCAAAGTTCAGAACAAGACTGACAGACGAACATTTAAAGGACTCCATAAGAGTGAACCTCAGTGGCTCCACTCCACCAGACACCTGCCTCTCTTGTTGACTCCATGCAGTGCCAGTCACCTGACTAACTGAAAAACACGTCACACATTCAACTGGACATGAGAATAAAGTGACACAGTGACATGGAACTAAATGACAAATGAAGAAGTCATATCTGTGTATTTTGAATTGCATTGTTTTGTTTTGTCAGCATTCATGTTATAATCCAACAGTGTAAAATGCATACTAATATAAATATTTTATTGTGATGTTTTAATGCAAAATGTGAGTTGTGGGCACCAACATTTTGTAAATGTTCAGGCAAAACAAGCTTATTCAGTTTGTTTGGGTTGAAATAAGCTGTGAGAATAAATCTTAGAAAACATGAGTAGCTCTCGGCCATTTTCATTTTGTAAAAGTAGCACTCAGGGGAAAAAAGGTTGGAGACCCCTGATCTAAGTACAGTACAAAGTCTCTGAGAGAGGCTGTGCCAGAGATGGAAGGGTGGCCATTTCACCTTTCTTGCTTATGCCTACCGATTCCTTGGTAGGCTCTCTCCACGATTAGCCTTCTGTTGCAATAAGACCGGATCAGAAAATGACAGAATTCATGTTTGATTTCGATCCCCCGCTCCCGTGTGGCTCCCACATGCTAAAAGACCTTCGTCTTCTAGTTATTGCTGACTCAAAGTCGGCCCGCTGTGCGCGAGTGTGGGTGCGTTTCCAGTGCGGGCACGAACTCGGGTGAGCACAGGAGCTGCGCACGGAATCCGTTCGTACACGACCCTCCCCTCTACCCCAGCCTACCCCGATGCACGATGGAGCACCTCGCAGGGAGTCTGAGAATCAAAGGTCCACGAGCCCCAGTTCAAAGCGAAAGTTCTCTTAACGAGCAGACTGGCAGCCCCGCGGAGTCGTCCCGACATGAAAGTATCGTGTCATAAGCCAGAATGCGAGCCTGCTGCTGCTGCTGCTGCTGCGGCGGTGTCTGAACTGCCTCCAAGTTCCCAACAGCTCGCTCGCGTGCGATTTCCTCGTTTGCGATGTGCTTAGATCTGCGGTGTAGTGACATTTGGAAAGTGGAGTCTAATTTGCGTATGGCTCTCCTCAGGATGCACTTGATTCCCTTACAACTTATAAGTTATGTCATACAAGGAGGCGAGAGAGGAGGGGTAAGGCGCTTTATCCCCACCCCGTAAACGTCTAGTACAGCTTGGCTTCAGGTGACTATTTTCAAACGTCGTCGTGCCTACGGGGTTTGTATTTTCTCTTTCCCATATTGATACTAAAATCGGTTGATCATCTCTTTATTCCCAAGTGTCATCACACGATTTCTTCCATTTTTTTCCAACAAGTTTATAACATTGTAAAGATGCTGAGAAATTAGTTCACGCTTTTGTTTTCAGTGGGCTAGATTATTGTAATGCAGTCCTCTCAGGACCACCCAAAAAAGATATGAGTCGATTGCCATGAGTGCAGAATGGAGCTGCTAGAACAGGGGTGGGCAAAGTCAGTCCTGTAGGGCCGCAGTGGCTGTAGGTTTTTGTTCCAACCCATTTGCTTAATAAGAAACATTTATTGCTGAAGTTAACACTTCTGCTTCATTTTAGTTGTCTCGCTCATTAAGATTTTGAACGCTTACTGCTTATTTTAGTCTTATACAGCTGCATTCTTCATTTTTAATTACTCCTTATTAGCAATAATATGCAAATGACAATGAAACCAGCACTTCTACATTTAGCTTGTTTCCATTTACACCTGTTTGGTTTAATTAAATACTTGGAAGGAAAGTGAAGAGAAGAAAAAGTGAAGGACTGAGAATTACCCCTCCATTTTAGCCTTCAAAACATTTCGGGTGATATCCTTAGAAAGGAAAAAAAAAATCTAGTATATGAGAATGTCCTGACATACTAGATTTAAAGCACTAACAAGCCATGAAATATAATTATTGGCACAGATTATTTTCTAATTAAGTGACTGGGTTGGAACAAAAACCTGCAGCAACTGCTGCACTCCAGGACTGACTTTTCGCACCCCTGTGCTAGAATCTTTAGTGGGAAAAGAAAACCCGAGCACATCTGTCCAGTTCTGATGTCACTACACTGGTTACCTGTGTCATTTAGAATTGACTTTTAAATACTGCTTATGGTTTACAAAGCCTTAAATAATCTCAATTCATCCTATATATCAGAATGTCTTTCACCTTACACTCCAAATCGTAACTTTAGATCTTCAAATTGGTGTCTGCTTATAATTCTAAGAGCTAAACTTAAAAGAAGTGGTGAGGCGGCCTTCTGCTGTTATGCACCTAAAATCTGGAATAGCCTGCCAATAGGAATTCGCCAGGCTAATCCAGTGGAGCACTTTAAAACACGGCTAAAAACACATTACTTTAATATGGCTATCTCATACCTTCATTTTATTTTAATCCTGATACTCTCTATATTCAATTAATTATCATTATCATTCATGGTGGCTCCGTAATCCGTACTAACCCCTACTTTGTCTTCTGTTCTTTTTCCGTTTTTCTGTGGTGACGATCTGCTCCACCACCACCTGATCAAAGCACCGTGATGTCCCTACATTGATGGATTGAAGGCCAGAGGTCCACATGACCGTCATCATCTAATTCTTCCATGTGAAGCCTGAAAACCACGAGAACTGATTGAGATAATTTATGTTAGGGACAATGCCTAGAGGGGGCTGGGTGGTCTCGTGGCCTTGGAACCCCTGCAGATATTATTTTATTTTTTCTCCAGCCGTCTGGAGTTTTTTTTTTGTTTTGTTTTGTTTGTTTTTTTCTGACCTCCCTGGCCATTGGACCTTACTTTTATTCTATGTTAATTAGTGTTCCCTAATTTTATTTTCTTATATATTTTGTCTTTTTCATCCTGTAAAGCACTGTGAGCTACATCACTTGTATGAAAATGTGCTATAGCAATAAATGTTGTTTTTCTTTGAAGGAGATTTTTTATTTTCTTGTCTTTTTAGGAGTTAAAGCCCATTGAGTCATTCCTTGTGTGATTTTGGGCCATACAAGAAATAAATGATTGTTTATTGAATTTCAGTATGTGATTTAATTGTCTCAAATCAGATAATCTGTAAATGATAGGCATAGAAATGTTTAAATTCTACAATTTGCTTTAGATAAACTATGCATACAAAACATCCATCCATCCATTTTCTAACCCGCTGAATCCGAATACAGGGTCACGGGGGTCTGCTGGAGCCAATCCCAACCAACACAGGGCACAAGGCAGGAACCAATCCTGGGCAGGGTGCCAACCCACCGCAGGCATACAAAACAGTAAAGTATTATTTCCAAAAGTACTGTGGAGTTGCTGTGACACACCTCAACTGGATGTCATCCAGACGTCTCATAAAGAGCTGGGCTGATGCTGACTGCCACCCTGGCCCCAAGTACAACTCCCTGTGGCCATCAATTGGACGAGCAGTTTCAAAACTGAAATTCACGAAATGAGATTTGCACATATGCATGGAAAGCATTTCTCATGAATTCAAGTTAAATATATCTCCCACTAAGAAGTCCCAAGTTGGTTAGAACAGTTTATAGTACATTCTATTTTATGAAGACATCGGAATATTCAAAGCAAAAAAGGTGAATATTTGAAAAATTTACAAACCAATTAGGGTGGCACGGTGGTGCAGTGGTAGCGCTGCTGCCTCACAGTTAAGATACCAGGGGCCTCATGTATAAACGGTGCGTACGTACAAAAATGGTGCGTACAAACGTTTCCACGTTCAAATCAGGATGTATAAAACCTAAATTTGGTGTAAAGCCACACACATTTCCACGGTGGCTCATACCCTGGCGTACGTAAGTTCTCCGCTCGGTTTTGCAGACTGGCGGCACCCACCGTCAAAGCAGTGCTATTGTTCCTGTGTGGTTATCCTTTCTTTTTTAGATCCACATCCATGACGCGGCTTTATAAATACACTGAAATTAACTGCATATTGTTTATTAGTTTAATGGATCTGATTATAATTAACCTGTAACAATATAGTGGTCCACAGAATGGCCAAACTATTCTAAATACCATAGCTGCTTTAGCGTTGTTACTCTCACTGCACCCTTTTCTTCTTACAGCTGCTCCCGTTAGGGGTTGCCACAGCGGATCATCTTGTTCCATATTACTCTCACTGCACCAGTCAGAGTATTAATATCAATGTATCTGAGTGTGAATCACAGCTCTACAACAGCTGATCAGACAGAGAATTATCGGTATACAGCACACGCTGCCTCAGCCATGCTGCCTATTTGAACTGCTCTCATATGGCAAACACTTCAGAGCCTTTCCTGTACGGACCTCGCGGTTCAGAAACAGTTTCATCCCAAGAACTCTAAACACACTCAATCAGTCCATCAAGTGCTCCTTGTAGAACTGTTTGTAGTTATACGTACAACCACCTCACTGTAAACTTGCAATACAGTTATAATTTTGCACAATCTGAGCCACTTTATAAAGCGCGTATTTACATATGATGACAATATCATTTTTAAGATGAAATGCAGCAAAATATTTTTATTATATTATACAGATAAAACTTTAACTTCATTTAAATAATCTATATTGTTAATAAATGAACACGTGTGGACACGGTGTCGCAGCGCTAGCAAGTAACTGGTGTTCCGTTCACGAATTGTTCTTGCCTCGCTCTGTATTCTTGCTGGGACTGGTGTGACACTGAATGGACAGAATAATTTAACATGTACTACGAAGATATTTCAGTTGTGGCATATGGCCGGTCGTTCATCCCAGCCAATACCCCCAGGCCGCCAGATGAAGCCCTCCCTGCAGCATGGAGGTGCCCTGAATGCCAGCAGGGAATTATGGACAATGGAGTTTTCTCCACAGCCCTGCTGGATACCATGGGGCCTGCTAGAAGGTGCTGCAGGGAGGAACAACGATTGTTTTCCCTACAACCCAGAAGTGCGTCCTAGTCACATGGACAGAAGAAATGACGTGCTTCCGGGTTAAAGAAAAGAAGTTTTTATCTGACCCGGAAGTGTTACCAGTCACATGGACAGAGAGAGAGAGACACACACAAGGACTATAAAATGGACTATGGGAGATCCCAGGGTTGAGCTGAGTTGGAAGGAAGGGTGGCAACGCGTCTGGGAGAGGAGGATTGTTTATTGGTTATTGAAAGTGATTTATGAGTATAGTGGAGTGGAGGGTGCTTTGTGCACATTATTGTAAAAATAAATTTAATATTTGGACTTTTACCTGGTATCTGGCATCTGGTCTGAGAGTTCAAGGGGATGACAGCGCCCCCTATCTGTCACACAATGTTCCTTAAAAGTTCTGAAGGATCTGCATTCTAAGCTTACAGATGGTTTAACGTCTATTACAGAGCAGATTGTGTGGCAATTGGTTACTTAGGGAAAGAAAATGAAGGACAGGAATTGGAGAGACAGACACAGTACTGCTGCAATAAATTATTTCATCGAAGGTCGCGCATGGACCAGCAAACATCTTGCGTGAGGCAGGAACCATCACTGAAAATGATATCACGTATACATCTCGATATTTTAATTTTTCAGAGAGCTGTAATATCACAAATGTAATGGATTCTGTGTCCTGTCGGATGAAGAGAAAGCCCGTTTAAGAAGCAAGTAGTGATTCACACACATAGAGCACATAGAAGATCAAATACAACACAAAGCATTTAACGTGCTACTTTAATTACGATGTGATTTGAGAAACTAGTAAATTAAATGATTTAAAGATGAAGTTTATGATGTTCTACTTTAATGACAAAATAAACTACATGATTAAAGTGGAAATTTCGAGATTGAAGTTGACATTTCGTGCTTTTTCCCCACTATGTGCCTTTTTTTCTCTGTACCCTAATAAGCTTTCATATGACACTCAAACGCTGGGCTACGACTCGCCTTTTCACGGCAACTTTGATATCTGGCAAATTCTTTTTTATTTCTGGCACTGTGTGACTTTGTGAACTTGAGCTTTCGAGTTTCTCCGACATGCTATGTCACTTAATTAACTTCCTTTTGTTGTTTATACCACTGTTTAAACCAACAAATAGTACCTTTTTCCTTGCCTCCACTTGGTATTCGCTGAAATTCTTCTATTTACCCCCGTGATTTTGTCATTGCCTTTTCACAGAATGCTGAGCTTATGGGCTATTTTTTTTTATTTGCATATTCAAAGAGGCGTAATTCTGGGAGGAGACGGGGAAGGACATCAGGCGCGTTTACAAGCGTTACTTTTCACGCTGACTAGGATTTATGTAGTGGAAGAACGTGGAAGTTGTCGAATGCACAGATTTATGCATCTGGATTTTTTTGTGCATACGAACATTTACGCTTTTGTCCGTACGCCATGTTATAGTGTAAATTCTTTGCACGGCGTTATGCATTAGGCCCCTGGGTTCGCTTCCAGGGTCCTCCCTGCGTGGAGTTTGGATGTTCTCCCCATGTCTGCGTGGGTTTCCTCCAGGTGCTCTGGTTTCCTCCCACAGTCCAAAGGCATGCAGATTAGGTGCATTGGCGATCCTAAATTGTCCCTTGTGTGTGTGCCCTCTGGTGGGCTGGCTCCCTGCCTGGGATTTGTTCCTGCATTGTGCCCTTTGTTGGCTGGGATTGGCTATGGCAGACCTCATGGCCCTGTGTTAGGATATACCAGGTTGGAGAATGACTGACTGACAGACTGACAAACCAGTTAATTTTTTTTGTTTATTTTTCAATAAATCAAGTTCTGGCCCAAATTCTTGCTAGATATCTGACTGCCTGGAGTTTGCATGTTCTACCTAACTCTCTGTGTGAGACTTTATTTATTTATTTGTTTATTTATTTGTCTGACTTTTGATGAAATGGCTTCCTGTTCTGGGTTGCCTGCTGTTTTGCACCCAGTACTGCTCGCATGGATACCTACCTGCCACCCTTAATAATCAAGTTAAATTTAGTGGGTTCAGTAAATAGGTGAAATATATCTTTTTTTTTTTTAGAAATGGAGAAAACATGGCATAATTGTGAATCTCTGTGAAATAAGGCAGGTTGAGAAGGATAGTCAGCGAGACTACCAAGAGAAATCTAAGGGAATTACAGTGTTTTATAACTGGGTGGGTAGTGCTGCTGTCTTGCAGTTAGGAGACCCAGGTTCGTTTCCCTGGTCCTCCCTGGGTGGAGTTTGCATGTTCTCCCCGTGTCTCCATGGGTCTCCTCCCATAGTCCAAAGACATGCAGGTTAGGTGCATTGGCGATCCTAAATTGTCCCTAGTATATGTGGGTGTGTGTGTGTGTGCGCGCCCTGCGGTGGACTGGTGCCCTGCCCGGGGTTTGTTTCCTGCCTCTCGCCCTGTGTTGGCTTGGATTGGCTCCAGCGGACCCCCCGTGACCCTGTGGTTGGGATATAGCAGGTTGGATAATGGATGGATGGATATAACTGGATGGACAAACAAGTGTCATCGGTGTGATAGCAATTGTCCAGGTGATTAATGAATTTGAACATCATGGGTATACATAACACACTGAAGTAGTAGACATTAGTTTCTCCTTTTCATATTTTTATGACCAGTCCTGATACGGATCCTTCCATCACCAAACAATAAAAAAAGAACTCTAGATGAATTTGAGGAAGCACCTAAATTCATATATACAAGTGTGCATATATAAATACACAGTTTATTAATGTTAGAGCTGTCATCATCATCATCACTGACAATTTTACATTGCCAATATCTGACACAAACTCTTCCAATATTGAGAGATTAATGAAGATATCCTTTTCCAGTTTAGGAAAGTGTACTGTTGTCCCTGACAAAGTGGGAGTGCAGAGGAGATGTGGACGGTTTTCACTATGTAAGGATAAACTGCTGTCCTTCCAAAGTAAGAAAGGCTTTTAAATTCATCTGATTTCTGGATAAGTCTAAATACATAAGAAGGTACTGTGATAAGAATTAGACCAAGACATCATAAAGATTTGGGGCAGTCACCCATATATTGTTTTCCCAGCTGCAAAAGTTGATTTTTTAGTAGCATGATGTGCATAGTACAGAGTCCACAACAGAACTGATTAAGTGGAGGTAAGATGGCGGTTTTAAGGTCTAGAAAAGGAAATGATGTCATCTATGCCGGAATCGGAAGTGATGTCATCAGAGGCGCCAGAACTTGGCAGGATTTCCCGGGAATGGTCTGTAAAAGACCGAGCGAGACAGTCAACACACTCCGCCACCCCCTCGTCTGATGTAGTATTACTGCCTCTTACCCGCACGTGTGTGACAGTACGTAGCTCGTTTGTTTAGCTAGTAGCTAAGCTGTTCCAATATCTCACCCGATTTCTTTTAAAGGTTGTCAAGGTTTCTCTTTCAACCACATCACTCGATAGTTTGTTCCAGACTTCTACAACTCTTTGCATAAAGATGCACTTTCTCTTAATTTCAACTGATGGCCATGACTGTGCGATTCATTGTTAAGTTTAAAAAATTCTGCTGGATTTATTTTACTGATGCCTTTGAGATTTTTAAAGACCTGGATTAGGTCCCCTTGCAGTCTCCTCTGCTTCAGAAAAAGCAGGTTTAGTTCTCTGAGATAGTCAGTGTACAACATGTCCTTAAGTTCCGGGGTGTGTCTGGTCGCTCTTCTCTGCACAGCTTCATGTGCTGCTATGTCTTTCTTTGTACTGTGGTGACCAGAACTACACACAGCACTCCAGATGTGGTCTTATGAGTGCAATATGTAGTCTGAGCATAACATCCTTGATTTATATTTAACAGCTTCTTACTGTATAACCCAACATTGCATTTACCTTTTTAATTGCTTATATGCATTGCATAGACGATGAAAACATTCTGTCAACATAAACCACTAAATCCTTTTCAGAGGTTGCTTCCTGTATGACAGTGTCTCCCATCTTGTATTTATAACTGACATTCCTGTTCCCCACATGTTGCACTTTGCACTTTTCTACATTAATTGCATTTTCCAAGCGTTCACCCAGTTTTCAAATATGTCCAGGATTTTTCTAATTCTTTTTCCTGGTTCCTCACTGTCTGCCAGTTTTTGTAATCTTTGACTTTCACAAGTTTATTAACTATACTAAAATCTATACATCAGAAAGAGAGGAGAGATCCCTGAGGGACTCCACCGATGATCTCACTCCATGTTGTGCACTCTCCTCGTATATGTACTCTTTGTATCCTATCGGTTAACCAACTTGAGATCTAGTTTGTTATGTTACCTCTGATGCCTAAAGTGTGGGACTGCATCAACGGCTTTTTGAAAGTCTAAGTATTTATGTTGGATGCTTTGGTTTTGTCAGCTACTGCAGTTGCTTTCTCAAAATAAATAAAATAAAATATTGGTTGGGCAAGATCTTCCTCTCATAGACCCCTGCTGGCTATTATTTGGAAAGTTATTTTCATATAAGTACTTAGAACAATGTGGGGATCTGGGACATGGAAAAGGCTCACAAACTGCCATTGAAAGTGGCAATATTTTTGTGCTGTCCCAAAAATATGCACAGTGACCCTGAGATGTTTCTGCACTTGTTCCACAGGCTATCTACATCTAGTCCAATTTAGCCGGTTTTGTTCTGCACATACTGCTAGCAGGCAATGCATTACCTTAAACTGAACTACACAGTGTCGTGCAGAAATAGTGGACATGTGTAGTCTGTGTAATGCTGAAATCCAGGTGTTTTCTGGTATTTTTAAGTTCAGATCCCCCTTTCATGTGTCTCGCTGTATTTGGATTGCAACAAACAATTAACTTGTAAATTTTAAAGACAGCTGTCTTGTTGGTTGAAGGGAGGTCCCGCAGCTGGGCAAATCTGAGGCAAATTAGGAAACTCAGAAAACAGACTTTGAATCCAACATCTGATTTACAGGTAATGAAAGCAATGGCATTTGGGAATATTATACTTAAAGGAAGTTTTATTGAAAGAGCAAAAGGAGGTGCCTGAGAAGTCTTAGTCCCTTAGCATTCCACACGTGAAAAGCAGAATTATAAGTTGAGGGTGGAAAAACACGACTGCAAGTAAAAAGGCTTGGATGGACAGACTAAAGGCCACTCATTTGTGTACAGAGGTTCCATGTTCTTAACAAATATTCCGTTAGGTTATTTCATTAGAAGTGATCTAAGACATAGGGAATAGAAGGAGTGATGTGATCAATACTGATAAATATATACCATGGCAAAGACTAGCCTCAATTTCAATCCAGGATGGGCTGAGGTATTTCAAAGGTAATGAGTATAAAATGAGATCATACGTATGTCTGCATTTCAAAAGGAAATCCAAAAATTAGATAGAGCCATACTCTACCTTGGGCCTTTGTAGAAAGGACTCATGCACATGTGGTCTTTTATTATCCTCTTATATAATACGCTACCGTGGCGGTTCATTTGTCTGTCCAGGATTTTAAATCACCTGTAGCTCGCAAACCACTTGAACTATTGACCTGAAATTTGGTACACATTTACTACATGACGTCTACTATCTGCTTTCGAGTTGATGATTGACCTTCAAGATTATTCCTCTTTTTATTTTTATTTTGTTGTAGAATCAACTATTGGCAGTGCGCAGCAGGGCAGCTGTGTGGCACATGCATACGGGCGCCGTTCTCATCCCTACCACCTTCGCCGTCACTTCCCCTACCTCTTCAGATCTTAAATCATTCTTGAGGCAGATTGAAGACTTAAGTGCCACCTTAAGTGAAAAATGAAGGAAAATGTGCTAAGTAATTGCAACACAAATTCTGACTTAATCATTTTTACTAAACTAAAGAGAAGCAGTGGGCCACCAGGGTGGAGAAAAGAAGATCTGCTCAGGAAGCAGCAAGCGCATCAATCCCTGAGCAAACAAATGCTAAACGTACAGAAAAAGAGGATGAAAACTATGAATGCTCACTTTCGTGGTGATGATTGACCTCCAAGGTTATTTCTCTTTCAATTTTTATTTTATTGTATTGTAGAATCAAATCTTGGCAGCGCGCAGCAGGGCGGCTGTGCGGCACATGTGTACAGGCGCCGTTCTCATCCCTACCATCTTCGCCGTCACTTCCCCTACCTCTTCATATCTTAAATCATTCTTGAGGCAGATTGAAGACTTAAGTGCCAGCTTAAGTGAAAAATGAAGGAAAATGTACTAAGTAATTGCAACACAAACACTGACTTAATCAGTTTTAACGCGAAGAGATGCTGGTGAAAAGAAGAGAAGAAGCGGGCCGCTAGGGTGGAGAAAAGCAGATCTGCTCAGGAAGAAGCAAGAACATCAACCTCTGAGCAAATGAATACTAAACGTACAGAGAAAGAGGATGAAAACTAGGAATGCTCAAGTCAAATGTATTCGTTGCACGTAATCATGCAGTACGCCATTACTGGTTCCATATAAAACACGAGAAGTATGAATCTGGGGTGTAAACTGGGATATTTTGAAAGAGGTATAAAGATTTGACAAGAATATTTATGTTCATGACACTGATCTGACCAGTAAGTGATTGTGGTAAGTTTGATCAAAATGAACAGTCGTATTTCTCCTGCTCCAATAAACAAGAGAAGTTCATTTTGAAAAATTTTTCAAATATGAAATAATTCACTCCTAAATAAGCTTGAAGGACAACAAGGTCAATTTTAAACATAGCAGAGTTGTATGGAATTCAACATTTTCAATAATGCTCTGTTTTGGACAAAGTGTAAGAATTTAGTTGGCTGGATTAACTAAAAGAAAAACAGATTATTAGCATACTTGGAAAGATGTACTGTAAGGTGTCCAAGTTAAAAAAAAACAAAAAAAACTATACTGTATAATTTCATACATTTACCTTGAAATGGCCAAGGGTTCAATTGTGAGAGCAAACAGTAGAAGTGACAATGAACAACACTGTTGGGTGCCTTCATACAGTATAATGGGGAATGGCAGATTCAATGTGTGTTGCATACAGTAGACAGGAGCAATACGGGATGTATATAATGCAATACAAATTTTCCAAAATCCACATTTCTCTAAACTGTAAAACAGCTAACTCTGTTTGTCTTCACAGTGTCTACAGAAATACCAGTTTCAGTAATAGTGCCAGGAATACGGATATATAAAATATTAAACACATTTCTAAGACTGACAGAAAAAAAAAATATTTTTAATAAACCAGGCTTGAACTGGTAAAATAACAAATGGAACCTGAGTGCCAGAGCCTTTGCCAGAATGTTTATATCAGAATTAAGGGATGAAATGAGTAAATTTTAAAGGACACTCTTTTGAGATGAAATAAAAGGCTGGTTTAATATTGTGGGGATGGGGTTTGTCAGAAAAATAGCAATAGGAATATTAGAAAGGGTATTGGTTTTGGGGAATGTGCATCCTTGTCGATAATATTTTACTATGTTATTTTAATTTTGTCTATAGTTTTTTATTATGAACATGTTATATCTAATTGTTAATTATTTAATATTCATGCCAATATGCCATTTTGTTTTGACAACATCACTGCCATTTTGTACTAATGTTGCTATGACATGATGGCAGGTTGGTAGGGGGTAGTCATAGGACATTGCGTCTGATGATGTAATCTTTGCGGCAGTATTTTAACCAACATTTCACTAAAGGTTCTGGATTTTGTGTTAATTCTCTGAGTGATTTTAAGAATATTCCTTAGTTATTTGGCAACTCATTGTACTGCATCATTTTTTATATTTTTTATGATGATTTTTTTCAATGCCTAGTTTTAGGTGATGATCCTTTTGACATCCTGGTGTTTTACTTTAGCATGTCTTTTTGCTAAGAATCAGTGTTGTTGATCTCCTGAATCTTTTCTTTAAATCTTTTCTGTCTGGCTTGCCGGACAGTAGAGATAGCTGGGTTAAGACATTTTTGTGAAAACCAATTGGGAAACCATCTGGGCCTGGGCCCTTACCATTAAGTACTTATTTAAAACTTTTACATGTTAAGAAAGAGAAAAGGTTGCATTCAGACTATTACTAATTCTGAAGAAATTTTGGGAATGTCTAATTTTGAAAAAAAAAAACAACTAAACAGCCATATGCAATTGATTGGTTGCTGATTCAGATGAACAAAGGCTGAGGTAATATTTTTTAAATTGGTCATTAATTGCAGATTGGTCAGAAACAACACAGCTGCTGGCTGTACACACACCATGTGTTATTTGAACTGCTTGAATTATACTTAGCTGATGAGACAGTTACTTGCTGAACTGATCACCACTTCATTTCGAAGGCTTTGGGGACTAATCAAAAGCATTTCCATATTCTGTAAGGTATTCTTATTAGTTTCAGACATTCTTTGTGGATATCAATAGAGGGCAACACAGAGTAATGCTGAGCAGTTTTTGTTTTTGTTTTCTAAACTTATTGCATTAATTCCTATAAGAACAAAAATAAACAATCTTCCCCCACAAACAGACTTTTAGAGACTCTCAAAGAATGGAGTGGAAAATCTCTGGTTAGCCATTCACATTAAAAAAAAAAAAAACCAGAGAAGAAAACCTGACAAAGTGATCTGCCAACAGTGAATTATTTTCATGTCATTTGAGGATGTAATATGAACCATTAAATTAGTTTCATAATGAGAGGTGTATGATCTCTGATTTTTTATTTCCATTTGTTTTGTTCAGTATTTTGTGTTTTATCGACCCTCTTCTTTTTGACACCCGCTGCACGCCCAACCTACCTAGAAAGGGGTCTTTGTTTGATTTGCCTTTCCCAAGGTTTCTTCCATATTTTCCTTACAAGGGTTTTTTGGGGAGTTTTTCCCTTGTCTTCTTACAGAGTCAAGGCTGGGGGGCTGGCTGTAAAAAGGCAGGGCTTGTTAAAGCCCATTGCGGCACTTCTTGTGTAATTTTGGGCTATACAAAAATAAATTGTATTGTATTGTATTGATAAGCTCTGTCACGAATAGAAGAGGGTAATTTAGAATTTGCTAGAAAGAAAACAAAGTAAATAGGTATGATGTACAGACAAGGAAAATTAAAGAAAGAGAATTCCTTAGTCAAGGCATAAAGAAAACACCATAGGTATAAGAATCTTTACTTTGAAAGGGATGGAAGAATAACTTTTTTATTAGGTTTTGTGGGAGTAGCTGGTCTCTGCAACAATCCACCTAATGAAGGTTGTATGCAGTAGACAATTTCTGCCGCTAATGAAGTGGTGAGTATTCAAAGCTGGTAAATATTATAAGTGTACTAGTTATTACATTTTTGTGTGACTTTTACTGATATTTCATACAGAACTTTGGTGTCTACTGTATCAGGTTGTCAAGTAGGAGGAATCCATCTTTGAAGTTTTGAGATTCAGAGCTAATTTAAAGTCACAGAAATTATTTTGCACTGTTTCCACTTTTGTTTTGCTTCAATATGGGATGTAGTCATTTTTTGAGTAAAATTGTTATTATTTTCCTCCTGGTTGCCCGAGTTATGGTCTGTGAGGTTGCAACTTTTGACGTAATTGATGGGTTAAAAGTATGGAATCCATTCCCGGCCTCCCGATTACCAGGAGCCCGGGATTCCTGGACATTTTTCATTCCCGCATTCCCGGGAATGAAACTGTTGTAATTCCCATGAAACCAGGAATGGCCAAGCTCACATATATAGCGTGTAAAAGTGTAAAAATCGATCAAGAAATAACAGAGTTATAGTTGAAAATAATTAAGTGGCATGTTTTTTTGGCCCACAGTGTAGTGTTTTGCAGATTAATTTAGTCAACCAGCAGCAATCATCAGTCTCCCGGCTCCTACTAAGACTGAGTACAGTGGACAGGGAGGAGTCTGCACTCGGCAGCTCATGAATGCCGGGACAGGGCAGATTTCATTGACGTCTGTCAGACAACAGCTTTGCACACAACTTGAAATTGCAATGCGTCAGTCTGTTGCATCCGCATTATCTGTGCCAAGAAACTTGCAATCACAGAATGATGACAAGAAACTGGATGCATCAATAAAAGCTGAAATGGCAGGGTGTCTCAGAGCAACAGTAAGCACGGGCATTGTTTAGAGCAAGTGTATCAGTATCTGATCAGGTAGATCGCGTTGCATTCAAAATAAATATTTTTTAAACATTAGTCTATCATATATCCTCCCTATGGCATTTGCCACTTGATTGACATACAGGGAGGCCAGTCTGTGATCTCTTTCCTTTTAACACACTGGTCATCCCACATGCACTCATACAATCAGATTGTTATTCAGACTACGAATGCCATGAATGTATTTACACCGATCTACATGCTGTCAAATAAACAAACCACACGCCGTGGCTTCACCTCTGACGCCGAAGTGCAGTGAGTGTGTACGCCTGATGAGCCCAGAATTAGGGTGAAACACGTGTCGCGTACTCTTTGCATTATTTGACAGTAAAACTTTGCAACATTCTATGATCTGCTTCTCACAACTGAGGAAGGCACTGTGGCGGATGTTTGCCTATACAAGCGTTACCTGGTAGGTAACTACCCATACAATCAGATTGTGATTCAGACTACAAATGCCATGAATGTAATTACCTTGATCTACATGCTGTCAAATAAACAAACCACACGCTGTGGCGCTGTGTCGCGTACTCTTTGCATTATTTGACAGTAAAACTATGCTTATATGCATATATATATATATATATATATATATATATATATATATATATACAAAAAGCTCAAAAAAAAGGAACACTTTGAAAACACATCAGATCTCAATGGGAAAAAGAAATCCTCCTGGATATCTATACTGATATAGACTGGGTAATGTGTTAGGAACGAAAGGATGCCACATCGTTTGATGGAAATGAAAATGATCAACCTACAGAGCCCTGAATTCAAAGACGCCCCAAAAATCAGAGTGAAAAAATTATGTGGCAGGCTAGTCCATTTTGCCAAAATTTAATTGCAGCAACTCCAAATTGTACGCAGCACTTTGTATGGCCCCTGTGTTCTTGTATACATGCCTGACAACATCGGTGCATGCTTCTAATGAGGTGACAGATGGTGTTATGGGGGATCTCCTCCCAGATCTGGACCAAAACTAGTGAAGAAACAGTCAGAAAAGATGAGCAGGGAAAAATGTCAGTGGTCTCCACCTGTTAAACCATTCCTGTTTTGGGGGTCATCTCATTGTTGCCCCTCTAGTGCATCTGTTGTTAATTTCATTAACACCACAGCAGCTGAAACTGATTAACAACCCCCTCTGCTACTTAACTGACAGATTAATATCCCATAAGTTTCATTGACTTTATGCTATACTCTGATTAAAAAGTGTTCCTTTAATTCTTTTGAGCAGTATATATATATATATATAATTTTTAATGTAAGTGGATCATTTTGACCTGGTCATTTTAAAAGTAGCTCGCAAGCCGAAAAAGTGTGGGCACCCCTGAACTAGATACATGTACTTATATGACAGCATGAACTGCTTGTAGATGAGGTTAGTCTTTTATTGGAGTCAACATATTGCAGTAGTTTTATTAAAAATAAGTGTTGGTTGTTTTAAAACCGTTCACATGTGAGATGCCAGTGCACTGTGTCATCCCCGGGAGCCTGGGATTCCCAGGAATGACATGTGGGATTCACGAATTCCCGGGAATGGATAAACCCATCCAGGAATGGATTCCCTAGTTTAAAGGTAAGAGTTGACAGTCTTTCCCTAATTGAGTTTATGGATAAAACAATTCTTCACTACAAAATTCTTTCTGGAAGTCTTTTTGTCTGTTTCAATCTTGCTACAAAAAAGCACAAAAAAGGGGGCAGTCTTCCAAAATCCACATGCAAAAGATCACACCTGCCCTTAATTTGGCTCTCTGCCCCTGGAATTGGCCTCACCCCAGGCAACCTAACTCCTCATCAGATGGCAGACTTCAGCATGCAGTAGCCCAGAAATGGGACTAAGGCTGTTAAAATTTAAAGATAACCAGTAGTTCACAACACGGAAAAGAGGAAAACTGTAAACCCTTAGGTTCAATGCAAAAGTAAAAAAAAAAAGTCCTTTTATAATCAAACAATTTGTCTTAACCAAAAAAGCTCAAAGTGAAAAGATGCTAAACAGGGCACAAATTGTCAAATAAGGCAAAAAACACCAGAAACATCAAGAAATACAATCCAGGGACAGTACCTTTGTAGCGGGGCCACATAGGGGGTTTTTGTTTCTATATAAGTATGTCCTGTTGAGTGTTTGTTAAATGTGAATACTGACACTGGGTGCACCGATTTCTGTTTGTATAATTGACGCAGAGGGGCATGTGGGATTTGTAGTTTGTGGTTTGTATGCATTGTACCAATAAAACCGGAAGAGAAAGATGTAGCAGGACTTTTCGAGTGGACAATTTTCTAATCAACATCATCTGCAGCAGCTCCTAAACATTTTCAGCTACTGGACATTCGTAGTGGAGAAAGATGGTGTTCGGCCCCCAGATGTAAGGACAGTTCTGGTTTCTTTACCTTCCAATCCATTCCATTGATGCTCTTGGATAAGAGGCACTCTGCCGGAGACTATTCTTCTGGACTCCGATGGTAGGACTGAATTTCACTATCCATATTCCGGAAAGCAGTTTATTGAATAGGAGTATGCCACACTCCTTTCCATCATTTAACCCTAGTTTCCATTTCCAGAATCACTTCCATCTTTTACAGTAAGGACTTTTTTTTCAGGACTGTAATCATCGTCGTGTGGGGGTTTGTTTGCGGAGTGTGTTTAGTGTTTTTTGTATTTGTACATAATTATTCAAGCAGATAAGGATCATTATACATATTTATGTGTTTGGTGTGTTTAATCTTAATGTTTTTTTTTCCTGGATGTTGTTAATATTCGGGTGGCAGGGTGGAAATTCGGTAGGGCTTAGGTGTTGGCCTGATTTTATCCGTCCCTCATTTTAAAAGCGTAGTGGCTTCCTTGCTACGTAAATCTGGTAACACCCTCCGCACAAGCTATAAGTGGGGGGTGCACGACACCTTTAATGAAACTGATGTCAAACAGAAAAAATATTTAAATATCAAAATAGTGAAGAGAAAACACAAAGTAGAACTGAAAAATAACCACAAGCAAAGCCGAAGCTGTTGATCTCTCTTTTAGCTCAGGTATTGCTGGGGCCTCTACTACCTAATTAGGTGGTCCCACCTTCTTAGGCTGTGCATACAGGGAGCAAGGCAGTTAATATACTTAATACTATATACTTAACATACAACCTATCTCTCTATTATAAAAAAATCCTGGAGAGAAGCAGTAGGTCAACGAGACTTGATCTTCACGTTAAGATCATAGAAGACACTTAAAAGACCCGCGAGACTAAAGAGATCTTTTAAGTGTCTTCCGTGATCTTAACGTGAAGATCAAGTCTCGTTGACCTACTGTTTCTCTCCAGGATTTTTTTATAATAGGGCCTTAAACATGAGACTTTGTGCCAAGAGATTGACTCAGGACCGTCTTGCGATGACACAGAACACGAGATTCTTGCAAGACACGCCCTACTTACAAATAAATAAGAGCAAGGGCAGCCAGCAACACACTCAGTCATGTTTTGGCTTTGAGCACACACAGATCCAGGGCTCTCAGCACATATAAAGCGTATAAGGACAATACGTTATAAATGAAACATTTAGTGCAGCGCAGAGAAAAGAGACTCAAAAGCGTTGGAGAGACAAAAAAAAGAAAAAGAATAATCTAGGTGCAAATTCAGAAAATGAAAGTAATTACTAGCCTGGAACAAGTGGAATTGAAATAAAGCATGTCCGATCCGGACATTGGTGCTATACACATGCAGAGCAGATTATAGATTATGAAAGCAGTGGAATTCGAAAGGCTCAAAAAAAAAAGTTGGCGCGATACACATGTGGAGAAAGTTAAAGAATATGAAAGTAAGAAAATTAGAAAGTATAAAAAAAAAGAAAGTAAAGATCGCAGGAGCGCAAACAAACGGAAGTTATTACTTGAAAAAGGGAAAATAATCACCACGGACCAGGTGTCATTAAAAAAAAAGTAGGATAAAGCGAGGTCAAAAATAAAAGACAGAGTAGAAAACAAAGTAAAACGTCATAAAGGTCTTAAAAAACAAGTGGGCCAAACCCATGCAGAGTAGGTTAGAGAAAATGAAAACTGAAATTCAAAAGACTTGTAGAAACACATGCAGAGCAAGATACAGAATATGAAAGCAGAAAAAACGACAGTGTCAAAACAAAGAAAGTAAAGATCGCATTAGTGCAAAGAAAGAGAACTTATTACTCGGAGAAATAACGAAAAGGCGAATAGAGATCGAATATATGGACAAAGGTGATATGTCAGAAGTATGTAAATGTTGTAAGGCTTTGAAGTTTAAGTCAAGAGAATTTCAAAAACGGAGTTTACTTCACAAGCATTTATTGGTTACTTTGCAAAAAAATTATTAACTGCTGATGATGTGGATCGTTTTGTCTGTGCTGAAATTCCAAAGAGAGAAATGCAATCCTGAATTATGGTACAAAGTCATTAAAAACGTGTCTCACGGAGCTCATTTAAAAGATTCAGAACTTTGGGACTCGAAAGATTCCAAATATTGTTTTTACAGAAGTTCTGAAATAAAAGTGAAACTAATGAAATAGCAACAATTCAAAGAAAAAAAAATCTTAAAAGTGCATATCCGGAAAAACAAAAACAGGGATTGGCGAAGCGAGGAGGGGGCAAAGCCCCTAGTTACAAAAAAGAAAAAATAATTCCAAAATCGAAATTAATAAAATAATGTAAAAAATAATACCAGAAAAACAACAAAAAGAATAGAAAAATGAATGAGTTTGAAACTTTCTGTCTCAAACATAACAAATTTCAGCCATTCCTATCTTATGTAGTTTCTCAAGATCTCTCCTAATCATAATTGACCCCTGCTTACTTTAGAATTGAAAATGGAGACTAAAATTGCCTCACCCAACTCTTCGAAATTGGCCAATTATGTGTGTCCTGCAGAAATGCGATCTCTGCTGCCAGTTGTTGACGATGAGAAAGGACTTTATGTTGCTTTAAAGGGTGGCAAAGGCCTCCCCGAGTCCAGCTAACAAAATTAATGGTGTGCCGCTTAATATAAACATCAATCTAAAAAAGAACATCTTATTAGAATAAGTAGAGAACATGCCGTTGTCAACAGTATTTTAGAAGGAGTAGGTAACACTTCGCAAAATGCGTTTCATTCTGTCTAAGACTGCTATTAACAATGGAAAAGAGATATTGATAATCTGTATCTCACAAAAGTTCTTATGCAAAAGGAGGAAACCCACAGCAACAAAAATGGACTGTTGGGGCCCCAACCGGGTCACCCCTTTTTATAATTTCATAAAATAAAATCAAAATACTGACAATGTCACAACTGAAGTCATCCACTGGTCAACATGTATTTTGCTACTGGGAGTCTTTCACCTTTACTTTAACAGGTTTCACTTGCTGACTCCAAATCTGAAAGCAGTTTTCATCCAGCATGTCCCATTTTTTTAGTTATGATGTTCCAGGTCTTGGATAACTAGGGTGACTGGACAGTAAAGGTGAATAACCATTTTGATAAATACCGAGAATTCCACTAGGGATGCTACTGAGATAACAGAATTACTACTGTATTTAATTAATTACTACTGTAACAGCTGTGAGTTGTTTACCTTGTCATTATTAATTTCTCTATATTATAAAAAAAAAAAATCCTGGAAAGGAAAAGCAGGGCGACGGGACGTGATCTTCTCGGAAGTTCTTGGAAGACACTTAAAAGACCAGCGAGATGCAAACAATATCAAATAAGAGCACGGCCAGCAAAACACTCATTCGTGTAAAGGCACACAGCACACACAGATCCTGTGCTCTCAGCACATATAAAGCGTATAAGGAAATATGTTTTAGATGAAATGTCAACGACTAAGCAAGGAAGAAAAAGCAGCGCGGAGAAAAGAGACCCAAAAGCGTTGGAGAGAAAAAAAGAGAGATAAGAGATTATGAAAGCAATGGAATTCGAAAGGCTCAAACAAATGAAGGCGCGATACACATGCAGGGAAAGGTAAAGAATATGAAAGTAGTAAAATTTGAAAGTATTGCAGCGTCCCAGCCTGGTTGAGGGGATGAGGGGTTGGAGAGGGTGCTAGAAAATTTGTGTTTGGGGTTACAAAGTTGGCGATTGTTCAAGTAAAACTTTTGTGACACTTTATTACGTCAGTCGCTACAGGATCAAAAAAAAAGTTAGTAAAGATCACATTAGCGCAAACAAAAGGAAATTAATCATCAGGACCAGGTATAGTTGAAAAAATAGCAGGATAAAGTGAGGCAAAGAGCAGAAAACAAAGTCTTTTCGCCTTTGCATCATTCAATGCACAAAGCGTAGATTTACACAACAATGGACCATTCGCTATGAGAATCTGTGGTCCCGCAACACTTAAAACAACGACAAGTTTAATTTCAAAGAAAACACAATTCAGTCAGGTGTATATTCATGATCACAGAGAAGTGATGCAAATTTTAACAGGTGACAAGAAAGGTAATGTATATATTCCGCAAATATCTTTAGACACCAAAGGAGATCTTGATATGCCATTTGTATTAAAGTGTTTAAATAGCTTTTGCTATGACAATTAATAAATCACAGGGACAAACATTAGAAAAAGTCAGATTATTTATTAGAGAAACAGAAACAATATTCACTCACGGACAGTTATATGTTGCGTTGTCACCATGTGTCTCCAAAAATGGAATCAAAATTGAATGCAATCTTGAAGAAAAGGTAATTCTAAATATTGTTTTTAATGAAGCTTTAAAGTAAAAGTGCAAATAATGAAATTGAAACAATTCCAAATTCCCACCAGCGAAAAACCATGGTTTGGAGCGTCCAGCCCCGCGAGGGTTGTCTTCCTCCAGGAGGGTCCTTAGGTCGGGCCTTGGTTGGAGACACTCTTGTGAGAACCTAGGAGGAGCATTATAAAAATGAGTTATTTGTCCCTCTGTCCTCCTAGGACAACGTTGCTGTACGTGGCCTGGCCTGCGGCATTCATAGCACAGCTGCGGCCCCCCTGTTTGTATCCCTTGGTGAGACTGGAAACACTTGGGGAAGTCTGATTTATATTCTGCAGGACCAGACCCTGGTACAAAGTATGTCCGCTTCCCACCAAGGAAGACCTGCCCTCGCGGGACAGGCCGCTAGCCCCTAGGGGTCTCAGCTTGTGGTAGTGTACTGTGGCATGCAGTGGGGGTGGTACCCAGCCGGTATGCCCAAGAGGACCGGAGGAGGGCTCACGCCTCCTCCAGACCACGAAGGGACGACTGCCCTGGTTGCAGTGGGGACCACGGGTACAGAGCTTTGAAGCTCAACCCTGTAGGAGCCCGTGGTCACCGCCAGGGGGCGCCCCAATGCCTGGAGAGCCCTGGACCTCAGCACTTCCGCCACACCAGGAAGTGCTGGGGGGAAGAGGAGCAGGGACACCCGGAGTGCTTCCGGGGATGCAGCCGGCACTTCCGCCACACTGGGGCGTGTCAGTGGGAGATTGCCGAAACACACTTGGAGCACATCCAGGGGACAATAAAAGGGCCGGAGTCGGGTGGAAGAGGATGAGGTCTGGAAGATGAAAGAAGCGGCCTGAAGAGATGAAAGGCATTGTGGAAAGAGCCGTGGACTTTGGGGTGATTTGTGCTGCGGCACTGGGTTGTGCACTTCAATATTTGTAAATACTTGCAAAATAAACGTGTGTTGGGTGACATAACGATGTCCGTCTGTCTGTGTCCGGACAGCTTCGCACAGCAGCCTCAGTCATTCTCGGATTTTTCCTTAGAACCTAACTAATAATTGTTTGCGGAAACCGCAAATATCCTCCGCAATGTTTATGGCTTTTTTCATGGCAATACTGTACTGTAGAGAGAACAGGAAGCAGCTGTAGAGGAAACCGTGACTTGGGATGGTGAAAGTAGCCAATAGAATTTGAAACTGCAGCTACCAGCAGTCCCTGCAGTAGCTCTGATTGGTCTTCTGCTGAGGGTGATGGTCAAAGGATGTCAGCGCGGCTTTTAAAAAGGGGGCCAGTGAAAAAAAGTTTTTGTAATTTCTGTTAAAAGTTCCTGTCTGTCTGCCTTCTGTTGGGTTACCTGTATTTATTCATTTTGTCCTGGATCATTTCATGCGTCTGGATTGTCTGGCGTCTGCCTGTGTACATGAGGACTGAACCCGTCCACCCGTCTTCACCATTTCAGGAACTACCGGTAGGACTATCTGTACATTCCCATTCAACGTGCGGATCTCTGGACTGTCTGTTTTCATCATTACATTTCATCCGTTGCTGTTTCCGTTGCTGTTTTTCATGATTTACTGTGTGTGTTTTTTTGTGGTTTGTTGTATTGAATGTGTAATCGCTGTAAGGTGAACAGGGGTGGTATCGTTGTTTTCTTATTTCATTTTTTTTCATTCTTCATTTGCTGTTTGATTACCAGTTTGCTTTGTTTTTGTCTCTCAAGGCTGGGTGTCCTTGGAATCTTCACCAGAAAAATAAATAAATCACCGTCTTCTTGATTGCAGCTTCTCACACGACGCTACACTTACTTAAAAGCCTGAGCAGCATGTGTCCTTTTTGGCTGATTGCTTTGTTTCTCTCTCCTCCCCCAGGCATTCTCTGTTCCTGTTGGGGTGTGTGTGTGCTCCCCTATGATGTTTGTCTATTGTTTAATCAATAACTGCATGAGACATGTTTGTTTGAAGTGTTATGAATGAAGTTCAACTGCACTAAGACTAGCCTGCAAGCATCTGCGCTTACCTCTGTCTGCTTGCATGCAGCCAGCTTGAGCGCATTTAGCTCAGTGATTTACATCCATGGCGTCAGTTGCACTTTGTAAATATTGTTCCAGTAGTTTTTTTAAATAGTTTTTATAGTTCATTAGCAGTGTGTAAAATGATTAATGTTACAGTAATTGTGATGCTATTTGCATGAAAAAAATGTGTTCCATTAAAATTTCACTTTTTCTTTAATTGTGACGTTTACTCAAAGTGTGGCAAAATAGTATTTGGCGTCCAGGGATGCATTAACCCCCAAGTATGTGGTAGTTTAACGGTTAAAGCCCCAAGATGCCACCGAAATGAGCTGCACCGTTTAAGGCTTCTGCAATGAAAACGCGCTTGCATGAATTACAGTACATGTAGCGGTAACACTGGTAGAGTATTTTACATTCTAGTACTGCAGGAGACATAGCAGTACAGTATACAGGTTTACCTTTACATTCTTTATTTTTAGGTAATGTATTAAGCTGAGTTTGAAATTGAATTAAAGTGTTTTGGGGGCATATTTAGAGTTTAAACTATGAAAATAGGCATTTTTTAATCACATCCAAAATTTGCAGTTTTACACAATTCGCGGGTGCTCTAGGAACGTAAACCCAGCGAATTTTGGGGGTGTACTGTACTGTACAAAATGTATATCCTAAAAGATCACAAACACATTACAATATTAAGAAAATAAATAAACAAAAGCAAAAAATATATGTTTAACCAAAGAAGGTAGCATCCAGTCAAGTGCTATGGAGCCTTTTAGGCTATAGAATATATAAATTCAGCCTACCTTTTCACTGATTTTTATATTGTATGCACCATATACCTTTGATTAACCTCCTCAGTTCTTTCTCATTGTGTCTTCTTCAGCCACACTCAAATAGTTTTTCTTTCTTGCTCATTCCCTTGCCAGGCTAGTATCTGAATTTCAGACCAACACTTAATTTCATCAACTTTGCCTTTACTAAAT
Source organism: Polypterus senegalus (assembly GCF_016835505.1). Classification (NCBI taxonomy): domain Eukaryota; kingdom Metazoa; phylum Chordata; class Cladistia; order Polypteriformes; family Polypteridae; genus Polypterus; species Polypterus senegalus. Next base: position 5,594,690 of record NC_053167.1, on the reverse strand, counting down.
AAATGTTGTGGCCCACCAGGCAGGCACCGCCAGCTTAACCTGACACAGACAAGCGTGGGACACAAGTTCAAGGCACAAAGGTTTTATTTTTTCTTTTTCTTGTTGGAAACGCCTTCCCCGTTCCCCACAGGCACATCACAGTCCACAGCACAACACACAAACAATACTCCTTCTCCGCTCTTTTCCTTCTCCTCCACTCCTCTAGTTAAGCTTCTTCTTCCTCCTCCTGACTCCGACTCTCCGAGTAGTGGCTGCTGGCTCCTTTTATAACACACCCGGAAGTGCTCCAGGTGCTTGATTACTCGTTTCCTGCAGCGCTTCCAGGTGTAGAGAAAGAACTGCCTAAAAGGCCTCAGCAGCTCCTGCTGCAGCATCCCCTGGCAGCGCCTGCAGATCCCGACAGGGCTGCACTACACTCCAACTCCCATGAAGCCCTGCGGGAGTCCGAGGCACTGCTGCAACCCAGGGGGGTTGCCATCTAGTGTCCCGGGGAGGTAACGCACTGGCCACGCTTGCTCCCCTGGTCCTCCCAGTGTGGCCGCACACTACAACGTAAAAAAATGTAAAAAAGTCTAACTCCTGTGCTATAATAATAATAATAATAATACATTTTATTTGTATAGCGCCTTTCCCATGCTCAAGGCACTTACAGAATATAAGAAAGAGCGGCAGGGTATACAGTATATAGCATAGTACAAGCTAAATAAATAAATAAAGAAGATTAAGACAGTAAATTCAGAGAAAACCTAACAGACAACACAATTGATGGTCTAGCACACACACATACAGGTTACATGAACATCTTGACAGAGAGGTAAACTGAGAGAAGGGGAATGAAGTCAAGTTAATACAATAATTTTATGGACGGGATTCACAAAAACATTTTAGTTTTTATCTTGGCCAATGGGTTTCAAAATATAGTGTGTGGACGCTAGGGGCGCTGTTGCTCCGTGAAACCCCACAGACAGACGTTCAGGACACACATTTAAAAGCACCAAGAAGAATTTTAATATTATTTTCTCCAATAGAGTGCACAAAGCACCATACACTTCACAATTCTCCAAAACTCAATAATAATAATAACAATAATCAATGACCATAACAATCCTCCACTTCCAGCAGCTTCGTCACCCAACCTCCTAACTCCTGCTCTCCCTGCTGGGTTTTCACCAGTCCTTTAAATAGTCCATGACCCAGAAGTGTTCCTTCCTTTCTTCCGGGTCAAACGCCACATCATCCGTCCTCAAGTAGCCCGGAAGTACTGCGGGCTTCAATCTTTGTGACTCCGAAGTACTTCCGGGTTGTAGTAACAGTATGAGTCCCTAGGTTCTTTGTGAGCACCCCCTGGCGGCACCCACGGCACTCAATAAGGCTGAGGAAATTAACTTCATGCCCCAGGATGCCCTGAGGGAATCCAGGGAACCTTTGCTGCCACCTAGCGTCCCTGGGGAGACATTGTCCTGAAAAGGCTGCCTTCTTCCATTCTTCTCTTTCAGGGACGTCCCGACCGGATTGAGCTGGCTGCCGGCCGTCTATCACAAGTGCCAGATGGTAAACATATAATGGACCAATTTCTAAGTGCACATTGGAAACGGAGACGATATAGCACAGTTACTAACGACTTTTCTGCTTCCATCCATAGAATTCTGGAGGAGAAGGAGGACACGGACAAACAGCCATCATGTCAGTTCTGTTCTGCCCTTTACATTTCAGAAGAATGTGGGTTGTCTTTGATGGACCACAGTGCTCCTGTAAGCATTGCTGATATGAGGACTGCTACCGATGGACATTTATCTGCAATCCTTTATTTTCCTCCCTTTTGCATATGGTGATAAAACTAAATTTTGCTAACTAGCCCCTGCTAACTATTATGTTATTTTTCCAACTCATTTATTCATACTGCTTAACAGGATTTTGGATTCATCTAGTCTCCTGATGAAAAGCTGAAATTCTTCAAAAATGCTTCAGCTGTAAAATTGTAGATTTGTCAATTTGCTCTTCACCTACGCTTACATGTGTTGCCATGGCTTTATGGTCTTTCCTCTGGTTTTTTTTTTCCACCTATCCTTAAGTAAACCTGCTGCACAGCATTAGCCCATTTCTACAACATTCAAATATGGGGGCACTCATACTCACTTGCTACAAGGTCATTGTAGGGTTGCAATTACTCTAACCTGTATATCTTGAGAATGTGAGAAACGAGTAAGAAAATGTTCACAAGGTGTAACCTTCAGCTGTCTTCAAAAACTTGGTTAGCTGGTTTAAAGGTTGGAACATTTTTAAATGTTCTAGTTACTTCATTAAAGAGTTTGTTGTCACAGATTTGTATATTATATATTTCTGTAAGAGTGAGTCAGTTTGATTTCTACCCTTACAGCTCATTGAAGAAGTGCTGTATGCCTCCTGAAAAGTGATGAGATGAAAAGCAGTTGTCCCATGTATACCTGCATGCCTTTGGAATGTCATCGAGTAAAGTAAAGCAAGTGTGAAAAAGATCAAGTACTGTATTGCTAATTCAACAAAGTTATTCTATAATCACCTGGACGCATTTTTTGTGTAATGGTCGGCTGGGACCCTTGCTTAGCCGGCACACCCAGAGAGTGGAAGGACTGGAAGAGGAGCAGCATCTTCCCCAAGACACGAGAGGGCAGCCGCCCTGGTTGGTGTCAGGACCATGGGAACCGAGCTTGAAAGCTCAACCCTGTGGAGGCCTGTGGCCTGGACAGGAACGGAGCCCTGGAATGAAGCACTTCTGCCACACACTGAAGTGCTGCAGGAAGAGAATCCAGCCACACCCGGAGTGCTTTCTGTTGCTCATGCAGCACTTCCACCACACCAGGAAGTACTACAGGAAGGTCATTAATGAGCACCTGGAGCACATCTGGGTACAATATAAAAGGGGCCGCCTCACTTCATTCGGAAAGCCAGAGTCAGTAGGCTGAGGACAGAGCTTGTGAGTGGAGGAGTGAGGGCGGTAGAGAAAAAGATGAAGAAGGAGAAGAATAAAAGAATAGACAAAGAGGAGACATTAGACAACAAAGGAAATCTTGATATGCCATTCGTATTAAAATGTTAACGTTTACAAAGACAATTAACAAATCTCAGAGCCAAACATTCCAAAAATTCATTTTATTTAATAGAGAGAAGGAAACAAAATTCAATCATGGCCAGTTATACTCTGCCTTGTCACAATGAAAGTCCAAATACAGAATCAATATTCAAAATGAAAATTGAATTCAAAAAATTATTTTTACTGAATTTTTACAGTAAAAGTGTAAGTTTAAAAAGCATTTGCATGTTAATTTCAAAGCCAAACAGAACGAAGTCGTATTACACAACGAATAACTCTAACGCAACATGAAACATAATTTACTTTCAAATTATTACATTTTACTATTTTTTAATATGATTAATTACTTGCTGTAATGTAAAATAGTTAGTTCTATTATGCATATGTAACAATTCCCATGAAAATAACAATCTGTTTAAATTGCACATTCGCATCCCCATACGCGAGCGAAAGAGGCTAGCAGCAGAGGTGGGTAGAGTAGCCAAAAATTGTACTCAAGTAAGAGTAGCGTTACCTCAAAATATTATTACTGAAGTAGATGTAAAAAGTAGCCATACAAAAAATTACTCAAGTAACAGTAAAAAAATATTTGGTGAAAAGACTACTCAAGTGGCGCAATGGGTAGAGCTTCTGCCTTGCAGTTAGGAGACCGGGTTCACTTCCTGGGTCCTCCCTACGTGGAGTTTGCATGTTCTCCCCGTGTCTGCGTGGGTTTCCTCCCACAGTCCAAAGACATGCAGGTTAGGCGCATTGGCGATCCTAAATTGTCCCTAGTGTGTGGTGGGGGTGTGTGTGTGCGTCCTGTGGTGAACTGGCACCCTGCCCGGGGTTTGTTTCCTGCCTTGTGCCCTGTGTTCCCTGGGATTGGCTCCAGCAGACCCCCATGACCCGGTAGTTAGGTTATAGTGGGTTGGATAATGGATGGACTACTCAAGTACTGAGTAACTGTTTGATCATAATAAATAATTTATTTTTTTATAAATGTTGTAATAAGACAAACAAAAATATAAAATAATGTGCAATTCTGCTATTTCCAAATTATAAAATAAATAATGAGTAAAAATAAATAATATTTTACAAAATAAAGATGCACAAATAACACAAAGTTCCAAATCTCAGTTTTTCACAACGTTTTTGAAGCCAATACCTACAGTAGGTAACGTGTATGTCTGAACAGTGCAAACTACTTACAGTGACGAGATATCCTGTACACTGACAGTACAATACTGCATATGCACTTGACCTCCAAATAGCACAGCTGATAGAAAATAACATCAGAACAAGGCAGAAGAAGTCTCACTTTACCCTGACTGTCTGTGTCTGTGTATGTTTGGTTAAAACATGCTTGTTCTTCATTCAATGAAGTGATGGTTAAGCTTCAGCAGGAGTTGGCTTTCATTTTTTATGTACAGTGGAACCTTGGATTGCGAGTAACTTGGTTTGAGAGTGTTTTGCAAGAGAAGCTGAAATTTGTAATAAATTTTGACTTGAAAAACGAGCAAGGTCTTGCAGTACGAGTAGTCCATATACGCTTTGTCTGCTGAGCGTCACAAGATCACAGCTGAGCTGATGGTTCTTCTCTTTCTCGCTTCAAGATTGTCGGCAAACATCAGTCAGCATGCCTCACTCATATAGTCAACATCCGTACGAGCGTATACTGTTTACTACAGCATTGTGACTGTGTGTGCGCTGTGACGTGTGAGTCCCCGTCTTGCACCCCAAAACACGATGCTGAGTCTCAGTACTTTAGCGACACAATCTTTATTCAGCTTGAAACAGGAACAGTGAGGTTATTTATTGTAGCGGAGTCTTGTGATTATTATTGCTATGTCTGATTGTGAAACAGTCATGCAGTAGATCCACTGGCGGCTTCTCTCTGGCAAAAATATAACGTATCTAATGGAAAAAAGTAACAAGTCGAGTGTTGCCCAATGTAGCGGAGTAAGAGTAGCGTTTCTTTTTCACAAATGTGCTCAAGTAAAAGTAAAAAGTATAGTGCAATAAAACTACTCTTAGAAGTACAATTTTATTAAAAAAGTCACTCATGTAAATGTAACTGAGTTAATGTAACTGAATAAATGTAACTCATTACTACCCACCTCTGAGTAGCGGATAGTGCAGGCCCGGGGGTTGGTGAGCGAAGATTTTTAAAATAATAAAACTCGTCTACACTCAATTCATGATCTTTATGTATTCCTGCAGCAATATTCTCATACTGCCCACAACGTAGTCATGTATGGAAACAACACCATAGTTAATTGAAATGAGACTAGGAAAACAGTTAAATCTTAAACCTTAAATTGTTGGTAATAAAATGGCAGGAACAGCAGTCACCCATGGTCTGCCTGCACAGGACGAAAGGCGGACATCTCTGCATTCAGAAAACAGAGGGGTTCATTAGCATAAATAAGTTTAAAAAAAACAGAGTCCTAGACGACCACAAAATGCGCTGTGGCACAGCTGAGGTGGCATGACACATTATGATGCATCCTCTCCAAGGAAATCTGCAGTTTGTACAAAACAATAATGGCAAAGAATAAAAAGCTGTCAGTGATGCATGAAATGGAGACACACACACACACACACACAAAAAATTGTTTTTTACTTTAGTGCCATAAATGTGAATGTAAGCACCATTAGTCACACTCAGGATGTGAATCTGATATTCTGTTGCATGTTAGCTGGTGCTGTCTATGTCATTAAGAACTATGGCAAGTGCCTTTGTAATGTCGAGGTCAGTGGTGTGCCCCAACCAGATTGCTTCTCAGTATTCTCATATCCTGGCAGGTCGTTTGTTTTTATCTCTTTCCCTCTAATCCACTTAATTGTTCTGGAACGTTTTGTATTCTATAAAACTGCCATAATGAAATGGGACGTATGTTTCGGTAATGCCGTTTACTCTGAGAAGGGCCCTCACCACCATTTAATAATTTGGAGATGCATCTGAGTGTGTGATATCCTGGCACGTCTGATGCAAGGGAAACTTGTTTCAGGAAAGGGAATGGGCACGATGGAGTTTAGGATGCTCATCTATCCTTTTGATTTGTACGGGTTAGTGCTAAAGAACAGGACTACTTTTGGTGGTGGACTTCTAGCATATGGAGGAGCCCTTAAAATCAGCCACCAAAGTAAGAGAAAAAATGGAGGTAGACCAGTTCTTTAAAAAATCAGTTGTAGTCTACTTTGGATGAACAACACAGACATGCTTCTATAAAAAATGATAGACCAGGACTTTTTGAGGAGATTTGGGTTCTTTAATGTGTGTGACGAGGTTCTGGGATTGTTTTACCAGTCCACAGTGGCCAGTGTACTATTTTCATTTTCAGGCAATCTCTAATAGATAGATAGATAGATAGATAGATATTGATTTTAGTATAGTAGGCAGGAATAGATAGATAGATAGATAGATAGATAGATAGATAGATAGATAGATAGATAGATAGATAGATAGATAGATAGATAGATACTTCATTAATCCCCAAGGGGAAATTCACATACTCCAGCAGCAGCATACTGATGAAAAACAATATTAAATTAAAGAGTGATAAAAATGCAGGTATAACAGACAGTAACTTTGTATAATGTTAACGTTTACCCCCCGGGTGGAACTGAAGAGTAGCATAGTGTGGGGTCTCCTCAGTCTGTCAGTGGAGCAGGATGGTGACAGCAGTCTGTCGCTGAAGCTGCTCCTCTGTTTGGAGATGATCCTGTTCAGTGGATTCAGTGGGTTCTCAATGATTGACAGGAGTCTGATCAGCGCCCGTTGCTCTGCCATGGATGTCAAACTGTCCAGCTCCGTGCCTACAATAGAGCCTGCCTTCCTCACCAGTTTGTCCAGGTGTGAGGCATCCTTCTTTATGCTGCCTCCCCAGCACACCACCACGTAGAAGAGGGCGCTCGCCACAACTGTCTGATAGAATATCTGCAGCATCTTATTGCAGATGTTGAAGGACGCCAACCTTCTAAGGAAGTATAGTCAGCTCTGTCCTCTCTTGCACAGAACATCAGTATTGGCAGTCCAGTCCAATTTATCATCCAGCTGCACTCCCAGGTATTTATAGGTCTGCACTCTCTGCACTCACTGTACAGAGCTCTGCCACCTGACCTGAAGGCAGCATTGTGGGCTCTGAGGAGTGTAAGGACCTGGCTGGTCATCCAGGGTTTCTGGTTTGGGAAAACCCGAATGTTTTTGTCCACAGTCACATTCCTGATGCAGAAATTAGTCCAGTATAGTCCAGTACCGTTCCTGTGAATGTTTCCAGCTCTTGGTGTTCAAATATGTCCCAGTCCGTCTGTTTGTACCCAAAAAAAACATAAATCGTTTGCAACGAGTGCAGAGTGAAGCTGCTAGAATCCTAACTAGAAAAGAAAACCTGAACACATTTCTCCAGTTTTGATGTCACTACACTGGTTACCTGTGTCATTCAGGATTGACTTTAAAATTCTGCTTATGCTTTATAAAGCCTTAAATAATCTCGCCCCATCTTATATATCGGAAAGTCTGACACCTTATATTCCAAATCGTAACCTCAGATCCTCAAATGAGTGTCTCCTTAGAATTCCAAGAACAAAAGTTAAAAGAAGTGGTGAGGCAGCCTTCTGCTGTTCTGCACCTAAAATCTGAAATTGCCTGTCAATAGGAGTTCGCCAGGCTAATACAGTAGAGCACTTTAAAACACTGCTGAAAACACATTACTTTAACATGGCCTTCTCATAACTTCACTATAACTTAATCCTGATACTCTGTATGTCCAATTCATCATAATAACTATTCATGGTGGCTCTAAAATCCGTACTGACCCCAACTCTCTCTTCTGTTTCTTTTTCCGGTTTCTTTGTGGTGGTGGCCTGTGCCACCATCACCTACTTAAAGCTTCATGATGCTCCAACAATGATGGATGGATTAAAAGGCAGAAGTCTATGTGACCATCATCATCAAGTTCTTCTGTGAGAACCCTAAATACAAAGTGGACTGGTTCATTTATGTTAGGTAGAATGCCCAGAGGGGACTGGATGGTCTAATGGTCTGGAATCCGTACAGATTTTATTTTTTTCTCCAGCCGTCTGGAGTTTTTTTTTTGTTTTTTCTGTCCACCCTGGCCATCAGACCTTACTCTTATTCTATGTTAATTAATGTTGACTTATTTTATTTTTCTTACTGTGCCTTTTATTTTTCTATTCTTTATTACGTAAAGCACTTTGAGCTACTTTTTGTATGAAAATGTGCTATATAAATAAATGTTGTTGTTGTTGTTGTTTGAAGCCCCATGATCATCAAGAAAGAGAGCATCTAATAATTCTTGGCTTGGTCCCAGTCATGCAACAGTGTTCAAATTGATTTATCCTTAATGTGCTGAACAATTCCATGCTCTTCACCAACTTTAGTTGTAACACTGGTAAGGTGGTACTGTGGCTCAGAGTACGCAATTAACCTTAGTACTCATTAGGAAATAGACATTAGCGTGTTTGACACATAGAATCTAAATTTGAAAGTCTTGACAAAAGTACAAGGTAATGTGGCTTATATTTGCAGATTTCTTATCAGTGTATGATGTGATTTGTCTACTTAAGCGACGCACATAATAACTGATACCATTCTCCATTGCTAATTTATTGAATATTTCATAGTCCCAAAGTAGAATTTCGGTGCTCATCCATCACAGGAGAATTAACGAGAATTCCTGTTGTGATGAAATGCCGATTTGTGTCTTCTACAACTATTTGCTCTTGACAAATTAAACCAGATTTATAAGTCAAACTAAGTGCATTTATCTAGTGCTCGAGTATCCTTCGTAGTTGAATTCTGTGATGAAAGAATCTGATTTTCATTGCAGATGAGTCTCGCTCTGGTTATAACAGCTCTATAGCAGCATTCAGAAGTGCTTCTGTGATGGCTGGCCTGGTGCCAGCATGCGGCCTCCAGAAAGAAAATGAGACCGTTATCCTAATGGTATTCTGTCACTATGGAGCAGGAGCTTAAATGGGTTACTGGCACACATTGAACAAGACCCGGGAAGAATAGTTGAGACAGCCACTAAGAAGTGGGTAGGAGAAACCTTGTGCAAGATCCAGAAGGTGTAAATAGTTATAGTTATTCCCTTTCTGAACAGGATACCGGCCACACTGGCTGCGCAACATGTGCAATAACTGACAGACAGGATTGGTCAAGGAAACCGACAAGCAACATAAAATGGGATTAACCTGCTGAGCACCAGAGTAGCAAGGGAGGAGGTTTGCTTTGGATTAGAACACCGAGTTATTGGTAGGAGTGGAGGTGATCATTGGGAGGAAGGCAGTGAGTTTAGTGCTTGTTGGAATATTTTTTGATTCTTTTTGTTTCATTTGAGGATTAACTTCTTGTATTTTTCATAGCATTCTTTGGGAGGATGAAAGCATTTTTCTTTTTGGTTGGCTTCACTGCATAGCTCCTTAAGGGGCAGATATAAATAGTGTACATTGCAAAAAATGCATATGTAAATACTAGAGCAAAAACAACTGTTTTGCTTTTTATTTACCAAAAATATCTGCCAAAAGGGTAAGCAAAATTTACTTGACAAGATTCCTTAAAGTAAGCTAAAAAATCATAAATTAGTTTTTTTTGATAAGTCAATAATTTTTACAATAATTAAATGTCATGACATAAATATTGTTAACTTGCATAGAGTTCATTTTCTGCAGTCTAAATAGTCTTTGTTCTTTTCCTTTTTGCATATCTTTTATCACAAAAGCAGACCACGGGCATCAAAAGGTTTGGGGCAGCCACCCGTATGTTGTGCCTTAGCTACAAATGAGTTGAATTGGTTGTGATGTTCGCAGGTTTGAGTCCAAAGCAGAACTGATTGTAAAATGAAAAAAAGAAGTGACGTTATCGGGATCAGAACTGGAAGTGATGTCTTCTGGGCCGGAAGTGATGCTGGCACTGACAACAGGTACCGGAAAGTGATATCTTTGGGACCGGAAGTGATGTCCTCCATGGTAAACCACCACCAGAAGTGACTTCCTCACTGGCGCCAGGACCTAGTGAGATTTCTCGTGGATGGTCTGCTGAAGATTCAGAAAGAGAGTTAGTACAGCTTGCCACCTTCTGGTCTGGCGTGATAGTATCGTATAGTATTCTTTCTGCTGTCTCCCAATCGCACGTGTGTGACAGTTTCTTTGTGTGTCATTGCTACTTGAGTGTGTTTGATGCTAACTACATGACACTGATTTGTGCTTATTGTTTTGATTGGCACTTGCTGGAAGTAAAGGACAACTATTGTTTTTGCACCTCAAACATGTCTGTGTTTCTCACTCATGCCTGGTTTCTGGTTGGTTACAAAGTTCAAGATGACCAGGGTTTAATTATTCAGGGGTTCAAGAGTGTGAGACATCATAACAATATATGGCAATTCTTTATGTATTCTAGAATGGAAGAGTATGAAGAGAGATCCTAAGAAAAAAGTACCACAACAGCTTACTTATGCATAACATTAGCAAGAAGTTATGAGCAGAGTAAATTGCTTTAAAAGAATGGAGTAGCAGACTGCATTGGGTTTGTGTGACTTTATTAATAGTACAGCAATGTGAGCAACAGCTGTGACTTATTGCCTAAGAACACATGTGTCATGCATACTGGATTACTCCTCTCCTTGCTTTGTATAGGAATGAGACAAAACCAGAGAAACATCAGTCTGGAATAAGTATCACAGCTACTGAGGTGGCCATTCTGAGCTGCTCACAGGCATCGTCCCTCTGTGCACAGTAAAGCACCTTAGTGCCTTTCATACAATATGCCTTTTTATGGCAATTAACATGGCACACGACATCTGATAAAAGATAGTATAATAAATTGATGAGGCAAGTATAAAATCGGTTCCACATAAGATAATGTGCGTATATCATGTGACGGAATGAGTGCTCTGTTCAAGAAAAGGTTTGCACCCAATGCTGTTTGGCTATTCTCCGGCATCCCGATGATGTAAAGCAGTGTTGCAGATTTGCAGATAAACTTTTAAAGTTAGCTCAACAAAGATGATCTATTTACGCTCACTTAGGTTGATTGACAGTGGAGGTCTGCGGTAGGAGTGACGAAGGTGGGATTACATCAGGGATCGGCTATTTGCAATGGTGATAGACAGGTTGACAGACGAGATTAGACAGGAGTCCCCCTGGACTATGATGTTTGCTGATGACATTGTGATCTGTAGTGATCTGTTAGGGAGTAGGTTGAGGAGACCCTTGAGAGGTGGAGATATGCTCTAGAGAGGAGAGGAATGAAGGTCAGTAGGAACAAGTCAGAATACATGTGTGTGAATAAGGGGGAGGTCCGTGGAATGGTGAGGATGCAGGGAGTAGAGTTGGTGAAGGTGGATGAGTTTATATACTTGGGATCAACAGTACAGAGTAATGGGGATTGTGGAAGAGAGGTGAAAAAGAGAGTGCAGGCAGGGTGGAATGGCTGGAGAAGAGTGTCAGGAGTAATTTGTGACAGACGCGTATCAGCAAGAGTAAAAGGGAAGGTCTACAGGACGGTAGTGAGACCAGCTATGTTATATGGGTTGGAGACGGTGGCACTGACTAAAAACAGGAGACAGAGCTGGAGGTGGCAGAGTTAAAGATGCTAAGATTTGCATTGAGTGCAACAAGGATGAACGGGATTAGAAATGAGGACATTAGAGGGTCAGCTCAGGTTGGAGGAGTGGGAGACAAAGTCAGAGAGGTGAGATTGCGTTGGTTTGGACATGTGCAGAGAAGAGAAGCTGAGTATATTGGGAGAAGGATGTTAAGGATAGAGCTGACAGGGAAGAGGAAAAGAGGAAGGCGTAAGCGAAGGTCTATGGATGTGGTGAGAGAGGACATGCAGGTGATGAGTGTAACAGAACAAGATGTGGAGGACAGAAAGATATGGAAGAAGGTGATCTGCTGTGGCAACCCCTAACGGAAGCAGCCGAAAGAAGAAGAAGAAGAAGGTCACAAAAAGATCAGCCGCAGGCTGTGGAGGTTCACTTTCTCTCATAATTTTTAAAGAGAAAAATGCATCTGTCTCCTTTCTGAAAAAGGCAAAATGGGTAAGGGAACAGGTCACATGAAACTCAGGCTTTCACAATTAGCCTGAAAAATGGCAATCTGTAATTTTCTGTAGAGTATAATTTTATAACTGGAGGCACTTCAGCCTAACGTAACATGTGCCATTCAATTCGAAACCATTTAATGAAAACTAGAATGGAGGAATGAGTAGGCCTAGCTTGACACCATTGGGTAATGGTAGGAATCAGCCTTGGAATAGGTGCAAGCCGATTGCCTGGGCCACCCGCACTCATCCCTGCACAATTAGTCATCCGTCAGTCATTTTCCAACCTGCTATATCCTAACACAGGGTCACGAGGGTCTGCTGGAGCCAATCCCAGCCAGCACAGGTTGCAAGGCAGGGCTCCAGCCCACCACAGGGCACACACACACACCAAGCACACAGAAGGGACAATTTAGAATTGCCAGAGCACCTAACCTGCATGTCTTTGGACAGTGGGAGGAAACCGGAGGAAACCCACAAAGACACAGGAAGTGAACCCAGGTCTCCTTACTGCGAGGCAGCATCACTACCACTGCACCACCACCTGCACAATTAATTTAAAGCAATTCAGTCCATTAGCAGGTAAGATTACATCATGTATTTCACCTTTAAAAGGTATGTAGTGTAAACATAAGTTATAAGGGTTAATAAATCGATAGCTGTTGTGGTTCTTCCATTATTAACTCTAATTCATGTGTGACAGGTGTCTGGTCACACTTACAGTTAATCTAACTTAGACACCGTTAAAATATCAGACTATGCCACCCAGTTTTATTAAGAGACTGGAAACTCTTGAAATTTACCGATAATAGCACACAGGTTTCTTTAAATTGGGCAGTGAGTAAACACACAATGAAAGACACAACAGTAATTTCAGGAAAAGCAACAGGAACTTCTGTTACACAAGACAATATAAAGTACATTAAAAAGATAAACGAAGATAAAAATCTAACAATATCAGGAACAAAATTCTTTTTTTTAAAAAGGAAAGCACACAGTCCACACTCTAAACATCCATCAAAAACATGAAGTGGAGGATACAACCTTTAGTGGTGATGAGTCCAGTTAGCGCACTGTGTCACCCCAACAATTATTCATCCATGGATGCACTCTGTTCACCAGGCACTCGTTTCCCAACAGACATTTTGTCAAATTGTTGAATCCCTGTCAGCATCTCTTTGTCGGGCTCCTTGTGTTGCTGCGACCTCTGCCCTCCTTGCTTCTCGTCCGCCAGCATTGCTCGGTCCTTTCATGTGGCATCCCTCTCTTGCTGGACCCACAACTGGCGTCTTCTTGTGGAGCTGTCTCTTCCTTCCTGGAGGTAAGTGTTGTTGTCCTTGTGCCTCACGTCGTACCAGCCACGTACCCTTGTCTGCCCGCGAGCCCCTGTGCTCTGTGTGAGTGCCTTGGCAGCGTTCTCAGTGCACCGTCTCTCACCCCTGCCTTCTCCTGCCTAGAAGTTTAAATCTCCTTCAGTCCCTGACTAGATCAACATGACAATGAATTAAATACAATACAATACAGTTTATTTTTGCATAGCCCAAAATCACACAGGAAGTGCCACAATGGGCTTTAACAGGCCCTGCCTCTTGACAGCCCCCCAGCCTTGACACTCTGAGAAGACAAGGAAAAACTTCCAAAAAAAACCGCCTCCCCAATTTGGCCATTCCACGGCTGAAACGTTGCTCGGCCAGCCAATCCGATGAAAGGACCCCTCTTTCCCATGATTCCTGTGATCCTCCATCAGGGATGACTTTACCATAGGCAGGAAACATCTTGGCAGGTGGGCCGTGGCACCAATTGCCACATTTGAGTACCGAGAACAGAAACAGAATAGGTGAGGGTTGGTATCAAATTATAACTATCATGTTACTTATGTTTTAGTGCTAATGACTAACAACAGAGATGCAGTCTGTACAGTTAATCAGCAGCTCTAGTCAGGGTGTGCTAAAGTGAAGTAGTGAGTCTTCAGCCGGGATTTAAAAGCTGAGACCGAAGGGGCATCTCTTATAGTAGCAGGCAGACCATTCCACAGTTTAAGGGCCCTGCAACTAAAAGCTCGACCTCCCACTGTTATTTTATTAATCCTTGAAATCGTAAGCAGAACGGAATCTTGAGATCTTAATGTGCACTCTGATTTGTAAGTCATGGTAAGTTCAGACAAGTAAGCCGGACCTTGGCCATTTAATGCTTTATAGTTAAGAGGAGGATTTTGAAATCTGCCCTAAACTTAACCGGGAGCCAGTGTAAGGATTTAAGAACTGGAGTTATGTGTTCGTATTTTCTTGTTCTTGTAATAATTTTTGCAGCCGCATTTTGGATTAACTGGAGGCTGTATAAAGAACCATTAAACAATGGCACACCCAAATTTCCTGGTCTTAACAAATAACATAAACACAGATTAACAAAAAATATTGTTACCATCTCTCAATGAGTACACACATGCTGATTAGAAACTAATATTCCCAGACATGTTCATTTCTAAGTCAGGTAAATACAAACAGTTTCCAAGGAAGGAGCAGTTCTGTTATCCCAATTTTGTATTGTTTGTATATTTACGCATTTAAAACCTTTGCAAGACAGCAAATAACGATATCCTGTAGACAGCCATCACAATAATCAGTAACAGGATTAGCCAGGAAATTTGACTTTCAACTTCTCACCCCAGTCCCCCATTGTACATAAAATGTTCCCCTCTGCCACATGTACTTATCTATCTGTTATAAAAAAAAAATCCTGTGGAATGAATGACTAGTAGACGATACGTGATCTTCATGTTAAAATCAGGAAAGACAAGTAAAAGAACCGTGAGAAGAAAGAGAATGGGCAAAAAAACCAACAGTAGTGTAAAGGGAAGTAGCACACACAGATGCAGGTGTCTCAGAGCACATCATTCAATGCACAAAATGTAGATTTACACAATAATGGAACATGCGCTATGAGAATCTGTGGTCCTGCAACAGTTAAAGCAACGACAAGTTTAATTGCAAAGAAAACACAATTCGGTCAGGTGTATATTTATGATGACGGAGAAGCGATCACAACGCGAGCAGCGGAGACACGAAGTGGCAAAAAGGAGAGCGGCAGTACAGGCTTTAAAAAGATCGAAGGGCAACGCGACAGCAGCACATCCCCACAACTGTGTGAGCAGCGTTATATGTCCTGCAAAAAAGAATTTAACCACGCCCGGGGCCGTAAATAAACGACAAATATTGTTTTTACAACGTCACGTGAGACCAGGCAGTGAGCCATCATTTAAAACAACTCCACAGACATCTAACCCTAGCAGTTGTTGGATTGCATCTATCAGACAAGCATCATGTGCTCCCAGCTCTTAAAACAACGACAATAGACAAGCTAAACGTGCAGCTCGCCAGCAGCAGGAAGACAGCAGATGATGCAACGGCATATCCTTAGCGTGCGTTCAGCCATCCCTCCCCTTCACAACGCGAGCAGCGTTATACGTCTGGCAAGGAACAGATGTAACCACACAATGGGGCCGAAAATAAAGGAAAAGTATTGGTTTTACAAAAGTTTTTAAAGTAAAAGTGAGAATAATGCATATGTAACAATTCCCAAGAAAATAACAATCTCTTTAAATTGTATATTGCCTGCCTAAGGTAAAGTCATCCCTGATGGAGGATCGCAGGAATCGTGGGAAAGAGGGGTCCTTTCATCGGATTAGCGCTATTTCAGCTGTGGAATGGCCAAATGGAGGAGGAAGTTTGATGAATGAGATCTCCGGGACTCTGAACAAATCCAAATCATATTATGAGATATCATCTAATGAGAAATTGTACTCCGTACTTCTAGAATTTTTATTTTTATACTGTACTGAGGATTTATTCTGTTCTACGTATTGTACTGTATTGTATTGACCTCCTTTTTTTGACACCCACTGCATGCCCAAAATACTCAGAAAGGGGTCTCTCTTTGAACTGCCTTTTCCAAAGTTTCTTCCATTTTCTTCCCTACAAGGGTTTTTTTTGGGAGTTTTTTCCTGTCTTCTTAGAGGGTCGAGGCTGGATGGGCTGTCAAGAGGCAGGGCCTGTTAAAGCCTATTGCGGCACTTCTTGTGTGATTTTGGTCTATACAAAAATAAATTGTATTGTATTGTATATCCGGTAAACCAAACACGGGGGTGGGCGAGCGAAGCAAGCAGGGGGCGAAGCCCTCTAGTATATTAAATATAAATGTTTTGTCTGCAGGCTCAGTGACAGCTTCTGTTTAGTAGGTTAGGTAAACTGGGGTTTGTGCTATTGTGTGTCTCTGAACATCTAAGTGCTCCAAGTACAAGACACAGAAGACAGAATTTGGGTGTGATTTTTCTTTTCAATGTAGGTGTTGTTACTAAATCTTGGGGCAGAGACTGATGAGATCTGGTGAGAGTTTCCTGAAAGAGATATTTCAACTATCATGCCACCAGACCCCAGTGATCTCAAATGTACAAACAGAATGAACACACTCCAACAACAGCTCTTGGGCTTGCATTCACAATTGCTTAGGCTATGGTTAAATTTCTTAGTCTTTCCATTTTCATGCAGTTGTTGGGAGGTCATATTTTGGGATGAAAACCTTTAAGGCAGATTGTTTGGAAAGACATGAATTTATACAAATACATGCAGTCTAAACTTTGGACACACGAGCTCCTATAATGGTTTATTTGTGCTTTTTTATACAGTACCAGTAACAACGCACTGCACGAAAACATGCAGTGAATCCACTTGACTTGATCATTCCTAGTTTTCATCCTCTTTCTCTGTACGTTTAGCATTCATTTGCTCAGAGGTTGATGCTCTTGCTGCTTCCTGAGCAGATCTGCTTTTCTCCACCCTATCGGCCCGCTTCTTCTCTTCTTCTGTCGGCATCATTTTGCGTTAAAACTGTTTAAGTCAGTTTTTGTGTTACAATTACTTGGTACATTTTTCTTAATTTTTCACTTAAGATGGCA